>NC_137470.1:162035159-162700639 GCF_964235325.1 Thermobia domestica | reverse complement strand
GTGGTGGGTCCCATACTATTGGAATTATGAACCTTCGAAGTTCTGTTTTTCATGTTTTCGACAGCCTATAACTCCGAAAGGAAGCATTTGCGCATCCATTTTGGTCTATACTTTTTGTCTTATCTTGGTGTCAGGAATCACTTCCCAAACGTTGTCGATGTTGTTTTGAAACACCCTGTATACAAGGAACAGCAATTAGCCTATTCTTAGTTCATGTGTGTTTAGCACAGAAAATCTTTTCTACAATTTGGTATTAAATCTGTGACCAGTACATACGGTAGACAGAAAATCCCTCCCTAGGAGCACGGTGGCTCAGTGGTTGAGCACTTACCTCTGGTGCGTGGGGTCCCTCGTTCGGTCACTGGTCAAGTGAGTTTGAGGTGGGCAACATCGTGCTCGTGGGTTTTCTCGGAGTACTCCCGTTTCCTCGCACATTCTCATTCAAACAATTCTTCCATCATTATTCACCTGCCTTAATAATTACCCTTAGCATAATCGTGGGATGTTCAACTGGAATATTTCATTTTTACAAGGTGACGTTGACGTTCTTTCTTCTGTTCTGTTCACAATAAATTGTTTTCCAGTGGGGATCCCTTATGTGGTTCGGATTCCACGCTAAGCTGTGAGTCCACGTCCCATATAGCCTCGCTGCTGAAGGGGAGGCGAAACCCAAAATGAAAACAAATCTAGGTGGAATCCGAGAAAACTTTTACTAAGGAAAACCAATCGTGGAAAGCCAGTTTTATGTCAACGGAGGCATCTATATTCTTTCAAAAAGTTAATACCGAATTTAATACGTCCAACTTAAGCGAATCCTCACATTGGATATTTTCTCAATAAATAGTAGAAAATTTTAAATATCGTAGAATTTGGCCATCTTTACTCCCGTAGGAACGGAATATTCGAGAAGCCGTATTTTTATTTATTTTTATTTTTACTTACAAGTGACGAAAGGAGAGAAGAAATTATGGTGGACATGAGAAATTCGAAACCGAGATTTCAACGGGCTTACACGTTTCATTGCTGCTACATACCGATTTTTTTTTTTAACATCTATTCGTCTGTCAGTCATGGTGTACACTCGTCTAGAAGCCATATAATTCAACGGATCTCAACCAAATTTCGAACTTAAGGTTTTTATATGATCCTCCAGACTTTTTTTGAGAAAAAAATGCAATTTTCTCAAAAACTGCTCTAACGATTTTGTTTGTCATAAGTTAATTTCTCAATAACAACCTCGTCATAATATAAGTCATTTTATTCTTCTTTTTTTTTGGGGGGGGGGTTGAGAAAGGTAGTTTATTCTTGGGGTAAGTTTGATTTCGGACAATTTTCTTGAAAAACGACTCAGGTGATTTTGCTCATATTGTATAATTTAATATTTCATTAATAACCTGATAATAATAGTATAACTCGTTTGTCCTGAAAAGATCTACGAGGGCTACTTTGTTTATTGGAAGATGTCATTTTTCGTGTAATTTTCTCAAAAATAAATAACGATATTATTCATATTTTACAAATTATATTTCAATATTTAATTAATAACCTGACAATATCACGGGTTGCACGGTGGTTTAGTGATAGAGTGCTTACCTCTGATGCGTGGATCTCTGGTTCAATCCCCGTCCAGACAACATCATGCTCGTAGATTTTCTCGGGGCACCACCGTTTTCTTCCACTTTCTCATTCCACCAATTCTTCCATCATTCATTTTCATTAATCACCATCTCCCTTAGCCTGAAAGACATAAACGTGGGACGTAAAACTCTAACAAGGAGACTTCCGGAACTGTCACTCATCGATTTTAATGAAACTTTTCACACTTGCAGTACATAGAAAAATAATCGACACTTATTTTTTATTATTTATTTATTTTATTTTTGTTTCGGCAATGGTGAAGATTTAGGTGTCGAAACCACCCTTTGAAAGTTAGGGATGGTCTCTAAGCATAGACCGAAAACAACCATTTAATATAGAAAAAAAACATACAGCCAGGGGGTTTTAGGTTAACTGATTCAGAATCTGACGTCAACATTACAAAATTGAAAATGGCGGATCCAATATAGTGATTACAATTACAAAATATCTTCTGGTTTGAAATTCTGTGCAGTTAGCCAAGAACAATTATAGTTGGCCGAGATTACTGCAAGGAGGTTGCAGACCAATTTGAAATCCCTTTCTGTACTCATTTTAATGCCATGCTTGATTAAAGTGAACCTCTGCACCTTTCACTATAGCGTTTACAAAGAGACAAACAGTAGAAGGTATGGTATAGTCAGTAAATCTATGACTCACAGCTACACCATACCCCTTTTAATTTTTGAAAATGTATCCTTTTATCACCGTTGTTAATTATTTTGCAGGAAAATAATGGAACATTTGGCTGTATAGTCCAAAACAATCTCTTTTAATCTGAAAATGTACTTCTGAAAGTATTAAATTCGGGAAAATTAACATCAGGTCTTGTGAGATCATGGTTTCAACATTTTTTTTTCAACGTCTAATGCAAAGTCCATTTTGTTATTAGATTCGTGGAGTGGTCACAATTAATCAACTTTTTAACATATTTTACGAAAAAACGAGTAGCTCAAAATAGAAACCATTCGGCACTAATAACTGGTAGGATTCAGCCTCTTGATGTGTTCATCTTTAGGCCGTGGAAAAACTTCTTGATACATTTTACTGATATTGCCCTCTATAACTATAACATAAATTTACATCTCCGTAATAATATAATTTAGATCCAAATCACCGATTCATAATCAGTATTCTTCTCCCAGATTTGCTATGATACAAAAACAGTTACTTGGAAGAAGACTGCTGCATTTTGCGATTTGTCACAGTTATTGCTGTAATAAGGTGAGCTTGGTGTAAACAATGTTTATGCATCACACACTTTTTTTCAATGAAATATCATTACTGTGAAGCGTTTTCTCAATTAATTCATAATTATAACAATGGAGGATATGTGAAGTTCTGACATAGTGAGAGGCGAAGCGACTCACTATACATAAGCACCCCAAATAGGGAGAGGTGCAGAGACTCACTTTAATCAAGCGTTTCGTTAAAATAAAGGGTTTCAAATCAATAGAAAGGGATTTCAAATCGGTCTGCAACCTCCTTGTAGTAACCCCTGCCAACTTGTTCTTGGCTAAGTGCACAGAATTTCAAACTAGAAGACATTTTGTAATTTTAATCACTATATTGGATCCGCCATTTTGAATTTAGTAATTTTGACGTCAGATTCTGAATCAGCTGTCCTAAAATTCCCATGGCAGTTTTTTTTTTTTTTTTTTTTTTTTTTTTTTTTTTTTTTTTTTTTTTTTTTTTTTAGACGTGTGTCAGTTCCTGCACGGTTTGCAGAGGAGTTCGCTGCCAAAAACATCTTCCAAGAACACCTCAAGCATGCTCAATAGGATTAAGGTCTGTAGAATAAGTAGATCATTGCATACGTTCAAGTGTGTCCAATACTTGAGTGGTCCTGTGTGCGCGCATTGTCGTTCATAAGCAGAAAGTCAGGATCTACCGCACCCCGAACATGATGAACATGATTCCGAAGAATCTCTCTGCAATACCGCTGCGATGTCACGCTACCTTGCTCAAAGATGTGAAGAGGGTTCTGCCATTGTGCATAATGCCTGCCCACACCATCACGCTTTGGCCATAGCAATCACGTTCATGAACATTCTATTGTGCATAACGTGTTCCCAGCTGTCTCCACAGTAACTGTTGGCGAGAATCATTTGTCACAGTGAAACGGGATTCGTCGGAGAACATCAGTCTGGATCACTTGTTGCTGATCGCAACCAACATGTTCCTGACACCATCGCAATTGTTGGCGAAGATGGCTTGGTTGATGTGAGATGCATTTAACAGGCTTCCGTGCATACAAACCAACCTGGTTTAAGTGCCGCAAAATGGTTCTGGCAGATACATGTGTACTGGTAGCGGTTGCAAGGTCTGCAACTATTTGACGCGGAGTGCGCTGTCTGTTCTTTTTCGCCACTAGGAATATATATATCGATTGTCTTGAGGTGTAATCTTTGTTCCACGACCACCGGCATGCTTTCGCATCGCATTTTCACCTTCCACGGCCTTTTTTGATACCATTTTTTCAATATTCAATCTGGAGAATACTCTTTTTGACACTCTAATACTGTAACCACAGTAGTGACATTTTGACTAGCTTCCATTCGTCCAATTGCACGTCCACGATCGTACGCACTCAAATGCTGTCTTGAAACCATTTTGCATTTAATTATTGTCCCACCATACTGAATTTCACAGAAATGAGTTCCATTACATACGGCGCAATTTACGTCAAACACGTCATGCATTTTCGACTGAATACCGAGCTTTCGTGCACTGGTTTTTATACAGATAACAGATCCTGCTCAACTACGCCATTTGCATTGCATTTGACTGTAATTGGTCGACTCCCGGAAATACTGTATGCCACAAATCAGTTGTTCCTTAGCAATTGTCAAGCAGGGTATATATAAAACTGTAACTGACAAATCTTCTATTTTTGTTTACAATTTTGAGGCCCTATAATTTGAAGGTCGATTGTAATTTCACCATGTAAAATGATACTCATTTGTTAAGACTTTAGTACGTTACCATAATCTCGTAACATTTCATTGTTAAGCTCAATGGTAATTATCGATGTTCCAGCTGTAATACCAATAACCTCTAACTAAGCACCTAACTCTATGGCCTATGGAATCCGGAGTTTCAATACCGCATTCACAAAATTTCTTCATTGACGCCCATCCTTAGCCAACTGGATCCAGTTTCTACTTTGCATTACTATTTCTGCGAGATTAATCATAATACTGTTTGTCCTAATATCTGCGACTAGGTCTTTCCAATCCGATTGGGTCCATCCAACCTGGTTACATGATCTACCCACCTCAGCCTCCTAGACTTCACAACCCTAATAGTGTTAGGTTAACGGTTGTAAATAATACAATTACTAGTTATGAATTTTCCGCTATTTGCATCTCGCTTGGGTCCGAATATTCGCTTCAGGATTTTATTTGAAATACTTTCAGTCTTTGTTCTTCCCTCAAAGTAAGCAACCATGAGAAACAACTTTCAACAAAGCGTAAAATGTACTATCACACTGTCATTCACTGCTGTATGTTTTGCGCTTTCAGAAGCGTACGTACTTCGCAAAATATGGTGCTAACACAAAAAGAACGTCTTTTGGGTCACCCTGTAGGGTTGATCATTAACAGGTAAAATCGTAGAAACAAGGTCAACTTTCTGTTTCTTTTTTTTTAATGGGAATTACGTAAGGGGGGCTTATAATGTTATTATTTAAGTACGTCCGTCCGTTACTCCAAATAACTAAAAGGAAAGCCAACTTTTGTTTTTTAAATAGATACGTACAGTGATTCTCTCGGTCGAGCTCGTTAAAGGAATCAATCCATAATATCTTGATGGGTGACCTTAATAGTGGATATCCATGTTTCATTTTCTACCATGAAAACCAAGGTGTACATTCTAGAATACTATAAGTTATACATCTTGCCGTTAGATGGCAGTAAATATCAAGTGGTTGCCATCTACCGGACAAAATTGATACTTCTAATAAATGTACAGTTTTGCGTGTTTCTCGTTACAGCTTTTAGTAGAGTTTGCCCATTATTTTGTCTATTTGTCAGCATTAAAACGTAAACTACAGCTAAAGTTAGCTCGGACAAAACATCATCAGATGCGGATTCAAAGTAAGCAGAACACCATTGAAGTAACCTACATGTTTCTTTGTTACATGAGAGGGATATTTCAACAAGTCCTAGTTGAGAATGGTCTTCACGGTTGATGTACTGGAAAAGGTAGCGACGTTGCCACCTTTCTTTTACTCTCTTGTGAATAAAGCGATGTACAAATTTAATCAATGCGTTCTTTGATCCTTAAGGCTTTATATTTTGAATAGTTTTTGGGTAGCTGAGGGCTCCGCTCTCAGTCTCCCACGTTTACTCGGCCTACGGCCTCGCACATGTTAAACCCACAATTCTACCGAATTTCATGTTTCTTTTCGTTTTTCAACTACCTAAAAGATAAGATTTTTTATCCCAAGTAAACATCCTTTTAAATAGTATGGGGGTCAATCCATGCAAAGTGATCGAGAAAAAAGAAAAATTGCCGCTCGACCTTTTCAAAAAAATATATTTTTTTCATCAATTTTTAACCCATATCAGAGTACTTCAAAACCACAATTAATTATCTTTTACAACATCGCATGGAGACGTAGTGGTTGCCGCCATTTTGCGTTTTTTTTCGATTTTAGACGTTTACATTGCTTTGAATATCTCAGCATGTATTTGTCCTACCAACTTGAAAATGGTTGGAGACCTACTGGACGTCTCCAACACGTGCAGAGCTAAAACATTAATCCCTTAGCAATTTTGAATAAAACCACTTGAAGGGGGTGAAACCAGGGCCTACAGTAGCAACATTTTTTGACATTGAAAACATGTTTGGGAAGGAGAAATAAGTAACGTAGATATCTGAATTTGTGTGTGCATGTAGTCCGGGATCATAAGTTAATACACAAAACTTTACAGACCTATAGCTGCTCCCAAAGGCCTGGAAAAAATCGTAAGTTTGGAGAATTATGCCAATTTAGCATGTTTCACTGTCCAATATCTCCAACAAGCCTGCATGAAAAAATCTGAAATTTTGGGAATAGTTAGTCCTTTAGTATAGCATAACACACAACAAAGTGCGTTTTGTGTTTTTGAGCAGAACGGAGTCAAAGTATTAAGTAATGACGTCATACTCTAGGAGGTGTTTTGTTCATGTTTGTTATTGTGAAGGAAAATAAAGTAGGATGAATGGTTAGTCCAGTCAAGGCTCTGAAGCTCGTTTCTTTCCTCTAGTTGTAACACTGTCTTATCACACCCACAGTCAGTTTTCACAGCAAATAAGTATTCACTGATTTGGGAATGTAGATCAAACGAAAAGACAACTGTCTCCTGCATGAGTTGACAGCTAAAACAAGAATAAACATGATTAAATATCATTGATATAGTAAGCGGCAAGAGCAAGGAGTACTTATGGACTTTTTTGTCAAGTGTGCATTTTGACTTTCCTCGCCTTCTGTTGATAGCGGCATTCTTTACCAGTGCTGCTGTGGGTGTGATAAGACAGTGTTACAACTAGAGGAAAGAAATAAGCTTGAGAGCCTTGACTGGACTAACCATTCATCCTACTTTAAATTTACTTCACAACAACAAATTACCAGTTGAATTTATGAACAAAACACCTCCTAGAGTATGACGTCATTACATAATACTTTGACCCCCTTCAGCTCAAAAACACAAAACGTGCTTTGTTGTGTGTTATGGTATACTAAAGGACTAACTACTCCCAAAATTTCAGATTTTTTTATCCAGGCCCATTGGAGATATTGGACAGTGAAACATGCTAAATTTGCATAATTCTCCAACTTTTACGATTTTCTTCAGGCCTTTGGGAGCAGCTATAATCCTGTAAATTTTTGATTAACTTATGACCTCGAACTACATGGGGCACATGCACATTCAGACCTCTACATCAGCTGTTTTCTTTTCCCAAACATGTCTTCAATGTCCAAAAATGTTGCTATTGTAGACTCTGATTTCACCCTTTCAAGTGGTTTTGGGCAAAAATGTTAAGAGATCAAAGTTTTAGCTCTGCATGACTTGGAGACGTCCAAATTTTCAATTTGGTAGGTCAAATACATGCTGAGATATTCAAAACAATGTAAACGCCTAAAATCGAAAAAAATGGCGGCAGCCGTTGTGTCGCCATGGTATGTTGTAAAAAAAAAGTAAATTATTATGGTTTTGAAGTACCCTAATATAGGATAAACATTCATGAAAAAATTAGATTTTTTGGAGATGATCGAGCGGCACATGCTTGATCACTTAGAATGGATTGACTCATGGGAATTTCTTCATCTCCCTTTAGTCCCCCTAAAAACTAAAAATATTCACTTTTGCTAATTATTCTGTGGGTTAGTCCTGGAAAGCTACAACTATGCAAAATTTCAACTTGCCATTCCAACTAGAAGTACCCCCTTATTTAATATCAGTTCATGTAGTTTTATATAGCTATAGTTAGGATATTTAGTATGTTGGACTATTTTAAAAAGACTAGTCTGGCGTCTTTATATAAGTTGAGCGATGGCGACAACACGACCTATTGACACCGTACTCATGTTGTTTATGGGTTGTTATTTATGGATGCGGTTAGAGTAAATTTTCTGCTAAAAAAAAAAAAAAAAAAAAAAAACGAGATGATATGAACGTGGCAGGTATACCAAAGTGGTGACCCCGGC
This sequence comes from Thermobia domestica, assembly GCF_964235325.1. NCBI lineage: Eukaryota > Metazoa > Arthropoda > Insecta > Zygentoma > Lepismatidae > Thermobia > Thermobia domestica. The sequence continues at coordinate 162,692,310 of NC_137470.1, read as the reverse complement.
TCTCATATTCAAACTATCTCGAGCTACAAGAATTAAGCGCAAGCACGAACGCCGTAAGTGGATAACGAGCTAGAGCTAGAGCCTTAGCGAGCGCGAGCCTTAGTGACGTTAATGAGCGCAAATAAAAGCGAGCGCGAGTCTTACTAAGCACGAGCCGCAATGAGGTAAATGAATGCAAGATGGATATAACGCGAGACCCATTCTGTTCACCCGAGCAGCTTGGTTTAACTCCGAGCTCCTCCGTGGCTAAGCGGTTAGCGTACGCGCCTTTGGCACGGGAGATCCGGGTTCGATTCCCGGCGGGATCTCATGTGGTTCGGATTCCACGTTAATCAGTAGGTCCACGTCTCATATAGCCTCGCTGCTGAACGGGACGTAAAACTCAATCAATCGATCGATTTAACTCCTTTCCCGACGTCACACAATGCTGAAATTTTTCACAGATATGAAACAGGTAAAAATACAAAATTCCTTTGTTACTTGTGTATATTTTTATGTATTTATATCCTTTTTAAGAGTAATTTTCAGTTGAACCGTACGAGGATGGATCATATTCTATTATATAAAAATAAAAGTGATCGACTCACAGGAAAACGGCTGAACCGTTTCAATTGATGTGTTGGATACAGTTATCACCTACCTCGAACTTGGTTCTTATCATGTAACTTTGATTAAAACTCATTTCTTAAGAAAGAAATGGGTATAATGCGTAAACTTGAGTCTCAGGAATACTCAAGCTAGGAACATGGGGTTCCAGTGTGTAAAACCCTTATTACAGAAATTTTAGGAATTGTCCAAAAAAAATGATCAAAAGATTGCAATCTTGGCCAATAATTAGGTTTTGCATCAGGGGCCACAAAATTTTTGAACGACCCCTAAATCGAGCTTTAGTTTTTTTTTTTTTTTTAAACGGAATAAGCACATCTTACTGAGTTAAGTGATAGTTTAGATTTGGCTACACTGTAAGTAATTCTCCAGATATAAGGCCTAAAATAACATTTTTGATTGAAATATATTGGATCTTTTGATCCAAAAAATAAACGGACAGTGTCACAATATTTTAGAATAATTGATTGAGTTCAGTGGAAACGTCAGAATACAACAATTTTGAAAACGTTCATATTAAAAGGCGAGACACGGGTTTGAACGTTAAATACCCGCTTCAGTTTGTTAAAATAAGAAACTTTAGTGGTATGTTCCGTTAGCCAGTCACTTTTTACTACAGTGAAACCTCCCGTAACGGACACCTCTGAATAACGGACACCTCTATAATACGGACAGATTTTTTGTCGCGCCAAAAATATAAGTTCTCTTACGGAACAATCCCCCCTTTTACGGACACTCTCAAAAACGCTTTCCCCACCTATGTAGTAAAATATCCAAACACCTTTGGCACATTATTCTTCATCAGTTGATAGGCGGTATGTGAATTAATGGATTTTTACAGGGTGAAGACATGTACTTTTCCATATATTCCCATACACGCATTATCTTTTGCAGTATACGAATATATCAACACATTCACTAGCAATAATATTATTTAACAAACATGAGTTTCTCCTTCATCCCTCCCAGTAATTCAAATAGAATATTTTCATATTGAATATTACGTATTTACGCTCAAACATAATGCATTTTCTGTATATTACTGCATATAATTACCGTTGTGAGAAATTAAATTCCTGTCACCTCTCTGTACCGGATAAAAATTCATGTCCCATTGGTGTCCGTTATTCAGAGGTCTCATTGTATTGCTGAAGCGCTCTCTGATATCAGTCATTTTCGATCATTTTTGTATATACCCCCACAAGTTACGGAGCTGAATTTGGGTTTAAACGGCATCAGAAGTTTAACTGTTCAACTCAGCGACCCCGAAAACTATAGATTCGACACTAATATCAGTCATTTTCCATCGTATTTAAATATCTTCCCCTTCCCCTAAGTTGCACCGTGAAAGTGAAATTATAAAAGATAACCCAGGCCCGTACCTCATCAATGTTGAAAATTTGATCGAGATCGCTCGCCTGGTTCAAGGGTTATTAAGTTATGAACATAGTCATTTTAATTTTTATTCTGATATATAAATTGGTGTATGTTCCAATATACTCTGTAACACTTTTAACAATTTCCCAAACTTGACACACATTCTATGCCATGACTTGTAATCTCAAAACAAATATTCTATGGGGCAAACACCTCTATATCCCTACGAAGTGGCAAGGAGTGATAGGTACAAATTGAAAACGACCGATAGTTTTCGGAGTACCTAATCTGATTAGTGACACTTCCGATGGCATTTAAGTCCAAGTTCAATTGAGGGACGCCTTTAGAGGATGGGGGAGGAGAAGGGGTGATATGTAAAAATAATCGCAAAGGAACGATATTAGTGTTGAATCCATACCTACTTTTCAGCGTCGCTGAGATGAATAGTGAAACTAACGATGTTGTTTGAGTTCAAGTTCAGCCTCCATCGCTATGGGAGTTTGAAAAGGGGTGATAAATGTATCCAAAATGACCTAGATTAGTGTCGATTCATAGTTTTTGGGGTCGCTGATTGGTGACATCCTCGGTGACATTTAAACCCAAGTTTATTCAAAAACGACATGTCAGCTGGCGCGAATACTGACAGAAGCAATACCGAATACATAAATAATACATCTATCTATATTGTAATGTGCTTACGTTTACAAACACCCAACATGTGCTTCTGTGTACAAACATTTTGCACTGATTCCTATTTATAAACAACAACCATTTTCACTTTACGTTGGAGTACTACAAGTTGTAGACCATGGAGACATCAATGACACCTACAATCACATGACGGCGAGGGAACAACAGCCTTCCAGAGCGCCTATACAACAGAAAAAAATTCATGGACAGTTACCAGTCTACGATTGGTCACTCGTATTTTTGCTAGCCTAGAGCTCTAGGAGATACCCAACCCAAAGCCTTTATTTTGCTTCGGAACTCTAGACTTTCCTTCCCTCCCGTTTATCTTGCTTCAGAGCTCTTTCGGGATTCTCAACCTCAGTCACTTAACTTGCTTCGGAAGCCCCTTTCCGCTTGCTTCGGAGCATTGGGGATTCCTAATCCGCTCCACTTTGCTCGCTGCGGGGCTCTTTGGAGATCTGCCCCTGGCTTCATGGGATTTGGGTCACCTTCCTCTACCTTGAATTAAGAAAAATACAGGGTTTGTCCAAGAAGTAATGAGACTGGCCGCCGCGCAGCTCTCCAGTCGCCACCAGAGCGCTCTCAATGAGTGGTACCGGTGGTGGGGTTCTTACGCGCGGCAGTAGCTTCTGAGCATGGAGAGAATCAGGGTGGATCGTTGCGCAAAGTTTTTTCCCCCCAGTTTGGTCACGGGACAAAAAGTGAAAAATGGAGCGGACGATAGAGCAGCGATACCCCATCTGGCAACATATGTCAGAGCAAAAACGGTAAGAGGTATCGAAAACAAATCAACTACTTCCGGTTTCTTTTTAATCGATTTAGCGTACCAAGCATAGATTTCTTGACTTCCTTATATATATATATATATATATATATATATATATATATATATATATATATATATATATATATATATATATATATATATATTAAAACCGGAAATAGTAGAAATCAATTACAGTTTTGGGTTCCAATATTTATTCTCATAGCGCAAAAACTGTTAAGGGTCTTCACTACAGCGAAATTAAACTACCGCTAATTTTAGAGTTTTTCTGTAATATCTTCAAAACAAATTAAAATATTAAAAAAAAAAAAAAAACAGAAACGTACTGAACTAGACAATACGATTTCGCATGTGATACCGTTATCACAACTCATCTTTCTGCTTTCGATTTGCAACTGTAGATAGATTAAGCACTTTTGCAGGTTCTTTAAATAGCGGCATACCAAAATCAGATAGCTAAATTGTGGTAAAGTTATCATATGCAAAATCGTTATCAAGTTGACTACGTTTCTGCTTTCTTTAATATTTGTATTTATTTTGAAGATATTACAGAAAAACTCTAAAATTAGCGGTATTTTAATTTCGCTGTAGTGAAAACCCTTAATGAGAAATGCTTTCTTGGCATGGATTGGATGTTGTAAGGTTCTACTTGCGCAGGTGTTGGTAGAGCATAGCTAGAGCAAATTACAGTCCCAACCATTTTCCCATTACCGGTTCAATTTACAAAACCCACTACAAACAATATATTACAAAGTATTACTATAACATAAATTTTTTAATATTTGGTTTGATAGAGAGGTGGCCTAAGGCCCGAGCAGCCTAGGGCAGGATCTGCACTGAGCTCCGAAACGAGCTGGTGGAGTGGATTTTTAGGATTGCCAAAACACCGTGGAAGTAGTGAGGGGATTACGGGTCACAGAGCTCCGAAGTAAGCTAGGTGACTTTCCCTAACAGAGCTCCGAGCAAGCTAAGAGGGCAGAGGGGAAGCCTAGAGTTCCGAAGCAAACTAAAGACTTTGGGATAGATATCCCCTAGAGCCCCAGAGCAAGCTAAAGGTGGAATGACTAGTCGCAGACCGATGTCTTTCCTTGGAGTCCGCTCGGTTACGTAGGTGCTCATGTGAGATGGTGATGCTGCTCTTCCCTTGTCAAGTAATCAGTGGTGCCGCTGTTGTCTCTGCCGTCTGAAGCTGTAGTAATTCATAGTAAGACGCACATGATTGAGGTCGGTAAACACAAACATGTAGGATATTACAATATCTATGATAAAGTTTCACCTCAACCTTAACACTGGTTTTCATGGTGATAAAAGTAATAGGGAGCACTTTTTATATGGATTTAGGATCGAGAAGATAGGTTCATCTTCTAGTTTATTCCTATATTTCAATCGGAAGTTATAGATTTACTAATTCCGGTTTTATTATTGAATTCGCATAGTTTGGAGCACGCCGCCCGCAGCAAGGGGAAGGAGGGCAGTTGTTCCCTCTTGGATTTTCAATAGGTGTTTAGATCTTGGAAATATATGCCAAGACATACTAAATTTCACACTATAGTACTTAATATGTTTATATTGAATACTATAATGCTATAGTTGGTTTACTGTAGTTAATAAGAGTGTGTGCGTAAGTGACTGTTGTTATGTATGATGTACTAGCATCAATTATCCGCTTCGCTGGGTTAAAATAAAGAAAAATAGTAATATATTTCGTTAGTCAGTCAATTTTTACTGTTATTGAAACGCTCTGTGATATAGGTCATTTTCGATCATTTTATATATCCCCCTCCTCCATGTTGCGGAGCACGACATCGGAAGTGCCACTGTTCATCCCAACGACCCCAAAAATTATGGATTCGACACTAATATCGGTCATTTTTTATCATTTTTTGTCTATGCATTCAACAGTAATATAAGTCATTTTCCATATTTTTCAAGTATCTCCTCCTCCTCCTCCCCTACGTTGTACCGTCAAAGTGAAATGATAAAAACCATCTCAGGGTCGAACCTCATCTATGTTGAAAATTTGATCTAGATTTGTTGGGTGGTTCAAGATGTGCGAAGGGACAAACATAGTCACTTTCATTTTTATATACAGTAGACTCACGAGTATCCGGCCTCCGTACTATCCGGCTAGTTTTCTTTTATGGTAATTAAATGAGGAAGGCAAGGCGTTCCATTGGCAGCATTGTCAAGGCATTGAAAACGGGCGTTTGCTACGATTCTCTTACGTATCGTTTGCAAAACAAGTTGTGACAGAAAAGAGCATACAGAGAAAAATCCGTTCTCCGGACAGAGGTATATTGTACAAATATACGGTATCCTCTTGCTTACTATAGAAATCTGTACGGAGCATACGTTATCCGTATGCTACAAGGGTACTGTCCTTAGATGTTGCATCATGCCGTTGAAGGATGTCTGACATCTAACAGTTTTCCGTATATCACATGCATATACTTATGTTACCTTCGTCAGCTATATGTTATATACAGCCATTTGTATGTGAGATCCTGACCATCTACATTGTTTTATACGGAAAGTACGTATAGATGGAACACTTATACAGAAAGTATTATAAAACGTGTGTTTTCAGTTATACGTCTGCTGTACGTTAAGTCCAAACACTACAGGAATTACGCATGTAACCTATCTTTTTAAGTACGCCACCTACAATTTTTTTCTCATTGTGTTATGGTGTAATATTTAATATTATTACGTAGTTCTGAACATTTTCCGAGGGTTTAAGCCTTGAAACGGGTGATGTTACACTAGTTTATCAAAATCGGTTTACGTGAAAAATTATATTTTACCATACTTTTGTTTCTACATGTAATTATACTTTTAAGCAGTTATACAGGGTGTTTCAAAACAACACCGACAACGTTTGGGAGGTGATTCCTGACACCCTGATAATACGAAAAGTGTAGACCAACGTGGGTGCACAAATGCTTCTTTTCGGAGTTGTAGGCTGACTAAAACATGAAAAAATGACCTTTAAAGGTCCATAGCCCCAATACTATGGGCCGTACCGTACTCGGGTCAAGATTTTATTTAGAAACTTGTATGTTTCTTATCCAAATATCCATGTTTCAGAATCATATGGTATTTCCGCAACAAATTTTATAGAGGTAATTGGTGAGTGCTTCAGATTATATGCCCGTAGCTAAACTTCTGCATAAAAATTGATGCTTATCTCAGGATTCTCAAACATGTATTTTTGAATAGCGCACATATTTATTCCTAAGTGAAGTCTTGAATCGATTACGGTAGGTCCCATAGTATTGGAAGTATGGACCTTTAAACTTATTTTTTTTTCATGTTTTCGGCAGCCTATAACTCCGAAAGGAAGCATTTGTGCACCCAGGTTGGTCTATACTTTTCCTCTTATCTTGGTATCAGGAACCAATACTCAAACGTTGTCGGTGTTATTTTGAAACACCCTGTATGTTATTTTTAGCACCTCGACTGTTATATAGTAAAAGGTACGGGTTGCTGCACTAAACTTTCTCGCTCCAATTCCTTAAACTATATCATGTTGTGCTGCAGCTATTAATGAAACATTTTCTTGTGAAACAAGGACAAAGTCATAAAAGATTTTCGGAAAACTTCACTGAAAGAGAACTCATCTCCGGAAATAAACTACCCTTTGCAGATTTCTCCATATGAAATATCTTATGCCATATGTTAGGATTATTAATGAAGTATTCGTTTATACAGTAATAACAAAAGTAGTAGTTTACAAAATTATTTTTTAAAAAAATCCGAGAATAAACTACCCCTTGTGATAGAGTTGCCATTACGTCCGTATTTAGTACGGACAGCTTGTATTTTTGAGTCCATGTCCCTGTCCATATCGTACAAACCATGAAATAGGAAATTATTCGTATTTGGCAGCTTTTTGATCTCCCAAAAATTTCCAAGTCGGGAATCGCTAAAATCTCCTACTGTCTTTCCATCATAGGGTATATAACTTATATTTCAGTTACTATTAGTAAAGTAGGTTATGTTTTTAAGAATGTCTCATTTTTCCGTTTCAGATTTCTTTTGTTAGATTTAATATACGTAATTTAATAACATGATTTATTATATTTGTATTAATGAAAAAAATTAAAAACATGTTAGTTTCGAATAGTGTTTTACAGTAAACAATTGTGTGATAACCTAAAAGGTGATTTTTAGGTAAGACATTGCAAAATATTTGTTCTGTGTTTGGGCACCGTTTCTTTGATGGGTTGTTATTTTAAGGCTTGTCCGTATTTTGAATCAAAAATTTATGGCAACCCTACCTTGTGAATATTCTTATAGAAATGATTTATACAACATTATAAGAAGAATAATGAGTTATTAATGAAATACGAGCAAAATCGCCTGAGTCATTTTGCGAAAGTGGTCTGAAAAGAAACGCATTCCCAAAATTGCATTACCCCTTGCGATTTTTTGTAAGGAATAATTTGCGTAATATTATACAAAATAAAATGAAATCTTTAAGTTTTACGTTCCATTATTATGCCGGTTAGGCTAAAGGAGACGGTGATTATGGGAAATGAATGCAATGGTGGAATGAAGAATGTGGGAGGAAACAGGAGAACCCCGAGAAAACCCTCGCACGTGGTGTTTGTCCACCACAAATTCCACACGGCGCGAGCTGGGATCGAACCAGGGACCCCAAGCACCGGAGGTGAACGCTCTATCACTGAGTCACCGCGCGTAATATTATAGAGTTATTTATGAAATATTTATCTATGAAATATGAATAAAATGGCTTGGGTCACTTTTATAAAAATCGTCCGAAGAAACATATATCTATACACACAATAATAAACTACTCCTCGTAAGCCTTTCCAGGTCAAATGAGTTATGACATATTTTCAGGTTATAATTAAATATTTGTTTCAGAAAAATGTACAAAATCACTAAAGTTTTCGAGAAAATCGTCTGGGAATAGTTTACCCGTGAAGAATAAACTACCCTCGTAGACTTTTTAAGCAGAAACGAGTTTTAGAACGCCAGGTTATTAATGAAATATTTATTTACGAAGTATGAACAAAATCGCCTCAGTTATTTTTGAGAAAATTGTCCAAAAGAAAACTCACCCCTAAGAATAAGGTAATTATTCTCGATTTTTCCCAAAGAAATGAATAACATCACATAATTGGGTTGTCTTTGGAAAACTGATTTATAAAACATAAAGAAAATCGTTAGAGCTTTTCTAAAAAATTGCAATTTTTGATTGGTACACTTACTCTTACAAGGAGAAGGCAGACTTTGGTAAATGAACTTCGGGCCCAATTTTTGCGAGATGGTAGTGCACATTTAACGAGTTAATATTACAAACTGGGAGAGCGAAATTGCCAAAATAACGGAGAAAAACCGTCTTAAACTTTTCTACTCGACACATATTTCGTACGACGCGCAAATTTTTCGAGTGACGGCATGGCAAAGTAAGAAGAATCTGCGACTCATGTGCAAAGTGTCCCGGGTTCGATTCACGTTCGAGTCGAACTTTATTTGTTTTTCGCTTCAACCAATAAAGTAGCCATTTGTAACTATAAGAAAAATACTAATTCACCATATGTATAATGAATAAAACAATTGAAATTTTCAAATCACTTGTAAAATCTTTCAATAGTCCATGTTAAGTAGGAACAAAATTTAATCTGTTCCGTAAATATTATTGTTACCGCAATCATTGTGTAAAAAATGTTCTTCGTGTCTACATCTGTTGACAGTATTCGAATTACAAGGGAAATGAGGGAAAATCTCCTTTGGTTATAGCAACATCCAGTATTAGCAAAGGGGATTTCCCCATCAACTTCTTTGTAATTAGCACACTGTCAACAGATTTAGACACGAACCTCAGGAACATTTATTACATAACGACTATCGTAACCATAACTCGTGATATCAGTATATTTACGGAATAGATTAAATTTTGTTGATGGTTAATATAGAACATTGAAAGATTTTACAAGTGATTTGAAAATTTCTATTGTTTTATTCATTATAAAGATATGGTGAATTAATATTTTACTTATAGTTACAAATAGCTACTTTGTTGGTTGAATCAAATACAAGATGATGTTTGACTCGAACGGGAATAGCTTTGTGGTGGACAAACACCGTGTGCGTGGGTTTTCTCGGGGTTCTCCCGTTTCCTCCCACTTTCTTCATTCCACCATTTCATTCATCACTCATCATCACCGGGGGCGCGGTGGCTCAGTGGTAGAGCGTTCACCTCTGGTGCTTGGGGTCCCGGGTTCGATCCCAGCCTCCGCCAAGTGAACTTTGTGGTGGACAAACACCGTGCTCGTGGGTTTTCTCGGGGTTCTCCCGTTTCCTCCCACTTTCTTCATTCCACCATTTCACTCATCTCTCATCATCACCGTCTCCTTTAGCCTAACCGGCATAAGCGTGGGACGTAAAACTTAAAGATTTCATTTTACTCATCATCACCGTCTCCTTTAGCCTAACCGGCATAACCGTGGGACGTAAAACTCAAAGATTTCATTTCATTTCATTTCGAACGGGAATAGAAGCCGAGACCCTTTGCACACGAGTCGCAGATTTTCCTCATTCTGCCACGCCGTCACTTCATAGATTTGCGCGTAGTACGATATATGTGGCTTGCAGAAAACTTTAAGGCGGTTTTCCTCCGTTATTTTTGGCCATTGCGCTCTCCAAGTTTGTAATATTAACTCGTTAAATGTGCACTACCACCTCGCAAGAAGTGTCCCCGAAGTTCATTTGCCAAAGTCTCCATTCTGCTTGTTAGTAATATTCTTAACTACTCTTATTTTCACGGGTAGGAAGAAAATTCCTCTGGAGAATTATATAAAAACCGTAAGTTTAAAATTTGGTTGAGATTCGTTGAACGGTATGGCCTCTAGGTGACTGTACATCAAGATAAACGGACGAACATGAACTACGAACAGATGGACTGATGTCGAAAATTTACTTTTTCGGTAACTGTTTGTTATGAAACGCTTAGATCCGTTCAAATCTCGAGTTCGATTTTTTTCATGACCACCATACTTTCTTCTTTCCTTCCGTTGACCGAAGATAAAAAAGAAGCGACTGACTCAGTATCGGACAGACTATACAACTACTATACGTAGAAACGTGAAATTTGGACAGACTACTTTTGTCACGAAAACAAGGAATAAGGAAGGATTTTTTAAATACGTACCCTAATTGGGTAGAAGAGGGTTTCTTTTTATTTTTGCCAAGGATAGGGTATCTCATGAATCAGTAAAGTTTGAGAGACTAGAGTGTGGCCAACAAAGCATTAGCTTTTAGCCCCAATTTCATCTCCCCATAAATTTGCTCGAACTTGAGTGCAAACGATAGCGTCGATGCTTAGAACACGACTCTGAAGGAACTAGACCATGTGAAAAGTGGAGTATGTCACAAGGCTCTCAAGTTAAAAATACGAAATTACAAACTCATTGTTCATTACAAACAAGGAGACATGTGACTCAGGATTTTCGAAAATTCTGTTTTTAAGGAGGAAGGGCAATGTCTACATTCTTTCGCCACATCAAAATCGACAATGAGACCGACTAAATATCGTGTCTATGCAACTTTGCAATCGCAGTGCAACGCAAAATTTTCCTTGTTGGTTTGCGATTTTATTTTACTTGGAATTAAATATACCAATGTTAGTCGCATCGGAAATAATACACTCCTGCATTGATCAAGTATAAAATTCTAGTTTATGTATTTATTTGGTTCGGCTCTTCCGAGCTTAAGATGTAAGTAAAAAGACATTAAGAACAAATAATAAAGAAACTAAGTCTACCTGATGGATAACAGTAAGAAATGATATAAAATACAGTACAGTACTGTATACCCCCTTTTGGGCCACACTATATTTAATGTTGTTTGTCGCAAACTTATCGCAAGTAATGAGTTGCGATCCACAAGTCAATATTTAGTCAGGTTCGTTGTCTATTGTCTGAAATGAATTTTGGAGAATAGCTACCTATTTCAAGAGATCTTATGTCACATTCGATTAATGAGGGGAGTATTTTAAGCAGAGTCGGGAGTTCAAAATTTATTCCTAAAGTAATGTATCTAATCGGTGTTTATAATTACACTTTCATTGAAATGCGTATCCCAAGGGTGAGGGGGATTCAAATCTTTTATAATAATCCTACTCTTAGTGATGACCCGCGTAACGTAGTTGCTAACGTTCTTGCTTTTGGTTTTAGCGGTTTTGGATTCGATTCCCGGTGGGAGCACTTGGTCGAGAAAGTGTAAAAGCATTTTCAGGAGGCATGCTGAATGAAGATTTTCTGACTTTTCCTCATTCACACCAGGCAAATGGCGGAATGGTACCTAACATATTTGTCCCAGGCCACTTCCTTCCCTTTCCTTTGATAGTGTGATCGTCGAGGGATGCCATCCCTCATAAGTGACAGGCTAATATGGCTACAAGTGCCGAAAGCCCAGAAATCTAAATCCTAGTCATATTTTTCCTGTGCGAAGGACGTGCATTCTAATACTAACTACATATATAATTACATGAACTGACTGACATAAAATAACGGCTACTTCTGGTTGACATGGAAGGTTTAAATTTTGCATGATTGTAGCCTTCCGTGACTAACCTACAGGAAAATTGCCAAGAGTGAACATTTTTAAATTTTAGGGTGTCTACTGGAGGATGAAGAAATTCCCTTTGTTATTTAAATGTACCTCTTTTTTTTTTTACTTACAGTCTCATGTTTTAGGTATTTGGAATTGGAATAAAACTTGAAACTCGATATGCTTGTACGTTTTCATTAGCGTTACCTAAGTAGCTTAGCAAAATTTAAAATTTCCAACTTTAAAGTGGTTTTATGGAGAACTGAAAAATATTTCCCATGTTATTTATATGAGACATCTTTTACACCCCAAAGTTATTGGGCACTTCCTGTAGAACTACAATGATTTAATTCGGCGTGATTGTAGCTTTTCGGGACTAACTCACAGAAAAGTTATCAAAAGTGAATATATTTAGTTTTTAGGGGATCTAAGGATAAGATGCCATGTTATTCCCATGTTATTTAATAAATATCGAATAAATTCCCATGTTATTTAAATGGGCGCTTTCATGGGATACAAAATCTTGTTTTTCGATATAGTTGAAATAGGAAAATAAACTTGAAATTCGGTAGAATTTTGGATTTAAGAGGTGCAAGGTCGTAGGCTTAGCAAACTCGGGGGTTTCAGGTCGGAGCTCCCAGTTAACCAAAGGCTAGTTTAGTTGATAAAAGTAGTTATCAATCCGTATTCACTAGCATGTTCATCGATCTACAGGACCGCTATGAAGAATGTGTGTGACGTAATGATCAACATTTTGAACACATAATTTACAGGCGCGATTCCTCTTAAATTTACAGTATGTCTTGAGTAGCATTTAGCTGATATCCCTTTGATAACATTTTTTTTTGGTTTAATTATGTTGTGCAATAAATAAATACATAAATAAATGCGAACGATGTGATTTCAGTACTGTTTGTTTTGCCGCATACTGCATAACAGATCGAAAGACGTGCTTATACGTATAGGGTCAAGAGATATAATAAAGCCACATTCTTATTTGCATTCTGAATCATCCGATTGCAATTTCGCATCAACGACGGTTGACCTTGAAAATCCATTACTTGATAAGGAGCAAAAAAATTTGTTGCCCGTTACTGTAGGTTAGTCTGTGCTAGTGAGTCCTCCAGTGCAAAGCGTGTAAAAAAAAAAGTGAGATTATTTTTGTGTGTGGGAAATGGCAGAAAGTAAGTACTTAATTTCTTTTCTTAACTTAGTTGATAATACAGTGTCTGATGCTGTCAGAATGAAATTTTTATTTTCGTAACAAACGCAATCAGAATGTACGCATTATTAAAAGCTATTTTGTGGATGCAATAAGCCACATTCCACGGTTACGATAGACGTTTATTGCACTGAATAATTCGTTGTTTGGAAACGTTAAAGCAAATTGTAGTATAGTAATTTGTTGATAAGGAGATTTTGCTAGAAATAAAACAAGTTTTTAATGTATTGTTGTCTATAGTATGTTCGCTAGCTATAGAGAACACTAAAAAGCTATGCCTGAACAATTCTGTAGGAACTTCCCAAAATGGGGGGGCGCGGTGGCTCAGTGGTAGAGCGTTCACCTCCGGTGTTTGGGGTCCCTGGTTCGATCTCAGCTCGCGCCGTGTGGACCTTGTGGTGGACGAACACCGTGCTCGTGGGTTTTCCCGGGGCTCTCCCGTTTCCTCCCACTTTTTTCATTCCACCATTTCATTCATCTCTCATCATCACCGTCTCCTTTAGCCTAACCGGCATAACCGTGGGACGTAAAACAAATATTTCATTTCATTTCACCTCCCAAAATGCCATAACTTTGCGCTGCTAAAATACACTTCTTCAATCTTGAGTGTGTGTGTGGGGGGGGCAGAGGTGACTCAGTGATAGAGCGCTTACTTCTGGTTCGAAGGACCCTGGCTCGATCCTCGGTCAAGTACGTTTGTGATGGACAACACCGTGTCCGTGTTTTTTTGGGGTACTCCCTTGTCCTCCCCCTTTATCATTCTACCAATTCTTACATAATCATTCACTTGCCTTAATTATGATCTCCTCTAGCCTAAAGGACATACTAGTGAAACGTTAAACTGAATTGTTTTTTCATTCCTGAGCAAATCTTGACCTTCCTTTTGTAGATAGCATTTTCTATACACGCAATTTTTGATGGTGAAAATCCACACATTAAAACGACTTACCAAGATAGAAGTTCGATTACACTTTCACATCGATATTAGAACAGTACTTAACGTCTCCTCAGGTTTACCCACAGAGCGGTTTTTAGGACATTGATTATCCCACGAGATTTTTTTGGGGGGTGCATAGTTTTTTATTATAATTATTGAAAATGTACAATCAAACTGGAAAATGATAAATTTGGAGGAAAGTCTTGTAAGTTTGTGTTTCCTCCTATGTCCGTGGCGTCGGAGCCGAGGACACTCCTATATCACCTGTAACGAAATTAAAGTTTGTACACAGAAAATAAACACGAAGTAAATCCAAATACAGTACACCAAAGCTGCTGTTTCCAGAAAGTTATTATTTTGTGAAAGCCAGGATTAGAACTAGGTTTTATTTTCCAAAAAATCTACTAATTACACAAGATTTTGATAAAAGTAGTTACTGTGAATATGCACTAGGTTATTAATAAGACGAAGGAAGATATTTACATAAGGTTCAGTGCAATTAGGGATGCGCACGAGACGAGTCGAGACAGAATTTTCCTGACAGAATTCGAGTCGTGATACGGCTATTCCAGTAGTGAAATATACATTTTTCGAGTCGAGACATCACCTTTATAGCACATTTTCGAGACGAGACAACCACAAATCTTGTCTAGTGCGCATCGCTAAGTGCAATGAAGATGTAGGAGGTAGTTAGCTTTTATGAAGGGTATTTCAGTAATTAGTTGCAATTAATGGGCAAGTAGACAGAAATCGGCTAAGGATTGTGATAGTAAGTAACCATTAAAAACTCAAGTCATCGAAATGGTTATTTGTGTTCATGCAACAAGCAAAATACAGTATGTTGCCATTCAACACCGGACACCCATACAAGTACCTTAAGCCACTTTCTCAGCACCATATCACTATCTTGTAGGGTCACATTTCGCCGCAATGACGTCCGCAAACCTTCTAGGAAGACTTTTCACCAACTTACGATACCTGTTGTCGCGAATCTTTGCCCATTCATCCTGCCAAACTTCAAACAGTCAGTTATGTTTTTTGGGCAGCATGGCCTGGCTCTCAAGCGACACTCGAACTCCTCCCAAAGGTATTCAAGGGGGTTGAGATCTAGACTTGGGGTGGCCAGTCAAGTTTGTCACGCCCATGTCCTCGAACCACGTGTTTACAATGTCTACCATATGATATGGAGCATTGCCATACTGAAAAAAGATATTGACCAATACCGAATTGTGCCCATAATGTCGGTAGCATAGAATTGTTTGGTATGATTCGGCATTCGTGTTTCCCTGAACTGAAACTAAAGAACAAAGACCGTACCACGAAAAGCAGGACCACACCATGATGTCACCTCCACCAAATTTCACTATAGGTATGATCAAGTCTTGTATACAGCGTTCTCCAGCCATATGCCGCACCCACACACGTCCATCGCATCGCCACATCTCGTATGAGGTGTACAGACGATACCAAGTATGTTTTGAGTTGTGTCCGGTGACGAATGACAATACAGTGTACATATATTAATTTCTTACCAGTTATTGTGAACATTTTTGTATATTTTAAAGACTTTTTAAATTTTACAATACTACTGCCATTTGTCTTCCTTAAAGAGAAACTTAAGTTATATAAAAATGACTAGCCTTTGGCTACCTGGGGACCCAGACCCCCGCGTTTGCTCGGCCTACGGCCTCGCATCTCTTAAATATCAGCCTTTGCATCAAGAGTGAATTTCGTGTATTTGCTCTTTAATTACATTTCCTGAATTTGGCCCAGCTGGGAATTTCGCTCCCTGACTCCGCGTTTAGTCGGCCTACGGCCTCGAACCTCTTAAACCCACAATTCTATCCAACTTCAAGTTTCTTTCGTATTTTAGTGATCTATACGGTAAGATATTGTATCCCAAGGAAACGCCCATTTAAATAACATGGTAATCTCTCTATCCCCCTTTAGACCTTTTAAAAACTAAACATATTCACTTTTGGCAATTTTTCTGTGGGTTAGACTCGGAAGGCTACACTCATGCCAAATTTCATCATTCTAATTCTGCTGAAAGTGCCTAAACATTTTGAGGTCTAAAAGATAAATAACATGGAGAATTTTTAGTCCCCATAAAACCACTGCACAGTTAGAAATTTTTACTTTTGTTGATTTACTTAGTTAATACTAGCAAAAGCATATAAGCATACCGAATTTCAAGTTTTTATTCCTATTGCAAGTACCTGAAATGTATTATAGTTAATATATATATAACACGGAGAAATCTTCATTTCTCGCTTAGACCACTTTAAAATTAAAAATATTAACTTTCGGTAATTTTTCTCTCGGTTAGTGCCGAAAAGCTAGAATTATGCCAAATTTAATCATTTTAGGCCTACAGAAAGTGCCCAATAATTTTGGTTGTGTAGATGTCCCATACAAATAACATGGGGAAGATTTTTCAATTGCCAATAAAACCAATCTAGAGTTGAAAATTTTTATTTTTAGTGATTTACTTAGGTAATGATAACAAAAACGTACAAGCATACTGAATTTCAAGTTTTTATTCCAATTCGAAGTACTTAAAATATGAGATTATAGGTAAAAAAAATCCCATTTAAATAACATGGGGAATTTCTTCAACCCCCCTTTAGACCCCCTAAAAATTAAAAATATTTACTTTAGGCAATTTTCTTGTGGGGTTAGTCCCGGAAAGCTACAATCATTCAAAATTTCAACTTTCCATGTCAACCGGAAATACCCCATTATTTTATGTCAGTTCATGCAGTTTTATATATAGTTAAGATTAGGATTTTGATCCTACTAGAGGTTATCATCATCATCTTCATAATCATTTCATCTCTGCTATTGTTGCCAGGTTACCTGCCACAAACCGAGAAACTTCTATGCAGCACGGTCTTCAGCTAACTTCTTCGTGTTCGCGTAGGAATTTTCTGTTCTATTAACGTCCCATCAATTGTAGCGTATTTCGCCCCGTCCTGCTGTCTCTTGCCATATCTCATGATACCTTCTAACCATCCCTGGGACCCCAAACTAATTTTAGATGTAACTACATCACTGTTTTTTCTCAGTGATGTCCCAATTAGTTTTCCCTACTATTTTTATGTAATTACATCTAAAATTATTCTTTCCCCCCACACTATTTCTAACACTTCCTTATTAGTTCTCATTCGATCCAGCTATATCTCTCTATTCTCTCCACATCCACATTTTGAAAGCCAACAGTCGTTTTTTTTTTTTTTTTTTTTTTGGATAATGATCATGTTTCCGCCCGTAGAATACAATATCCTATACGAAACATTTTGATTCTCACAGGGGGACATGGGGCTTAGCGCTTACCTCTAGTGCATGCAGTTCGATCCCCGTCCAAGTAAGTTTGTGGTGGACAACATTGTGTCCTTGGATTTTATCGGTGTGCTCCCGTTTCCTCCCACATTATCATTCCACTAATTTTTCTATCGTCATTTACTTGCCTTAATCATCCGTCTCCCTTTGCCTAAATAAACTTTTCTTCTTACATACTTCTAGGGGCCGCGGTGGCACAATGGTAGAGCCTTTACCTCTGGTGCGTGGGGTCATTGGTTCGATCCCAGCTTGCGCCACTCGAATTTTGTGGTGGACAAACATCGTGTACGTGGATTTTCTCTGGGTTTTCCAGTTTCCTTCCACTTTCTTCTTTCCACCATTTCATTTATTTCTCATCATCACCGTCTCCTTTAACCTAGCCGGCATAATCGTGGGACGTAAAATTTTCATTTTTAAATGCTTCAGTCGCCATTTCTATTCGTTCTTTTATTTTATACACTATATAAAATAGCCTATTAAATAATTGCAGAATACGTTTAAGAAAACAATTTTAGAATAAAGAGAAAATTTAATGAAGAGGATAAATATGATAAAATTGAATTAAAGAGTATGTGACTAAACTTACTTCTACGCTTCAAACATTGAATATATCTCGCCTTATTACGTCTATAGCGGCATACAATAACGCCAATGGCCGTAGAAAAAGAAACAAAAAAAAAATGAAATATTTAACGTCCCTCAATTATGCTCGTTAGGCTGAGGGAGACGATGAAATGAAATGAAACGAAATCTTTGAGTTTTACGTCCTACGGTTATGCCGGTTAGGCTAAAGGAGACGGTGATGATGCGTAATGAATGAAATGGTGGAATGAGGAAAGTGGGAGGAAACTCACGCACAAGGTGTTTGTCCACCACAAAGTTCACTTGGCGGGGCTGGGATCGAATACGTGACCCCAAGCACCAGAGGTGAACGCTCTACCACTGAGCCACGGCCCCGGAGACGATGATTATAGCAAATAGAATGATGATGGAAGAATTGGTGGAATGAAAACGTGTGAGGAAACAGGAATACCCCGAGAAAACCCTGGGACCCCACGCACCAAACCTAAGCGCTCTATCATAGCGGAACTCTAGCACTGAGCCACTGTGTGTTCCCTTGGAAAAACAAAATTGGACACTAATGTAATAAATTAAAAGTATGTAAAGGGTCAGATTATTCCCTAAATTTATGTCACCTCATTCTGCTTCTATTTTTTGTTGATTGTTCAGGTTTAGTGTTCCTTGTTAGCACCTAGGCTATATGAAACATGGAGTAGCAGCTTAAGGTGGGATTCTAATCACTGTATTGCTATCATATTTCATTGCTCTTTTACTGAAAATCGAACCCCGAATCTCGTGTCATTCGACCAAGAAAAATTCTCTTTTTCATTAAAAAAAAAAAAAAAAAAAAAATCTGAAACAATTGTAATGGTAAAGGTTACCATTAAATGAGTTCTGGTAAAGACAGTGAAGAGGAGAATGTAAATAACTAAAAGAAGAGTTTTTGTACAGTCGTGGAAAAAAAACATTCAGCTGACAGTTGTACGGATTGTACCCTATAATGTTACACAACTCGCGATATCTTAATGTACTGTGTGTTGTATAACCGCACAAAATTTATTTTATAATATGGAAGGCACTGTTAAACCCACTTTACCCGTGAATATGTTAAGGAATTCATTTTAATAACTTCATATAAAAACCAAAGAATACTCGGGTCTTTAATTTTATCGAAAATATAAAATCCGCGGTATACTCGTGTTAACTTCGGTTTAACCGTACATGATTTAAAACGACGTTTATGTTCGTTTTCCCATGATTCCGCCAGATAGTTTTGTAAAAGTTATTGTTTACGTGTATTTCCGGTAGATGTCACTGTAATCTCCTTCATTCAATATCCAGTTTGTTTTCGTCTGCAGCTAGGACTAACGAGAAAGTCCATAAAATACAAGCAATTGTTTAAGTATATTAATCGGTATTTCTTTATTGTTTTGTGTTTATTTTTATTATTCAATTGCATTTTCTTGTTTATTTTGCATGTTCCATTGTTGAGTTGTCAACAATCAATATTATCATCACCATTTATAATGTTTTTAAGGTTTTCTTACACATCCCCTAGACCGGCTTCAATCTCCTTTATGCCCCAATACTTTCACCTCTCATCCCGGATAGGGGTCATAATCCTCGCAATAGAGCTAACCTTCGGATAGCAAAATAAAAAAAAGATATTTATTATTCAGTAGAGCAATATATTACTTATTATTTCAGTAGAGTAATAAAAAAATACAATAAAATCGAACACCTTTCTGTTCAAAATGAATAAATAAGTAAAAATAAAAAAGTCGCTTTCGACCAGAAGCTGTCGTGTTGAGTGAGTAACTGAAGAACGTAAGCAAGGGCGCGCGATCCTGGGAGCAGGGGGCGAGGGGTCCGGGCCCCCAAAGCTCATGTGGGTCCCCCTACTGTATTTGTGAATATACAGTATTTGGCATAATTTGACTGCAGTTTGTCTTAAAATCTTCATATATATAATATACCTTCTGCATCTGAATGGGCCCCCCAAATTTACAGGGAAATCGGCGCCCTTGAACGTAAAGTCCAATTAGCGTGATTCTAATAAAAATTGACGTCTTATTATATTTCTGTTGTATTCATATATGCCTGTTTGACTACCAATTTCCCATGTTTCTAGTGGCTAAATATCTGGTTTGTAATAATGGCGTTAAAGTGAGCCAACTATTAAGTTGTCTGAGGACTTCATCTCCATCTAGGTCTTACTCTGCTGTTTGCTATTTAAATAGTGCAGTTTATTTCTATGAACAAATTGGAAGTGTATGCTGAATTTTATGCGATACGTTGTTACGGAAGTTTTCAGAGGAATTTATTTGAAAGTCACTCCTTAAAAGAAATCCTGGTACAGTCTTGTTCAGAAAATCATGGCCATACTTTTTCTTTGGACAGCCCTGTACTCTTACATACAGTACACGTCTCATATAGCCTCGCTACTGAACGGGACGTTAAACTCAAAAATCAACTCGTCAAAATCATCTTACATACAGTTGGAATTAAACAACTATTGGTAGTTATCAAAACATTTCAATTTCCTATGTACGTCGCTAGAATGCTGCCGTCTTAAAGCAAGGTCGGAAGCCATTTTTTGGATAAGCTCAGACAACAGTTCTTAGATCGACCAGACGACTTGTAACACTCGTGCCTTTGAGATTATATGCGGTCAGCACATCGGCTTCCCTCACCGTTAATGCTGGCTTGAAAGTAGCTCCCCATTTGTCCTCACGACGATGGGTGGATGCCACAATGCCAACACCATTGGAAGAGGACGAACAGTTACCCATCTTTCCTCTGACCACACCTAGCACTGCTTGACTTCGCTGATCCCACGACAAGGTATGCCGCTTAGATGTTGGCATAGGAGGGTAGTGTCAGAAGTACCCGACCTGACGTATCGATGACGGTTGTTGTTTGAAAAACTTTACAATTAACCGAAAATGGAGAATATGCTCCAAAAATGACAAAGACAGTTCCATTTGCTGGCAAGGTCATGGCGTCCGTTATTATGGGATGCGCGTAGGATAATTCATTATCATCAGATAGGAAACAACCAACGGCGAGTATTATGCAAACTTATTGCAGTGTTTGAGTTATGAAATCAAGAAAAAAACGGCTGCATTTGGCGAAAGAGTTGTTACTTGAAGACAATGCACAGTTCACACACACGTTATTACGATGGCCAAAATCAATGAATTAAAGTTTGAATTGAATCCTCAGGCACCTTATTCATCAGATTTAGCCCATTTTGATTATTTTGTCTTTCCAAACTTGAAAAAGTGGTTCGGTGTTAAACGATTTGCCAATAGTGAAGAGATGGAGTCTGCAGCGGTTATTTTGAGAAGTTCGAGTGTTCTTACTATAAACAGGGCACCAAGGCTATTGAATATCGCCGGGAAAAGTGTTTCGAGCTAAAAGGAGACTATGTTGAGAAGTAAATATATTTTTTCTCAATTTTTTGTGTTCTCTTTATTAGATCGTGTACTTTTGGAACTACCCTTGTATAAATAGAAGTGTGCACCCAGCGATATTTGGTATATACTTTACAAAGGATAGATGTATTATCTTCAGAGAGGAATTCATCTCTTGTCTATATGTATAAAATTGAAAATCATTATGTTTGTGACTCTAAATCTCCTGACCGCTCAACCAATCTCGATCAAATTTGTAACATGGATGAGTTTCGAGGCTGGGCTGGTTTTAGGCTATTCACTTTGATGGTAGAACAGAGGGTTGGGGGAGAGGGTATAAATAAATAAATACAATGAAATAACTCCTGAACCACTCGACCGATCTTGATCAAAGTTTCAACATAAATGAGATTCAGGCCTGGGATCCTTTTTATGATTTAAATTTGACGGAGTAACATAGGGGAGGAGGAGGAGGGGGAGATATATAAAAATCAATTTATATAAGACTGAAAGTGACTATTTTTGTAACTTAACTCTTGAACTATCCGACCAATCTCCATCAAATTTTCTAGATATTTTTGTAACTTCAATTTAACGGAAGGTCCTAGAGGAGGGAGAGGGGAGGGGGACATATAAATAAAAACTAATAAAACCTAATACTTTTTCAACCACCCAACCAATATCTATTAAGTTTTCAGCATATATGAGGGTCGGGCCTTGGGTGATTTTTATCGTTTCACTTTGACGTGGCAACCTAAAAGAGGGGGAGGAGGGATATATATTTTAAAAAATTAAAATATAAATGACTGTCTGTGTGACTTCATCACTCTTGGACCACCCGACCGATCTCAATCAAATTTTTAACATGCATGAGTTTAGGGGCAGGTATTACTTTATGCTATTCACTTTGACGATGCAACGTAGGGGAGGGGAGGAAATGAAAAATTTAAAAATGATCAAAAATGATCGATATTAGTGTTGAATCCATAGTTTTCGTGGTAGATGAAAGAAACAGTGACACTTCTGATGCTGTTTCAATCCAAGTTCAGCCCTGATAGTTGGGGGGGTACAACGTAGGAGAGGGGACAAACATTTAAAAATGATCGAAAATGACTAATATTAGTGTCGAATCCACAGATTTAGGAGTAGCTGAGATTAACAGTGACAATTCTGATGCCGTGTGCCACAGCACGGAGGAGGAGGAGGGGGAGCTATATATAATAATGATAATCGAAAATGACCAATATTAGTGTCTAATCCATAGTTTTCGGGATCATTCAGATGAACAGTGACATTTCCGATTCGATTTAAATCCAAAATGAGCCCCACCAGTTGGGGAGGGGGAGAAAGCGATATATAAAAATGATCGAAAATGGCCACTATAATATAATATATCGTAGGATTTCTTCGTTCCGAACCCAAGTACCTTAACAATATATACGTAATATACGTGTAAAAGAATCAAAATCATGATAAAGTTTCATAACAGGCATTATACTCCAGATTCATGATAATGAACTACTTGTTTCTAGTACTTATCTCAAAATTTTCTATTTTTGGAGTTAACCGTAGTTGCGAAAGACCAGCTCGGGCCCCTTTAGCTTTGTCAGTGTTGAGTTAAGTGATTATTTAGAGAGCGTTATGGACTACACGTAGACGTTACTTGGTAAGCTAAAGGAGACAGATTTGAAATGAAGAGATTCATATGAAGGAGTTGGTGGATAATTAAAAATAGAGAGCGCTAACAGGAGAACCTGGAGAAAATTCACGTACCCTTGGACCTTGGGATCGAACCAAACACCCTTCACACGAAAGGTGAACGATTTATTAATGGTACACAGAAGCTAGGGTTCCCAACTGTCCAGGTCTGGGGGGATTAACCAAGAATTCTATGTTTTGTTCCGGAGGATTTTTGTTATGTTTATCGGAACAGTTAAAATCCCGGAATTTAATCTTCCGTATCTTAAATAATGCATATATGATACGTTGATTACAAATAAATAAAGAAAATGCAACTCTGGAACTATAGCAATGGCAAGTTTTAGGAAATATCTATAGGGGAGACCGGGGTATTCACGAACACTTAAGCTTTGATTATAAATAACTCTTTTGGTTTTATAGATACAATTAAGGTTTCATGTGTACAGAAAGCTTGAAGTATTTCCTGTTTACTAAAGTACAGAGGAAAGTCAAAAGTAACATTTTTCAACAAATCAGTGAGATGTTTTAAAAAATGTACCCATGTTCGGGATTGCTCCCGTGGTCGGGGTAATCCCAAACATACTGTTTGCCTTAAACTTTCCTTTACAAAAGAAGCGAAATGCATTAAAATACATTAAAATGATACCGTAATTTAGTATTTAAATCTTTAATAAGAATTATAATTGCAAACATAACTCAAGTTAATGAAAAAACATGACTAGACCTCATCATCTTTGAAACTATTACAAATGAAAGCTAAACAAAATGTACGCTTATGAAATAAATTCAGAAATAACGGAGCATTAAGTAAAATATTCGTTAAAATGAAAACATTATTTGGAATTGTAGAAAACACAGATATACGCATTAATGTTCTGCTTCCAAAAACAGTGTTCTTTATTAGTTAAATGTTCAAATGCGGTTAATAGGCTGAACAAAAGTGGCTAACTGCTGATGGAAAATCTTTGTCAAAAATCTTAACCGCTAATGGACACTAGCAGGGTAAAAAAATTTGTAAAACACTCTGTGAATCAGAGAAAAAAATGCTGCCTATGATGAAGGGTCAGATATCTAAAACAGGGTTACTGACTACAGAATAATGAAGTAGGCTACTAATGGCCTAAAATAATAAATATAGCAAACTATTCTAATTAATCAATCTAATAACGCTTATAACCAAGACATGATCTATTTCCCAAACCAATTTCATTAACTTATTACTTAATTTTCAATTTAAATAACTATAAAAAATTTTGATAATTAATTTCAAACCATGGGGTACTCCCGAACACTCTTGGGTAATGGCAAACATTCTGTCCGACATTTCCCCATGAGACGCCATTTTATTGTTAAAGTTGAAACTAATTGTTGACTGCATGCAGGCTAGTAAGATTACAAAGAACTAGCATTCAAATATAGGGGAAGATATAGCCATATCTGTAACAATATAGATAAGAGCCAACGTACCTTGCTCAGATTGTCGAATCAATGTTATAAGTGAATCGACAAAAACAATGAAACGTCTTCTTTCTGGCAATCCACTCAACTGACTGTCACCAAATTTATGCTACACTTCTCAATGTCTCTCCGCTCGTGTGCAGTAAAATCGTCTGTTTTCTAACAATCTTCCTTGGGCGTAAACTTGAGTGTTCGGCATTACCTTAGTGTTCGCGAATACCCCGGTTTCGCCTACAGGGTGTAACAAAAAGGTACGGCATGACAATATGTCGGGAAATGCATCGTTACAGAGTTACGCCCATTGAGCCGCCTGATGGTGTGAAATAGTCACATTCTGGACGCCCCTCAATGTGACTCAATTTAAACCTCAGTAGCTCACCTCCTAAATAAGCTAGGAAGATAATTTTGGTTTCAATGTCTTTCTGAAAGATGAAGCTTTCCACTGATATGCATTTTCACGAATGGACACAGAGCCAAGGGCAAGTTATCAAATGCATTCGGAAAGTGGGTTTCCAGAAAGTATCGATAGGTGTTCCCCGTCAGCCTCTGCGAGAGTACGTGTGAACCGGGTAAAGTGTCACTGACAATACCGTACCACACAACTGAGCGCAAACTGTTGTTGATATCTCGTGGGACTGATCGCATGAGGATTATCGACCGCTCAAACATGTACATTCTGCTGACAAAGACTGCACTCACTGCAGGTAGTATGGACACATGTTGGCTCGACAACGTACGCGCCACATCTACAACGTAATTCATCCTTCAGAGAGCCATTGATACTAAAAGTATCTCCCTAGTTTAATTAGGAGGTGAGCTATTGAGGTTTAAACTAAGTCACATTGAGGGGTGCCCAGAATGTGACTATTTCATACCGTCAGGTGGCTTAACAGCCATAAATCTGTTACGATTCATTTAATGATATATGGTCATATGAACTTTTTTGCTTGTCTACCCATAAGGGATCCACCCCTGAAATTTTGCCGTACCTTTTTGTTACACCCTGTATATTAACATGCTACGTTCAAATGTTTGTCCGCAAACCTTTCGACAATGAGATCTTGAAAACCACAAGTGCTAGAAACGTGTCGTTTTCACTGGTCGATTCCAAATTGCGTGTAGATTGTCCAGTTCTCATTCAAATTTTCGAAAACCGTGTCGTTATTGTTGTATTCAACATTTTAGGGGCCATTTTGAGCCCATAAGATTAACTTTGTTGCTGACCAAAACTGCGGTGTTAGGCAACCAGTAGAGAAGTTATGTATGGCGGGTGGACGGATATTACAGGCGCTTTGCTTAAATCTGAATGGCGAAACCTATTGCATGCTGGCAACTTCAAAGGCCTCAAGAGACGCAATGAGGCTTACTCGGACAGATATTTATTTATTAGAAAGAAATATTTCCACTTGATATCGTGTTATTTCTACAAATTTGCTACAAATTCACTCCAACATATATACATCGCAATTCACTTCTTTTGCGAGTCTCCTATCCTTTACTTGTGTGAGTAAGGAGACATGCACAGTGGGAAGGAGATTCGTGGTCATAACAGAACGATGCGCTGAATAGATAGCGCAGGTTCAGCTAGTCTATATATTAAAATGCTACGTTTATATGTTTGTCCGCATTCTTTTTGACAACGAGATCTCCAAAACCACAAGTGCTAGAAACGTGCCATTTTCACATGTCGTTACAAATTTTGTGTATATGTCCAGTTTTAATTGAATATTTAAAGAACATGGCCATTATTTCTTTATTACGTTTTTAGGGTACACTGCAAATGTTAAAATTTTAATAAAGCATAATATCCTACGAGTTATACATTTCAACACCAAATGGTTGTGTACGGGGTTACATATGTATCAGGCATTTTCATAACCAAATCATAATGAGAAACGGAGAATAATCATGTCTCCAATCTAAGATGAATGTTTTTTTTTATTTGGAGTATTTTGCCCAATGAACACCATATATCACTGACGTAAATAATTGTGTATGTAATGTATTTGCTTATTACATACTGCATGCAAGAAGAAAGAAAACAGTGATCATACGTGAATTAGAAACTCCAACAGGAAGTTGGCTCAAATCTTGCAGACGGTGCGATATATTGAAAAAAACAATCGAAAAATCTCCCCTTTATGTGGTACCCCTGGCCGATTTTTTTTTATCAAGACGTCTTTCACTTGTGTCTGTAAAGGGACATGTTCAGATGTTGTAAGGAATGGCAAGCAGATTCATGTTCATATGTAAATGATGAGCTTTGTACAGAGCGCAGGTTCAGCTAGTACCGAATTAAAATTTCAATTAAAGTAAGGACGACTAATAGCAATAAAATGTATTACGTAATATTTAGAAATCTAGGTTAATAGTTTATCTTGTAATACAAAGGTTTTTTTTTTTTTTTTTTTTTTAAGAAAATTTGTCTGTTAACAGATATATTTCTCGATTCTTGAGTCACTCCCAGATAAATGAGTATGTAGAAGCATATCGTTTAATATTTGTCCCGAAATGGATCAACCCATAATTGGAAATCGTAATAATACCCTATCTAAATTGATTTCGTTATTGGAACTCAAGTTTCGTCATGAAAATCAATATATTTTGTTTTTCGTACAATAACCATAAATGTATATATGTTTTTAGTGCATCGAAATTGTGGCTAACATCATTATCTTCTTTCTAATAATTTTAGTGCCTGTCTCAACATGTTAGAACTTGCATGCTATGATTTGATGAATACTAATTACTTAATTGCTTTCATTTACTTTCAGACACATCGTACAAAGGGTCATGGAGTTCTCACACAAGCAGCCAAACTCAAGGTGAGTTTAATTATATATTAATTACATTATTATGCATTTATTATAAAAATTCTGTATAACAAGTGCATGGCGTATTCTGATGATGTAAATACAATAGAGAATGATAGGAGAACAATATGAAGAAATGCAGAGGTCTTATTAAATGCTCGCAGATATACTCATGTCCAAAATGATTGTCGCATATCCATAACTTTCTTTCTGTAGAATATAATTTGATAATGATTTTTCAGGGTACTTTTAATACTGATACTATGTGTATAGTCGGAAAATGTATATTTGTGGTAGATTTCATAGGAAAAGAATTATAAATACGAAAATTAGAGTGAGTAAAACAAAATGTTTCTAAATGGACAAGAAAGTTTTATTTTCGTTTTATTGCTCTTATTTACTGCTCTTTTGACATAAAATTTGCCACATACATGTCGTTGCTGATTATATATATACTAACACTATAAGAAATACCGGACGAATTCGTTGTCAAATGATATTCCTACAACAACATATTTATAGACATGCGACAATAATTTTGGACGTGATTGTACATAGATTTAGAAATAAATGCAGAAAAAAACTAAATACATGGAAGTTCGTCGGTATCGTAATACGGCAAATAATACTTTAGATAACGTGGATGCTTTCAAATATCTAGGATCAATATTAACAGACCAAAACCATATTCACAAAGAAATTAAATGTCGACTGAAAGCAAATAATTCGTGTTATTACTCAGTTCAAAATCTTTTGTCGCGAATTCTGTCCAGGAACTTCAGGCTTAAAATGTATACATATCTAATGATAATCTAATGATAATCATATCTATTCTTATGAATGGTTGTAAAACATGGTTGCTTACTCTGAAAGAAGACCATAGACTGAAAGTATTTGAGAATAAAATCCTGAGATGAATATTCGGACCGAAAAGGAACGGGAATGGTGAATGACACAAACTTTATAACGAGGAACTACATAATTTATACCGTTTACCAAACATTGATGGGGTCATCAAATCTAGGGGTTCAGGTGTTCAGGTCATGTAGCGAGAATGGAAGAAAGTAGGATCGCTTTCAAAGTTTTAACTGGAAATCCAATCGGAGAAAGATCTAGACGCAGATAGGACAATATTAAGATGGATCTCGTAGAAATAAGAATGCAAAGTGGAAACTGGATGTAGTTGGCTAAGGACAGAAGTCAGTGGTCAGGTTTTGTGAACGCGGCACTGAATCTTCGGGTTTCATAGGCCATAGAGCTTGTTACTTATTTAGATAGTGTACAATGGATGTATCAGGAGTCCAGGGCCATAGGCTAGCTCCGTTATTAGTAAAGATACCCCCCCCCAAAAAAATAGAAAGAGTTTAAAGTCGTTGGAAATAATTGCTTTTCAATCTAAAATGGTGTAATTCTCCAATCGTATCAGCCATTTGGACTCCGTAGTAGCAGGACACCCCATGTCAAATGAAAAACTAACGTTTTCATTTCAGCATTCTGTTCGAAAGGAACGTAAGAGCACGCAAAAATGACATAGGGAACGTGCATATTGTTGTGTGAGGGGGGAACCTTAAATCCATTTTCCAACAATGCTCTATTGTTGGTATGCTGAAGGCCCATAGAAACAGTATGCTGAAGTTGTAACGTTGCTTTCTGCATTTAAAACATACGGTAGCTTATCAGCAACTGGAAAAATTCTACCATTTTAGATTGAAAGCTATTATTTCCATCTTTCCATTATTTTTTTCTTTGATATCTTTATTCTTAGCAAAGTTGGCCTGTATGCCGAGTAAGCATGGAATACTTTGAGAACATATACCAAGTTTCCTCTCTCTTAACTTCAGGAGATTGTGAGATACTCTGTTCTTTGCAAAACGTTTTAATCCCTTGCCCTTTAAGATACGTATTTAAATGAATGTGAAATAATTGTAACCTAGTTCAAAAATACTTTCAATTACTCAGCGGTTTTCTCACATTGGGCATATTATGATTACAAAATCAGAAGTTAAAACATTGAAAAGTACTCAAAATTAAATATTAATTTTCGTAAATGTATTTTGTGAATTGTTCAAGAAATCAAAACTGTATACAACTTATTTGTTAAAAAAATAAGAGAGAAACGTAGACGCCATGTCACAAGTATACTAAGTATTCGTACACAGGAAAATACATCGGAAGGGGTTTCAGAAGAAGGTCCGATCCAGGCGCTTACGTAGCAACAAGAAATTTCATAGATCTCGAAGCATGAAGCAAATTGAGGAGCTAAAAGTTAGCTCGGGAGTCAGAAATCAGTATTAGGAGTATGAGATTAAAACAGTTAAATAGAGTAAGCTAAAACTCATCTCAGCAGAAACAACAAATTCGTACCTCGCATTACACTTAAGATGCCGGGATAATTACAATGGTTAAGACTTTGTACCATTTACTCTCTGCATAACCAAACGTATTAGTTCGAGTCGTATCAAGCTGTGGGGTGATGCCTAAACCCAATTCATGTCTAGGACAATTATTTCATTTGAAAACTTCAGAAATGGTTTAATTATGACTCTCAAGTTGACATTTAACTGTGTTACGAGTTTCAGACGAGCTACGCTCAATCCTCAATAGCTTACAGATTGGCTTTAAGTTAATTCAGTTGATTTTTTTTTAGCACACAGGTTAATATATATATTTTTCTCCCTCTCCTCTTACAAGCAGAATTTTCGAGAACATACTTGACTACTTATTTTTGATGAGGTGCGTATGGCCTGAGTCTCATCTCATTGACTTTATAATATATGCACACTATATAGAAAAATATCTAATAGCTGCTGTCAATTTGTGAAACATTCCATTTACCTCCAAAAGCCGATAATAATTGAAATGAAGAAATGAAGCAACAATCAATAAACATTTACAAAAGCAATACAAAAGTTTAATAATAAAACTTGAAAGGCACATAAACTTCCATTTTCTGAGCTTGTTATTTGCCAAAAAGACCTTGTTTGTTTTGGATATAAAACAATCAAGTTGGAGGGGAAGACAAGAGTGGCATCTAGCAAGAAATGTCAAAATACCCCCAAAATCCTCCACTTTCTCTAACCAAATTACTGATCCCCAAGTTCGCTGCGGATATAAACGTATTATCTAACGAAAATTGGGAAATCGGAAAATGTAAGAGTCTGGGGGGAAAAGGAGTACATAAGCTGTTGCTTCAGCGATGAGTCAAATCAATGCAGGAAAGAAAAAAGAAAGAGAGAGAGAGAGAGAGAGAAAAGAAATTTTGCATTGGAATGAAGTCGCAGCTACCGTCACACTCATCGTTCAATCAATATTTTGAAAATGACATAAAGAACTGTGCCACATTGAGCGTCGTATCTCGGGCTTGAGGTAAAGATAACTTCCCTTTGCGATTCGTGTATCTTTCATTTTAACCAGACAGTAATACGAGGGTTGTCCAGGAAACAGTACAGTACCAGAGTTGATAACGTGCCAAAAACCTAGTAATGTCGTGCATTGTTGAAGCTAGTGATTCTCCACCTCATTAGTTTCAACTCCAAATTATAGGAACAAATGTATAATCTCCGACAAAACACACACATACACCAATGTTCTATAAAAATTTGAATGTGTTAAATATTGCAAGATTCTACACGTGCTTCTAACATCACGTACTGGCTGTTAACAATTTGAGACGACAATTACGATGAAGACATCGTCAACCACGTCAACGTTCGTCAAGTAACGAAGATTAATGAAGTCAGCAACATTTGTAGATAAAAGGAGCTAGAACACTGCAGAAGATGTCAATCTTCACCGATTGATCATTACCTCCATTCTCTAAGAATCTAGTCTCTGCGAGCTCCTTTATCGTTACCACTCTCTAGGACACCAGATCTCTGAGGGCTCCTTTATCTTTACGACTCTCTAGGACACCCGGTCTCCAAGAGCTCCTTTGTCCTTACCACTTTCTAGAACATCTGGTCTCCGAAAGCTCCTTTATCCTTACCACTCTGGGACACCTGGTCTCCGAGAGCTCCTTTAACCTTACCACTTTGGGACACCTGGTCTCTGAGAACTCCTTTATCCTTACCACTCTCTAGGACGCCTGGTCTCTGAGAACTCCTTTATCATTACCACTGTCTAGGACACCTGATCTCCGAGAGCTCCTTTATCCTTACCACCCTGAGACACCTGGTCTCTAAGAGCTCCTTTATCCTTACCACTCTCTAGGACACTTGATCACTGAGAGGTAGATACACAGTATTTGGCCACAAGAGCCTCGGATCCTGTCACTCTAGGACGCTGTCTATAAACTCACCAACAAAACACCAAATGTCTAAGAGGAACTTAGTGTTTGAACTGTAATTATTTGTTACTGTACATAAGAGGAATTTTATAATAAAAAGTGATTGGGAAGGGCCAAAATTCTCGTGCACCGTTTTTAGCTCTACCCTAAAAGACAGAATTTTACCATATTCAAAAAAAAATATGTTATATAAAATTGGAGAGAACGTGCTCCCTCATTATTGACACATTTCAACTGTAAGCCATTACGACGATTGCAAATTATCAAAAAAATATATCATTCGACGTATTTTACGAAGGTTATTACTATAATGCACGGTAGCTCAGTGGTAGAGCGCTTATCTCTGGTGCATGAAGTCCTGGTTCGATCCCCGGAAAAAGTAAGTTTGCGGTGGAAAACATCGTGTTCGTGGATTTGGTATGGGTACTTCCGTTTCCTCCCACTTTCTCATTCCACCAATTCTTCTATCATTATTCACTTGCCTTAATCATAGTCTTCCCTTAGTTTAAAGGACATAATCGTGGGACGTTAAACTGAATGATTTTATTTCATTTCATTTTTACGAAGGTTCTCATAGAATATTTATTTAAATCTTCGCGATGGGTGCAAGTATTTCAGTCCTGCTATTTGATTTATTGTATTTCAACTGTGAAAGTGAAAATTATGTGAAAGACTTAATAAACGGATACTGTGTTAATAAAGACTTAATAAACGCATACGCAAACTAAATCATATTGTGTTAAGAGGCCTCATCCCGGCGAAATTAAAATACCGGAAATTTTACAGTAATTATGTGATACCTTCAAATAGATAAAATATAATAGAAATATGGAACAAGAGCGCCCTAGACAATATTATTTTGCGTGAGGTACCGTTATCACAAGTCACCTAGTGGCTTTCCGTTTTCAACCATTTGGGAACGCGAAAATAAATGCCGATTTTCAAAATGGCTAGAAATCGAAAATAGATAAGTGAGTCGTGATAACGGTATCTCATGTAAAATGATATTGTCTAGGGCGCTCTTGTTCCGCATTTCGATTATTTTTATCTATTTGAAGATATCAGATAATTACTGTAAAATTAGCGGTATTTTAATTTCGCTGGGATGAGGCTTCTTAAAATCGAATATTTACAAAAGTTACCACAGAACATATTTGTGTGTGTGTGTGTGTGTGTGTGTGTGTGTGTGTGTGTGTGTGTGTGTGTGTGTGTGTGTGTGTCTGTATGTGTGTGTGTATCTGAGAAAGAGAGATTCTCTTTCTCGTTCTCAATTGATTTCAAATGCAAGCAGTGAATATCAACTAAATCTTTCGATAAGTAGATGCTTTGAGATATCTAGGATCGATATTAACAGACCAAAATCATATTCACGAAGAAATTAAATGTCGATTAAAAGCAGGGAATTCGTGTTATTGTTCAGTTCAAAATATTTTGTCACGAATTCTGTCGAGGAATTTGAAGCTGACCATGTATAGAACGATAATCATGCCTATTGTGGTGTATGGTTCTGAAACATGGTCGCTTACTCTGAGGGAAGAACGTAGACTGAAAGTATTTGAGAACAAGATCTTGAGACGAATATTCGGACCCAAGAGGAACAGGAATGTGAAATGGTGGAAATTTCATAACGAGGAACTGCACAATTTATATACTTTGCCAAATATTGTTAGGGTAATCGAGTCTAGGAGGCTCAGGTGGGCAGGTCATGTAACCAGAATGGAGCGCCTTCAAAGTCTTAACTGGAAGACAAATCGGAAAACGACCATTAAGAAGACCTAGGAGCTGATGGGAGGATAATATTAAGATGGATCTCACAGAAATAGAAATACAAAGTAGAAACTGGATCCAGTTGGCTAAGGATAGAAGTCAGTGGAGAGCTTTTGTGAACGCGGCATTGAACCTCCGGGTTCCATAGGCCATAAAGTTAGTTAGTTAATGAAGACGATAGTGAAGCCCACAAAAGTATACACCATATTCCATGCTAGTCTTATATTTTTTATGAAATATCTTTTATGATATACTTTTTTTTTTATCGAAAGGGTGTTAATGCATACCACAGTAATGGACTGGTTTTAATCTTAAGCATATGGGATTATTATTATTATTAAGTATTCTGCCTTTCGGCAGGTCCTGGGACTAATGAGGATTTTGGCCTGAAAATGTTTCTTCCACTTTTGTCGATCTTCAGCTTCCTCTTTTTAACTCGCAATACAGTATTTTTTCCTATCTTTCAAATCATCTATCAGGTGTGTTCTTCTTTCTCCTATTCCTCGCTTCCCTTCCATCTTTCCTTCTATGGCGTTGTGAAGAAGACAATTTCTTCACAAGATGTGTCCAATCCAATTGGCCTTTCTACGAAGGATGGTGGCTAGAAGTGTCCTCTTTTCTTCTATCCGTTTTAAAACATCTTCGTTTGTTGCTCTCTCTGTCCATTTTATCTTCTTCCATACGGGATTACGGAAAATAAAAAAATAAAATCTAAGTTTTACGTCCCACGATTATGCCGGCTAGGCTAAAGGAGACGGTTATGATTAGAGATGAGTTAAATGGTGGAATGAAGAAAGTGGGAGGAAACGGGAGAACCCCAAGAAAACTCACGCACATGGTGTTTGTGTACTACAAAGTTCACTTAGCTTGAGCGGGGATCAAACCAGGGACCCCACGCACCAGAGGTGAACGCGCTACTACTGAGCCACCGCGGCCCCGGTATTACGGAAAAGAGTCAAAGAGAATATGACGTTGTATCAAAATCAAATGAGTTTTATATGTTACTGTGGAATTCTTAACAAAAATCGCTGAAGTGGTATCAAATAACTCTACTTCATTCTTTAGTGATTTCAGTTCCATGCAGAGTGAAATATTGTCAAGCCTTAAGAAAATGTACGACGTACCGGTATTACACCAAAATCGAACAGTTGTAACGGAAGTTAGGGAATTAGGAATTAGATTTCTGGGTTTTCGGCTTCTATGGCCATGTTACTACGTCCCACAGCGATCACGCTATCCAATGAAAGAGTAGAAAGAAAGGAATGTTAAAGAAAGGAAGCAGCCTGGGACCATTATATTAGTTACCATCCCAGCATTTGCCTGGTGTTTATGAGGAAAATCCAGGAAAACCTCACTCAGGGTGGCTGGCCTGGAAAAGCTTTTACACTTTCTTGACCGGGTGTCCCCACCGGGAAACGAATCCAGGACTGCTCACGCCAAAGGCAAGAGCGTTAGCGATGTAACGGAAGTATCGCAGAAAGTGGCGTATTTACGATTTTATTACGGAGGGGGGCTATACTGACAACGTAAATAAGCATTTATATTTTTCCTCAGAAATGTTAAGAAGGATTTTTGTTGTACGTAGAATTTCGCGGGGGTTGGGGTGCTTAAGCCCAATAGCCACTCCCTAAATACGCCACTGATCGTAGAATATATAAAATTTGGTGGAGTAATTCATCCCACATGAGGGGACAGAATTCAATGCTAATTCTTGATTGAAGACAATTTCCGAGTCACCGGGATTATGGAAAAGAATCAAGGAAAATATGCATTATATTGTATGAAAGCTGAACGAATTTTAGAAAACTTATCATGCAACTCGAAAATGAATCGGAGGAAAGGGAGAGGGAGAAATCCAATACTTCATATCCTTTACTGATTTTTAACTCCATCCAGAGAGCAAAAATGAGAATAATTAAAATATACGATACATTTCGTAAAAGTCGAACATTTTTTAACGAAAATGATCGTAATACATTTTTTTTTAATTGAGGGAGGCGAATTCACACTTTCATTTATGGCTAATTTTAACCCAAACTTGGAGGATATATTCAGTGCCATAAAGAAAATACGCAGTTGCAATTCATTATATTAAAGGGCAAAGTTTTCAGTGCGTCATGGAAATTCCTGATAGTTACGGATGGGTACGTGCGAGTTCAAGCGATTTTTCTTTGAAACTCAACTCGACTGGAAACATACATTTTTAAGCTCGACTCGAGAATTCAGCTCGAAAAATTTCCTCCAACTTGATTCGAAACTAGATTCGAATTCGGGTCGAGTTTCGCGTCGACTCGAGCCAAATCGTGCCAAATACTGTGTGTAATTGCAGGCAATTTCTTAACGTATCCTACATAGACAATATAATTATTATCAATGATTCTACTGCTACTACAACTTCTTCTTCTTCTTCTTCTTCTTATTATTATTATTATTATTATTATTATTATTATTATTATTATTATTATTATTATTATTATTATTATTATTATTATTATTATTATTATTATTATTATTATTATAACAATGTGTATAATTATGAAAGATAGGCGTTTGTTTTTTTTTTATCTGAATACTAAATTAATTCACTGTCGACTTCAGTGTCATGAAGTTTAGGAAGCAACGACATCGTTCACGAAGTTCTGGATTTGAGTTCCGGACGAACAAGTATTTGGTCTCGAGCCAAAAACTGTTAAAAGTTATAGGGCACCGTCCAAACAGGTTCAAAACTGCTGGGCCTTGGAGACCAAATCTAAAGCCGATGGCTCATCCCAACCGAGACGGCTTTTGCCGATGGATCACCCCAACGGAGCCTGCTCGAGCTGTTCGCTCAGTTGAACCGAGCCGAGCAGGTTGACATCATTTCCCGATTTTGGGCTTCTGCTTGGGCTCATAAGTTCGACCGTGCAGGCCTCAGTCTTGATGGTAAGAAATAAAGTATATACTTATATTGATGCTCACAAAATTTGAGGCTGCCTCTTTATAAAAATCCCTTGTCGTCTCGTTATCGAGACGGGACGAGATTCAGCAGTGTCCCCTCTCGTGAGCAACACAAAAATATTCAATATTACTGCTAACATTTCTCTTGGCTTTCGCTTTCCAGTCTAATAAGCCATGATTTCAAAACGAGTTAAAACGAGCTGAATGAGCGAGCCATTTATCAAACTCGACTAGACTCGAAACTCAACCTCAAAAACAGTGACTCGACTCAGAACTCGACTCAAGAAAATTAATTTTGACTTCGTGACCATCCTTACTAATAGTAAAATGAAATGAAATAAAATCTTTAAGTTTTACGTCCCACGCTTATGCCGGTTAGGCTAAAGGAGACGATGATGATGAGAGATGAGTGAAATGGTGGAATTAAGAAAGTGGGAGGAAACGGGAGAACCCCGAGAAAACCCACGAGCACCATGTTTATCCACCACAAAATCCACACGGCGAGAGCTGGGATCGAACCAGGGACCCCAAGCACCGGAGATGAACTTCTACCACTGAGCCAACGCGCCCCCTCCTTACTAATAGTAAACATGATAGTGGGCTAGATTGAAATCGAAACCTGTCAGTTTTACGTCTCACGGTTATGCCGGTTAGGCTAAAGGAGACGGTGATGATGAGAGATGAATGAAATGTTGGAATGAAGAAAGTGGGAGGAAACGGGAGTACCCCGAAAAAACCCACGAGCACGGTGTTTGTCCACCACAAAGTCCACACGGCGTGATCCAGGACCCCAATCACCGGAGGTGAACGCTCTACCACTGAGCCACCGCACCGCCCTAGATTGGAATCGAATTCTGTATGGTGATAGAACTTGATATAGTCAACCCTTTCAGACTGTTTTTAGTTTGGAGATTAAAAAAAAAAAAAAGAAAAGAAATCACGAGAGGAAAGTCTAGTGAGTATAGAAAGTAGGGTAACACACACTTTTTTGGCTCCTATTCCGATTGTTGCTTCTCCGTTAAGGATAAAGAATGAATCATGCTCACAGTGTTCATTTCGTTAATTCTCCATTATTATTTACACCTCCGGTGCTTGGGGTCCCTGGTTCGATCCCAGCTCGCGCCGTGTGGACTTTGTGGTGGACAAACACCGTGCTTGTGGGTTTTCTAGGGGTTCTCCCGTTTCCTTCCACTTTCTTCATTCCACCATTTTCATTCATTTCTCATCATCACCTTCTCCTTTAGCCTAACCGGCATAACCGTGGGACGTAAAACTAAAGATTTCATTTCATTTTTTTCCATTATTATTTAGCGAATAATATTCTTCACCTCACAAGGTCAGATATTACCCTGAGACTTACACTTAGGTCTTTTAAAATAATATTCCAAACTTTGATTCATTTAAGTAGTTTTGGTAGATTTGCTTGGACCTGGGCACTCGTCATGCATTTCTGAATATTTGAACATTGTATTTGAGCTGAAATTTTACATACCATTTTGATTAAAATGTAAAATGTAGAATGTATAAAGTGTATTCTCTAAGAAAGATTGTGTACCGTGAGAAAGATAGTGTACCCTTAGAATAATTGCAGCATCCCGCGAACATCTCAAGTTACAGAGACAAAACTCTGCGCATAAACTACCGGTAGTAATTAAAAATAACTACGTACATGTCTCACCTTAAAAAAAATGAGCAGCGGTGGCTCAGTGGTAGAGCGCTCACCTCTGGCGCATGGGGGTCCTTGGTTCGATCCCAGATCGAGCCAAGTGAGCTTTGTGGTGGACAAACACCGTGTGCATGTGTTTCCTTGGGGTTCTCCCGTTTCCTTCTACTTTCTTCATTCCACCATTTCATTCGTTTCTCATCACTATCTTCTTTAGCCTAGCCGGCATAACTGTGGGACGTAAAATTAAAGAATTCAGAAAAAAATTCGAAAATTCCAGTTTGAAGGGAAGGAGGTAGTTTCTATAATAATTTATTTTTCAACTGAACCGTTCGTTTAAAATGAATTTTTGAACATAGCTAGCACTTGAGTGAGATGTGATCATTTTCCTTTGATCGAAATAAGTATTTTAAGGAGTTTCAGAAGGTCCTTGTTAAAAAAAAATAAGAAAAGAGTTTTTAGTGAGCCCTTGAAGAAGTTAGGGGAATGAGAAACGATATATGAGCTCCCCATTACAAACAAGGGAACGTTTTCCAGAGTCCCGCTTCTAATGGGAAAAAGGACAATTCAGATAGTTTTTAAAGGAGTTTGGTTACTAAAACTCCTTTATATATCTATCCTGTCTCTTTGTGTGTCTTTCCGCGCAAATAAGATCTGAAGAACTACTTGGTGACTCATCAATTTTGGTCAGGATTTAAAAGGGTCAATGGTTAGGAATAGAGTTCGGTTGTATACGTGATCCATCAACGTTGATCCGAAGAAATGAGCCTCCAGGCATTTCTACACGTTCCTATTGTAGATTAATTGCGCCTTGATAGTATGTAACCCAACTGCTCATAAAGTAATTTTGGTTGCATACCATTCAGTGAATTTCAATATTCTAACCAAAGTTCTTCACGTGGTGTGCACGTGACAGTTGCTACTTCTTTCTATAAAGGTGGCACACCGTGGCTCCGCTGAGCTGTTGTGATTTACGAAGGGAGCAAAAACTTCTGGCAACACTGAGGAGGGCTTGAATCTATCTTCCTTCCCTACACCAGTCAATTACCGGCACATTACAACATCTAATTTTCGAGCGGAGCACCCTCTTTAGTGTTTACAGGAACATTTGTATTAGTTCAGGATACGAACAGAAAATAGCATTGAGAAATGGGGAAAGGCAGAAAAGTGAGTTTCGTAAATTGATGTGAACTACAATTTCGAGATATCTTCCTTTCTACTTTACTTTACGTTATTTTCTGTGTGGTTCCCTTTTAGTTGGTTGCTCTGCTCCGCCCTATGTGTACGTTTGTCATCGCTCTTCATCTGCCTTTTTCTGTACCTTCATCTGAAGAAAGAAAGGAAGGAAGAAAAAATACAAGCCGAAAGAAAACGACTGTCATTCGTTTTTTGCTTCCCTTTTACCGGTAGATGGCACTCATGTAGTTGCTGCATGTGCTCAGTTCCGGAAGTCGAGGGTAATGACGGGAAATTCTCAGACAGACCTGGAAACGAGGCTGTGTACAAGGTTTTCCGTTTTGAGTCTTTCCCAGTTTGCCTACAGCTTCTTGATATTATTACATTTGAACTTTCGATTCTTAAATATCGCAGAACGACGAACTCTTTACTGCCGTATGAAGTATGTCATTTATTTTTCCTTGTTGTAATTATATTAACTTATTCAATCTTTTCTCTCTCATGTCTTCTCATTTTAAGACCTCAAAATTTTGTTAAGAAATGTATGCCTTAAACCGTGTGTCTCATTCTAACGGGAATGTTTCATTTACCTTAAAATCTTGGTAATGTTTTTATATCAAAGATTTTAAAGAGTGTATAAAGTTGGAGCGATTAAAATATCAGATTTGACGTTTTCTGACAAACAATTAACTGTAACGCAACCAATGGATGAGCTTTGGTCACGTGTACGACATTACAGACTTTGTGTATGTTCAGAAAACAGGCTGGGGTGCACAGTCTGTCGAAAGACATTGTAATTTATCAGGGTTTTGTGAAAGTGCATCATGGAGTATACACAAATCTGAGAGATTTTTCTTTACGAGTTCAAACAGGAACATTCTGCACATCTAGTGCCTTTGTGTTTTTCAAGTATGCCCTCGGAAAGCATGCGAAACATAATTCAGCACCAGCCTCGCCACTCTTTTTTTTTGTATGGGA
Source organism: Thermobia domestica (assembly GCF_964235325.1). NCBI lineage: Eukaryota > Metazoa > Arthropoda > Insecta > Zygentoma > Lepismatidae > Thermobia > Thermobia domestica. The sequence goes on along the minus strand of NC_137470.1, from coordinate 162,652,017 downwards.
AAGAAGTGAATGACCTCGTCTGTGTTGCCAATTGGTCATGAAGTCGTTTGGTCTCGACGAGTGAAGATCGTAGACTGCTTAGAATGGCTAACAAGACAGAGCACAGCGAAATCCGTGATATAGTTCAATGTGGCAACGCTTCCTCATCCAACAACTTGTCCCTCCTCTTTCAACGGAGGTACGGGAAAACACACATTGACAGCAGCGCCAGCAGGGGAACACTTGAAATAGAATGGTTCTAGCTTTGAAAAACGTCAACAGTGTGTTTGGGTTAGAAGTGGAGTATGGAAGCACCATACGCTGTTCGTTTCTGAAATTTCGTACCGCTGTCACAGCATTGAAAAATAAGTTCAGCAGCCATCAAGTAACGTCATGTTCTGTTCAACTTCTCAAGAACACTGTAAGCAGATGTGCGAAAAAAATGTTCATGTAACTGCATTCAAGTTATCTATACACCATATCACTGGCGTTCGATGGCTTCACGCAATCGATACACTATATCACTGACGCAATCAATGTGACTCATGGGTATCACATGAGTTGACATTGGACAGCTTTGTCCACCATTTGATAATGTACGGTCCTTTGAGTCTACGGAATAACTGGAAAATATACCTGCATTTGATTGTCACTTCTTACGATAATTATAAGCGGTCAGCACAATGGTTGAATCGCGATGAACATCCAGAACGGTTTCCAAAACCCACTTCCTATCCGATAGAGGTATTGTTATTGGTATGGTAGTGTGTAGTGTCTAGACGAAACTATAACTTATGATAGTTACAGTGCGGAACACCATGAAATGCACACTTGTCTTCAAGCATCCAGCAATTGTCAACGAACATGGTGTTCTCATGTTGGACGATAATACCCCAGTATATTGCGCAAAGTACGCTGCAGACTCCATGAGTTGCAATATGAAACCCTTTCTTATCCACCTTATTCTCCTGACGTCTATCCCAGCGACTACTACCATTTCTGGTATCTTGATCACAGCTTCTTGACAGCTTGGAATTTCCCTGATGAGCGGGTGGTGGACATGAAATGGAAGAACTTTTCGCTTCATATAAGCCAATTTTTTTTTTTTTTTTTTTTTTTTTTTTTTTGTCATGGAATCCGATTGTTGGATGAGCAATGGCGAAAGTGTTAGACTGAAACCGGGGACTTCTTTAACAAACCAGATATAGTAGTAGTTTTAACTTTTTGACCTTGTAGTCGGCCAATTGTAAACTTTTATTCTTATTGTAGTTTTATGTCAAATTTAATATCGTTTGTCAAGAAGAAGATGAACAAACAAGAAAAATATTAATACACCTAATTTCATGTTAGAAAATCTAATTGTAAAATGTTAGAAATTGGTATATAATCTTGCCTGTAAACTCGCTTTATGTGCTGAAAGCAGCTTAACTTACATAATGAACTTCCTCGTTATGTAAATCTTGCATTGACAGATTTCCATCGTCTGATCAAATTCCTATTTGTAACTCGGATTTCTGGGTCATTCTTGCAAGCGCGTGACTCTACGTCATAACCACGAGCACTTTAGAAAACAGTCTCAACCATAGTAATAGCATAAAACCTTAAGATACTTCCGGCATGGTATGGCGTGTAGCTGTATTTTACATCGTACGTTGTCTCCATGTCGCTCTGAGACGGGAACTATATCTTGACTCCAAACTTTGAATATCTTCGTCAATCTCTGTGAAAGTTCGGAAGAGTGGCAATTAATATCAAACAGGAGAACTCGGAGGACTATTTCTAAGATCAAGTACTTATACTGAGGTTGTGCTCTAAGTGACCAAGTTATAGTGCATTCACAACAATTGGAAGTCAGCAGGTATTGCTTAATTGAGATTTGCCAACTTCCATGCACGTGACACTACATAAACACTTCACAGATACCATACAACAAATGATCAGAATCATTAAACTAATTTTTACTACCAGGAGTATAGTAGAGAGTTTTATTATGTTATAAGTTACTAAAAACCTTTCGCAATGCACTCCAAATAAGATTTAATGCATAAACCAAAAGCATAACCACAACTCCAAAGTAGCACGTGTCAGTTGGTCCTTCCAATGGCATGAACCCATTAAATGATAAAACCTTTTGGTTCAACGTCAGAATAACTTCGTAGGCTGCATCTCTGAGTTCGGTCCCGGCAGGAGCTCATGTGGTTCGGATTCCACGTTAATCAGTAGGTCCCGTATCATATAGCCTCGCTGCTGAAAAGGGCGTTAAACTCAAAATCATCTCAACCCCGAGTTCAGTAAAGTTGAAATACAAAGTTTTGTGCTTTTATGTATATATAAAACATATATATTTTATATATTTTGTATAAAACATAAAATGGTTTCAAAAGAAACAAGTAGCAATAGTAAAATATTCTTCATTCTGGTTCCCTTAGAAATACATTTTCGAAAATTTATGCTAATGTATGGAATGTGCAAGGGGAGTTCAGCAATTATTGTCTCTGATATAGAAAGGAATTTATTTTCACAAAGTCATTCATTCATTACAGAAGTGCACTTCGTCCACTCCTGTTCTAGAACTGTTCCTTGTTTAAAAAAATGGCGGTTGGTCAGCAAGTCATTGTTCCACAGCATTTTTACAGCTTTGCCTGCAACAATGGATCACCTGGTAACTAACACTATCATCCAAACCACTGGGAAGATGGGGCACTTATCATCCAACACATTGATAAGAAGGAACATTATCACCGAACACATTGGTACGGTGGGACACTATCACACAACACATTGATAGGAAGGGACGCTATTACCCAATGCATTGGTAGGAAGGGACACTATCACCCAACACATTGATAAGATGGGACACTATTAACTCACACATTGGTAGTATGCGACATTATCACCCAACACATTGCTAAGAGGGGATACTATCACCAAACACATTGCTAGGAAGGGACGCTATCACCCAATAAATTGGCAGTATGGACATGGGACACTATCGCCGAAGACACTGGTAAGATCGGACACTATCACCCAAGACACTAGTAGAATCGGACACTATCACCCAATACACCAACCATATCAGAGTACATCTCCGTTGATGTTAGGCCTTTCAACAGGAAGTATTTGGTCACTTCACACACTTTAGTTTTCTCCACTCTCAGAATCCGGATGCACTTGCTACTTGCAAAATACAGAGAACACAGTAAGTATCAATGATATTCCCTGTATTTTGACAGATATACTTCTAAAGCTTTAGAATACTATATATTACGAGCACAATATTTTTCTGTTCGGCTCCTGTATCAGGGACAATAATTGCTGAACAGTCTTCGTAATATTCTCTGTATATATAAAAAGGAATAATATATCAAATTTGTTGTGTATTCTCCACTCCTTCACAAAATCTGTCTTTTCTCGACACGCGATCGCTATTTTTTTTCAGTATCGAATTCGGCTTACCCAAAAACATCGGGGATGAATTTCTAAATTCATACACGTTTGTATTATGTATATCAAAATGCTCGAGTATTCAAGTTTCGTGCCTCTATGAACGCATTCAGAAGAAGAGTATTCACCTACCCTCTTGTGACCATCATCTAAAATTGTGCAATGTTGAAAGGATATGCGCGTTTTCTCCGAATCGAGGTGTTCTAGTAAATCAAATTTCTTGTCTTTGTATTGAACTGTAGAGAAGAAGCACGCAATAATAATACTTTTCTATTGTGATAATCTCATATGCATGGCGGGCACAAAGTTGCTTTCTCCAATATTTGAAGAAATAAAATAAAATAAATAAAGACTTGAGAGTTTTTATTATACTTAAAAATACTGTTCAAACTGTCTCCCACCACGTTCAGTGCACAAGGTACATCTCTTCAGCACTGATTTGCAAATTTCATGACACAACCAAGGACTGGCATCCAATCTCCTAAATCATGCTTCGATTAGCTGTTTCAAGTGACCTGTTACACCTCGTTGTTCACAGTACTCTACATTGAGAAGTTGCATGGTGAGGTCACATGAACGGAGTTGTCAATCTGTTATACCACGATGACCAATCCTTTTATCGTAATGTTGATCCAATAAATCCTTCAGAACAACACCGAAGTGAGGCGGTGCTCCATCGTGTTGCCACGTTAACTGAATGTTTCCGTAACGAGGATAAAAAATTCCTGCAACATTTGAAGATAGATGTCATTGGTAAGTTCTTTCAAGAAAGAATTGTCATATGACATCACTCCAAACCCCAAAATAATTTGTCGACAAAATTGGTTTCCGGAAGTCCGTCAGTACGTTCCGAATGAGAGCGAATGAGAAACTACACACAGAATTCAATATGCCGTTCCGAATTGCTTTCTTGCAACGCATACATAATCTTTGACCGGTAAGGTTTCACCTAAATCCCTTAACATGTTCCTTAGTGAGATGCGTGTCATTTCCGAGTCACGTACGTACCTTCTGGTACAATTATTTGTACTGGTACACAACTTTGAGGATCAACTTCAGTGTCTCCATCTTGTACACTTCGTTGTCTTCCGCCTGGCGGTAGATTATACACAGAACATATAGCCACAAATCGTTGGTTCAGGCTTCTCATGCTTTATATGAGGGTGATTCCACCTGGAATTCTTCTGAAATCTTCTGTCACCACATTTGTGTTTTTGTTGTTTCCACCAAGTCTGTAGCAAAAAAATACGTTGTTCTTTTGTTAATTTGCAATTCATATCACCATCTGTACTTCTCGGCAATGCTTCAGTTAGTAGACAACTCTTAAGCACAATGCGAACGAAAACACGGTTACCAGTCCCAGCCACACTGAGACAGAGTAGTGCCAGTTTCAGTACAAAAAAAAAAGAAAGAAAAAAGAAAAAAAAAGAAAAAAAAGAAAAAATTTTCCTCATAGTTCGACTACTTCCCTCCTAACTTGTTTCAAGGAAATGACTTTGTGCCTACCCTTTATATATGGTACAGAATTTACCCCATTGGTTAGTTGGATTAAAATTAGTTGTTATTATTATACCCTTCTTTGGGGTGGGAGGCCCGGGTTCGATTCCCGGCGGAGCTCATTTGATTCGGATCCCAAGTAAAACTGTAGGTTAACGTCTCATATAGCCTTGTTGTTGAAAACGACGCTAAAGTGAAAAGCAAATCAAAACAAAAATCAAAATCTATAACACTCCCTAGCTTCTATGCAACCAGTACAATAGCAGAAAAATGTTGGTTGTCTCTAATAAAGGGGTATGCAGCTTTTCTTACCCGTTAATCATCTCTGAAGAGTTCCTTAATGGAGTTGAGTTGAGTTGATTTTGAGTTTAACGTCCCGTTCAGCAGCGAGGCTATATGAGACGTGGACCTACTGATTAACATGGAATCCGAACCACATGAAGTTCCTTAATGGAGTCAGCCCGTTAACATATTTACGGGTCAAGGTGACTATTAATTTCCCGTTTAATATCTATAGCATTCCTAGCTTCTACGCAACCTGGACAGTAGTAAACAATTGTTGGTTGCCTATAATTAAGGGGTATGTAGTTTTTCTTACTGCAAATATATCATATACATGGAATTGCATGATCATCTACAGGTACGGTAGACCAGTGGCAGAGCGCTTACCTCTAGTGCGTGGGTACCTGATTCCATCCCCGGGAAAGTAAGTTTGTGGTAGACAACATCGTGTCCGTGGGTTTTCTCCGGATACTCCCATTTCCTCCCACTTTTCATTCCACCAATTCTTCCATCATCATTCATTTGCCTTAATCATAGTCTCCCTTAGTCTAAAAGGGCATAATTGTGGGACGCTAAACTGAAATATTTCATTCCTGCAAGTTCCTCTTTCGCCAAGTTTAAATCTTCTTCCTTTATCCGTCTACAAAACCAGAAATGGTGTAAGTTTACTACAACTTCCGGTTTCAATATTGATAATATAGTGATAATCCTTAGTTATGCATTATAAAACAATATTAAAAGTAACCCGGAAAATTGTTCTATTACTCAAGAATTTTCTGATTTCCGAAAGAATCACACTACCTTCGGTATAGTATGTGCATCATAATATACGTAGGCTTTTCAGTTTCTTTTCACAATAATAATAATAATAATAATAATAATAATAATAATAATAATAATAATAATAATAATAATAATAATAATAGCAACTCCGTATGATGGTCTAAAAGTCTGATGTTTAATGTATTTGGTGAGTGGTCACGAGTTCGATTCCCGGTGGAAGATTATTGAACGCATTATAGTTGTTCGAATTTCCATTTGAACTGCAGTGGTAGGCGCTTACCTCTAGTGTGGGGTGTCTGGTTCGATCCCCGGGTAAGTAAGATTGAGGTGGACAACATCGTGCTCGTAGGTTTCTAGGGTACTCCCGTTTCCTCCCACACTATCATTCCGCCAATTGTTCCATGATCTTGCTTTAATCACTATGTCATTTAATCGTGGGATGTTAAGCTCAAAGGTTTCGTTTTCAATAATAATAATAATAATAATAATAATAATAATAATAATAATAATAATAATAATAATAATAATAATAATAATAATAATACGATGGGATTATTTAATTCGCTGGAACAACAAAAGTAATACTATAGCAATTTTATGATAGAAGTAATGGTATACCATTTCTGAGGACTGATTAGCATGACAGTACGAGTTTGATCTTTTTGACTTTCCAATTTTTGAACATGACCACAGTTCATCTAGGTGTACAAGAATACTCCTCGGAGGTTAATATCTTGGTCTTAAATGCTGTACAAATTGAAATGAAATCGAATTCCGAAAAAGAACATACTAGGTAGCCGACTGCAGTATCTACAACATATCAGGTCCCTGGAGAACTGAGACCTCTGCATGAAAGGCCAAACACCACCGTGATCCACACACACACACTCACAATCACACAGAACCACTCTTCCACTCGCACATACAGAGAGAAAAGGAGAGGGGGAATAGAAAAAGGAATGAACGAGAAATCAGTAAATTAGCCGACTACTATAAGGTAGTGTGGGGTAATATGGACGCTTGGGGAAAAACGCCGAGCGAACCTAATTGCCAGCTCAATAGAGTGCCGACCGCTTCCACAGCTAATCCCTCTGCTAATTTCAATTGCAAAATTAATTGTGCTGTGTTCGTTTGGGATAGAAGGTCTACTCGTATCTCTCCCTGGAGGGTTTTAGTCAGCTCCACAAATGAAAAAAAAAAAAAGATCTGTCTCACAATCACGGATGATTATTAAAACTTCATTTTGACTCCTAATGTTTATCTTCAAGAGTGCGTATAATCTTTTCAAGCGATTCACTATTACAAAGCTATGCAAATGATTTAGTTTTTGTTTCTCACCGCTAGAGGCACCACTCATCGTGGTTTTGACTTTAATTTAAATTAATGGTTCACGACATGTTCTAACACTGCCCCTGCAACAAAACAAAAGATTTCTTTTTTCTCTCTCTTTCTGCTGATGCGTTTGTAAGAACATCATTAAATCTACATTGCAACATGTATTAGCAAACTTAATGTGTTATAAAAAGGGTCGAAGTCCCTTTGGTTATCAGGGTTTGCTGAACGGTAATGCAGAATATATTTTACGTTGAGACACGGTAATACGGATTTATAAAATACAAATATAAAAATATGACATAATTATTATAATGATTATAATGATTATAATCGAACAGTATTCAAATATCGAAACTAACGAAATCTTCTATAAAAATGAAAAGGACTGTGTGTGTGAATTCATACTTCTTGAACCACCTGATCGATCTCGATCAAATTTTTAACTTAGATTAGGTTTGTGCTTGGAATGATTTTGTCATTTCACATTAACCCTAGAACTCACAGTGGGGTCCAATGGACCTCAAGACTATGTTTGACAGTTTACTGTTCGTATTGATTTCACTCGAGTTAAATGTTAAGCCGTTACGTTTCCTATTTTTGATTGCTCCTTTCGTTTCGTTGATTGCTCTCTTCTTTTCGCTTGCATTTTGTTTCCCCATGATTTTGGATTTTCGCTCTCTTGTTTCTTAAGTGTCCAATACATCGCTTCATGAATTTGTTACTCCTATTAGTTATAAATTTATTTATTTTGTATCTTTCAAGTACAAATTACAGTAAACTAGTTTACCAATAGGGTAAAAAGCGCCATGAATTGCTTATGATTTTTACAAGTTTCTTTCAAAATGTGAGTAAAATACAAATTCTAGCTGTCGATTTGACTTTTATTGTTCAAATTGAAATAATCTTTCAATGCAACATAGACGACAAAACAGAAGTGCGATTTCGGAAGTTTCTATTCATTTCGGCCGTGTTTTATGTATTAACAATGAGTGGGAGAGGAGAAAAGTACCTTACACAAGTACTCAATTGCTTCATATGGAAGAAAGTGTGGATTCTGAAAAGACATTGACTACTTACCTTCAGATGACAATAAACCAGATTATGTTTTATTGGAAGGAGGTGGCAGTAATAGTGATTCAGATCTAAACTATAATCAGCAGGATACATTGGATCAACCTTGTACACCAGGTAATGAAGAGAGCTTCTATGTCTGAAGAAGTGTTGAAATTTGGCATGTTCAACTACGTACAGCGATTCAAAGTAGAATGCCAAGCAAAAACATTGTTAGTGGGAAGGCAGAACCCTTGTGGTTAGAGAATGTGACTCAAAATCATCTGGATTTGTATTGTTTTTGCGGCGTCCAGTGCTGAAATTGATATGTAAATAGACAAACACAGAGGAATGGATAGCTTTCCGTGATCGGTGGAAAGAAATGGATGAAACTGAACTGAAGAAATTTGTACGTGCATTGTTACTTATTGGTGTCTATAAGTCCAAAACGGAATCTATCAGTCAGTTGTGGAGTTGCTCAGATGGACGTTCAATATTTTTCAAGATAATATATCGTAATCTATTTCAAATCTCGTTGCGATTTGATAATACAGCCGAGAGACGCAGAAAAAAAAAATACCTTCAAAACCTGAAAAGTATGTTATTAAATTATGGCCTATATATTACAGCAACAAACTATGTCTGGAAGTAAACACAAGGGAGGGCTCAGAAGATTCAAGAGAAATTGAACAAGGTAAAAAACTGGCCATTTATCTCAGGAAGAAATTGGGAACAGTGGCCACAATATCATGTGCGTTTTTTTTCACAAGTGTAGAATTTGCACAGAATTTACTTTCAAGGCGCCTGACATTACTTGGTACAACGCGACAGAATAATCCAGAACTGCAATCAGATTTCATGGTTTCTAGGCAGCGAAAGAAATTCACAACTATATTTGGATTTCAAAGCAGTGTAATAGTATCTTCTCCTAAACCACCTAAAGTTGTAACTCTTCTTAGTACAATGGATTTTCAACCTGGCAAACGCCAAATCACAGAAGATTATGATGCAAACAAAGGAGAAGTGGATACCGTGGATGGTATGGTTCAGCATTTTAGTTTCAAGAAAATGACAAGAAAATGGTCCATGGTCATATTCTACGCTATCGTGGATGTAAGAGCATTGAATGCTTATATATTATGGACTTTCCTTCACTCTGTGCCTTTAAACAACAACTCAAGAAGGTAATTTTTAATAGCGCTTGGAAAAGAGGAGGCGTTCAATCTGAAGACATTTGTGACATTCCAACTACTCCCAGGAATACAGCCAAGAATGATCATGAACCAGCTCGAAAGACCATATGTGGTCGTGGAAAGGACAGAGAAAATCAAACTAGCACGTGGTGCAAAAACTACGTTTGCACAGAAAAGTTGTGTGTGACATGTGCTTAAGCTCTTTGTATTGAACGTTACGTTATTGGCTAAATAAAGTGTGTCAACATGTTTAACAATTTATGTGTTCTGAGTTATAAAAGAGTTAAAATATTATGTTTATACTAAATAATATAGTAGGTATTATGTAATGAATTTAGTTATTATGTTTCCAAAAACTATACGTATTTGTAAACAGAAAATTAGAAACAAAATTAAGAAAGAAATGGAAAGAGGTAAAATGAAAACAAAACCTTTTAAATATCCTTATTCAAATATTATATTTTAAGTATGCGAAATAAGATAAATAATTGTAAAAGCACTTTTAGAAATAATAAAGTAATATTTTTATCCAGAATGTATAATTATAAATTTGAAATATATAAATATTACAAGAACTATAACTAAACCACTGTTATACTGTGATGAACATAATACCTAAATATTGTTGTTAACTATTTCATTCTTCATTTACAACAAAGAAAATTGCATTTAAATAATTAATTTTAGTCCTGGGGTCCAATTGACCCCAGTTGTATTTAACGTTAGTATTATTTTCCGGAATTCTAAGGGTTAACGGTGCAACTTAGGGTTGGGGAAGGAGGTGGCGGGATACCTAAAAATTAAAAATTAAAAAAAAAAATGAAAGTGACTACGTTTGTGACTTAATAACTCTCGAATCACCCGATCGATCTCGATCAAAGTTTCAACATAGATTAGGTTTAGGCCTTTGACGGTTTTTATCATTTCACTTTGACGGTGCAACTTGGGAGAGATATAAAAAAGTGATAGAAAATGACCAATATTGGCGTAGAATCCATAGTGTTCAGGGTCGCTAAGATGGCGTACGCGGAAGCCTTCCTTCGTACGCCACTGATAATATTGCAAAACTAAAAATTTTTGTAAAGTAGTGACTCTATGCAGTATTCTACAATGTAGCTGCCATTGGAGGCGGTGGGTGGTGCAATATGTCTCCAAATTGATTCTAATTATCTGGCTCATTAAATTCTAAAATTTCCCGACTCTTTGGGACTGTGCCACACATCGGTTGCGAACTATTAATTAGAGTATCTACACAAGAAGTTATCTTCAGTTGATTTTGAGTTTAGCATCCCTTTCAGCAGAGAAGCAATTGAGATGTGGACCTACTCATTAACGTGGAATCCTAATCACATGAGCTCGCTCCCACTGGGAATCGAACTCGGGTCTCCTATTGCCAAAGGCGAGTACGCTAACAGCTTAGCCACGAAGGAGCTCAGAAGTTATCTTGAGTGAGGAGAAGTTATCGATCAAGACTTTTATCGCTAACACATTCTGGAAAAGTTCTTCAAGAAATTTGCAACTTTCCATTTTAATCTATGACACGAATACTGAGAAGTATGCATAAAGTTTTGTTATCTGTTTAAAAGTTCTCAAAGGGAAGTATTATCGCATATCTAAAATTGTTTTAAGTGCTCAAAGTATATACAAACGCTGACATTTATGTGTTTAACATTCTCGCTACAACTTGCCAGAGCTGTTATCAGCAGAAGGAATGATTTTCGGAATTTGCGGTTTATAATGGTTACTAACTTTATAACTTAACCTTTTCCCAAGCTGAATGTTTTCTTTTGTTCTTTTTTACCTTTTAAAATGAATGTCTTATTTTTGAATTTTTTTATTCTTACTTATATGATCAATAATGCATTTTAAGGTAAAATAAAGAGTGTATAAAATATAGTAAACATCCCATTTGCAGAAGTTACTTTTAAAAAGGCTTCACTTGTTTCCTGTTGGTAGCACTGCTACACTCCTCTCTTGGCAGTTCCATGTTTACACCCTGTTAGTTCCTTGATATTTCCTGACGCTGCTCTATCATGAACTTAAAATATACAGGGTGTTCCATAAAGAGGTTTGAACTAGGGATGGCCAATTCTGAAATTTTACTTTCCAGAATCCGTAAAGTAAATAGGAAAAAATCCGGAATAAGTAAAAATTTCGGAATTTTCTAAATTCCTAAATATTTCCCAAATCCGCAAAATGAAGTTTCCAATTGTGAAAAATAAATTTTCCGGAAAATTTTGGCCATCCTTAGCTTGAACTTTAATAATTTGAGCCAAGATAAACCAGTTGAGACTGCTCCGAGAGCATTGCTAGATTGGAGAGATGGAGTGGGAAGGAAAACTGTCATTGTTCCTATATGTAAAAGTAAATCTTTTTATCCGCACCTCCTTCTCTTTCTCGCAAAAATTTGCAAAATATCATTTCTCTATGACCTACGGATCCCGAGATATGGCTCCTTAAATCTCTCGAAATTGTATCTATTTTTGGCAAATATTTCGGAAATGAAAAGTCATAGAGAGATGACATTGGCTTTAATCAATACCTAAGAGGATGGTAAACATTTTGGTACCAATATTAACTGGTGCTCATTGGCCAACTGGACACCGGCTACTATTTGGTGTCCAAGTGTTCTCCCTTCCTTTTAGGTATTGACCAACGCCAATATCGTCTCTCTATAGCTTATGATTCCCGAGATATAGCTGCTTAAATATATCGAAATTGGACACATTTTGGCCAGAGTCTCGGGAACGGTAAGAGTTACGCGAAAAATTTCATCTCTTTTTCAAATAGTTTCTAATGCTCTATCGAATGGAGGACTCAAAATTGAAAATCCGCAAATAACAGACAGACAGACACAAAGACATAGAGAATTCATAAACGAACTGTAAGTTGGTTGATAAAATATTATTGTTAAGACATAAATATATTTAAAATATTACCGATGATGTTCTAATGTGGAAAATGTTCAAAATTTCCTCCATTGGCAGCAATACATCTTCAGCAACGCTGTGGAATAGACCAACAAACATGTGATATGGTTTCCATTGGAATAGATTTACAAGCAATCTCAATTGCTTATCTCATGGCATCCAGCGTACGTGGTTTTGTAGTGTAGACAGTGTTCTCCAGAGTTCTCCACAGCTAGAAATCTAATGGCGTTAGATCGGGAGATCTAGGTGGCTACTCGACACTTTCTGGCCGGCCTGTCTCACCGAATGGGTGCAGTTGATGAACAGCTGGCACAGTTTTTTCCTGCAACATGTTATTGTACTCTACACCTGTTATTATTCCTTAAAATAAAGCGTGGCCTGACAAGTTCTCTGACAGACATAGCACCCAGTTAGATTACCAGCTCTTTCTTACATATCATGGGGATTATCTCTTGTCCAGTACACACAGTTGTGGCGATTGATGGTATAAAAGTTGTATTATCAGGCCAAACAATAAGATCAGTCAACTGCACATTACCACAAATTCATTCACAAAATTCGAGGCACCTATACGGATCATCCTCATTGATTGCGTAAAACAACCTGAAACGTTAAGCGTTTCCATTTTGCTTGCTTTAAAATGCGATGAGCTCTTGATTTAGGGAATTAGGAATTAGATTGCTGCGCTTTCGGCATCTATGACCATGTTAACCCGTCACTAGGATTAGGATTAGAAATTAGATTTCTGGGCTTTCGGTATCTATGGTCATGTTAGACCGTCATTAGGCCAGGATTAAGATTTCTGAGCTTTCGGCATCTATGCTAGCCCGTTAGCCCGTTACTAGGATTAGGATTAGGAATTAGATTTCTGGGCTTTCGGCATTCATGGCCATGTTAGCCCGTCACTAGGATTACGATTAGGAATTAGATTTCTGGGCTTTCGGCATCTGGGGCTATGTTAGCCCGTCACTAGGATTTGGATTATGAATTAGATTTCTGGGCTTTCTGCATCTATGGCCATACTAGCCCGTCACTAGGATTAGGATTAGGAATTAGATTTCTGGGCTTTCGGCATCCATGGTCATATTAGCCCGTCACTAGGATTACGATTAGGAATTAGATTTCTGGGCTTTCGGCATCTATGGCCATATTAGCCCGTCACTAGGATTAGGGTTAGGAATTAGATTTCTGGGCTTTCGGCATCTATGGCCATGTTAGCCCTTCACGTATGAGAGATGACGTCCCTCGGCGATAACACTATCCGAGGAAAAGGAAGGGAAGAAGTGGCCTGGGACTTATATGTTAGGTACCATCCCGCAATTTGCCAGGTGTGAATGAGGAAAACCCAGGAACAACCTCATTCAGAAGAGCTGATCTGAAAAAGCTGCTACAGCTTTTCGACCGAGTGTTCCTAAAAGAAACCGAACCCGTGACCTCTCACACCAAAGACGAGAAGGTTAGCGACTACACTACGCGGGGCCACAACACTTGATTTGCTTACGATCGACGCGAAGCTTGCCGTATTGACTTCTGAGGGGATCTTGTGAAACTTAGTAACACCGCTTCCACCCCTCTTTCGTCCGCTAGTGATTTATTCCTGCCTTCTTCAGATCACACAAAGTTCCTTCCCTCTCAATCTTATCGCGTAATTTTGTTATTATTACATGTGATACTGGCGTAGTATAAAATTTTGCCCATCATCATCTCTGCCCTTTTTCATGTTCTCACATTTCCAGAAACACTTTAAAATCCACTTTCGTTGCTTAAAGGAAAGATTCGCAGCCATCTTGTCAGTTACTTTTCGCTGATGGCAAGTGAACTGAAAAAGAAAACAACAAATGAATGGGAAAGAAAACAAAAACAAATGAATGGTTGCACACACTATTGTGCTGCCAAAATGTCTTGAGCCGTGGCAAAAATGCGAACTAAAGCTCACACCCTCACACACTCTCGTGTTGAGCCAATAAGGGTTCAGCTGTTGCTAAGCGAGAGAAAGTGAGTGGAGTTCCTTCAGCCAGTAGCAGCACTTGCAGCGGAAGACGAGGGATCAAGTCAATGTGGTATATGTGTAGTCATAAGAACGCCAAATAATAATTTGATCAGGTTATATTTAATACCATTTCTATTATTAACATTCAAACAGTGTAAAACTTTGTGGGCACTTTGTAGATAGATCGAAAATCATTGACGGATATGACCATCAGTAAGAATTTGCGAAAATATTTCAATTATCACTTGCGCATACATTCGTCATTTGCTTGGAGTATGGCAATATAGATATGCCAGTAACTATTGAACAATATTGGCATTTAGTGATTCGAAATTAAAGCATAAGAAGAAGCCTGATGTCCACTGTCCGCTACTACACTTACATCACACTTGAAGTGTGAAGAATTAGCGCATATTATTTGAATTAACACTTGCGCAGGTGTTTCTCATTCACTTGAAAAGAGTTAAGGAATACTGTGGGAACAAAGGCCCTCCACTTTGATTCCTATCATCAATTCAATGCAACCTTATCTACTATTCAATGCAGCTATCTTATCAATTTTCTAATAACCAGTTTTACATTAACTTTACAATCTTTCTCGTCTTATTTACACTATCTTTTGCCATAGGGGTGAATAATATAACTTCTGCAGCTTATTTTCCTAGCAAGTGACGTATCTTGAGTATTTTAGACGACTCAATCTACTACCTTATAGCTAGTAAATATTGAAGAGTTCTGAGTTTTTGTACGACTCAATCTACGAGCTCATGATTGTAAATATTGAAGAGTTCTGAGTTTTTGTACGACTCAATCTACGAGCTTATGGCTAGTAAATATTGAAGAGTTCTAACTGTTTATATATTCATTTAGTCGTCTGTTTAACTATTTGTGAGCCAAATCCTTTCCTCAAAATCTTGTTTAAAAAAACAGTTTGTGCTCCTTCATCTGAGTTAAGGAACAACTTTCAAATCCATATACTATAATATGTAAATTATACTTTCCTAGATTTTTAGTGGATTGACTAGAGAATTGTTTTTTTTTGTTTGTTTGTTTGTTTGTTTGGAAACGCTACTTTCGATTTTAGTAAGTTAACCTTTGACATCTTCACGAGTAACCTTTTATTAATAATGCCATTTATTCACTATTGTTGCATTTAAAAAAATCTTTTTAGGATAAACCATTTTTAAGTCGCTTTGTGCTATTGCTGGAAAGTGTTAGATGTTTCTTTGTAGGTACTATAACAATCTCTTTTGTACTCCTTTGTTGGACGACTTTCTTCCACCTTGTGAAGTAAGATTTTTTTTTGTTGAGCATCCCTTATGCCACAACAGCGTCTATTTCAATGTTATCATTGCACGGGTATGTATGTTAGGGTGTTCTTGTGTAGGATCTTGTGTGTGTGTGTGTGTGTGTTTTGATTCACGCTCTACTGGGCATTTCTTGTTCAAGATAGATCAAAGCATCGTTCTTACATTATGTCTTTGTGTTGTGTCCCACGCGCGTTGTCGGGGTTGCATATACCTCCTGGGGAAAGAGGTTGCATATACTTCCAGGGGAAACACAAGTTAGAAAAAAAAGAAAGAAAAGTGAGAGAACGCGCCACACAAACACCATTTTAGTGGCAAACTTCGCTCCAGCGAGTGTCAAAGTAACGGCTTATCTAAGAGAATGCCTCCAGGAGAACCATGTTCTCATCCCCATTTCTATTTTTCCTATTCTTTCGGGCCTGTCTCTGTCTCCCTGCCTTTATCATGTGTTCTCTTTTACTTATGCCACGGTGAAGCTCCAAAAGCGAACTGATGATGCCTCAGGGGGACGAGTAGTTTGCGAGAAAGGAAGATAGAGGAGGACGAGGTGCTAAGTCTGCTCTGTCTGTATCTTTTTTCCTCCCTGGCTCTCTTTCGTTGGCCCAAAAATCAAGGAAGAGATTGAATTCAAGAACCTCTCTCCACCTCCCTTACCATACCGTCACAGATTACACAAACGGAAAGCCGGGGGAAATTCAGTCGGAACTTGTTAAATTTGCTTTCCAGATAACGGACGAGGACAAAGTGGCGGCGCCACAATCGACCTTCTCTGTTTGTACCCGAACGCTATCTCACTCTACGCTATTCTATTCGAGCGCTACCCTTTCCACGACGAATCTCTACTAGCTGTGTGTGTGTTTTTTTTTCCCTCTTGCCTCTCAACTTAGCGATAACAAGCCGCTCCATGCCGGATCTACCAAGGGCATGAAACGCAAAGGGGTTGGAGGCGAGAGGAACTGGCGCTGACATCAAAACACCCTCTTCTTTCTCTCGCATGAATATACACTCTTTTTGTTATTTTTTTCAAAGGTTTTTCCGTACCATCATGTCATTCTTTGGACCAAAAAGGTGGAAAATATCTGAAGTATCATCCGTAATGTACAAACTAGAAAATCAATCGATATAATAATTTTTCAAGGGTAGTGTATAAAGTGAGAAAGAGGAACGAATAGTGGACGGTGATTTTAACAGTATAATTCTGACTTCAACACAAGCAGTTAAAACAGAGATTCCTCAATCTTTTGTTACTGGCGATACACTTAGTAGTTTTCTTTTTTTTATTATAACAAACTAGCACAATACCCGTTATTCGCACAGAGAGAGTACGTTTCATTTTGGACATAAAGGGTACCAAAACTGTCACCAATCTACTTAGGGACCCCCAAAACTATGAAGTCGAAACTAATATAGGTTATTTTCAATTATTTTTACATGACACCATCCCCCCTTAGCAATACTAATGAGGCTGAATTTGGGTTTAAACGGCATTGGAAGTGTCATTGTTCATCTCAGCGACCAAGAAAACTTTGTATTCGACACTAACATCGGTCAGTTTCGATCAATTTAAATATATCTTTTTCTCCTAAGTTGCACCGACAAAGTGAAATGATAAAAAGCCATTCCGGGCCCGAACCTCGCCTATGTTGAAACTGATCGAGATCGGTCCGTCGGTTCAAGAGGTATGATATCACAAACATAGTCACTTTCATATATATAGTAATACTAAAACACTCTATAAATTATCATAGTATAAGTTCCTTCATAGTATTATCTAAACATCAGCAAGTGGAACTGAGCATTCATGCTGTCATTGACTGGTACAGTCTGTCTCAAAATTAATTTCAACTTTTTATTAAGAGCTTCATTCTGAAAATAAAAAGGTGTTGTATAAAGTCTAGATTTGTTGGTCATCCGGCTGTCGTAAATTTATTTTTAAATTCTTAAAATTTCGCGTTACATTCCGTGAAGCTGCGCGACATACCGGTTGGTAAAGCCTAGTGTACGGTAGTACAATGTCCTTACGGCTGGAAAGGAGAAATTAGGTGGTTTCGAATTCTGATTCTGGCAAACCTAATGTGTACAATCTTCCATATGCACGACTTTGACGGTTGTAAATAAATCACTTTCCACTGAACAAAATTTCTCTACAGGTGTGGAAGCATTATTTTATTTCACTCAATACGGCTGTTTTCTAGTGGTCGGTAACTCTGCATACCTTAGAAAAAGAAAAGTGTTCCTTTCAGAAGTCTTTTGGACTGATATCAGGACTCTGAAGTGTGCATCGGAAAGTGCTACAGTACAGCCCTCATACATTAGACTTCGCACAACTCGACTATTTTGCTGGCAGGCACATCATACACTACTGTCTCAATCATAAAAATTTCCCGATATGTGCTGTGTATCGTATAATTTGTCTATAAGAACCTTACATTATCTGTACGTAACGTTTGTAAATACATGTACAAATTTGGTCGGTTGATCAGCAGCGAGGCTATATGAAATGTAAACGTATAACTTAATGTGGAATCCGAACTACACTACATGAGGTCTCGCCGAGAATCGAAACCGGGATCTCCCGCGTCGAAGACACATACACTTACCATATAGTCAGGAGGGAGCTCAGATACACAGGAGGTAAATCTTCACCCCGCTCCTGTCTTATTAACTTGTCTAAATTGGGGACGGGATGGCTCAGTGGTAGAGGTCTTACTTCTGGTGCGTAGGGTCCCTGGTTCGATCCCCGACCAGGTAAGTTTGTGGCAGACAACATCGTGTCCGTAGGTTTTCTCGGGTACTCCTGTTTCCTCCTACCTTATCATTCCACCAATTCTTTCATCATCATTCACTTACCTTTATCATCGTCTCCCTTAGCCTAAAGGTCATAAATGTGGGACGTTAAACCGGAAGATTCCATTTCATTTCACTTGTCAAAATTACATGCATATGACACAATGGATATCAGACAGTGTTTTAGCTTAATATAGTTTATCTTCATATACCAAAATCCTTTGGCACGGTAAATATTGACTTGATTTTTCCATAAATTCTGCAATACGTTTCGTATTCGTGAAAATTTTCTTTCTGTCCAGGATGACAGCCGTTCTCGTCATGAACAGTGGCGGTTTTTACATAGAGCGAACGGGGCAACTGTTTGGGGTCTCGTGCATGGAAGAGCCGCGCTGTATTGATTTATAAAACATTTATGGACAACAGACTTCTCATTATTCAATAAAATTCTGAGAGTTTGCAAAATCCCAGAAGTAAGCCGTTTATAATTCTATAAACAGCCCATCAATATGACATTAACGAACACATGCAGCATGAATAAATATATTCCCATTATTTTGTACATCTAAATGTTCAGTGTATTAATAAGTCGCATTGATCTTTATCCTCTAGTATTCCTATATAAATCACAAAATTCAAATCCTATTTTGTGATGAGCAACGTCTTATCTGAAACGGTATAGCAGCGTGAGAGTAAAACAATCAATTTAGTTTCCAATACTAGTCCAGGTTGCAGTAGTGTAAAGAAAATTAAAAAGAAATATGTTTGGAAGCATCAAAGTTCGATGGAAATTATTTTATTAGCTATTAAAATCCATTCAACGACCTGCAATACTTACAAGAATAGTATCTGCAAAATACCTGGAAACGAATATTCTCGAAGCAGCCCTCACCGCTGTTAAAGTGTCTCTTGCATGTGCCTTTGATGCACTTCGATCTCCTTCAAGGATAAGCGGTTAGTGTACGCGCCTTTGGCGTGGGAGACCTGGGTTCGGTTCCCGGTGGAAGCTCATGCGGTTCGGATTGAACGTTAATCAGTAGGTCTAAGTTTCATATAGCCTCACTGGTGAAAGGGACGTTAAACTCAAAATCAACTCAAATTTGATGCGCTTCATTCATTCTTTATTCGATTCAACTTAAAAACTGCAGGTTCGCGCCTCATGTGGCTTCAATGCTGAAAAGGAGACGCTAAACTTAGAACTTTTCCTTTAATTGAAATAAATACTTTCCGCCTGTATACATCTTGTTGAGAAATAATACAGAGCCAAAAATGAGGTGTAAAAACAAGTAAAAATGACTACCACTATAGCCTGTTAATTGTATGTTATTTCAACACTAACAACATCGCCTTCCGAGAATATCATAAGTAACTAGTAACTGGTAGTGAGAATTTGCATTAGACTTAATTTTCTACCATGAGAAAACTTTAGGCAGTATCTTTGGCATTTAAACTAAGTAACGAATAGCATATACTTTCTGTAATCAGTCACGAAAATAATTTTGTAAACCAATGAATTTTCTGACAACAGTTATGTGAGTAACAGTGCTGCCATTTGTTGTTTTACGTGTTAGGAATTTAATGCCATTATACATTGTTCGTTACTTTTTTAGCGCAAAAATACATTGTTCGTTACTTTGTGTTATTGGACTGGTTTCCAGCAAAAACTGTAGTGAATATTACTCTACATATGTAACATTATTTGCTAGTGGATTCCAAAATTTATCTAAGACATACATAAGTACTTAGGAATAGTAATAAATCTTTATGGTACCTTTGTACATTTCTTTCATTGAAATAGTTTCAAGCACGAGTTGCATAAAGCTATATGTATAGCAATATGCTTCTAACATTTAAATGACACATGAGCTTATTATCCTATAGTTACTGCTTTTAGCAAAGTAAACTTAGGAGTAAAAATTATCATATCATATGCACCTCAATATATATATATATATATATATATATATATATATATATATATATATATATATATATATATATACTAACTTTCTCTACTCGCTATGTACTTCACATAAAAGCTCTAGTGAGATGTCATACTTGTTTATAACATTATATTCATAAAACAAGAAATCAACATTTAAATTACGGGAGCTACTGAAAGGTTCTTTCCGGTACATAGATAGCGTCTCTTCACATTCACTAAGCATGTGAACTCACATTGCCACCTCTTAAACAATACATTTAGAGTCATATAATGAACTGCTTCCGCTTAAACCACACAAATCTAAACAAGTCGGAAAATATTTAGTGTGTTGAATGTGCATAGTGGTACCATGAACCATGTTTAGTGACAAAATGATACAACTGCTTCCGTTTTCGTAATTCGGTGGACAACATTCGTTTTGTTGTTTGTTTGTCTGTTGTTATAACTGTGGAATTCACAAAACAAATATGGTTTATCATTGTTCATAAAATGTGTATAGAACGAGTTCTTTCTTTTCTATGGTATAGAGATAAGAGAGGCATTGCGAGTATGTATGTGTGTGAGTGTATGAGAAAAATAGAGGGAAAGAGAGAAGGGAGATACAACTATATCTCGTGTTAACTCTTTTCAAACTAAATTATACCGGAATGCAAATGCAATTCTATCTATGCTCGCTATCTTAACAAAGATAGCATCTTACCGGAAAATAGCTTGTGTTCCTTGTATATGTACATGTGCATAATACCATTTGGCTCATGTGTGAAATAATGTGTCGTAATACCTAATTTTCTTTCATCTGTCTTGTTTGTGTTTCCGTGTGTTTAAAACACATTAGAAACATACATGATTGATTTTGTGCGTGTTTTAAAAATGTACATATATGAAAACATAAAACAACTTAGTCCTGCAAATTTGACCACATTTTTAAGTTGAATTCTTGCTTAAATTGGTCATATTTTTTGTTGCTGTGTAAAAGTGTCTACTCCGTATGTACATTCAAGTCCAAAATTATTGTTGTATGTCTATAATTATATTGTTGTAGGAATATAATTTGATAACGAATTCGCCCGGTATTTCTTATAATGTTAGTATGTGTATAATCGGCAAAGACATGTATGTAGCAAATTTCATGTCAAAAGAGGAATAAATAAGAACAATAAAACCAAAATAAAACTTTATTGTCCATTTAGCAACATTTTGTTTTACTCATTCTAGTTTTCGTATTTATAATTCTTTTCCTATAAAATTGACCACAAATATACATTTCCCGATTATACACATAGTTTCAGTGTTAAAAGTACCCTGCAAAATCATGTCAGATTATATTCTTACAAGAAAACAGTTATAGAAATGCGACAATCATTTTGGACATGAGTGTTCCTGTATGCATAGGCGCCAACTTTTAGTTTTTCAATGGGTGTTCAAGCTTCGGCACTAACGCCCCGTATTCTTATTATTAACTTTTTTTTTTGTTTTTTGTTTTAGGAGATCCAATACACCCAGTGATTTCCAAAATCTTCATAAGAGCCGAAAAATACTATCAAGAGCTGCTGAAATAAAATGAACAGTGAAATTATTTTTAAATTGCAAAGGCTAATAATAATAATAATTTATTTTAACACGATTTCCAAAATTTTATATTGAATAAAATTCCTAAACATTAAGATTTTGTTAGTGAATTTCAAACGTGTTTAGAAATATTGGCTAAAATAAGGAAATAGAAAATTATTAAAGTAATAATGATTACACTCGAATCTTTAGAAAATTTTAGAATAATTTGAGTGAAAATAGAAAACGAAGCAGCTTTCTTGTAATTTACGTATAGCATTTTACATTTTTGGATCAAAAGATCCGATATATTTCAGGCAAAAATTTTCTTGTAGGCCTTATATCTTCAGAACTACATATAATGTATCCAAACCCAAACTATCACTTAACTCAGTATGATGTGCTTATTCCGCAAAAAATACGAAACGATTTAGGAGCTTTTCAAAAATTTTATGGCCACTGATCGAAAAAAATCCAATTATTTTATTCAATCAAAAATTTTCTTGTACGCCTTATATCTCGAGAACTACATATAGTGTAGCCAAACCCAAACTATCACTTAACTCAGTATAAGCTTATTCCCTAAAAAATACGAAAACTCGATTTACAGGCTGTTCAAAAATTTTGTGGCTTCTGTTAGAAAAATTAATTATTTACCAAGATTGCAATCTTTTGTTGCATTTTTGGATTATTCCTAAAAGTCTTGTTGCAAATATAAATTAACAACATGAAAAACCAATTTCTTTAAAGAAATAATTATACAAAATTACACCCATGGATTATTATTATCGTTGTAATGTTATATCGTTCTGTCCTCGATGTACAGTAAACCTGAAGAGTCTGAAACAGGTATCGATAAATTATTAATATTCATCAAATGTGCATCCCTATCTAAAATTAACCTGCGATCACATCCGTTATAGTTTCTTTTTATTGTTTGCCGCATGAAAGTGTAATTTCGAAGTTAATTCGAACTCAAAAATTCAGTGCGTGCTCAACACCCATTAAATACCTCCAATGGGTGCTTCGGCCCAGAGCACTCTCGTACTCGGCGCCTATGCCTGTATGTATAGCATCTTTACTCCCGTAATAGTCGCTCCCACATAATAGTCGCACCTTAAATTTGAAGTAAAAACACCCGCTTAAAAAATCCCGCTCATAAAAGTCGCAGTCAACAGGATTTTTGTCTTTGTGAACGAGACTTTAATCGAATTTGCTTATCTTGTGCGAGTCCGGACGTATGTAGTTATTCTTTGTGGTGATACGTAGTTGTTATTCATACGTTTCCCGATTATGTAAATGTATTGTTCCTTTTGTCCCAGTGCCAAGAAGAATCTTTTTTCTTGTCTCCCATGAGTCGGTAAGTTATAAGTTTATTTTTTATGTTTTAATATTTTATCGTCACTAGGACATAATTTTTATTTTTCTATGTTGATACAATGTTGTATGTTTCAAAATTCGAAATTGTTTTGATCGTAGCGATAACGAATGACAGTTTTTCACGCATAATTGTCGCAGTTGGATTTTAGCATTTAAAAAACTGGTACAAAAAGTGCAATTATTATGCGAGTAAACGCGGTGTGTATTTGAATCATAAAGAAGGCTTACTAGGGAAGTACATAAAGTGGTACGCGGGGATCTGTATGTGTTATATATCGTTGGAAAGGTCACACCAAGTATACTTCACATGTGAAATATCTCGCTTGAATGAGGCCTGTAGGGGGCGTGGCGGCCATTTAAAGATCAGAACAAGGCTCGCTCCGAAACACCAAAAAACGTGGATAAAATAAGAAGCTATAACGTAATTGTTTTGAGACATGGTATATATAGATTTGAAAGGTGGTTGAACACTAGTCTGACATCAAATGTTTACAAATCAAAATGCGGATCCAACATGGCGAACACAAATTACAAAGAACCATGCTATGAATCTGAAATCAGGTATATGGAGATATTCGACGTCGCTGTGTATGAATCAGATGCTAAACGTGTAAAATTCAAAATGGCGGATCCAAAATGGCGGACAATATGTAAAATACTGCTATGGAACTGAAAGCAGGTAGGTAGAGGTATTCGTGGTCGCGGTATACGAATTCAATGTTAAAAGCGCAAAATGCAATATGACTCATCTAATATGGTGGACAAAAGGTGCAAAAGTACAGAATGGACGTATGAGTATCGAGACGAGCCTGGGCTCCTCCTCGATCTCCTCTCGATTTGGAAAAGAACACAAGATCGAAATTACTCTCGGTATCAGTACCATCCCTACTACGGAGAGTAGACATTTATCATACATATTGCGCACAAGTGTACACGACATAATGTGAAACCAGAAAGACAGTTATGGGAGCATAACGATACTTTTCACTGTCATTGTTCGAATCTTCAGATGGTATATGAAAATAATTGCAACCTATCCTACAGAG
This sequence comes from Thermobia domestica, assembly GCF_964235325.1. Classification (NCBI taxonomy): domain Eukaryota; kingdom Metazoa; phylum Arthropoda; class Insecta; order Zygentoma; family Lepismatidae; genus Thermobia; species Thermobia domestica. The sequence goes on along the minus strand of NC_137470.1, from coordinate 162,627,521 downwards.
GCCATTCAAGCGAGATATTACGATGTGAAGAGTAGTTGATGCAGCTTTACAACGATATATAACATATGACTATCCGTGCGTATCTCTCCGAAGGCGGGCGAGAGAGTTGGTAGTAAAATAATTATTGCCTATGATTGCAATCTGTTCATATCATAAAACTTTCATGTGCACTACAAAACTTGCCCTGCATTCTGTGCCTCAATGTTGGCATGATTGTATAGCAAAACACGTTCCCTTATTTATTGTAAAACATCATCTACTTGCCCTCTTATGCACTATAGATATTTTTCTACTACATGTGTAAGAATAACATATGCCCGTTCTGTACATATCTTTTTTGCATTTTGCGTCCCCCACATTCGATCCGTCATATTGTATTTTGTACGTTTAACATTGAATTTGTATTCAGCGACCACGAATACCTCTATCTACCTGCTTTCAGTTTCATAGCAGTATTTTACAATTTGTCCGCCATCTTGGATCCGCCATTTTGAATTTTACACCTTTAGCATCTGATTCATACACAGCGACGTCGAATATCTCCATATACATGATTTCAGATTCATAGCATGTTTCTTTGTAATTTGTGTCCACCATGTTGGATTCGCCATTTTGACTTGTAAACATTTGATGTCAGATTCATATTCAGCTACCTTTCAAACCTATATATACCACGTCTCAAAAAAATTACGTTATAGCTTCTTATTTTATCCACGTTTTTTGGTGTTTCGGAGCGAGCCTTGTTCTGATCTTTAAATGGCTGCCACGCCTCCTACAGGCCCCACTCAAGCGAGATATTTCACATGTGAAGTATACTTGGTGTGTCCTTTCCAACGATATATAACACATGCAGATCCCCTCGTACCACTTCATGTACTTCCCTAGTTAGAGCCAATACATAGGAAAACTGGCACAAACTAAAAGAAATCATCCAATTTGCCTGGTAAATATCCTAAAATTGGTCCGGCGATACAGCATTTAACCCTTTTTATTATATCCACCTTGTCTTTTGACATATTTCCCTAGTAGCAGAGAAAACTTGCAAACCGCTTGCTGTAAGCTTGAATTGCAAGTTGGCCAAGCTTGCATCCAGCTTGATTGGAAAACGTGCAAGCATGCCGCAAGCTGGATTCCAGTAACGAAGTTACATGGGGGCAACCTTGCATTCAGTGTTCCATTCAAGCTTGACGCAAGCGTTTTATAAGTCAAGTCAAGTCAATAGCCAATGAACGGCCAGTGATGCTATGACGCTCTGTGAAGAGTCTAAAGCATCGCTTGCAAGTGCAACAAAATTAAGATTGTATGTAAGCATTCGTTTCAAGTGCAATCGTAGAAAGCCAAAAGCCAAGCACGCGCCAAGTGGTCGAAAGCTTTTTTGATATTAGAATTATTTTTCGTTAAACGCTAAAACATTGTAGAATTAACGTATATTTGACACTGATTATAGAACTTTCTGTGAGAGACAATGAAGTTGAATGCAACAGTTAAGTAATAAATGTATTATCTTCTGTATTTGCATGGACACGCATATCTATTAAATGTTAATCTACTATGATTAAAACAACTGTGTGTGTTACGTAATTTAACGTTTTAATTCAATGCAAGAAAAAAAAGCTGAAGAATAATTGAGCTAAAAGGGAGGTATACGAAGTCTTTTTTGGATTGCAGAACACTACAAAGCATCTCTCTCTCTCAAAAAAAAGAGTTGATTTGATTTTTCCTCCGCTAACGCAAATGCTTTGTAATATGCAGTAGTTGAATGAGAGAATTAATACAATCCTCAAGCAAATGGAGCTTCTTTATTCTCTTCAAGTTCTTTTACTTCATTTTCCGGATTCAGTGCAGAAGTGTCTGTTGCAGCGATCCTCCTGGTATCTGAAAAAGAGCTAACTTTGCAAATTGAAGCTGTTGATTCTTTTGTGCCTCTGCGTCAGTGAGTCTTTACTTCAAGTGGAAGATAGTTTTTCTCTTTCCACTACGCGTTGCCACCTTACATATATTTCCACTACATTTTGCTCGCTTGGTTGGTTATTTTGAGTTTAAAACCTTCACTGTGCTGCTGGTATCTATTGACTTACGCTAATATACTGCTGAGGTCCAGCAGACAATAATAAATAATAAAAGCAAAATTAACTTACTTCAGTCAGGAATGCTGATGATATAAATAAAGGAGGGGAAGATAGAAGAAAAATATAAAGAAATATACAGCTCTTATTAAACGCTTGGAGGGACATGGGTTTGGAAATAAACGCAGAGAAAACTAGATACATGGTAGTTCTTTGGGATCGCAGTGCTACAAATTATGGATACGTCAAAATATTACAGGGGTAGCGGTGGCTCAGTGGTAGAGCGTTCACCTCCGGTGCTTGGTGTCCCTGGTTCGATCCCAGCTCGCGCCGTGTGGACTTTGTGGTGGACAAACACCGTGCTCGTGGGTTTTCTCGGGGTTCTCCCGTTTCCTCCCACTTTCTTAATTCCACCATTTCACTCATCTCTCATTATCACCGTCTTCTTTAGCCTAACCGACATTACCGTGGGACGTTAAACTTAGAGATTTCATTTCATTTTTTTTTCAAAATGTTACAACGAAACTTAATTGGATACAATGATAGTTATTACAGAGCTTAAGGTTAGCTCAGTTACACTCCTGATTACCAGAGGAGTTATGTAATAAAAGCTCAGTAATGTAATCTGTCACGCAGGAAGTTAAATTAATCAAATTAAATGAGTTGAATAATTATTTAATCGCTTAAGTTATAGACTACACATCAGGATGATGCAGGTCACTTAAATAAAAGTAAGGAAATTGAATTTTGTATTTTATTACAAAAGAGTGATGATGATGAAATGATGAAATGATTTTAATGAAAAGTCCGGAGTTTTAAATAAAGGGGATAATTATAATTACTAAAGATGATCAACACATTGACCTGAAGGGTCTCGGTTTTTGACCGGTTGTCTCGTTAGCTGACGGCTAACCAAATGAGACTAATAAATTTTAAACATGCCAATGCAAGGCTATGTGTGTGAATAGAGTATCAGCTTCTTTTTCTCTCAAACGAACCTTTTTGAGAACAAATCGAAATATGGTTTTGCTTACTCATGATTCTTTGCTTGATGCTGTCCAAAGGCACTGGGCTGGCTGCTGACGCTTTTGGCTGGAAAATTACGACGCACTTAAGCACTTGGGTTTAAGTGTGAGAGTCCTTGCTTCAAACCAACCGGGAGTCTTTTTCTCTTCTCTTCTTGGCATTGCCTCGCAGTCTCGTTGAATCTCCACGCTACTCGGCACGGAACGTCGTGGTCTTGGGTTCGAACTGGCTGACAGCTGTCCTCGATGTCTCCCTCTACGGAACTGGACTGGTGAATTTGAAATCCTCCCTGGAGGTCGTCTAATGCGTTGACGTCTTTTGAGACTTGGATGTATGCCGGATCAGCTTCTTGGACTGCAGGTGCTAGCTGCTACATCACCAAAGTAAAGGCGTCGGGTCCTCTTGAGCGACACTCGGCTCGGAGTGGCGGCGTATACACTCTAATGAATAGTTATGAACTGGACGAGAAAACTTTCTAAAATTTTGCTTTTATACAGATGAACATCCTTGTTTACTCAAATGAATATTTAATTTTAAGCTGGTGAAAGTGTGTTTATGGGACATCCGTGTGCTTGTTTCTGGAATTAGGTTCGTTGTTTTTCTTGAATTTCTTGTTTTTCTTAGGCTCGTTGTTTACTCTTTCAACCAAGAAATACTAATTTCTTAGTAAAAATTGTTTTAAAATAAACTTATAATTTAGCCCATTCTGGCTGCATGTTTGCTACAATATTAATACTTTCGACAAAGTAGATACTTTCAAATATCTAGGATCAGTATTAACAGATCAAAACCATATTCACAAAGAAATTAAATTTCGACCAAAAACAGTGAATTCGTTTATTATTCAGTTCAAATTCATTTGTTATCGTAAAGTCTATCGAGGAATTTCAAGCGTAAAATATATAAAACGATGATCATGCTTGCTTGTCCTGTATAGTAGCGAAACATTGTCGCTTGCTTTGAGGGAAGAACGCAAACTAAAAGGATTTGAGAATAAAATCCTAAGACGGATATTCGGACGGAAATGAGAAATGTCTACATAACGAGGAACTGCATAATTTATATTAATGCATAATTTATGATCATTAAGTCTAGGAGGTTCAGGTCTGCAGGTCATGCAGCCAGAATAAAAAGGAAATAGGAACTCTTTCAAAGTTTCAACTGTAAATTGAATCGGAAAAAAAGACCATTAGGAAAACCTAGGCGCAGATGAGAGGATAATATTAAGACGGATCTCGCAAAAATAGGAGTACAAAATAGACATTGGACCCAGTTGGCTAAGTTAATAGAGAGATTTTGTGAACGCGGTATTGAATCTCTGGATTCTATAGACCATAGAGTTAGTCAAAAAAACAAATATACAAGCATTTACTGTGTATGTGAACAAGACAGAAAGCAACACATTACATTAACTTGAACCAACAGTCGGTGTACATATATTTGATGTGTTCCTAGCGTATCAGTTTCTAGCACTTAGTGCACAGGCTCAGATTTCTGTCCAACAATTTCTTCACGTAGCATGTTGTATTTAGTTAACAGACTAGTATAACACGTACACCAATAGTCGGTAACGATGAATTATTATATTATCATATATTATATTATCATATATATTATATATATTATATTATATTATCATATAGTTTTATATCATCATATATTATGGTAAATAATAATAATATTGTGGAGTCCAGCATGCCCCATTCTCCTTATTTCTTGTCAAAAGACATAAGACATGCGCCACCTACCGAGCAACTTGGTCAATACAAGTATGAAAACAATGTCTGGAGTCCATTAGACCCCACCAGGATAATTAATGGTTTATGGTTCTTTCTAACAATTTGACGATATGAGCTGTCTGAAACTAGAGGGAACTATCTGCGTTTTTGTTTTGTGAAAATATTAGCAGTTATGGAAACAGTAACATTGGGAAATGGATTTCATGTGACCGTTGCGTCAGCTTCTACACTTACAAGTAACACTTCCCAAGTATAACACTCCGATTTTGATAAAATTTGGCAGGTAGATACTACACATGAAATAAATGAATACGTGTTTTTTTCTGCGGAGAAACGGTTTCAGGGGTCAAAAGACCCCACCCAAAATTTTAGAATTTGACGCCCGAAAAGACAAAACAAGTAGACCGAAGTGAACGAAATTGTGCACAGATATTGTAGACGTAATACGGGTTTTGTATTTTTCTGAAAAAAAAAAGTTTGGGTGGGGCACAGACCCCTCCAAACTTTGATAATGAAATATCAAAAATGTTAATAAGAGCACTTCAGAAGTGCTTAAAAGACATGAAGAATTGGAACGAAACTTTCTGGAGTGACAATACGCAAAAAATAAACGGTATGTTTTTTTTTAACTTTCCGCGGGAGAGCGGTCACTTCGGTCCACTTGTTTTGTCCTTTCGGGCGTCAACTTTCAAAATTTTGGGTGGGGGCTTTTGCCCCCTAAAACCGTTTCTCCGCAGAAAATAAAAAACCCGTATTCGCATATTTTTTGCTTATTGTCTCTACACAAAGTTTTATTGCATTTCATTTTTTTTTTTTTTTTACACACATCTGATATACTGTTGTTAACACTTTTGATATTTCGTGATCAAAGTTTTGGAGGGGTCCATGCCCCACATAACTTTTTTTTTAGAGTCCATCATGTTGCACTGCTTGAAGCCAACTTTTGGTCAGTTCTTCGAGCTCACTTCTTGTCCTTCAAGGTGAAGAACTTCTTACCTGTAGTCTGAGTTGTTTATAAAGTATGAAGTTTTGCATTATCTTGCTGCAGAAGTGCTTGTTTTGTATCCACTAATGCAAGACAGTTTTTTGCACAAAATGACATACTTCCGCTCCAGCTGTTAGAAGTACAGATTTGCATTGATGGTTTGACCGTCCAAAATAAGTCGTTGTTAATTATCCCCTAGTAATCTACCAGACACAGAACACCACATTGGCAACAGACTCCTACATCTGGCCCTTGTTTAACTATTTCTTATGCATGTTAGGATTACGAAAAATAGTTATATTTTGTCCCATGTTATTTGGCTTTAGCAAATGTAGAACAGGCAGTTTTTCCAGTTCTTAGTACGCATCCACTAGCCTCTTGGCTTGAGCTAGGATCAATTTGTAAGGCAAAGTGCAGCAGCACCTTATGTTTTTACCGAAGACCTGTAGATTAACAACACTAGACTATGAGTTACTACGCTCCTTTGGTAGCGTACAACGTTAGATGTGTTTATATCTGTTGTTGGCGTGCGACGTCGGAATCCTTTTGAGCCTGTCTTGGTTGATCGGAAAAGTTCTGGCGACTCGAGTGAAATTTCTTGAACCATCTGGTTGCTGCACAACAAATGTTTCGGGCTACTTCCACAGCGTTATGACATAGTTCGAAATCGTGCAGCAGAAGCTTCCAAATTAGACTTTCTTCGACGTTTAACTCTGCAGTTGTCACATCGTATACGGAACGCAGCAATGCATAATGTTCACTTGATACATTGCAGTGCAAGACAACGTGAAAGTAATTCTGACACCTTGTTAAAAAGTCAGTCTGAAAGTGAGTCTAGTTTTGTATTTTGCGTTTTCTATAAAGTACTAAGGTTATGAAGAACGGAACCTACTACTAACGTGATCTACAAACAACGAGTGGATTTTAATATGGTGCCGCTGGCGGGTACACAGAACAACATTCTGACTATCTCACCAAATCACCGATTCCCGCAGTCTGGAATTGAAAGTACATAGACGAAATAAATGGTGAAAAAAGAGAAAGGTTATTGAACGAAACAATGGAAAGATTGTAACTAATAATGTTAACATAGAAGGAATTAAATTTTTAATTACTTAAACCGTGTAATTGCAAGTAAGAAGAAAACGGGAAAATAAATAGTAGAATAACCACCGAAAGTTGATAATATTAAGCCACGAAATCTTTCATCGTTATGATACCAAATTGCAAAAATATAGTTTGCCTTTTAGAGTGTGTGGCAGCGAAAGTTGGTTGTAATCCAGAAGATAATTTATTTAAGTTACTCTACAAAAAATTGCAATACAGCTAGTTTTGCCTACCAGGTAAGAGTTGAAGCTGTCTCGTCTCCAACAGTATGTTCTAGTGGACGAGCTCTATCTCGTCTCGTTCCTCACTACAAAAAGAGTCTCTCCTCATATTATGGGCAATCCTTGTACGACAAACCACCTGCTTCAAAAACTGCAAAACAAGTACGTAGTATGGAAATAATTATGTAGGAAAAACAATTATAAATCAACAAAGTTCATGCAAGAAATCAATGGTAATACTGTTTTATATAATTATGTGGGTTTCCTTGGCTGATTTTTATTTATTTTTTTTATTTTATTTATTTATTTAACAATTACCAGATACAGCTCTGAGGCCATTTTATACTGGATATATAACAATAACAATAACAACAACAATGGAAAGGATTTGGGAAGGTATCGGCCAGGACCTGTTTTAGTAGGTACCATCCCGGCACTTGCTTGGTAGGATTGAGGGAAACCCTGGGAAACCCCAATCAGGATGGTCGGCAGCGGGAATCGAACCCGCGACCTCCCGAATGCGAAGCCAACGCTCTATCACTTGAGCTACATCGCTCGGTAAACTGAGGATAAATGTTCCGTGGTAAAGAATTAAAATTAACACTAGTTTTGTACAAATAAGAACAGCCTAATGAAACAATAATACATGATGACTACAGATCGAATTCAGATGATAACACAGAAAAGATACAGGCTTAATATTTTTAATGGTAAAATGGGTTGATGAAATTGTTTGTTTTCCACTGTCCAAGATTTGATTTTTATAAACTTAAATTTGATTTAAGCTACTCGCTGCCCCAAATATCTATTGTAAAAATTATTAACGTGTAATAGTTTCTCCAACTTATACACAGTTAGTGTCTGATGAAGCCAAAGGAGATAGTTGATGGAACTGTTATAAGTTAATAGTTTTTACAATAAACATATGGTTTTGCCCAGCGAGTAGTTTGAATCGAAATTATTTGATGTAAAAATTGAAGGCCGAACTAATGAATTGGGAAAGTTGAATAATGTGGAGCTTCACAGTAACTATAGACACTGATAACCAGACGAGAAATTCGCTGTATAATCAGCGATGTACACACTTTCACCTATTTTATAGAATTGTCGTACAGATGGCGTTAAAGTCAAGACAAAGCAACAGTGGTTGTTAATTGGAGCTAAGAACTGATAATTGTTTTTATTCTCAAAAACTTAAGTGTTCCAATATTTTAAAAGCCTGTTTGCCAAATCTAAAATTAAATCAATTTGTTAGAATACTTACTACATTTGAGAAGTGTAGTCAGTTTCACAGTGGTGCCTTCTAAGTGAACTTTGTCAAATACTTGAAGTCAATACACCTCTGTTCAAATTACTTACGTTTATTTGAGTTGTCCGTATAAATGCATATCGTTCAGAAATCTGTTGGAAAGATAAATCAAGACGTTTTTTTTTTTTTTTTTTAACTTTACGCCCCACGATTATGACCTTCAGGCTAAATCAATGATTTGTGTAAGTGAGTGATTATGAAAGAACTGACAGACTGGGAATTGGAGGAGAAATGGGAGAACTCTGAAAAATCCCACGAACATACGAGAAATGGGAGAACTCTCGTAAGTTGTTCACCACACATTGACAAAGCCTTGAATCCAAACAGGGTCGTCTTTTGTCAGAGATGAACGTTATGGTGGTAGTGGTTTGCGTCTAAGTTTTAGTTTCTATAATAGGCATAGCAACTATAATGTTGATTTTTGTAAGTTTTTCGTTGCGTTACGTTGCGCAATTTTTGCGAGGCCTAGTAAAGAATAAGTCCCATCGTCTAAGAAGGATCTATGTCACTCCTAAAAAGAAAATATTTTTCATGCGTAATATGAAAGGTTGTCCCATCTCTTATTTGTGATGTGAACTTCTTTGTTGTGGAATATGCTAATGCTTTTCTCTCACAAAGTTTTAAATGTAAAATACAAGCTTCTTTCACCAGACCCGTCAATTTAAAGACTGTTAAGGCTGTGGGTAACAAAAATTCTGAGAAATCTCCCGAAATTCAAACTTTATTTCCAATAGCTGAGGAACAGTGACCAGTTAGCCAGTGACCACCGGTTTCTGTTTGGTACGAAAATGTTCACCATCATCTTATGTATCGAATAACATCAATATGACCTCTCTATGACTTAGGATACTTGAGATATGGATGGTTAAATCTCCCGAAATCGGGACTACTTTTTGGCCAATACCTCGAGAACGGCAAGACTGACGCGAAAAATTCAATCACTTTCACTGACGCGAAAATATAACTTTTAAGAATGTTGTTTATTATTTACTCTGGATTAATCATAAAACAATTTGATGGTTTATTAAATACTTTTAAATCTAACACCTTGTCGTCTCGTGGATGTTCTAAGACTGTTCTTACAATAAATAAAGCCTGCTTCCTGACTGCAGCTTTTATGCATGTCCTGAATCGCGTACAAACAAACAATAAAATCTTTTTCATTGCATTTATTCAATTGGCATATGTCATTTGTATACAAAGAAATTATTGTAAATTTTTCGGTGAACATGTGGCGTCCCAGATATTTCACCGGAAAAATTCCGCTATTTTCTTTTTTTAAGAGTGAACGTACCACTTTCTAATGTTGAGTTTGTTGAGGATTAAAGAATATTTGTGGTTGACGGTTGGCAACGGTGTTTCCCAGTTTGACTGTAAATTGAGGGAGAGCGATGAAGTCAAGTGGGGGATGATTAAGCAGGAATAATAAGCTGCGTGTGAGTTTCAGTCGACGTCTCTCCGAGGAGGGTTGAGAGATAAGAGCTCTGAAAACGGGTTCATGTCTATCTTTTTCACGCTTTTTCCATTCCCTCAGGAATCCAACCCTCGAGTGAGCGAGAAACTTTTTTTTTTTCATCTGAAAATGTTGATTGCATTGAATGCGTCCCTATTCAAAAGACTGTTGTCGAAATTTAGACACGGTTGGTTACCTCTATTACACTTCGAAATTCCCTGTTTATCTCACTCCGTTCCACAACAATAATACACTCTTTTCTGCATAGTCCTTTTGCTTTTTTTTCTTTTTTTTTCATATTTGGCAGTCGACTCGCTTTCATACATGGGAAAGTTTTAAAATCTTTTTTTTTTTCACTTCAATTCTTAAGCAGAAATTAGAAACTTTCGTACATTGTTTATCAGAGAATCTAAACACAAAATAAGAATATTTAGTCAATATTTGTTTTCGAAAGTAAATTCTTTATAGCTTTAAAGTAGAATTTGATGTTCGTAGCTTTTATGTCATGAGGATAAGAAGAAAATTTAGCTGAGTTGAACTCAAAACAAATCAGCACGTGGCAGTAAAAAACGGCTGGAGCTAGTTAAACCTATAGGGAAGACATTGATTAAAGGATATTTCAGAAGCAATGAAAGTTTTAGTTTAACGTCCCACGATTATGGTCCGAGGCTAAGAGAGGCGGTGATGTAGATAATGAAAGGCGCAATGAAAAGTGGGAGAACCCCGAGACAATCTACTCGCACGTTTTTGTACACTACAAAGTTAATATGACACGAACTGGAATCGAACCATGGACCCCACGCACTAGACGTGAGCGCTGAATCAATGAAGGCAATATTGTGATTCATTGGAGCATGCAACGTTATGCCGTTACCGGCGGTCCAATGGCGATGGAAAAGTGCTCATTTCAGTTGTTATAGACTATACTGTGCAGTTAACAATGATACACGTGTGGGACTTCGGCTGCGGAGGTCCATATCTAACAATGTACGATGAACGATGTGCTCAGGTACACTCCTGCTTTGTCCACTGTTAAAGTCTGGTATTATTTGTGACACAATTTGCGCCCTATCCTGTTGTCAACCTTATACAGTCTACGATATGCTACATCTTTATTGAAGGTTTGCCACCGCATATTTTGTGTTTTGATGCTGGTTTCGCCATCCTTTTCCCACTTTTGGAGAACACTAACCACGGCAGCTCGCGAACGTCCAGCAAGTCGTTCTGTTTCCAAGATGCTTGTTCGCAGACATCTGATCATCACAATCTAGCTCCTTTCAAAATCTGATATATTGCTGATCATCCTCATTCTACGCACAAGCACCACACTGACTAATCGAGTGAGATCCTGTCACCATCTGAAAAGCGGTTCTGCTGTGACCCGTGCCTCTTATGTGAGCCCAGCAACTTCGTTCAAAAAGTAGCACTAGTCATGATGTTCACGTTGGTCATTTTTTAAAACAGTATAACATTGCGAACATAAGCGAAGTATTTGAATTAGCAACCCTCAAGCACTGCAAGCAAATAAATACGTAATCGTCTAAGTATTTTCCCATTCCTTCTTTTCGTCTTTTGATTTTCCCTGAAAAATCAAATACACTTTGTATATATCGTACGAGTTCAGTCGAACGTATCCGATCAGAATCGAACTTGGCGTGGTGAATCTATTTATCAGGATGTGAAATATTACGTTATGCAGGCTTTAGGCGATTTAGGCTTATTTTACTTGTTTCGAATGATTCCAAGGCATGTTAACATCTTATTCTTCCATTATTGTCCGAACTTCAGATACCTGTCCTATCCACATTACTAGGCAGTGAGCTGATTATTTTGCACTTTTGTAAATCTAGATTGGTATTGAATCATATCAAACTTCCAGGTTATAACAGATAAACATCTGAGTAATATCATTTCGTTTACACAATACTGTGTAATGCAGGCTCCCACGCTTCTCTGTTGGTTCAATAATTCCTGCTAAATCATAAGCTATAACATCAACAAGTGAATAACAAAACGAGTTAGATTCTAACGTAGAAATAATGTATGTTGTATACTTCAGTTATCCTGTGAAGCGTTAGCCTATTCGCCTGGTTTCTCACCTTCAGTGACGCCATGCATGAAGTTTGTTTTCCTTGTATGTTAACCTTCCTTTTCAGGTAACCTTGAAATTCTGCCACGCCGAACTGTTCGTTTCAAGGTCGTCACGCCTTACTAATATAGTGTCACCAGCGGTGAACTTTTGCCTAGGCAAAACGAGCCAGTTTCCTAAGGGCACAGTCCTCGGAAAGGGTTTCCTTCGTATACATTGAAATGGAAAAATGAAATTTTTAAGTTTTACGTCCCACGGTTATGCCGGTTAGGCTAAAGGAGACGGTGATGATGAGAGATGAATGAAATGGTGGAATGAAGAAAGTGGGAGGAAACGGGAGAACCCCGAGAAAACCCACGCACACGGTGTTTGTCCACCACAAAGTTCACTTGGCGGGAGCAGGGTTTCGTATACATTGAGTAGACAGGACATGGAAAATAATGCCAACTTACAGAACGAGATAGAGAATAATTCAGGTGACAATGTAATCCTGTAATTATAACAAGTAGCAGTGTCATGTGTTTACCACGTGGAGAATTTTGGTTTGTATTGCGTGGTATTTTCTCAATTTGTGTTCAAAATCGTAAATGATAGATTTCTACCAATTTCGGTTTCAGCAGAGCGTTTAGAGTGGAGAAGAAATATATGCTTGGGACGCTTAATTGATTGCAGAAAATTGCTTCTCGCTATCTATTACCGTTTTTACCTTATAGCAATCAACGTTTAAACCGGGAATTGTTAATTACTATCACGTTCGGTTTGAATAGATACTTAAGAGTGACGATGGTACCTATTCTTAGAACGCAAAATCAATTACAAAATATAATCTTTTCTTAACATCTGTAACCCTTTTTTACTCATTGTAGATCAATATTAAAACCGGAAATTATACTAGGTTTCCATCATTTCATGTACCAGTAAAGAATTAAGGGTGGAAAAGGAATATATTATTTCGATGTTTAATCGATTGCAGTAAACCGCTTCTCTTTATCTAAGGGTGTCTCATAAAGAACTCATCATTTAAAATGTCCGTCATTTTTGTTCTAGTAAGTTGGCATTACTAAACGTTACACGATTTTCATCTGTTGTCTTTGTTGATGGTAGTCATGGAGCGCCGAATAGCGCATGATTGTCATCTGATTTCTGTACGGGTAGGAATGAAGTGCTCACCACATTTGTAATAGATTTTCACTATGACAGCGTGCTGTTCCATTGTGAAGCACTCCATTCCTACCCGTACAAAAAAACAGGTGATGATCATGTGCTATTCGACGCTCCATGACTACCATCAACAAGGACAACAGATGAAAACCGTGTAGCGTTCAATGATGCCAATTTACTAGAACAGAAATGCTCGGCATTTCGAAAGTTGACTTTTTTATGGGACATCCCTATATTATCGTTTGTGATCAATAGTGGCCATTAAAATCGGAAATAGATTAGATTTCTACCACTTGCGATGATGGATCACATCCATCAACGAACTCAATTTCTAACTCTTCACCATCTGCATCGTGATCAAAATTGGTGACCCATAAACAGAGCAGGACTTAGGTGTGGTGAGGCCCTAAGCTATTGGTAACTTAAGTTTTAATATGGCCCTAAGCTATTGGTAACTGAAGTTTTAATGAGGCCCTAAGCTATTGGTAACTGAAGTTTTAATGAGGCCCTAAGCTATTGGTAATTGAAGGTTTAATGAGGCCCTAAGCTATTGGTAACTGAAGGTTTAATGAGGCCCTAAGCTATTGGTAACTGAAGGTTTAATGAGGCCCTAAGCTATTGGTAACTTAAGGTTTAATGAGGCCCTAAGCTATTGGTAACTGAAAGTTTAATGAGGCCCTAAGCTATTGGTAACTGAAGGTTTGATGAGGCCTTAAGCTATTGGTAACTGAAGGTTTAATGAGGCCCTAAGCTATTGGTAACTGAAGGTTTGATGAGGCCCTAAGCTATTGGTAACTGAAGGTTTGATGAGGCCCTAAGCTATTGGTAACTGAAGGTTTAATGAGGTCCTAAGCTATTGGTAACTGAAGGTTTAATGAGGCTCTAAGCTATTGGTAACTTAAGGTTTAATGAGGCCCTAAGCTATTGGTAACTGAAGGTTTAATGAGGCCCTAAGCTATTGGTAACTGAAGGTTTGATGAGGCCCTAAGCTATTGGTAACTGAAGGTTTGATGAGGCCTTAAGCTATTGGTAACTGAAGGTTTAATGAGGCCCTAAGCTATTGGTAACTGAAGGTTTGATGAGGCCCTAAGCTATTGGTAACTGAAGGTTTGATGAGGCCCTAAGCTATTGGTAACTGAAGGTTTAATGAGGCCCTAAGCTATTGGTAACTGAAGGTTTGATGAGGCCCTAAGCTATTGGTAACTGAAGGTTTGATGAGGCCCTAAGCTAATGGTAACTGAAGGTTTGATGAGGCCCTATGCTATTGGTAACTGAGCCCTTTATACCACGTATGACTAGCTGTTCTTTGTCAGTGACAAATTTTCACTGTACTTGTGTATGTGTTTAGTGAATATATGCTATAGTGTCCATGCAACCAGTCCACGGAGAACGTAGGCACCCTATTATACAGAAATGAGTAAACCAGTGATGCTTTAGAGAGCCCCGTGGGGCCCCATTTCTTGCATCGTAGGAACTTACACAACACAAAATTCTGTTGCTGTATGTAGGTTTTATTTTACTTTTTATCTTATATTTTGGTAATGCACATTCAACTTTTTCCTTTAAATTTTTCTGGCCCCTAAGAGAACGGGGCCCTAATCTATAGCTTGTTTAGCTTATACGTAAATCCGGAACTTCCCATGAAATAGTTCTTGGGACTATTTTGCCTCCTGGACTGACAGACTCATATTTTTGTCTCCCGGACGAATAGATGTACATGTGGATATACAACATAAATATATAAGAGATTTTTGATAAACCAAACTTATTAGTAATTATTCTGTAGTTGGTACTCGTCTATTTTATTTCTAAGTACTTGTCTACCTTCTAAAGTCAAATTACGTCAAATAGACTAGCAAATGAGTTTAGTTTCGTAATGTTGTTACGATAAACTTCCAATTTAAGTGAATTCGATACTGAAATCAGAAGTAATAAACCTAGAATTTCCGGTTCCAATAGTGATAAGGTTAGAAATAAAAACTTGTTCTTGCCTACTGAATTTATATTAGAAAACTGGTTCTCGCTGTCTACTACTGTTTTTTTTTCTACGTTGATAAATGTTGAAACCGGAAATGATTGTTTTCTATCAGTTCTAATTTCAATAGAGATTAATGGTGAAGATGTTACCTATTTTCGGGACGATGAATCGACTAAAACAATCATTTAGCGATATCTCTTATCGTCTTTGGTCTGATACCTGTCGACAGACAGATGGACGGGCGTAGCTGTCCAATAAAACTTTCCATACTTAACAATATCATAGTTTGAATGTCTAAACATCTCCGGTGCTTGGGGTCCCTGGTTCGATCCTAGCTCGCACCGTGTGAGCTTTGTGGTGGACAAACACTGTGCTCGTGGTTTTTTCGGGGTTCTCCCGTTTCCTCACATTTCCTTCATTCCAACATTTCATTCATTTCTCATCATCGCCGTCTCCTTTAGCCTAAGCGGCATAGCGTGGGACGTAAAACTAAAAGATTTCATTTGTTTTTTTTTTTAATGTCTAAACATTAGTTTGTTTCTAAATTTCCAAACTTTGTTTCTGTCTTATCGTGAGATTTACCATATATGGACAGCTCCAGTGTTGGTATAATGATATGAGTTGTATAAAGATTTGTTTGACTTTAAATCTATTTTTATTTCTACATTTCACTAATCAACGAAAAAATCAGAGTAAGCACTTATTACATACTCTTTAGCAACAAATCCTACAGAACCACTATAATAGAAAAAAAGAACTTTGAAGTATTCTCGATTATATCAGCTTTGTCTGATTCTCCAGAAATTCTCTATTATACACACACACACAAAAAAAAACAATAAAAAATAATGCTGAAAAAAGTGGAAGACTTCTTAACGTACAGGAAACGAAGCAAGAAGGTGTTGGAGATACTAAGCGAGAGGAAGAAGATGGGGTAAAAATAATGGAGAAAAGAGGAGTAATCTGTGGAATCCAGGACAGAGAGTGCGATATGCGTTACGTTGGAGAAACTGGAAAGAAACTAAAGGAGTAAATTAAACAATATAAGGACGACATTAGATTGAAATGAGAAAAGTATAGTCTACATGGGACATGGGGCATGAGTTTAGTTTGAATGAGATGAAAGTGCTAGGCCAACAAGACAGAAAGATGATCAGGAAATAGAGACAAGATTGATTAAAACCGAAGGCGATAATACAAAGAAATGGAAGTCAGGTATTAAGATTGATGAACAGTGGAATAAGTTATTATTAAACATTAAGAAAGAAATTTTGTTATTTTTGTTATTATTACTGTTATTATTGAGTTATATTATCATTTCTATGTTTTGTAAATTTATTTGTGAGTTCTTTGTTATTAAGCACATGTGTATACAGTCTAATCACAAAGGAAAAGGGATTTAACAGGTTTTGTGTATGTTTTGCTTCTGCAATGTGATTGGCTGTCAGCTACAAATCAGGTTACAAGAAAGACTTTAGCTGTCTCAGTATTTAATCTTCTGGTAATTCTCATGTACTGTAAGTCATAGTGTGTGATGAAGCTAAGAGGTTAGTTGGCAAAACTGTCAGAAGATATTAGCTTTATAATAATAAATTAGTTTGCTTTGCTCAGTGATTAGTTCTTTTTTAATTAAAGTTTGAGGAATTTAGTACCAAATGCGTCAACATTACGAATGGAAATAGTGACAGTGGTGCGGACGATGTAGTCAAAAGAGCAGAACAACAAACTTGGCAACCTCCGAAGACTGTTCCTTTAAAAGATGGAAATTTTCTCGAATAATATATGGCAACACTGCTAGGAAAGTTTTTTCTTTCCGATTCCGATTCTTAAAGCCAAGTCTGGTGAGTAAGAAGGATAAACATGGCAGGAAGTGAAGAACGAGGGAAGCCAAATTTGCGAGAGAAGTGGTTTTCTGTTTGCCAGACGCGGGGTGCCAGAATTTTAAGCATTTGCTGTGGGAAACGTAGGCAGAGACAGGGAGAATATCTCGTACTTGCTTTGGAAATGAGAAGGCTTTATATGCAATAGTAGATAGTGCAGTTACTTTATACAGACTGACTTGGTTTACATTTGTGAGCATTAAAGTCTGGGCCTACGTGAGCACTTTTCTATATATGACATATTGCAATCTGTTAAAGTTTCTTCTTCGCAATCAGGTTATTTTCCGGTCTACTGGGTAATTGTTAATGAATATTCAAATAGGTAGTTATTCTTCAAACTACAAGGTGTAAAGAATAACGCGACTAAAATTCGTAGATGCACTTCTTACCTTAAGTGAAGCGAAAACTTTCTAATGAACGTAATAAAAATAAAAAAAATAAACTAACTAATTAGAAAGATTTGGTGCTCAAAATTTGGAAAATATTTAATTTTAGAATCAAAGGATGTTTAGCAGTATTTAGATTTTGAAAGAGGTAGTTCAACCCAGTTTAAATTTAATGTTATCGTTCAATAAAATCACAACAAATTGCTTAGTACTAGAACCCATAAAGAGCCATAGTTAGTAATATTTTGTGTTTTACTGAGTAATGAGTGGTTGGCACATCAGCTTCCAACACCATTCTCAAAGTGGATTGCGTTACTTTCTAATTGAAGCATCTAGCCACAGACTAGTGCCACATCAGGAATCAAACCCAAGAGAACGAAACTCAAAAGCATTATTTACAGGAAAGATACGTAAATGGGTATTAATACCTATATTCTACACGAAGAGGATGCACGCCTTTCGATACACAGAAGTACAATTAAGAAGATACTGTAAAAATAATGATGAATCAGACCAACATTTAAATGAAAATATGTTTCCCCGTAAATATACAAAAAAAATATGTAATCAGCTACAGAAATAAATAAAACAGCCTGTTAGAAAAAATAACGATTTGAAATCGATAAACAAATTTGCATCATATTTACCTAGAAAAGACATTTTGCTTTTTCGTTCTCCTAGTTACAAAATTTATTACAAGATCGTTCTTGGTTGTAGATCTGTGTGTTAAATAGGGAGTAATTAGTTTTCATTTCCCTGCTAAAGGAAAAGAGAAGAACAAAAGAAAGAAAACATTTTGCTTGCTAGTACTTTACGTTATAGATCTCATATATTATCTATCGATTTTGTTTACATATATTTTGATATTTCATTACTGTATATTTTACATGAAAAATCACTTTACATTTTATGAAAACCCAGCGAAGAATGAAAAGGCAGAAGGATACTCAAATATGCGACCACACCTCGTATATTGTGTTTTTTTTTTTTTTTAAATATTGGCGGCATATAGTAAGGATGCTTCTATGTGCAAACTCAGCGTATAAACAATTTTGTGCATCAATGCTGTTGGTATTAGCTGACAAATTACTCAAACCAAAATTAAAATAGCATCCCTTGTATTGCAATTATATCCCCTCGTCCACGAATGTCAGTTTGTTCAATACGGTTATGCCAGAATGAAAATAAAATTACGTTTTCGTCAGGGTATACTCCATTTCGGTAATTATTTGAAATTCCATCAACTGGCAACCCTGTTAAACGTTGGTGTGGAAGATTTACGTATGTGTGCGTGCGGCGATGGTTTGAGGCGCGGTGGGGGGCGGGGCGATGCTCTGACGCCACCGACGCGTTCGACCGTTAACCGCTCGAACCAGGCTCCGGATTGGATGACACCACTCACCACAACCATCTTTTGTTTTCGTCTCTCCCCCTCACACCTTCAGCACCTTCGAACTAACACTGGGGAATTAAAACCATCTAATCCCTGGAATGAGAACGGAAAACACGTAATCTTTGATCAACGAAATAACGATTTGGACGTTTAGTCCAGTTTATCCCGTTGGTTTGACACAGAATCCTTTTGAAAACCTCTGATGAACAAAAGAGATGTGCTTGTATTTGAGATCAATTCTAAAGTCACGCATTAACCGCTTAGTACTGTCAATAAGCACTTTCAAAAACCACAACCTGTGGCATTCTTTTGATTTTAAACTCTCAGCTATCCGTAACCAAATCACTGAGGTAATAACGCGAAAGAAAACATGGTATGTAATCATAGCGCTAAGTGCTGATCATGTTGGTGTCAATTGGCGCCCAGCGTGGGGTAGATAGATATTGAACACATTTAAGATCGACATGTAACGTGCGGAATTCGGAACGGTATAACTAGGCAAGATAAACTCATCACCTGTATCTTCAAAATTCTGTGACCTGTCTAAATTTTTATGGGAGTCAATGACAGTGGCGTCACCAGAAATTTGAGAGAATTTGGACATAAAAGGATTATGTAGAAGGAACAGGAAAATATAAAATTGTAGGAACATATTGTGGAAAAGAGAGAGAATCGTTGGTATCGGTGACCTTGGCGGTGGCTATCTTGGTAGCAACCATATTTGATTCAGGTCTATATATTATAGGGTGTATATATAATATGCAACCGTTGAAATTAAAGTTTTTCGTGTCATCTGCATGGTAGGTAAGACAAGGTATGCTTATCACAATATGCTTAGCTGGTGAAGTTTAAGTCCATTTCCGTTTTAGATATTTTGCTTTGTTAATTCATATAAATTTATAAATGAAACTGTAATATGTAAATCCACATCCAATGTTTATCCAATTCAAGCTAATGAAGACGGATGATTAGTGAAAGTGAATGACTATGAAAGAACTGGTGAAATGAGTCTGAGAGGAAATGGAAGAATCCGGAAAACGGAAAACCCACGAACACGACGTTATCCACCACATACTCACATGACCTGGAGTCAATCCAGTGATCCATTGCATCACACGTAAGCGTTCTACCACTGAGCCACCGCGCGCCCTAAATAATGTTTTGTAATATGATGGAAGATTTTCTAATTCCAGATTTAAGAAACAAGTATAATACTGAAATGCATATAATACTTAGGCCTAATACTAGGGAGCGCGTTGGCTCAGTGGTAGACCGTTCACCTCCGGTGCTTGGGGTCCCTGATTCCATCCCACCTCGTGCCGTGTGGACTTTGAGGTGGACAAACACTGTGCTCGTGGGTTTTCTCGCGGTTCTCCCGTTTCCTCCCACTTTCTTCATTCCACCGTTTCATTCATTTCTCATCATCACCGTCTCCTTTAGCCTAACCGGCATAACCGTGGGACGTAAAACTCAAAGATTTCATTTCATTTTTAGGCCTAATACAGTACAGAACTAAAATTTGTAATTATTTTTATGGCTTTGGAAACTTTATACTTATACGAAGAGACTTAAACCCATTCTAAAGCAGTCTCGTGACGCCACTGGTCGATGGAGATCATGTTTCTTTTTTAAGTTCACGGAACTTCCCTTTTCATGTTTTAGTAAAAGTTAATTTGGAAGGCGATAGATCACTGTGATGAAATATAACTTTAGTTTTTGGAAGACCATTCTCCGTTGTTCTAGTACATACAGAGGTGTTTCCTTTATCCTGTTGCTTATGCTCATTCTATGAAAATCAACATAGCCGTATCTAAATTACGTTTCAACGAAAAAAAAAATCACAGTATCAGGAAAATATACCATTGGGTCTAAATTGGAAGTAGTTTTTGCACTTTTATCTTTAACACATATCCTAATTTCGATTCCAGGTAAAAGCAGTATCCTTCAAAGTTAACATGGAATACTGGACGAACATCATATTCCTGATTTAAGTGAAACCAAGATATCTTACCCTATGAAAATGAAACTTCAAAATTTGTCATTGGGAAGCTAATTAGGGGTTTCTATAATTAAGAAGCGAAAGCTCACACTTTCCTTTGCAAGTTCGGATGTCAATACTTTCGGGATAAATAGACCAACTTAGTTTTACTTAGTTTACATTTCAGTAACTTTCATAGAACCAAATATCTTCTATGAGAAAGAAATTCGTACTCATTTTACTGTCTTAGTTGCAATAATATGAGACGTTGGTTTAGTGAGACGTTAGAGAAATAATAGGGTGAGTCCCCCTCGATGTTTTTCCCTGTTCCACAGACATGTTTTATTTTAATGTAAGTCATGCAATATAAAGCCATTATTTTCGGTACTAAAAGGAAATACTGCCCCCCAAGTAACTTCTTTGCCCCTCCGCTTGCTCTCGAAGAAATGAAAGCTAGCGTTATTACTGCACTGATTACATTATCTCGTAATACTTCATGAAGTAATACCTTTGATACGGTAATTTAATATTGATCTATGATTTGCTCACACTAATTACACTGACCTTGCTTCTCAAGCTAGATGTGTGTGTATGTATGTGAGTGAGTGTGGCTTGATGCCAAAGCTGCAAAAGCACGTGCTTTCTCTGTACGTGAACGTAGATTCGTTCCCCTGTGGGGTACTTGTCTCGAACCCAGTCTTCAAATCAAAACAGTGAGTTGAATTTGACTTTAAACAATTAATTATATTTCATGTAGTCGTACTGCTGAAAAGAAACATTGAATTTTCAATTTGTGCATTGTGAACGACAATTTATTGTAGAACCTAGTTAATTGCTAAAATAGATACTTCACTTCAGGAATTTCAGACATGAAAGCTTATTTTGTGTTTATGAATTCAGTTATGTTAATGACAAATTACTCCAAGTTGTACGATATGTCAATATAATTTATGTTCCATATTAATCATCTGTCAAGTGCAGACGTGTTATTCAGAGCAAAAGTTGAATTTATGGAGTTCTGTTCAGACAACGAACAAATTACATTTCTAGTATTCCCGTACCTTATTCGCGTTCTCGTGTTGAATAGATGCTGTGAGCTGCCAACACTGCATTTAGGATACAAACTTGTCAGTCGTAAGAATATCGATTTCTAGTTAGCGTCGTAGCATTGGAGTAACGTTTTCGTTATCCGATTCGATGACCTGGTTTCGAATCCCATAATAGTCTTTCATTTTCGGGGAAATGACGCAGAGTTACTAGTAATAAGCTTCCTACGATGCTGAAAATTTTACTTCTCACTTTTGCTTTAAATTAGAAAGTTTGATTTATTGTCACAGCATACGGCGGATGTATTCGAGAAAAATGAATGAATTCCGTAGTTTGTGAATTTGTACAAGTAAATATTGTTTTATTCTCACAGTGGGAATGCCATAGTTCTGAGAAGGTTTGGCTACCCGGTACTATTAAAACTGCCAGATTGTTTGCTCTTCCTTGAAATGCATGTATATTCAAGGAAAACAACTAGAAAATTGTGTTGACTGTTTAAACCAAAACTGAATGTGGTACGTTTGTATAAAATATTGAAAGTTTATTATGAAAGATGGTTTTACACAAATAACTCAGTCTCTATTTATAAGCTTATTTTTTGTCTCGAAAGATCCAATATATTTCTGCCAAAGGTTTTTTTTCGTAGGCCTTATATCTGGAGAACCACGTATAGTGTAGCCAAACCCAAACTATCACTTAACTCAGTATGATGCACTTATTCCGCAAAAACTATTACTAAAACTCGATTTAGGGGCTGTTCAAAAATTTTGTTGGCCCTGATCCAAAAACCGATTATTGGCCAAGATCTCAATCGTTTGATCCATTTTTTTATTATTCCTAAAATTCTTGTTGTTGATTAAAAGCGAACTCTCAGATACAGGGAGGTTAATCTATACTGTAATCATTAATAACAGACGGGAATAAAGTTAGTTAGATCCTATATTTGAAGGCACTGTTCCGGTATTCGTTTGATAATACTGAGTCAAAATCTTGGAGAAACTATCCCACGATAGAATGTCTCGAGAATCAAATCCGATACCTTCAGATTGTGAGGTAAGAACGCTAACCACTTTTCTTAACTTATATTACCGAACATACATATGCTTTTATTGATCTTGTTTTAACATCTCACCAAGGCTAAGGAAGACAGTGATAATGAGGTGGTTGATGAACAGAAACGTGATAAAAATGGAGGAACCCCGAGAAAACCCACGCACACAATATTTGTCCTTGAAAGTCTACTTGAAGCGAGCTGGGATCGAACCAGGGACACCCCGCGCACTAGAGGTGAGCGCAATACTGTTGAACCACCGTGACCTTATTGATTTTTCAAAACCTTCAGATCCTACCAGACTTCGCAGAAACACATAAATGGATACACCAAGAAGAGTTAAAAATGTCCATGCTCTTTCATGGGACTCGAACCCAGGATAAATTTCGCCTCATGATCATTAGCATCCCGATCGCCATATTACACCACAATAACATCACACTTGCTTAACCAACTTAAAAAAGTGGATTGTGAATAAAGGACGGAGACGTCCATCAAGCCCCACGCTTGGGAGCCAATTGAATAAGGTGTGATGAGCCCCAGGCTCGGTGACACATTGAAGAATTTACCTTTCAAGCACAGGTGTGCTGACATCTGCATACGACATGAAGTGTCTAGCATGTAAATTTGCGTGAGGCTCTGTAGAGAGAAGAGGAAGGCGTACCAGTGATGGTGAGGTGTGTCTCTCTCTCTACATTTGACAGCAGTCTTACGTCGCACCTGAGAAGACTGTCTGTCCTCGTGGGTTCCATGAACTATGAACTGTTTGGTTGCGGTAGAGACTGAGTTAAAAAAAAATTGTTGAGACTCTTAAAAAAAAAACAAAAATTTAATTTTGATAGAATAATCAAAATTGCCCCTATGTAGATCTATGCTACTTTTAAAATTAAACAGAAAATCCCGATTTTGAGATCTACACAGGTGTCATAGTTCATGTTTCCCTACCCTGATTGTACGCTCTCGAAGCGACTCATGGGCTACAGAAATAGTAGCGACTCATGTAACATTGAGCTTGAGTCTAATGATAACCAACAGAATACATTAACAAGGAGTACTATTAGCAGTAAGCTAAATGAAGTCGCCGAACGAAGTCCACCTGAAAAGAACAGAAGTCACAAAACATTTTAGATATTTTTGTACTCACCAGGCAGCAAGTAAACCTTCAGGATTCGTACGGGGATTGTAGTATGTAACAGACGTATAAGTAGATTTTCATAACTATTTAATATATACTCGGTGGAATTGAATTTGAACTATTTACACTCGATTTCACAAACAACACTTGTGCACGAAAAAAAAAAAAAAAAAAAAAATGATACTCATTTTAGTGGCCAATATGTATTACTTATACCAATAGTTCTAGTCCACGCGTGATTTAGTTTGTAGTTGTCACAGATACGTCCTGCCTGAGTCCAGTCTTCACTGTTGTCTGGATCCTCCCATCTGCACGCATTCTTCCGTATATGCGTGACGTAATTTTATCCCACATATTACGGTTTTTGATGAGCAGTCTTGAAGATCACGTTGTCTTCGTCGATCTCTGCATTGATATCTCTCTGTTACTAGTTGAGAGTTACTGTCATCACTATTACAGTAAAGGTGACATAGGCTCGTCACGCCTTACTGTATTTGGTGCTCTGTGGTGCAAAAAGTCCCACTATTTAACTTTAACAGGTTAAAAAAAAATTGTTTGTGGTGCACTAATTTGCGATGCACAGGTTAAAAGAAAAAAAATAAATGTTCCGGCTGATGACATATCTTCTAACATATTTGTGTATTAAACACAAAACAACCTGGTTGGAAGTGTGCTCATTGTAAATGTGAGCCACACGGTGAGTCCACCAACACTCGTTACTAATCTCTTTATAATACGTACATGTTCTTTGATAATAGTTGGTCTTGGTGTACAACGAAACACCCCTAACTATATATACGTATATGTAACTATAGCAAGTTACTTAAAAAAAAAAAACACTCCCGATGGGGTCATATAGAGTAGATACTTCCCCTTTTTGCTATCTAAGCACTATATGATACATGTCATAGTAGTTGCTATTACACTAGCAAAGACATGATAAACTAATGTCACTAAATGAAATGTTCTATCCACTAAGAACTCAAACGAAGTAAAGTCTCACTCAGCGACGTGAAGTGTCTCCTGACGGTAATCGAAGTGTGTCGTGACCTCTGCTGCGATCCTAGTCATTAGGCTCGCTGGAACTTGAAAAACCTAGACTCACCTTCAGTCTACCGGTTTTTTTATGGTCAACGTTCTCTCTCTCTTTTGGTGACAACCGAAATTCCTAAATAGGTCACCACTGTTATGCCCTAATATTACATTTATATACAATCTCTGGTGAGTTTCACATACTTTACACGATTCCTTGATCTTCTCTGAATATTTTGATATATAACACAACACATGTCATGTACCGGAAGACTATTTAAACAATTAGAAAAACAAAACATATTAGAAAAAATACATGTTCCCCCTTCCATCAAGAACTCACGTGACAGGTAGTGACATCTATACACAAACACAGTCTGCAGCGGGGTGTAATCTCAATACAAACTTTTACTGAATTTCACTCATCCCTGCTTATTGAACAAATATGCTGCAAAATCAAACCTTAGATTAATAACATTATACAATTTACTATATACCTACATTATAATACATGACTGTCATTACCTTAGGGGTGGTTAATTAATATATATGTCTTCCGGATACATTGGTGGGCAGAAAACCCCTTCCATCTTTGCAGACGAACACCGCTCAACGAGTTCAAACAACTGCCTGTAAATAGTACTGTTAAAACGTACTGAAAGAGTACGTAATACTGTCGGACATGTGACCTACCGTGTTAAATAATCATAATTTATAAACGGGTGCATCCAAGAACCTTTTAAATTTGAATAAACTCAAATTTTCGAAAACCAAATCACAATTTTAAAAACATATTACTCCGCGTTGAAGCTGGCGATAGCTTCGTTTTTACCGGCCTAGAGCCGTAGCGGGCAGGGCGGGTAAGGTGACAAAATACGTCATCAGGAGAGTTTATCGCACCTTATTGTTCCCAAAAAACAACACTGCTGTGTGACTAGTATACAATAGCCATGTACACGACTGAACGGCGCTATATTGGAGAGTAGCCAACCCATCTCTCATCCACTAGTCCTTGACATATAGCTGTAGTCCAGCATACTATTATTTCTGAATAGTCCAAAAACTAGTCTGGAAACTCATAGTAAGCTGGAAACAGTTGTACCATCTTAGTTGCTGTTCGTGTGTGTTCCGCTGGAGGCTATGAGTTTGCTGAACTTCAGTTTGAAAATTTTGAAATGCTCTTCCAGAAAAAAAAAAAAAACTTTGTACTCGAAGTTCTTACATCTCTTCCCATGAAAATGATATGAATTCTTTACGAAGCATTTACATCTTGTTGGCTTTTAACATCTAATTATGCATGATTAAATATTTAAATGAATTGATATAAAGTATATGTGGTTACATATTTACATATAATTTCCATTTTGATATGCAAAGATTTTGATATGACATTTGCATATCAAAATTTAAATAACGTACGCACTTGGTCTTTACAAATTCCCCCCTTTCGATACGTTTTGAGAGTAAAGATACTTTAGCTATCAAAGCTTATCGAAATACATCATTACACACAAGTATATACAATAAGTGCGGACGTAATAGAAAATACTTTAACACAACAATACTGATTAACACATAATAAAAACATGAAAGAAAACTTGTTCCTATAATAATCTAATGGCATAATACATACACAAAGGTTTCAACTATTAATGTTACACGTAAAACAAAATATTTACATGAATATAACACGAAGAGCTCAGTTCTTCTTCGGTGTTTCAGCAATCTCTTCTTCAGTTGCTGGTATTTTTCTCTGACTTTCAGGTTCTCTTTCTCTATACCGCTTAAGCAAGTAAGCGTTTCTTTTCATCACTGCCACTTTAGTCTGTGGGTCAGCGAGAGTATACACATTCTTGTCAGTTTTAGAGAGGATCAACCAGGGTCCAGAGTACATCAGTAATATTTTCTTCGAAATTCCGGCCAAAGCATCAGATTTCGGAAATACACGTGCTAGCACTAGCTGTCCTACATCATATTGTACTAAAGTATGATGAGCATCGAAGTATTTCTTCCTGGCTGCTGCATTCTTCTTCAAGTTCTTGTGTGCTACTTCCACGAAGTAATCCTTATCTACTGGCCGTTCAACTTCGGGTATTTCAAATATTCTGGCAACGTCAGCAGTGGACGAAACTCCCAGATGCAGCTCATAAGCTGAAAACCCTGTACTAAGATGTTTAGCACTATTCCAGCATCTTTCTACTTTACTTAAATGTCTTGGCCAATAACGTTGATTGTTATGGCAATACTTTCTCAACATCCTGGTTGTACTTTTCACTACTGTCTCTGCAGGTTCCGCTTGAGGGTAATAGGCAGTAGACATGTAATGTTTCAGTCCTAAGGCCTGAATCTCTCTCTTCCACTGGTTACTACAGAATTGAGAACCGTGGTCCGTCAATAGAATTTCAGCTCGTGGACACAGTTTGAGAAACTGTTTCAACTTCTGTAAGGCTGTGTGTGTGGTTGCGCGACGACATGCGAAAAGACCAATTAATTTGGAGAAAATGTCAACAAATACAAGGATGTATTGGACACCACCAATACCTCGCACTAGTGGTCCACAGAAATCTGCGGCGATGAACACCCCAGGCTTCTCAGGAATAATAGAGTTTAGTGGCCCACACATGTAGGTGTGTGGGGCAGTAGCCTTCTGACAAATGACACATGACCCGCAGTATTTCCTTATCTGCTCTCTCATTTTTGGCCAAGTGTATGTTTCGACGAGCTGTGGTATCAGCTTCGAAGCGGATAGATGCCCACTTTCATAGTGGTGGTACTGCAGAAGTGGTCGAACCAAAACTTCTGGTATACAAATCTTTACACCATCCTTATCTCTTTTACATAATCTTCCACTAAACAATATATATTCGTGATGCTGACTTTTTATTTTCTTCGACGTTTCGGCACTCTGTGTCGCCTTCTTCAGAGGACCGTAAAAGGCATCTGACGATTGCAGTTCTGGCAACACTGCAATTAACTTCCGAAGTTCACACGGAACTTCCTCTAACAATGACATTAATGTCTCGCGTAACACAGGCTTACTGTCAAAATTTGTCACGTTACTAGACTGCGCTGGGTAGCGTGAATGATAATCCGCTTTATTGTCTCTTGATCGAACAAATTCGAATGAAAAATCTAAATTCGCGAGCCCTAAGGCCCAACGTGTGATACGTTGATTCGTCAATCGACAATGTAAAATGAACTTCAATGATAAGTGATCGCTGCGAACTCTAAATTTCCTTCCTATCAAATAATATTTGAATTTAGCGACACCCTCTACTAAGCTCAAAAGTTCCTTCTCAGTAATCGAGTACGCCCTCTGCGCACTATTGAATACTTTTGAAGACATCCCAATGATCCTATCTTCACCATTGTCGTCTATCTGATATAGGATACTATTACAACTCCTATCACTGGCATCCACTTCTAAAATGAATTCTTTATCAGGAAGTGGTTTCTTTAAAACGATTTCTTCTTGAAAAATCTCTTTTATTTTTACCAAGGCATCATCATGCACTTTTTCCCATTTAAATTTCGTATTCTTCTTCAGAAGATCAAAAAGTGGAATTAGTACCTCAGAATAACGATTACTGAAGGGACGATAATGTTGGAGGAAACCTATCAACTGTCTAACTTCCTTCACCGTCTTTGGAGGTCTAAAATTTACTACTTTCTCCATCTTTTCCCTGTCTTTTCTGATTCCTTCAGCAGACAACTCGAAACCTAAAAGTTTGACATGTGTGCGTGCAACAACACATTTCTTTAATCTGAGCGTTATTCCGCCAGTTTCCAGCCTAGTGAAAACTTGGTCTAGATGGTCTAAATGCTGTGTAAAATTGTATGAGCCTACCGCTAGGTCATCGACGTATGTTTGACAAAAGCTCTTTACATCATCTCCTAGAACTAAATCAAGTGCCCTTATACAGGAAGACAGAGACGTCTTCGTCCCAAATGGTAGTCTGACGAAGCAATACGAAATGCCTTCGTGCACAAATCCTAGATACTTCTGAAATTCCTCTTTTACTCGTACTTGAAAGAAAAAATCGACTGCATCGAAAACAGAAAAAATATTTTTGTCGCTCAACTCTTGTAAAACGTCAATGGCGGGGATTGGTTGGTCTGTTTCTGCCAAAGTGACCCGCGAAAGAGGGCGCCCGTCGATACAAAGGCGTAACTTCCCATTCTTCTTCGGTACTACTACTAGTGAATTGCTATAAGGCGTGGCAGCCTTTTTCACTATTCCCCATGCTAGAAAACGATTAATCTCATTCCTGACCTGATTCTGATAACAATGTGCAAACGGGAACATTTTCGAACGAATCGGTTTTGTGTCAGTTAGATGTATCTCATGTTCATAACCTCTAATGTAACCGGGTCTCTCATCAAACAGCTGTTTATGTCTTATGAGGAGGGAGGTGAGTTCTGCTCTCTGAGAATCAGTGAGATCAGTGTAGCCATCTACGTGCTCTTTTATATCACGCTCACTCGCGCGCGTTTGAAAATTTTTCCACTCTTCTGGTGAAAATACGGTTCTGGCCAATTCTGTGGGCGTCGGGTATCCTCTAACCTGCGACTTTACGGGTGGGTTGCTCTCAATTAGCCTATTCTTCCCTATCTCCGTACCCATCTCATGATTGCCAACTTGTCTACCTCTTACAAGTGAATAACCGTTATTTGGATCTCCGCCTTCGAGATCATCAAAACTAAAAATCTCCTCAATATTTCTCAGCACTAGATCTTCATTTGATATTTCGACGTCTTTGAAACTTACATCTACTTCTACTGGCTTCTTCAAACTGAACACCCCTCTCCCATAGTCTAACACAGCGTCAGTCTCAGCAAAGAACTGAGAACCAAGAATCAACTTTCTATTTAACCCTTGCACTACTAATGACACAGTTTCAAACTCTTCTCCATTGATAGTTACTTGTAATAAAATCTGACCAAGAATCTTAGCCACACTACTTCCGAATGCTGATGTTACTTTCATATTATTTGTTCTAAGGAACGCAGGTCTGGGGTTACTATTCTGTACTGTTTGCCACAATTCACTACTGATCGCGTTGATACTCGAACCTGAGTCCAACAAACCAAGTACCGGCTGAGCGAACACGATAACTTCAATTTCAGGTAAAGTTATCTCATTATTTCTAACAACTAGGTCATCACTAGTGTCTAATAAATTATCAAAAATAGCATTAGCCTGATCATATTCTGTTCGATTCAACAGTATTACGTTACCATTTCTCAATTTTAATTCTAATTTCTCACTATTTGTATCAAAATTAATTAAATTTTCCTTAAAATGATTTTTCTCAATAATTTTTTGGCACTGATTACAATTATCACTAGCATTTACATTTACTTCCTTGACCAATGTCTCATTTTCATCTATATCACTTCTCGAAATTTCCAGCACACATTCAGTTACATCATCCGACCTCATTGGTGTGTAATCGCTATCCTGAGATTCCACGCTAATGGGATTCCAAATGTGTGCCGAATGTCCTCAGTTACGAGAAACATTCAGGACACGCCCATTGTTGTCGGACTGTACTTGTCTCGAAGTACTTGCCCGAGTCTCGTCTCGTGTATCGTACACTTCAAGAACTTGTATCTGTTCGTCTCTACTATTTCTCATCTGATGGTTAGGCCTATTTCTATTTCCTCTGTTGCTACCTCTTGTACCTCGGTACGAACTAGTTCCATTCCCCCTGAACCGATTCTGTCGGGATTCATTACGAGGATTACTACTAGGCTCACTATTCTCATTAGACCGTTCTAGCCTGCCCCTACTATTTCTAGTATACGGCCCCTGCTGTGCCCTGTTACGTCTCGTGTTACGTTTGAAGTTCCCCCCTGCTGATTGATTGTTTTCTGTCACTTCAATCATGTTTATGTTTCTACGCTGCTGGTTATTACCGTTCTCCCTGTGCGTTAACTGTACTTCATTCACTAACGCGAGAAGCTCTGAGATGCTTTGTGGTTTAGCACTAATCAAACACCTACAGATCCACTGAGGAAGCTGTCTCGGTAGTAACTTCAAAAGATTTTGCTCGGACAAGGGAGGGTCCAAAACAGCATTTCTCTGCAGCTGAGTGAGAAGGTACTCACTCGGCTGTCTGAAAATTCTAGGGTCATAATGACTCATTAGCAGGGTTGCACGCAAGGACGCTAAACGATCGGAGCTTAAGTAGTTTTTCTTAAATTCCTCTATGAAACTAGTATAGTCGGTGATCTTGTGTTGCATCACTTTGTACCATTGTAGACTGATTCCTCTTAACGAGCGGGTTAAGAAGCTCAGTCTATGCTCTGGCGCTACTCCAGTTAGCTCGAAATAATTATCTAAATCTACTAGATAATTATGGGTAGCTGATTCGTCCTCATTCCCATTGTATGTCGGTAGTTTCAGGTCTCTGTGCAAAAACGAGTTCATTGCAGTGGCAAGTTGGGCAGCTTCGCCACTACTTTGAACTGTGTGAACGCTTCCGTGTCCTCCCACACGCGATGTTGATGGCACAGGTTCCCTACTATTACTCGACAACAGTACAGGCGGGGCTATCAAATAGCTCGTGCTGGGACCACTGTCGACAACTACTCTCTCCTCTGTTTGTTGTGTCTCGTTCTCGCTAGAACGAGACGACAACCCGTCTCGTGCAGTTAGTAGTGTCTCTATCTCTAGTCGTGAACTTTGTTTTACTTTTTGTATCTCACGAGACATTTCATCTCGGAGATCCTTGATTTTGTCTCCCAGCTGTGCTGTGGATTCAGATCTCAGTGCAAATTCACTTTGCACTGTCTGAAGTTCAGCTCTAATTTCGGCCTGACTGCCTACAATGTTATCTATACTTCGATCGACTCTCTCCATTCGCAAGTGCATGTTCTCTACTGCCTGATCTATGTCCGTTTGTTTGGTAGAGAGGTCGCCTATCCTATCACCGAGGTCCTTCGATCGATTCTCGACATCGTTGATTTGAACTGTCAGTGAACTTTGAGCATCTTTCACTGACTGTTCAACTTTTCGGATCTCACTACTACAGGATGCAATCGAGACTTCATTAGACTGTACCCTGTCGCTAACTTGTTCTAATGAAGCCTGTATCCTTTGACTAGTACTTACGAGCTGTGTCTGTAACTCTAAATTGGAGGTGTCAAGTCTCCGATTGACTGACGCAATTGACTCGTTCAATTGCTCAAATTTTTTATTATTCTCTATTACAAACGAGTCTATTTTCGCCGTAAACGATTTCTCCAGTTTTTCACATGCAGACTGGTTACTAGCTCTATGTTGTTCAGCAACTAACGCACTAGATTGCTCAATCTTAGCCGAAATAGAATCTAATAACCCGTTCAGCAGCCTCGATAAGTCAGCGGTCGTGACGAATTGAGCTTCGGACTGCCCACTTCCGGTCTCTACGACTTGACTTCCGGTAGGTACTACATCATTTTCCCTGGGTGTTGCCTCAGCTGTGTTTTCCTGGACAGGTTGGCCACACTGTCCATCAGCTGGGTCACTGTTTTCTCTCTCTGTGACGTCACCGTAACGTACGTGACTGTCACCGGTTCCTGAACCTACTACATCTTCAGTGGTTCTTTCTACGCCTGTTTCACTATGCATTTTCTCTAGTTCATTGACATTCTCTACGCTATTGACGGTAACATTATCACTAGTTATATCTTCATCCAGCTCAATACGCTGAGCGTACACGTCAGATCTAAATTCCTCTTCCATCTTTCGCGTCTGAGCTCTCGTTACCGGCATTTAATCAAAAACAAAACAAACTCTAAGTTGCCTAATGGTTATTACACACAAAATCTTTCCCCCCTAATTTTTATGCAAATACACATGACACAAAATTTTCACTCATAATACATACTCTTCAAGAACAAATATAACACACTGTAATAAGGTTCTTGGATACCATGGGGACTATGTTTCAAACTATCACGCGGCATAAGAGATAATAAAAAAAATAAAAAGATACTGCTCTACCCTTGTACTTCTGTTGGTGTATCAAGGTAGGTACCCTTTTCGGCTTACGCTGCAAGCGTATGCTTAGCCCCACGCTGGGCGCCAAATGAATAAAGGACGGAAACGTCCATCAAGCCCCACGCTTGGGAGCCAATTAAATAACTTGTGATAAGCCCCAGGCTCGTTGACAAATTGAAAAATTTACCTTTCAAGCACAGGTGTGCTGACATCTGCATACGACATGAAGTGTCTAGCATGTAAATTTGCGTGAGGCTCTGTAGAGAGAAGAGGAAGGCGTACCAGTGATGGTGAGGTGTGTCTCTCTCTCTACATTTGACAGCAGTCTTACGTCGCACCTGAGAAGACTGTCTGTCCTCGTGGGTTCCATGAACTATGAACTGTTTGGTTGCGGTAGAGACTGAGTTAAAAAAAAAATTGTTGAGACTCTTAAAAAAAAAAACAAAAATTTAATTTTGATAGAATAATCAAAATTGCCCCTATGTAGATCTATGCTACTTTTAAAATTAAACAGAAAATCCCGATTTTGAGATCTACACAGGTGTCATAGTTCATGTTTCCCTACCCTGATTGTACGCTCTCGAAGCGACTCATGGGCTACAGAAATAGTAGCGACTCATGTAACATTGAGCTTGAGTCTAATGATAACCAACAGAATACATTAACAAGGAGTACTATTAGCAGTAAGCTAAATGAAGTCGCCGAACGAAGTCCACCTGAAAAGAACAGAAGTCACAAAACATTTTAGATATTTTTGTACTCACCAGGCAGCAAGTAAACCTTCAGGATTCGTACGGGGATTGTAGTATGTAACAGACGTATAAGTAGATTTTCATAACTATTTAATATATACTCGGTGGAATTGAATTTGAACTATTTACACTCGATTTCACAAACAACACTTGTGCACGAAAAAAAAAAAAAAAAAAAAAAATGATACTCATTTTAGTGGCCAATATGTATTACTTATACCAATAGTTCTAGTCCACGCGTGATTTAGTTTGTAGTTGTCACAGATACGTCCTGCCTGAGTCCAGTCTTCACTGTTGTCTGGATCCTCCCATCTGCACGCATTCTTCCGTATATGCGTGACGTAATTTTATCCCACATATTACGGTTTTTGATGAGCAGTCTTGAAGATCACGTTGTCTTCGTCGATCTCTGCATTGATATCTCTCTGTTACTAGTTGAGAGTTACTGTCATCACTATTACAGTAAAGGTGACATAGGCTCGTCACGCCTTACTGTATTTGGTGCTCTGTGGTGCAAAAAGTCCCACTATTTAACTTTAACAGGTTAAAAAAAAAATTGTTTGTGGTG
The DNA here is from genome assembly GCF_964235325.1 of Thermobia domestica. Taxonomy (NCBI): domain Eukaryota; kingdom Metazoa; phylum Arthropoda; class Insecta; order Zygentoma; family Lepismatidae; genus Thermobia; species Thermobia domestica. The sequence continues at coordinate 162,593,178 of NC_137470.1, read as the reverse complement.
CACTAATTTGCGATGCACAGGTTAAAAGAAAAAAAATAAATGTTCCGGCTGATGACATATCTTCTAACATATTTGTGTATTAAACACAAAACAACCTGGTTGGAAGTGTGCTCATTGTAAATGTGAGCCACACGGTGAGTCCACCAACACTCGTTACTAATCTCTTTATAATACGTACATGTTCTTTGATAATAGTTGGTCTTGGTGTACAACGAAACACCCCTAACTATATATACGTATATGTAACTATAGCAAGTTACTTAAAAAAAAAAAACACTCCCGATGGGGTCATATAGAGTAGATACTTCCCCTTTTTGCTATCTAAGCACTATATGATACATGTCATAGTAGTTGCTATTACACTAGCAAAGACATGATAAACTAATGTCACTAAATGAAATGTTCTATCCACTAAGAACTCAAACGAAGTAAAGTCTCACTCAGCGACGTGAAGTGTCTCCTGACGGTAATCGAAGTGTGTCGTGACCTCTGCTGCGATCCTAGTCATTAGGCTCGCTGGAACTTGAAAAACCTAGACTCACCTTCAGTCTACCGGTTTTTTTATGGTCAACGTTCTCTCTCTCTTTTGGTGACAACCGAAATTCCTAAATAGGTCACCACTGTTATGCCCTAATATTACATTTATATACAATCTCTGGTGAGTTTCACATACTTTACACGATTCCTTGATCTTCTCTGAATATTTTGATATATAACACAACACATGTCATGTACCGGAAGACTATTTAAACAATTAGAAAAACAAAACATATTAGAAAAAATACATGTTCCCCCTTCCATCAAGAACTCACGTGACAGGTAGTGACATCTATACACAAACACAGTCTGCAGCGGGGTGTAATCTCAATACAAACTTTTACTGAATTTCACTCATCCCTGCTTATTGAACAAATATGTTGCAAAATCAAACCTTAGATTAATAACATTATACAATTTACTATATACCTACATTATAATACATGACTGTCATTACCTTAGGGGTGGTTAATTAATATATATGTCTTCCGGATACATTGGTGGGCAGAAAACCCCTTCCATCTTTGCAGACGAACACCGCTCAACGAGTTCAAACAACTGCCTGTAAATAGTACTGTTAAAACGTACTGAAAGAGTACGTAATACTGTCGGACATGTGACCTACCGTGTTAAATAATCATAATTTATAAACGGGTGCATTCAAGAACCTTTTAAATTTGAATAAACTCAAATTTTCGAAAACCAAATCACAATTTTAAAAACATATTACTCCGCGTTGAAGCTGGCGATAGCTTCGTTTTTACCGGCCTAGAGCCGTAGCGGGCAGGGCGGGTAAGGTGACAAAATACGTCATCAGGAGAGTTTATCGCACCTTATTGTTCCCAAAAAACAACACTGCTGTGTGACTAGTATACAATAGCCATGTACACGACTGAACGGCGCTATATTGGAGAGTAGCCAACCCATCTCTCATCCACTAGTCCTTGACATATAGCTGTAGTCCAGCATACTATTATTTCTGAATAGTCCAAAAACTAGTCTGGAAACTCATAGTAAGCTGGAAACAGTTGTACCATCTTAGTTGCTGTTCGTGTGTGTTCCGCTGGAGGCTATGAGTTTGCTGAACTTCAGTTTGAAAATTTTGAAATGCTCTTCCAGAAAAAAAAAAAAAAACTTTGTACTCGAAGTTCTTACATCTCTTCCCATGAAAATGATATGAATTCTTTACGAAGCATTTACATCTTGTTGGCTTTTAACATCTAATTATGCATGATTAAATATTTAAATGAATTGATATAAAGTATATGTGGTTACATATTTACATATAATTTCCATTTTGATATGCAAAGATTTTGATATGACATTTGCATATCAAAATTTAAATAACGTACGCACTTGGTCTTTACAATTGTTAGCTGAAAAATGAAATTACATATTTAGTTTTCTATTTTATGTGGACTTGGTTAGAAGATAAAAGCGAATAATAGAAATGAATGATAAGGAAAGAAATTATAAAATTAGTGCTATTAAATTATTCAAATGTGTTTTCTTCTGTTATTAAAATATTTGAATGTTCGTTTTCAGTATTAGAATCATTATTTGTTATTCATTGTTCGAACAATTATTCACAACAAGGTTCATTCAAATTTCAACAATATCACTGTTAAGTAGTTTGAGTGAACATAGGAGGGCCGTTCGTGCTGGTTCATTGGCTGCCACACTCTTTTTTTTTTTTTTTTTTTTTTTTTTTGCACATGGTCTCAAGTCTGGTGGAAGAGCATTCTAAAACTCACGATGGTGGTACGGAGCCCAGCTTAAATTTTAGGACCAGTCCCGTATAGCTTTGGTGCTGAAAAGAGATGCTAAACTTTAAGAAACTAAGAAACAAAACAAGGAGAATCATACACTACGGTTCTTGGCTGCTCTCAAGTAAATTACACAAAATATTCTGTTATCAAATTGATCCCCATATGCTACCACCAACAATTTGCGTTTAAATTCCATGTTAAATTCACACATATAATTTGCAGATTCTAAATAATTAAAACAAGGAATCCCCATCTTCGAAGTCACGTTTAACGGATTAAATAAATCTGTAGTAATATTAAATTTTCTGCCCCTTCCACCCATTCAGGATTAAATGTAAGAATCGTGGAAATCAATGAGATGCGAAAGTACAATTTATAACAAAAACACATCATATAGACCAAAATTGCGTGGTACATATAGCAACCTAAAAGAGCTTCTGCTGGTACCAATGGCGTAGTCCTGTAGGCCAATACTCTCCAAAGCGAAATAATGTTGTTGGTAACGTGCTGTACTCTAAGGGTTGATCTTGGATCATTGTTTGCACATCCGTAACTGCACCAGATCCATGACTTGGTTGTGTTTCGAAGCCCACGTTAATAACAAACTTGTATTTCCAAAACTTTCCGGAATGACACTGAAATATCGTATCACTAGTAATACATCGTTTATGGCATATAATGCCATCTACGGAAGAAATAATGTATCAGTTTCAACTGTCTAGCTGCGTCAGTTCGCTGGAAGCAGTCATTTTGAATCGATTGCTGTGCGTTGAACTTGCTTACTGCATGACAATGCTCCAGCCTAAGCGACTGTTTCCACGGCTGCAGTGAAAGATTGCGGTTTCGCGGCGATTTAGCACTCGTTCTGTGACCCAGATTCACCACTGCAATCTTGATAACAACAGCCATGTGGACTGGAGCATTATCATGCAGTATGCAAGCACGCACAGTGACTGATTCAAATGACTATATGCAAGTATCATCATCATTATCATCACAAGTATTGTGCCGCTATTCGCAGGTCACTCCCCGTAACTAAGAAGCTTCCATGCTGTACGGTTTTCCGCTAACCTCTTCGTACATTTCTCTGTTTTGATATCGTCCATTAATTGTAGTCTCTTTCGACTTCTCCCTATCTTTCCTGCCACAATACTCTCTAGCACGTCACTCATGATACAATTCCTTCTTAGCCAATGTGCCAACCAGTTTCTCTTCCTCTTCTTAATATCTAAAACTGTCATTTTCTCTTTCACCATTTCCAACACCCTCTCATTCGTTTTCCACTCGACTCAATTAATTCTCTCCATTCTTCTTCACACCCACATTTCGAAAGTTTCCAGTCGTTTTTTATCATGAAAAGAAGGCAGAAATCTTACATATCAAATTTCCGATTTTATATTTATAAAATGCTCAACGTGAGAATTCGTTCAAATTTGAGGAGCAGAATTCGGTATATAAACTCTTCAATCAAAATGAACAAATATGTGTTTCAGCGCCTTCAAAAATTCCGGTTGTAAAGGGAAAAATGAGGTTAACTCTAATAATACTTTCGTTTTTGGTTTTAAATTGCCTAATGTGAGGATTTGCTTAAATTAGATGTGAAATATTCAGTGTATAAACCCTTCATTAAAATGAGCAAACACGAGTTTCAGAATTTCAGGAAATTCTGCTTATAAAGAGGGGAAAATGGGTACAAATTATGTAATATGCAAAGAAACAATTTTATATTGTAAGGTTTCATACCCTCTTGCAGAGTAACCACATGTTTTTACTACGAGCACATGTTACTACTACGATCACGTGTAATTACGTTCAAACATAAACAATAGCAGACGACGGAAGGAGATGACCAGGGAGATGCGAATAGGATTCGGAAAAACTACGATGAAAGCCGACATCCCCTCACAGGTCCTCCCTTCAAGAAGAGACCTATAAAAGAAGACCTCAAGAAGAGGAAGTTACCAGTTTCATTGCTGATCACTCACCCACTAATGCCTTCTCCTGGGCCGCCATGAGCTACGGAAAATTCCTCTATCACCCAAGGCTCTATCCTTCGCTCAAGGCTGCTATGAGCGAAGGAGATATCATTTAATTACCCACTCCTAAGGCTGCTATGTCTGAGGCCATTACAAGCTAAGGACAATCGAACCTTTATTCCGAGGCTACTTTCGTGTGCCAAGGATCTTGATTGAACTTTGAAAACATTTAGCTTACATGAACTTTGTAAATTTTTTTGTAATACTATTATTTTTATAATAAAAGGTGATGAGTTAAAATCCTGGTTTCGTTTTTTAAGACTCTACCAAACAGAACATTGTAATATTAATAAAATGTACAATATGAAGATTAGCTTGTTGAAGGATTTGCTAAACAAACAGTGTTACTATTTTATATTTTCTTGTTCTAATATGTTTACTCCTTTTCTTTTGTAGGTTATGCTACCAATACTTTGAGTGGAATGTCAAAATCCTCGTTGGATCCTCACAGCCATTTGCGGCAACCAGGTAAGTTAACTGAATTTGAATATGAATATGGTTTAGAGAAGTATCATATCTTATACATTGTTTAGTTCCATACAAGTACAGAAAAATCAAGGCTTATCTTGCTTCGTTCAGTTTGTTCAGGCTTCAGGCTTTGATTTGGCAGTCATTATACAGGTTTGATTTGGTGATTCGTATTTGAGTTGCGATTCCCAACTATGAGTTGATCAATTTCGGGATAAACATTTGACGATAGGATTCTATGCACACTTGTTTATCTGGGAGTGACTCCAGGATTAGGATCGGGAACATACCTGTTACAAGAGATAAAACAAATAATAAAAGAAAAAAAAACTTTAGAGAGCTAGATTCCTAAATATTACATAATTGATTTTATTATTACCGCTATTGATATTTTTGTAACTTCCAGGTCTTTGATTTCCATTTTTACAGTATAACTACATGACACATGCTTTTGGTATATGAACAATTAAATTTCGCAAAAAATATCATTATCATCATCAAAACCATGCACGAACTCCATGGCGTATCGAACCCGGAGGTTCAATACCGCGTTCACAAAAGCTTTCCATTGATTTCTATCCTTAGCCAACTGGATCCAATTTATACTTTGTATTCCTATTTATGCGAGATGCATCTTAATATTGTCCTCCCATCTGCGCCTTGGTTTTCCTAATTGTCGTTTGCCGATTGGTCTCCCAGTTAAGAGTTTGAAAGCGTTCCTACTTTGTTCCATTCTGGCTACATGACCTGCCCACCTAAGTCTCCTAGATTTGATGCCTCTAACAATGTTTGGTAAACGGTATCAAAAATACATACACACATATATAAGAACTTTTATTTACGGCATTCCACTATAATAATAATAATAATAATAATAATAATAATAATAATAATAATAATAATAATAATAATAATAATAATAATAATAATAATAATAACTTACTGGGATAAAAAAAGAAATTTTGGTTCTGCTGTAAATATCAAATGAGGTCTTTTATTTTAGAAAGTTTTGTTTTTAAAGAATTCTCTGTGCAATGAAGAAAAACTCCGTGGACATAGACAAAAAAAAAAAAAAAAAACATAAATTGTTTTTGTTATAACCACTACTGCTGGGTAAATTTTTCATCCTCCCTTCAGTTGAATCTTTAAAACAGTATTTTTTTTTTCCTGAGACGTGCAATTGAAATACTTGCAAACCTGTAACCAGCGTAACAGCTGTTCATTATTCGAGACACAGAATGTTGAATTCCCGGCTTTCAGCTGTCTCGTTGAACACAACAAGTCCTCCCAGACAATGCAGAGTATATGGTTAATACCGCCCAAAACGGGACAGTTGGGAAACCTAATTTGAGTTCTTTTTAGTAAAATATACTTTTGATAAAAGGTTAGATTTTTGTGCTACATCTCCAGTAATGTGGGAGCTCTTTCATGGCTAAGCGGTTAGCGTGCCCGCCTTTGGCATGGGAGACCCGGCTTCGATTCCCGGCGGGAGCTCATGTGGTTCGGATTCCACATTGATCAGTAAGTCCTCGTCTCATATAGCATTGCTGCTGAACGGGACGTTAAACTCAAAATCAACTCACCTCTAGTAATGTGGGTAGCTTCCTTCCTTTTTGTCTAGGGTTAATCATATAGAGTTTAAATGCTGGTATTCTATGTTGAAGCTAAAATTGCAAGGTAACTTGGCAATGAATGTTACCCTGTTACCCTAGACAGGGTAACTTGGCAATGAAATTTTAAATTGATGAATAAATTCTTCTAAAATCCATTGTAAATGACCTCGAACAACGCAGAGTAGGACCCGGACACGGTGGCTCAGTGGTAACACGTTTACCATTTGGTGCGTGGGGTCCCTCGTTCAATCCCCGACCAAGTACGTTTGTGGTAGAAAATATCGTGCCCCTGGGTACTGCCGTTTCCTCCCAAATTCTCATTCTATCAATTCTTCCACCATTATTCACTTGCTTTAATCATCGTCTCCCTTAGCCTAAAGGGCATAATGTTGGAACGTTAAGCTGATCATTTCATTTCGTACAACGAAGGTGTCCGTGGTACGAAAGCTTTTTTTCGACCAATGAATCGTTTTATGTATACTGAGAAAAAAGTTGTAGGTGGCGTACTTAAAAAAGATAGGTTACATGCGTAATTCCTGTAGTTTTTAGACAACGTACACCAGACGTATAACTGAAAACGCATGTTTTATAATACTTTCCCTACAAATGTTCCATCTATACCTACTTTCCGTTTGAAACAATGTAGGCGGTCAGGATCTCAAATGCAGATGGACGTATATAACATATAGCTGACGAAGGTAACACAAGTATATGCATGTGATATAAGGAAAACTGTTAGATGTCAGACATCCTGCAACGGCATGATGTAACATCTAAGGGCAGTGCGTATGTAGCATATGCATAACGTATTCTCCATACTGATTTCTGTAGTAAGCAAGAGGATACCGTATATTTGTACAATATACCGCTGTCCGGAGAACGGATTTTTCTCAGTGTAAGGTGTTCTGAATTTACAGTCATCACTAGTTTATCCAAGTATTAAACCTCAAACACTATTTTAGTTTTACTTGATTCATGATACAAAAACTATAAATTAACTAAGTGATTATACGAACACAATGAAGAGGATTTATCAGGGTAAGAATACATGAAGTCATTGGAAAATATACTACTGTAATAAATATTTTTATACCACACCCTGTAACGAAACACTCTTAATCCCCTTTCTTTCCGAGTGACCACCCCGGGCCAAAATCCGTACTTAAAAGAATAAGAGAACAGCACATATCTAACTTTCAAAATACAGACTTGTCCACCGGGGAAATAATCCTGAAAAAAAGTGGGGAGAATTTTCGCCGGTACTGTATTAAAAGGCCGCGTAGCGCACTCAGATAATGTAAATGTATTACTCTCACTTTTAATATACAAAACTTAAGCCAAAAAATATTTCAGTTGTTCAAGGAAGTTAGTTAGCAATGACAACCCTACTATTTCAATTATCAAGGATAAATAATTTATTATAAATAAAGGAAAAAATTAAAAATTCAGAAAAAAACAACTAATACTACAAAAAATATTAACAATTGCATAATTAATTTTAAAAATTCCAGAGTTCCTGATGGAAAACAGCCTAGAATACATTTTTTTTTTCTCAAAAGCGCCATTCCAACACGGCCTACAACAACCTCTAATTTTCTCGTCTTTAAATAGTCAAATTTTCAATTAGCAAAATTTTACACTTGCTCGTGTCTAAATATGTCAATCCTTAAGTATTTATCTTTCAAATACATTGAGTATACTCACGGAAATCCACTGACAAAATTTTCCACCATTTTTCACAAAAATATTAATAATTTAATTTAACAAAGTGTAACGAAACAAACACTACGTGACCAACTGACGACCGACGTCAGTTGATCCATGGCTTCCATTCCGGGTTCGAAACCAACCAATCACAGTCCGGATTTTAGATCACGAGGACCTCGTCATTTTACATTACCAGCTGGTACCAGATCTTCGAATACATTTTATCAATTCATTACACACCTGTTTGAGACCAGAAAGGTAGGATGGAAAAGGCAAAGAGAGAATAAGGTCGTATGTCCCCATAAAATAGAAGATGGCGCCATCTACTTTCTAATAAATCCACAATGATAGGTTATCTTATTATATATACATACATCACACAATTCCTCATTACCATATTTGTGACAATCCATGTCGTCACAACTCTTCGAAGATTTCTTGTGATGTAGAGAAACACCAGAAAACGGAAAATAAAAGAAGAAAAAACACACAAAATTAAAATTATAGTGTATAAATATCGGGAGGTTGCCTCCATCAAAAGAGAACTTTAAAATATTTCAATATAATTAGTCATAGCATCATAAATAATTAACGTAAGTAAAATAAAATGTCTACAAAAAGCATAGCAGTAGGCTAAGGAAGCAATGCCATTATTAAGCTCAATTATTTCGAGTTGAAATTATATTTGCGTTTAAAAAAGACTCCAGATAAAAAAAGGGACGTTTAAACTCGTACATTAGCGAAATTATATGGAATATTAGCCTTAATTTTCTTATGATGTGTGAGTCTTTGAACACCCTGTACTCACATGAATTCTGTGTATTAAAAATTCACGAATTTAATATTGCTCTTGTTCCGAAACCCAAGCAAAATAGCCTCACCGAGTTGACATTGCCCTAGTGTGTGTCGCTGCCTTCTCGACTTTGCGGGCTTAGTGACGAGTGACTACGCTTCGTTATTTGAGGACACAAAATTGAGATCAAGCACAATTCTGTCACAGCACCAGTGACGTGACTGTGACAGTGAACGAATATGTAAGTGTTACCTATTATATTACAGGGCATAAGATGTATTTTTTTTTGTCTGCCACACAATGAAACGTATTAAGTAAACAGTTAATAAACTACAGATTTGAATTAATATAATAAATTCGTAATATATTCATTTAATAAATACAATTTATCGTTTAAACGACGAGAAGGCGTAAATAATATTTGCTTTTAAATAATTTCAATTGAGCCAATGTTTTCTTTTTTTATTGATAATAACCTAGAGCAATACCCGTTCTTCGCACGAAGACATACATTTCATTTCGGAATTTAGATTTAAACGACATCGGAAGTGTCACTGTTCATCTCAGCAACCCCGAAAACTATCGATTTGACACTAATATCGGTCATTTTAGATCATTTTTAAATGTCTCCCCCTTTCTCTCCCATAAATTTTATCGTCAAAATGAAATCATAAAAAACATCCCAGGCCCGAAAATAATCTATGTTCAGGGACGTACGCAGAGGGTGGGTCCTGGGGGTCCGGATCCCCTGAAATTTAGACTTTTCTTTAAATGTAGCCTAATTTAAGGGGTAATTTCACGAATTTTAATATGAAATACCCTCATATTGAGTTTGGACCCCTCCCGAAATAAATTTCTACGTACGCTACTGTCTATGTTGAAAACTTGATTGAGATCGAGCGGCTGGTTCGGGAGGTATGAAGTTACAAACATAGTAACTTTCATTCTTATTATTTAGATTGACAATTTTACAAATGAGATATCACTTCGTTAAGCGGTGCGTCTACACTTAAAGCATATTCATCGAAAGACATCCATTTTCCTGACATTGGTATTTACACCCTTTTACATTCCTTTCGTCTAAGAACAGTTCGAAGGGATACATCTGGAAATTGGAAGTACATTTCGTAGGTATGAAACCTAGAAATTATTGAGGGCATTTCACTAATAAAAACACTAGAACTGAGAAAAATAAGTTAGCTAATAAGAAAACGTGGTTTACTATTAAAGAAATAGTAACTTAATTACAGTAGAAAGAATACATTACTGGTAATGAAATTAAAATTAGATGATTTTACTAGCTAATAAGGAAATTAAGAGGTAGAGAAGTTTGGTAACAAATAAGAAAAGGAAAAAAATAACATAATGTCGCTGCGCCTCAAAGAACCGCTATGTGTTAAAACCACAATTTTTCAGGCAGGGGCGGATCCAGGACCGACTTCTGGGGGGGGGGCGGTGGGTTGTAATACATCTACTTTTAAGGACTCCAAACTTTGGGATATGTTTTATTTATATATATAAAATAAGAAAGTTTCCTCTTCTGTGGGGGGCAATAGCCCCGATCGCCCTCCCCCCTGGATCTCACCCTGTTTTCAGGAGAAGCAAAGAGCATTTCAAACTAAAATTTTTGACAAATATACACGGAAACACTTGAAAAATATAATAAAATTGGTTCTACGTATATTATGCATTGGACACTGTTGTAGCTTGCGTCAACAATATTATATTACTAATTTTGTGTTTACGTAGTACATGTCGGTTATCTATTGCGCCTTTATACGTACGTGATGAGAAGTTGAAGCCTTTAATTTCAATCTATTTTTTCATTGTTGTGGCGAAACAATTGAATATTCACTTCCCACATTATAAGGGACGCTGCCTGGCAAGGGCGCCGATTTCTCTGTAAATTTGGGGGGGGGGAAGCATTCAGATGTAGAAGGCATATATATGAAGATTTTAAGACAAATTGCACTCAAATTATGACAAATATTGTATATTCATAAATACAATAGGGGACCCACATGAGCTTTGGGGTGTCTCGGGCCCCCTGCCCCTCCGGGATCGATGCCCTTGCTGCTTGACAGCTTTCATGTTTATTTGCGCGGCATAACTCATTTTCGACAAAAATGTCACATAGCGGATGAACAAGTTCGCTACTGAAAAAAAAATACACTAATAACGAACTAAGTTTAACAAAAAATATTTTATTTGATTAATATAGAAACAATTACTATTTGTTAGTAAAAAAATGGCGGAAACTTTATAACGACGAACTACATAATTTATACGGTTTACCCAACATTCTTAGGGTCGTCAAGTTTAGGAGGCTTAGGTGGGCAGGTCATATAGCTAGAATGGAATAAAGTAGAAACGCTTTCGAAGTCTTGACTGCAAGACCAATTGGAAAACGACCATTAGGAAGACCTAGGCGCAGATGGGATGACAATATTAAGATGGATCTCGCAGAGATAGGAATACTAGGTAGAAACTGGATCCAATTAGCTAAGGATAGAAGTCAGAAGAGAGCTTTTGTGAACGCGGCATTGTACCTCCGGGTTCCATAGGCCATAGAGTTAGTTAGTTAGTTAGTTTAGTAAAAAAAAAACATGTAAATTATAGAACAAATCACTAATAAAAATTACTAATAAAAAGCAGTTAGAAAGGTGTGTTTTCTGAAAAATGCTGCTAAAATTTGTAAATGGAAATTTCATTAAAAAACTGACTAAAAGGATATAATAAAAATAAAGTATAAACATAATAGAAGGTGGACATAAATACATGAAGAAAAAATACAATAGGATTTTTTTCTATTAGACTACAAACGTTTTACGTACGGTTCACATACTACTTACAAAAGTGAATAAAATCGTAGTATCACAAAGAAATTAGGTATAGTAGAAAAATATACTTCATATATAATATGTACACTTTGTTAGAATCACGCAAGTGAGCTTTATAACGGAGCAATTATATATGAGCAGTATAACGGAGCAAGTGAGCGGATTAACGAAAGTAAGTCCGCCCGGCAGTTTACACGATAACTCTGTAACGAAAGCGAATATTTGAATTATATTATTTGCGATAAACAGCTAGAGTAATTATCTTGGGCAAGTTCGTGATGGCATGGTGGCTTAGTGGTAGAGTGCTTACCTCTGGTGGGTGGGTTCCCTGGTTCGATCCCCGACTAAGTAAGTTTATAGTGCACAACGTGTCCGTCGGTTTCCTCGGGGTACTTGCGCTTCCTCCTACTTTCTGATACCGCTAATTCTTCCATCATTCACTTCCCTTAATCAGCCGTTTCCCTTAACCTGAAGGGCATAATCGTGGGACGTTAAACGAAAAGAGTTCATTTTCGGACATGTTTGATAGTGGAGTCAGTCGGTTAACATCTTCACCGGTAACGGTAAATTTAACGATGATTATCCATATCCCACTCGTTCATTCATAAAGGTACGTTTCGCGCAACTTTAATATGCAACCCGCAAAACACTGAAGAGGTATGGGTTGCATACATGTCTAGGCGAAATATTTATATTATTGATCCTTATTATATACGCGAGCTCATTCATTCATAGATATTACTATCTTAACGGAGTTTTTATATCGTTCTAAAATAACTGATTCCTGGAACCGCAACAAATCTTTTTCGAAGTTCCTGTTACTGAAGTCACCTCTCCAATCTTTTTTTCTTTGTGAAAATAAAATCTTCAAAAGTGTATATTGTTGACTAAGCCCCATAGGGAGCACAGATTTGATGTTTTTTTTTCTCTTTTTCAAAGCTTTCTGGCTCGTGTTTACTTAACTGACGCTCCCTTTGGTTTCGTTTGCCCCTCATACCCTATAAGCAGACTGTCGCCTAATGCGACACACTCACATACACTGTCTGCTTTTGAGTGATCTTTTACAAATATCATAGTTACCCCCTTATTGGTCCCATATTGGTTTCTAACTTCTGTTGCCACGAAAAACGATCCGAAATGTATTGCACCTCCCCATTTGACCGAAGCATATTGCTCTGTATGTTGAGTGCTTCAAACAATCTCGGTCCCTTCTCTCTACACTCCGAGGCACATATATTTGTGCAGTGTGTGTATGAAATGCACCACTCCCTACTCTTCTTGCAGCCGTGGTCGTACTTATCCAAATAAAAGAAAGGCATTTTCTCTCTCATCTACAAAACAAAACACTTTCATCTGGTTTTTATTAAACTTTGGTATTTGTTTAAGGAAAAGCGGGTAAAAGTGTTGTGGTTAACACTTTATTTCCCACTCACTGATTGGGGTGTGCGGCGGCTCAGTGGTAGAGTGCTTATCTCAGTTGCGTGAGGTCTTTGGTTCGATCCAAGTCCAAGTAAGTTTGTGGTGGAAAATATCGTGTTCGTAAGTTTTCTCGGAGAACTTCCACTTTCTCATTCCACCAATTCTTCCATCATCATTCACTTGTCTTAACCCTTTTGTGATTTTAAAGGTTAAATTCTAGACTTTCCGTCAAGCAGCTACTGCATCATAACTATTTATCCTTGGATTTTGGTTCGTACTTTATTTTCTTCAGAATAAAACAACCTTCCAAATGGTGCTATTTACATGTCCGAATCATATACCTGACAAGGAATTCGAGCAAAGCGGAGTTTATTTCTGAAAGAATCTCTTTTCAAAAGCTTAGACACCTCTAAACCGGTCCTGTGCTAACGTACATATCTCAAAATCACTTTAAAAAATACTAAATAATGTACGCGTACTCTGTTTAATAGTCATGTCAACGATATATATATATATATATATATATATATATATATATATATATATATATATATATATATATATATGTTTCCTTAGATCCCATAAAAACTTCTACAAAATAAGCCTTTTGCGTTGTACTCCTGAAAGCAAAACAGATGACGTCATGACCCCCAACAACTTTACGAGCTCCTTCTCAAAACATATGTGACCTAGGGGAAGGTCGGGTAGTATCGGACACTTAAGGAACATGTGATGTAACAACTTTACGATAATCAGAAATTAAATAAAAACCTCATATGTGCAATCCTCATACATATCTTTATAACACTACATAAACCATATTTCACTTTTACTACAAAATTTAGAGAAACTGAAAAAAATGTAAAAGTCTAATTTTTCAACATATAAAAAACTGGCGGGTTATATCGGACAGATCTGTTATTACCTTCTTAGATTCCTTACATGTCTTCTTACATACGTTACAAACTGCAGATTGTTATGTTGTATTGCAAATATCACATTTATAATAAAATGCATCTCTTTCAAGACTTTCACAGTTTTCATGTGCCCAACCTTTGCACGAATTACACTGTATCCAGGTCTCATCAAAGTTTCCCCCATAAATTACGCAATCAGTCTTTGTTTTGCCGTCGAATTTCAGAGACTTCCTTGCTGATCCAACTGCTTGGTTGAGCATCGACTGCTTTCGTAAGTCCTTTGTCCCTTGTTACTCTTGGGAACACAAATAATGGAGGGATAAATTGATCACTTGACGCGTTTATGCATAAAAGAATTGTTACGTTTTTGCCTTTTTCTCCAGATGTTAATTTCTCTACCTGCTTTTTCTCTTTTATAAACACAACTTTTAACTGGTTTTCATGAACTACTAACACACCAGTTTCATCAGCATTAAAAATTCTCGATGGTTTAAAATAACATTTATTCATAGGTTCAGAGAGTTTGTCAAAAAATTTATACCAACGTGCTCCTTGTTGAATCCTATATAGCCCGCTGCAAACTTGTGGACTCCGCGCACCTCAAACTTAAATCGGGATGTCTCTTCATGAAAGAATAATAAAAATCTTTCCTGGCTAGTCCTTTGTTTCTGTTAAATTTATGGTTCAGATTCAAGTGTTCAGCGAACTTAAATGCTAGTTACAAAAATTTTTTTCTTGTTGAGAGGCATCAACTGGCTGTCCAGATCTTTGACAAGATTATACAGTAACTTATCTTGTTCATCCGTAAAAGTGTTTTGAAATTTACCCATTGGCGGTTTTACTTGAATTTCTTTTCCAAAGGAAAGAAATCTTACCCTGTCACCTAAAGTGCTTTTCGGGATGGAAGACTGTTTACTTGCTTCTCTTGTACTCATCGCACCACTTATCACTTTTCAATTGCTGTTTTCATATTTTCCTCTGACCATTAATCTCTTTTTGTCCATTTTTATCAGAAAAACATGAGAGAACTATAAGATTTCGCATTGAAACTTCGAATATTGCTGTTCGATATTGCCCGCCCGATGTGCATGATAATAAAGAGTCTTGAAATAAATTGTCTTGCAATGTAGGCAATGATATAATGCCAATTTGGATACAAAACTACAACAAAAATGTACAACCACTTAAATTCATATTTCACTTAACTTTGTTTCTGTAATTAGCCGACAAAATTAAGTACGTGCAACCACAAACCGCACAAAAACTACAAATCGTCGCACCACATGTACACCTTTCAACGTACTATCTCAGAATGTTGGCGCTACGCTTCTCTCACAAAGAACTACTAACACATGACTAAAGAGTGTCACCATCCTGTTCCGAAAATAGTGAACTATACACTGTCCGATACTATACGCTGTCCGATACTATCCGACTTTCCCCTATAATTTTGGTTGCGAGGGCACTTTAAAAATCTCCTAATTTGCTCGCTACTTGTAGCTTGATCTGACAACACTGAGGAGCTGGACAGTTGGAGCTGATATATAATTGCTTGCGTACATGGAACTACATGTTATGAACGGCTTATTACGAGAGGTGTGAAATTTCAGTGTCAGGCCGAAAACTTTTGAAAGTATCTGAAAGTATCTTCGTAAGAAAAAACAAACATGGCAAAGTACTCAACATTGTTAAAATTAGACTAGTTTTATGCCCATTGCTCTCATTCTAAAATGTTAGTTTCCTTTTAAAATATTTGATACTGTAACTCTTTTGCTCATTATTTCGTTCTTTCGTTTTTCCGAACTCTTTTTCCTTGTTTGTACCCATTCGTTTCTTCTCCACTATATTATCACATGTTGCTCTTTTCTCTTCTTCCTCTAAACCTATCTATTATTCCGTTTCGCTGTGTTCTTATCGTTCGATTATTCCGTGCGTGACTTAACCTGTCTTTTGAAATCCTACGCCATTTCTCTTTGTTCACCTCTTCCTTACGGAACAGGTACAGGACATTGTGGAAGGGAAAGAGGGGATATTTTATTGTAGATATGATCAGTAATGGATTGTTGTTAAAAGCCGCCTTACGTGAGGGAAATAGCAGGGATATTTTCTCCCCTCTTTCTTCAAGATACAGGCAGCTCCTAAGAAAAGGAAAAGAGACGGTAAACTTTTTAGAGGTTACTAAAAACAAGTGAACCACGTCTTGCGTGTGGACAAATAATGCGAGATAAAACAAAGAAATTTGTAGACCAAAGCAAGGCACTTCGAATTTCCAGTGTAGCTTCTTTCGTGTATCATGTAAATAGCTAAAATAATGAATAAAGAACAAAATAATAAATTTATTTTTAAAGCTTTTTACCGTATTCTTGTACTGGGTAACTTACGGAGGTCACTGTTTTATTGAAAAGTGGAAAACGCAGTCCGATTACCAGATAACAAGAGTGAATGCATTTTGACAGAAAAACTTGTATAGGTTGTTCTAAGTTTATTTAGCACAGTGTTTCGATAAAGTAGATACTTTCAAATATATGGGATCAATATTAACAGACCAAAACCATAGGTACACTGGCTTAAATGCCCGTGCTTCGTTCGAGAAGAATTAGGTTTACGAGGAGTATTTGAAATATACAGTGTGGCCCAAAAGTAGGTATACACCCCTGCATTGATCAAGTATAACATTCTAACTTATGAATTTAATTGCTTCGGTTGTTCCGGGCTTAAGGTATAAGAAAAAAGGTTTGAAGAACAAATAATAAAGAAACTAAGTCTACCTGACGGATAACTATATATATATATATATATATATATATATATATATATATATATATATATATATATATACTGTGAGCTATACCTACTTTTGGGCCACCCTGTATATTTGAACCTATTTTCCTTTCTAGGGTACGTATTCTCTCCCCCGTTTGGATGTGTATCTCAATCAAAATGTATTGATAAAACTAAGCTCAACTGAACTGTGTTGGAAAATTCATTTCAAGCGGCTCAGCTTTTTTCATTATGATGTAAAAGGGAACGTCAAAAATATTGAAATGGCCCCCTTTTCCTTTTAAGAAGCGGAATTTTCGAAAATGCTCCAACACTTTCCATGTATTCTAAATTAGGGGTTTACATACCAAGTTTCATTTTCCTAACTTGAGTGGTTCGTGAGGTGTTCTTATATATATATATATATATATATATATATATATATATATATATATATATATAATATGCACAATTTGTACCCTCTTTGCTTCCTTAAGTTACAAATTTTAATGTATCATGATGAAAAAAAAAAACATTCCACTCGCTCCAAGTGTTCAAAAATTACCTTCAAACAGATGAGTCGTTTTCTCGTGATGATGCAATAAACATGGATTCCATAGACAAGATGCAGAAAGTAAAAACTTCAAGGAAATGAATACTCTCTCTCAGGAGAGGAAAGATCGACCTTAAAGCTGGGTTAAGCCAATCGAGAGATTACTGACTGAAGGACGTGCGCACCATTTCACTTCATAAGGCATTCCTTTTTAAATCATGTACGCGATGGGGACACTTGGTCGAAAAGGTGTAACAGCTTTTCAGGCTAGCCATCCTGAGTGGGGTTTCTCCTAGGTTTTCTTCATTCACATCAAGTAAATGTCTGGATATCACCTAAATACAGGTCGTAGTAACACTTCCTTCCTTCCCCGGGTAGCGTGCTCCCCGAGGCACATCCTCTCTTATATGTGACGGACTTCACGCTATGGATGCCGTCATGCTCAGAAATATGTATAAATACATAAATAAAGTTAAATCATGTGCCATTGGAAGTGGAAAAATGGGCATCTTTTTTTTTTTTTTTCGAGGAATGGGAAAGCAATGGAGGGGACAAGATATCTATCGGTTTATTGCGAGAGCCATTCATACGTCATTGAATGACGTAGACGAAGATCATGCAGATGGCGCTATCGCAGTGCTACGAGAAAGTTCAGATTAGTAGTCCATTCTGTTGTCCGGCAAGCATGAAGAGAAAACATGTTTTAAACTTAGGGTCAAGGAAGAAGCGCAATCAATTGTGCTGGACGAATAGATCCGTGGGATATCAAGGTCTTGAAATCCATAATCGGCTCGTGGAAGTGAATGGTCCATATGTCATATAGAAGGAAATGGTGCAAACATGATATTGGGAGTTCAATTAGGGCCTGAAAGTCCATACAGTTCCAACGTTGCTCCCAGCTGTTTCTCCAGTATTGAAGAAGTCTGTTAACGGATGATACTTGGAAAACAATGGCAAAATGAAGCCAATCGTTGAAGGTGTTTTTCCGTATGTAGGAGACATTTTTTTTTTCAAAATAGGATTTAAACTTGTAAAGTGGTATGAGAAGTGAATCAACGTCCTTAAGTCTTATGTAGAAAAATAGTGTAAGCCTCTGCCTTTGTCCTGCATAAACACCGCTGTTCGAAACCGCCAAAGGAAACTTATTTTACGACTTACCCTCGCATGTAAAATATCACACACAACAAGCAAAACAAGGTAGTCGATTCTGGTGTATTTCACTGAGAATCTCACATGTATATAACACTCGAGTGAGGCCGAACGATACATAATATTCATAGCAAACGATTCCCATTCATCGTGATGAAGATAGATGAACTCTAATAACAGCTCGGGACTTTAATGATAAATTGCAACGTCGCCTGCGAAACAGGAGGGAAAGAAAAACGGACGACTCCTACAAATCATTATACTTCTTCAGCACTTACCCTATCTCCTTTCTTTAAGCACCTATCTTTGAAGAGAGAGGCGGTACCTCAAAACTCTTTATTTTCTTAACAAAACCTCCTCCAATCACATTCAACACACACACAGATAAAAAGAAGAAAAAAAGAAACGAATGGTGTCTCACGTTGTGCATGAAGCTAATATGTGTTCCGACACATTATTTATCTTTTGTTGTGTCTTTCAATTTTTTTGTATCCTGCTAGCTTTGAAAAGCAGGTTGCAGATAACATTAGGATATAAATTACTCCCCTTGCATGCGATGTCCTAGAGTCGGACAGCGCTTAGTGTCTGTCACAAGCGCTTTATACACCAACGTCTCAAGAAAACTTCAAACAGGGTTGCCAAATCATTTACTTACTACATTATTCATATTATTAATATTTTAAGGTAGAAGAAGAGTTGATCGTGTCATTTGATGAAGGAAAACATCCCGTTTACTTAATTTTGAGAAAATAATACTACCTCCTGTCCAAAATAGCTTTTAAAAAAAAATGTGCTGTTATGCCATTGACTATTGTCAAAGCCATGTAAGTGTAAAGTTTATTTCCGTAAAACATGTGCCACAATCTATGCGAAGATGTAAATACTGGATATAACGTCTCATTTTGGCAAAGAACGGAACATTTCCTTTCTTTTAACGGACACCTTCAATTAGAGATAATCGCAACTACTTGATTAAAATTTCAAATGCACTGTAAACCATCTATTTTTTTTTTTACTTTTATACGAAACGGTATTAATTTTTGTGATCGGTTGCCGCGTAAAATAAAACCTAGATATTCCATATGTAACTACCTGTTCGGTTAAAGAAGCTTTCTCCCTGAGATGGTAGCTCTCAGGTGACGTTACTCCTTGTTAATATCATTTAAAGTTTATATATACAGGGTATTAATGAGCTATACAAACAAACTGTACGACGTGATTCCTTACATCAAAATAACAGAAAAAGTTCATATGGACCTGTGGAGAAAAGTGCATATTTTCAGAGCTAGGGCTGTCCAAAATCGCGAAAAAGGAAACTTTCAACAGACCCTATGACGATTTCCAAAAACTGTTGATGGTGGTCCTTATCAGCGTAAAGGAAGTCAAGCATACGCAATCCAAAAATGCATATTTCATCAATTTTCAATGCGTGCACAGAGTATTCCATACAGGGTGAAATTCCCAAATATGCCGTCAACCGAATTTTGAGATATGCTCTGACTTTGATTGGTCCAAAATAGGCAAACGATAAGCCTTGATAGCAGTGAACATAGAATCCTTTGGCGCGATGTACGAAATGTTAAAGATCGTTAGCAGCACGGTTTCTCGTACTAGGGAAAACGCATGCTGCGGTGTTTTCTTTCACACTTAAAACTGAAGAAAACGTGAAATATACCGTGACGAAATACATCACATCACACATTATACCGAACACACAAACACACACACACACACACACACAAAAAAAAAATAAAACATGTAACTGCCGGTTCCTAACAATTCCGACTTCCCTCCGAAGCATTGGATGTCCATTGTTGTCATGGCTTACCTTCTACCTACTTTGGATCCTCTTTGAAATCATGGTATGTCTGAAAACACTGTTGAGAGCATAACTGAGACTTACATCCTGTAGGGAATACCCTGTATACCTATTGAAAATTGACGAAATATGCACTTTTGGATTGTGTATGCGTGGTTTCCTTTACGGTAATAAGGACCACCATACACAGTCTCTGGAATTCGAAATAGAACCTGTTGAAATTGGGATTTTTCGCGATTTTGGACAGCCCTAGCTCTGAAACTATGCACTTTTCGCCATAGGTCCATATGAACTTTTTCTGTTATTTTGATGTGAGAAATCACCTCTTAGACTACAGTTTGTCGGTATAGGTTATTAACACCCTCTATAACGATATGTACCTAGGTATTTATTTCTGAACAATTGTTATTCTGCAGCTGGTTCTAATAATTTATTGCCTTCAGTGCATTGTTTATATATTTTTTTTATATTTTTAATATATGTATATTGCATTTAAACTATCCCTTTTGATTTAATCAAAATGGTGGATATTATGGAAGTCTATCTACATTCCAAAAATTTGTTTAGTCTGCAAATTTTGATCCATGGTTTCTAGTTTTGGAAAAGAACAGAATTAGGATTAGGAATTAGATTTCATAGCTTTTAGCATCTACTGCCATATCAGCCCCTCAAGTACGAGGGATGACGTACCTCGGCGGGGGCATTCTCCGGGAAAAGTGAAGGAAGAAAGTGGCCTGGGACCTATATATTAGGTACCAGGTGTGAATGACGAAAACCCAAGAAAACTTCACTCAGAATGACTGACCTAAAAAGGCTTTCACACTTTCTCTTCCGAGTTTTTCCACCGGGAATCGAACCCGAGACCGGACGCAACAAAGACGAGAGCGTTAGCGTGAGAAAGATACACGAACATTGGTGAAAATCGACTTAATATAATCAAATGTTGTAAGATGTTAAATTACAGTAAGACCTGTCCTTAGCGGAATCGAACGAGAGTCGCAAACATTTCCGTTAAAGACAGGTTTCCCGTTAACGGAAGGAGGCCTATGCTGAAAGGAAAAATAATAAACCAATATGGTTCGGCCTGTTACTGCTTACCTGTTTATTGTGGGTATAAGCCTATTAAATATTGCACGGTTCTCAACAGGGCCGGCCCTAGGTTATTTGCCGCCCTGTGCAATGACTTCATTTGCCGCCCCCTTTCTCAAGAAACAACAAATCTTAAAAGACGATATTTTAAGTATTCTACCCCATCATGAACAACGAAGGTGAGGGAAAGAGCACTCGCACTCAGAAAGGCCTAAACACTACAAATACAATCACGTTATGTCTGTTTTTTTATTATGCTAATAAAAGATAAAGCAAACATACCTGCAGAGGAAAGATGGTAATTCTAACTATGTATAAAACTACATGAACTGACATAAAATAAACGTCTACTTCCTGTTAACGTGGAAAGTTCAAATTTGACATGATGAGTATAGCTTTCTGGGTCTAACCCACAGGAAAATTGTCAAAACAGAACATTTTTAATTTTTACGGGATCTAAACGGGCGATGAAGAAATTCCCCATGTTATTTAAATAGACCTTTTTTCATCTATAATCTCATATTTTAGATACTTGGAATTGAAATGAAAACTTGAAATTCGGTATTCTTATACGTTTTTGTTATCATTACCTAAGCAAATGATGAAAATTAATTTTTTTAACTGTAGAGTGGTTTTATGGGTAACTGAAAAATCTCCATGTTATTTATATGAAACGTGTTCTACATTCCAAAATGTTTAGGCACTTCCGGCAGGATTAGGATGGTGAAATTTGAAGCGATTGTAGCCTTCCAGGACTAACCCACAGAAAAACTGACAAAAGTGAAATATTTTTACTTTGTAAGGGGTCTAAAGGTGGGATGAAGAAATTCCCATGTTATTTAAATGGGCGTTTACTTGGGATACAAAATTTTATCTTTTTGATAGTTGAAATACGAAAAGAAATTTAAAATTTGATAGAATTGGGGCTTAAGAAGTGCGAGGCGGTAAGCCGAGTAAACGCCGGGGTTCTGGTGGCGGAATCCCCAGCTAGCCAAAGGTTATTCCTTTTTATAGAATGAGCGCTCACCTCTGGTGCTTGGGGTCCCGGGTTCGATCCCAGCCCCCACCAAGTTAACTTTGTGGTGGACAAACACTGTGTGCGTGGGTTTTCACGGGGTTCTCCCGTTTCCTCCCACTTTCTTTATTTCACCATTTCATTCATTACTTATCATCACCATCTCCTTTAGCCTAACTGGCATAACCGTGGGACGTAAAACTCAAAGATTTCATTTCATTTCATTTTCTTTTATAGAATTCAATATCGAGCTTCAATCTCAATATATCAATTTACAATTCCAGTGCAAATAGCTGTTTGATATTTATTTCTTGATTTTCCTTTTATATATGTTAAGAAATAGAAAAAGAACTTGTTTCCACCTTCAATGATAAGGAACTTGCTTGTGACAAAGAAAACACTAGTTTTCGTATCAAAACTGTGATAACAAACTAAATGGAACAGGTGTTCACTACTGTTCGAGAATTGAGTTCTTGTATTTAACAACAAACAATTGACGTTGCTGGGATTTGTTTGACCATTTGTTTTAGGACTTTTCATGGATCTTAAACTAATGCAACTTAAACATGATTTATGAATATAGTTTTCAAATAGAATGTCAGCTTAGTAAATTTAAGTGTCATCATTATGAAATCTGCTTCCAAAAAGAAACATTTATTTTAAATAGTAATTTAAGATAGATTTTGTCGCCCTCCGAAACTTGACACCCCGTGCAAATCTACATGTTGCACATATCGTAGAACCGGCCCAGGTTCTGAAAGTTAACGGTGACCACTTTCTATGGTTTGTATGCTGTGTTCATATTGTTTAGTTATTAAATGTTATTGAACTTTATATGAAAAAAAATTTTCTGTGTTTTATATAGATAATTATACAATTTTGACACTTAATACGGCTCTTGTCTTAATAATAAACAGAAAAAACACACTCATTTTCAGAATTATAACTGTCCATTGTCAAATAAAGGCAGGTACAAAGCGAACATAGCGACATCTGTTAACTATTAGGAATTGGTGTAACCCACAAACGAACTATCGCTATTACAAAAAAGATATGCACGTTAGAAACCAATTTTTGCCGAATTTAATCACAACTATGGCATATATGGCTTCTTGAGAACAGATATTAATAGTTTTCGCTGTATTATAAAGTTAAATATTCATTTAATAAGTTGCAGGTTATTTAATGATTTGTATTGAACTATACACTCGAATTTGTTAAATGTATTTGGAAGGAGTGATGATCTCAGAGAGTGAAACGGCGTAAAAATGCCCCGGAACTACTAGATTCTCCCAAAACATATTTCTGATAGTACTCAACGTGTGTTAGAATACCAGTATTTTTGCAATACTGTTTTCATCCCACCGAGTATTAAAAACCCCTCCGGAGTAAATCTTCTGAAATCAGTTTGGAAGCATTTGATGAATAGTTACATGCTTATACTCGTCTTATATACGCGAGCTCTCTCGTGATGAAATGCTTTGTATACTGTGTTTGATGCCTAGTGAGAGCTCATAGCGTTTAGGCTGCTTATCATCCCTTTACTGCATTGAGGCTACATGATTTCTAGTGAGAGCTCATAGCGTTTCGGCTGCTTATCATTCCTTTACTGCATTGAGGCTACATGATTTCTAGTGAGAGCTCATAGCGTTTCGGCTGCTTATCATCCCTTTACGGCATTGAGGCTACATGATTTCTAGTGAGAGCTCATAGCGTTTCGGCTGCTTATCATCCCTTTACGGCATTGAGGCTATATGATTCCTAGTGAGAGCTCATAGCGTTTCGGCTGCTTATCATCCCTTTACGGCACACAGTGGTCGGAAACTGAGAAAAACAGCCAAAAATCGATTTTGTCAACTACACCTTTTATAAAATCGGTATTGATATTTGATTTTAAGAATATCTTCTGCTTCCAAATCCGGAGTTTCATGACATAGGTATAGTTTCGCTGTCTATAAAATGCATGTAAACATGAACAAATAAATGTGCCGAAAAATCAGTAAAATATTGAGTTGATATTAGTTAAGCGTCCCTTTCAGCAACGAGGCTATATGAGACGTGGACCTACTGATTAACGTGGAATCCGAAACCCATGAGCTCCCGCCGGGAATCGAACCCGGGCAGTAAAATATTAACCAAACAATATGATATGTTTTAATCATGTATATCGTTTCTGAGGTCGATGAAAGCGGTTGGATAGTATATTGGACTCAAATACTTCTGTTTAGTGAAGAGTTGTATTTTTTATGTATTGTCATATCATTAATATGATAAATTTGTTAGTGTTTCCTACAAGTTACATATACGCTTATGTTACTAGATCTGCAGTCCCAGGTTATCCTTGCTTATCTGTAAAATAGGGTTTATTGAGTTGTCCATGAGTAGGGTACAAAGGTGTAGCATTGGAAATAGCTGCACCCAAGTGCTCCTGGAGGACTCAGCCCTCTCTAACTGCAAATGCATGGTGAGTAATGTTGTAGTGATCGCAATCGAAATCCGCTACCTAAGCCTTACAAAGGGAAAGGGCATATTGTCTTCAAGTAAGTATTAATGTTTCTTCGAAGATGGTACGAATTCAAAACCGCGAACTTTAATTTTGTAACATAAGGCCAAACACACACTTGTTTTACACCGTCTTTTTATTAGATGCACACCAATTAGAGGGAGAGCACATTGAACCTGTAACCGCTTCTCGGATGCATATTAACAACTGTCATAACTTCGTACTGGCTAGCGATGTCCGATTCACATAAGGCGTCAACATGTTATGTTTTCAATTTATAAATTGTATGTATGATTCACGATGGTGAATTTCAAGATGGCATCTTTTATTGTTCTGTGTTCTCCACAATTTATCCTCATCTTTATTACTCCTCTACGTTGTTCCTTTGGTTATATTTTGCAGTATTTGACATTTATGCGAAGGGTTTCCACACCTTTGGACCACCTGATATATATATATATATATATATATATATATATATATATATATATATATATATATATATATATATATATATATATATATATAACTGCGCGTATTGCGGCAGGGGTTCTTCGAATCACTTTCACAGTAGTTGCAATCGATTCAGAAAGGACAATTACGTATAGAGCGGTAGACAGACGTCCGTCAACTTCCATTGTTTCGGAATAAACTATTTTTGATCGATTTTCTCAGTTTCCGACCACTGTGCGGCATCGAGGCTATATGAGACGCGGACATACACTTTCACGTTAAATGATAGGCAACCTTTTCATATAGTCGTATCCTTGAAGACTCCCAAATATTATCGTTGTTTAATATTGTGGTTCCCAAACGTTTTTTTGTGTATGTCACCTTCACCATTTCAGAACTTATTCACGGCTGCTCAAAGAAACAGCATAGGACTAAAATCTATTAAAATGCCAATAAACACATTCACTAATGTTTTGGAAAGACTATAATTTATAATTTGCTCTCGTTGCTGTTATGATACTATTACAGCTGTGCTTTCGACATGCCTTGTAGAGCAATGTGTATATTATCTTATATGTAGTATTTAATTATCGACATCTGGTGCTAGGGGTCTCGGGTTCAAACCCTGCTCCCGCCAAGTGAACTTTGTGGTGGACAAACACCGTGTGCGTGGGTTTTCTCGGGGTTCTCCCGTTTCCTCCCACTTTCTTCATTCCACCATTTCCTTCATTTCTCATTATCACCGTCTCCTTTAGCCTAACCGGCATAAACGTGGGACGTAAAACTTAAAATTTCATTTCATTTAATTATCGAATGCATTACAAGACAGTCCTTGCTTCAATTCTCGTAAGCTTAAAAACGGGGAATAGCACCCGGCGCTCTGTTATGGTAATACCTAGGGTGTTCTTTGTTCTCTTTTCCCTTTGTTGCCGTGGAAATAAATGACAGTCGCCGTCAAATCTAGGTTCCAAATTATTTCTTATCTTTGCCGTTACAACAATAAATCTTCGTAGACCTTTATTCTTTCGTAGAAATTCAACGATAAAACCAAATGAGGTTCTTTTTTTTTTCTGTATGGATCTCTCCCCTGTTATTTCCTTCGCGGGTTTGGACATGTCTTCTGTAGTTGGAAGACCAATCTTTGAGTCGCGTGTTAGAAGAACATTTACAATCGCTTGGAGGGCGGGGTTTTCAGCTCAGATTTTCGAAGTAATTAAACAAGGTTCTTATTACCTAAGAAGTAAGCGTTACAGAAATATGGGATGACGAAGTTCTAGTCGATATGTAGTGCAAATGAGTTGCTACAACTTCCATGCAGGATACTTACAAAATACTTGAATATGATTTTTTATATATAGGAAGAATAAAATGAAATGAAATGAAATCTCTGAGTTTAACGTCCCACGTTTATGCCTCTTTGGCTAAGGGAGACGATGATTAAAGCAAGTGAAGACTATGATGGTGGAACAAGTATAGAATGAGAAAGTGGGAGGAAACGGAAGTACCCCGAGAAAACCCATGTTGTCTAGTTCAGCACACAATTATGGCTGAGGATAGAACCACGGACTCTACACACCAGAGCTAAACGCTCTACCAGTGTGTTACCGTGCTCCCCATGGAATTTCAAATTTTACGTCCTACGACTATTCTCTTTAGGCTAAAAGAAATGAATGATTACCGAAAGTGAATGATTTTGAAATTAGTCGAACAAAAATGTGGGAGAAAAGAAACGAGAGAATCTCCAGAGAAAACCTACGGACACGGTCTCGTCCACTACTAACTCGTTTCGCCGGGAATCGAACCAGGGACCCATAGTACTTTAGGTGAGCGTTCTACCACTGAGTCACCGTGCTTCGTTATATATAGGAACACAATAGTAACATTGGAGCCTGGATGATACACAGGAATTTGACCCTATAAGCATACAAAACAGTGATTAGGCAAAAAAAAAAAAGGAAAAAGAAAAAGAAAAAATCCGGTTAGGAAGAACCAAGTTTTTATTGAGAGAACAACAATATATTGTCAACGTGAATATTTTTCTCTTTAATGGGAGCGAAGCTCGTTTTTACTCGATTTAGGCGTTTGTATATCCGTATATTCATCCGAAATGGCCCGAACCTTTCTTCACCAAATTTGATATGGTGATTTGAGAGCGCGCGCTGATTGTTGTACGGGGTCGCATGTCCCGATCGAACATATCATTGGGGAATAATCACCGAAAAACGGAATGCCCTTTGTCTTAACATTGGAAAAGGATTTGGCGCGCGAATTCTCATTGTAAACAATGGAAAATAGAATTTTCAACATTAGAAATAGGTTGAAGAACTTTTCGTTTTGTTCTGCGAACACAGTTTTTCAGAACCATGATACTTTCCGCTGACATGCCAAATTCAACTATTTCCATGTCGTGTTCGTTCACGAAAATAATTGATGCAATAAAAATTCTATGAATAATCAAAAAAAAGGTCGATTGGTTCTCTCCAAATTTGCAGTTATTGCATACCCAGTTTGGAAATTACAGATATAAGAGATCATATTTATCTAACCCTATCTCTAACTACCTGCCATTGTTGGGTTTTAATTCAGAAAATGGCTAAAAAGTGAGGAAGAGGATGATCTTAAAGAAATATCATCACAACCATCCCCAATACCTGAGTGTTTATCCTCTACTGTTATGTAAACCGCACAACACATCTCATGTTGATTGCATAATGAGCAGGCATTTTTGGCAACATCCAGAGACGTACTTACATTTTGACTCCTCGCCAATCCCTCCCGAGTCGAAATGAAATGAAATGAAATCTGTAAGTTTAACGTCCCACGGTTATGCCGGTTAGGCTAAAGCAGACGGTGATAATGAGAAATGAGTGAAATGGTGGAATGAAGAAAGTGGGAGGAAACGGGAGAACCCCGAGAAAACCCACGAGCACGGTGTTTGTCCACCACAAAATCCACACTGCGCGGGCTGGGATCGAACCAGGGACCCCAAGCACCGGAGGTGAACGCTCTACCACTAAGCCACCCCCCCGAGTCGAAAATCAGAGAGTTGCTTCGTACGCGATTACATGTATTGAAGATCTGTCTGTATATAAAATCTGATGGCTCAAGTGACACCTTTCTACTTGAAAATCTGATGACACATACAGATCACTGCATTATTATTATGAAAGCCGAGTCATTAACAAAATTCAATGCTGTCTTTAAGTCTACATTGAGTCTCTTTTAAAAACTATACAGTCATTCCGTTTTTAATAGCTATACTAGCTGAACCTGCGCACTGTACACAGCGCGTCATTCATATACGAGCACGAATCTGCTTGTCATTCCTCACAACATCTGTATATGTCCCTTTACAGGCACAAGTGAAAGACATCTCGTTCAAAATCGGGAAAGGATACAATAAAGGGGATTTTTTTCGATTATTGTTTTCAGTATCTCACACCGTTTGTAAGATTTGAACCTTCTTACTGTTGGAGTTTCGAATTCATGTATGATCAGTGTTTTCTTCTTGCATGGAGTATGTGAGAAGCAAATACATCACATACAAAATTAATTATAATGTCAGTGATGTGGTGTTCATTGGGCAAAACACTCCAAACAATAAAGATTCATCTTAGACTGGAGAAATTGTTATCCTTCGTTTTTCATTATAATGTGGCCATTAAACAAATCGCCTGAGAGATATACAACCCCTGTATACAGCTATGTGGTGTTGTAATATATAACTGGTAGGATATAATGTTTTTTTTTTCAAAATTTCAACACTTTCAGTGTACCTTTAAAAATGTAATAAAGAAATAACGGCCATGTTTTCTTTAAATATTCAATTAGAACTGGACAATTTACACACAATTTGGAATCGATCAGCGAAAACGGCACGTTTCTAGCACTTGTGGTTTTCGAGATTTCATTCTCGAAAGAACTGGAGACAAACATATAAACCTAGCATTTTAATATACATATTTTTGCAATAGTGTATAGGAAATCTTAACACGAGTAATTTCCAGCGGAATATCCTGTGACGTCAGAGTTTGCTTTCCGGCTTCTTATAGTGATTGCAAGGAGTCGTGAAGCTTGACCTAGATCTACTAATTTCAATGTCCAATTGTACGCGAGGGTGTGTCCTGGTCGTCAACACCCATAGATGAAATTTTGTCAGTATCATCTCTCGCACTATGTAGAGAACATCTCCAGAGAGTACAGTGTTCTCAGATTGCTGCTAAGTTTAGTTTTGTTTATTTTTGTTGTTGTTGTTTTATTTTTAATGTTATTGTTGTAACCGTTTAATTCCAACAACCGTTAGTGTTCGTGTTATGTTTCATTAATTGCTGTTTTCTTGTCGCTTGTGCGCCATGTCTTTTAAGTTTGGCAACATTGTTGTGCACTTGTGATGTTTTACGTTTCCTCACGTATGCGTTCGGAAGGCAGCCCCAATAATTGTACCGAATTTTTTCGATCCATCTTACGTGTTGCCACGCAGTTTTATGATTGGTGTACAGCTCAGGCTTCACGAGTCGTAGCTGTCACTATACTAAGAGGGGAAAGGAGCAATTAGGTAACCTGACGTTGACAAACGCAGTGTTGACGGGCAAACAAGAACATCGGTATCGTAGTTAATACTTTATCCGGTGTATTAGTTGTGCATTTATTTTTACACGAACACTGCCAACACTTGCTTCCCAGATCTTATCCCCTTCCCTCCCTTCATCTCTTCATTCTGTTTCTGTCTTAGTTTCCTCAGACTTGAAAACCGCGCTGCTACGTCATACATTAGCCATTTGAAAACGACTGTTTAACGCTTTTGCTTGGGATGAAGATCCTAGTTGGAGGAAGGTGGCACTGTGGCTCAGTGATATACTGGAGCTTATGGCTCCTGGTTCGATTCACGACCAAGTAAAGTTGTGTTGGACAACATCGTTTTCCTGTTTCTTCCCGAGGTTCTCCCGTTTCCTCCCACATCCTCATTCCACCAATTTTTCATCATTATTCACTTTTCTTAATCATCCATATCCCTTAGCCTAGTGGGCATAATCGAGGAACGTTAATCTGGAAGATTTCCAGTTGGACGAAAAATGATCCACATTTTTTTTCTTTTTAATTTCATGTATGGGTAAGAATATGAGACTTATCAAACGCAACTTCATTTCTGTTTCATTTTCGTACATTATGCTACCTCGGTATGCTGTCCCTTAAAATTCCGTTTGGAAGAAAGTTCGTAAATATATGTGTTTACCTCCTTTTCCTTTTGTCAAATCAATTTATTTCTTTGAAACTTCGTTAGTAGATTTTTTGCTCATATATGAAAGACTGATCATTTTCGTGGTATTCTTATACCCGAAAGCTACCCATATATATAATGTGTCCCATTTATCGAAATCGGGTAAATATTTTTTTTTTCGTAGTCCTGACATACCTTAATCTTTTTGTTGCACCAGAATTTGCTTTTTTTTTTTTGTGAAAATTGAGACTCCCGATTTCAGGATAAAATTTACAATCGAGAATTGTGATTATGCATTGCACAATAATAATAATAATAATAATAATAATAATAATAATAATAATAATAATAATAATAATAATAATAATATGAACATTTTTTAGGGAAAGGATATTCATTTATATTAAGAATGAAATTGTCAATATTAACATGAAAGATATTACAATTGGTCTTATTTAACGGTTTCGGAACATGACAGCTCATCCCTGGGGCGAGGGATTCCTGATACGATCCTATACCACCCGAGCCCCCTCGTGGCTAAGCGGTTATCGTACACTCCTTCGGTGTAGGAGACCCCGGGTTCGATTATCGGAGGGAGTTCATGTGGTTCGGATCCCACGCTAGGCTATAAGTCCATGTCTCATATAGGTTTGCTGCTGAAAGGAACGCTAAACTCAAAACCAAATCAAATCAAATCAAACAATCCTATATTATGTCAGTTTGTGCTGAAAAATATCTCGTCCATGGGTTTCGTCGGTGTTTTTCCCTCCCAAATTCTCTTCAATCATTTATTTCATAATTAGAGTATTAACTTAAATTAATCACCCTTCTTTGATTTTAAGAGCGTACGTATGGGTCATCTCTTTTTTTTTTCAATGAGTTGAGTTGATTTTGGGTTTAACGTCCCGTTCAGCAGCGATGCTATATGAGACGTGGACTTACTGATTAACGTGGAATCCGAACCACATGAGCTCCCGCCGGGAATCGAACCCGGGTCTCCCACGTCAAGGGCGCGTACGCTAACCTTTTTTTAAATATTTTATCCTTTCCCTTCAGATTCACAGTTATTACACTGGCTTTCAGTTAAGGTATGGGTCGAGGATATAAACCCTGCTGAAAGTATGGCGTCTGGGACACAAACTCAAGCTCTACATCATTATACATCTGAAGAATATATCCCAGGTCTTCATAATATGTGTGGAGTAAGGACATAGAATAGTAATATGAACACAGGGTCTATCATACTCTTAATGAAAATTAAATGACAGTGGAGCGAAGATACTACCTTGAGGAACACCAGATCTCTCACACTAGCGATATATATGAGTGTGTGTTTTCTGTTGCTCTGCAGTAGGTATTGCACCACTAGTTCTCTGTAGCCTGAGTAACTCATCCTTTGACCCGAAACACAAGAGCCACAACAGACAACACAGAAGACTTGGAACTAAATCCTTCGGTCAACACAATTGCCGAGACTAGTGAGGAAAGTAATTGAGTCAGATGACTCCCTGGTTGTCAAACCTTCAATGAAGGGTCATTCCAAAAAAGAACTCTTCTTACATCAGGGGGCCTTCACCCTCTTGTTCTTAATTTCACCCGGCTCCAAGAGTTCGGTCAATACCGTTTTCAAGCGAATCCCCGGCTCCCTTTAGTGCTGTGTTTGCCTTGGAGGGAGTTTCTGCACCTCGTCCCCTGGATCTTCGACCATTACACAGCTCGTAGAGCGCCACTGCTCCTCTCTTGATGCAATTACGCCCGAGGATGATGACCGTCTGGATTTTTGCCAAAAGAAAAGACAAACTAGAAACAATGCTCTTTTTTTCTCTCTTTTCTCTAGCTCAACCTCTTCAAGGAAACTAAATTATATGATGGCGAGTGCAAGAGATAAGATGACTTTGAGAATGATTCTCTGACATTTATCTTCGTATAATTTATGCCGTTACTTGATAAAATAAAATATTACTCTGCCAAAATACAGACCGAAGACGATATTAAATTTTAATCTCAATCATTTGTATTGACAGATTTAACTTTATTATAAACTAGCATAATATCCGTTCTTCGCACGGGACAATACCATTCATTTTGGACATAAAGAACCGAATTTGGATCTACACAGCATCGGAAGTGTCACTGTTCATCTCAGCGCCCCCGAAAATGAAATGAAATCTTTGAGGTTTACGTCCCACGGCTATGCCGGCTAGGCTAAAGGAGACGGTGATGATGAGAAAAGAATGCAATGATGGAATGAAGAAAGTGGGAGGAAACGGGAGAACACAGAGAAAACCCACGTACACGATGTTTGTCCACCACAAAAAATTCACTTGGTGTGAACTGGGGTCGAACATGGGATCCCATGCACCAAAGGCGAACGCTCTACCACTCAGCCACCGCGGGCGCCATGTGACCCCGAAAACTATGGATTCGACACTAATATCGGTCATTTTTGATAATTCTTAAATATCTCCCCCTCCTCTAAATTGTACCGTCAAAGTGAAATGATAAAAGCTATTCTAGGCTTGAACCTCATCTATGTTGAAAATTTGAAGTCACAAATAAAGCCTCTTTCATTTATTATATATATATATATATATATATATATATATATATATATATATATATATATATATATACATCGGTAGAAAGGTTTTGCAACTACCCTTGTTTAAACAGATTTTGATACGTATTAGTTTTTTCTTAAAGTTTGTTTATAGTGATGATGTTTTTGATAGTAGAGGTTCTGAGCAGAGTACACAAAGATATTATAAATAAATAAACATTAGTTTGTTTATTGGCGTTTAGCGTCCATTGTCAGCATCTAGGCTATGTGACACTTGACCCTACAGTTTAAGGCGCTCAATGATGTATCACCGGAAATCGAACCCGGAACTTCGTATACTGAAATTGTGCGAAGGATGAATGCATCCGTCCATTGAGAATATCATAAAGTTGAGGACTTTTAGTACGTTTGTTCCTTTCTGTAGATATAAGGACGTTTAGTGCGATCATCCTTTCAAGGTATTATACGAGGAGGTATCAAAAAGTTCGTGCAATCACCTAGAAGAAATTCGCTCTGGAAAGCTGACACTATGATGGTATTAGTCCTTCTATACATAATCACTGCCACCGTCTTTTCACTTTCCGTAAGCCTGTTTTGTAAAGTCTGCAGTTTAGCTTTCAGAAACGGTTAAACCTCAGAAAGGACATCGTCCTTACTGTCAAAATGACGTCCTCTGAGAGGATGCTTCATTTCTGTTGAGAAAAACAAATCACTTGGTGCTAGGTCCGGTGAGTATTGGAACTGGGACAATACTTCATATCCTAATTTCACTTTCTTCATCATGGATGTAAGGGAGGAATGAGTTGATGCATTGTTTACAGACAGCAGCATCCCTTTTGTGACCAATCCACGACGTTTCTTCTTCAGTTACTCTCATAACTTAGCCAGAGATGGGAATAGTAGGCACTAGTACCTGTTTACCCCTGTGGTAGGCAATCTGTCATGATGACCACTTCACAGTCCCAGGTAACGTAAAGCATCACCTTGGTGGCTGACTTTTGCACTCGTGTCTTTCTAAGGTGGTGGAGGGGGGGGTGTTTCCAATGTTTGCTCGTTTCTTTTGTTTCTGGGTCGTAAAAATAAACCCAACTTTCATAGATTGTTATTAGACCGCCGAAAAAGCCCTCTTCATCCACCTCACAGCAATGCAACATTTCTCTTGTAGCATCCTCGCGATTTCTCTTCTGGAAAGGTGTGAGCAGTCGTGGCACCCACCGTGCTGACACTTTCTGAAGATGGAGCTGATTGCGAATGATATTCCAGGCAAAACCATAATTCATACTTACTGCTCACATAACATTTTTAGTTGTTATCCTTCTTGTCTTCCATTATGGTCTCAACTTTCTCCGTCAGTGAAAAATGGTCTTTCAGATCTAGAGGCGTCCGTGTTCAGTTTGGAGTTGCCGTTCCTACTTGGATACCATCTCATAGGGTGGGGTTTCATCCCCACAGACTTCTTTCATCTCTTCGTGGATATGCTTTGCTGATTTCTCCTAAAAATGGAGAAACTTAGTGATGCTCCGCGCCTCAAGCTTGTCAATTGTCGCACCTCCAGTGATTTAGCTGAACAAAAAAGGTTCTTCTAATGAGTCTAGAATTTGCATAGCTAATATACAAGGATCTACCTATAAAATACATATCCAAGGGAGTTCGTATTTCGTCACCTTCAAGGTGATTGCACGAACTTTTTGATACTCCCTTGTAAAGTAGAGGACGTTTAACACTTTTTTTCATTAAAGATTGCTATAGATATAAGAACGTTCAGTAAGTTCATCCCTTCGGGGTATTGTAAAGTAGATGACGTTAGCACGTTTGCCGTTAGAGGTTATTGTGGAAAGATCGTATGATAATAGGAGTGAAATTTAACTTGGTGTAGTAGGTGCGCTTGAGAAGTAAAAATAAAATGAAGTTGTACAGGGGAACACGAAAACAGTTAATCTGATAGGCACGCTAGCACTAACCAAAGTGATCATATATTATACATATAGTGAAACATATAAATAGCGGACACCAAAGGGAATTAATTATTTGTCCGTAAGTGAAGTGCCGTAAAGGATACACAAATTTAAATTACCCACAGTTCATGCGGTAATTGAAGTATACAGTAAATGCATTATTTTTATATGCATATAGGATAATATCGTAGTACTGTGCTGACTGGCCGAATCACTGAAGTATTATCATAAGAAGGTGAAAAGGAAATATTCCTCCTTAAAATAAAATTTTATCGCTGTTCATCCCAGCGACACCGAAAACTATGGATTCGACACTAACATCTGTCATTTTCGATCATATATATATATATATATATATATATATATATATATATATCCCCCTCCCCTCCTATAAGTTGTGCATTCAAAATGAAATGATAAAAACATTCCATTCCCAAACTTCATATCTATGTTGAAAATTTGGTCGAGATCGGTCGGGTGGTTCAACAGTTTTTAAGTCACAAACACAGTCACTTTCATTTTTATTTACATAAATTACGATGTTTTTATTTTTAGACTAACGAGTTTTTGTTTTCAGTCGCATCCCACTAAAATGGTTCCATGTAATACCAAAGTAGCCCATGAGTAAAATTAGCCCAGTTGAATAATATTAAATGGTGCCCGAAGCAACCAAAAGTTTTCAATGCGTTTACAGCACACAATACGAGGCAAAAGTAAGTTTGGAAAGGCAGTTGTTAAATTAATAAACATATATCATGAAGATAAAAACTAAGATAATTACAGATAATTTGGAAATAATATCAGATGTGTATTTGTAATGAACAGCTACTGCAAAATGAAATTTCACATGACTCCTTCCTATTAAAAGATTTGGACTTGTATCCAAGATGGCGGAATTCTATGGAGTTCTATTTCCATAACTCCTAACCAAGATACTGTACTACTCTCTCTAACCGTTGGTTCGATCCCAGCCCCCGGCAAGTGAACTTTGTGGTGGACAAACACCGTGTGCGTGGGTTTTCTCGGGGTTCTCCCGTTTTCTCCCACTTTCTTCATACCACCATTTCATTCATTACTCATAATCACCGTCTCCTTTAGCCTAACCGGCATAACCGTGGGACGTAAAACTTAAAGATTTCATTTCATTTTTTTTCTCTCTAACCGTTCTAAACTTACAGGGCACTCTTGCTTCATAATGTATACTGCAATTAAATTGAAAACATAAGATCGCTTCGAATACATTTTAACATTCATTCAATTGAAGTAATTTTAATCATGGGTTACGTTAGTTTGATATGGAACCATTTCGGGAAGTGAAAGAAAAAACACCGAATCCGAAAAATAATTAGTACATACTTATAATATGGTGGTTCACAAGGTCATTAGCTGAATACAATGATATTTTGTATAAATGTATTTTCTGTCTACTGTATTGCATAGCAGATCTATTTCCAAATTCCAGAAAGTATTTTCCGTGCTAGATATATGAACTGAGAATAATAATGTTCATTATGAAGAAGTTATTAAAACATTGGGTTAAAGTAGACTTTTCGTGTCCGTGTTTGAGAATGCCTGAAAGAGGAAAAGGTTTGTTCTGTAATAA
The DNA here is from genome assembly GCF_964235325.1 of Thermobia domestica. Classification (NCBI taxonomy): domain Eukaryota; kingdom Metazoa; phylum Arthropoda; class Insecta; order Zygentoma; family Lepismatidae; genus Thermobia; species Thermobia domestica. The sequence continues at coordinate 162,556,402 of NC_137470.1, read as the reverse complement.
TGCATACATTTTTGCCGAGACAGAAAAATCTGTTCGTATTACCAAAGTGTCTGTTACGGAAAATTCAATTATAATTATATATAAAGTTGAGTACGTTATTTTAAATCGCCTGTACAATGTAATAGATGTGTAGTAATTGTTCTAGTGTAGCCTTTCCCAGCTTGGGTTTAGCGGACCCCCCAGAGTCCGCAACACGATCTCAGAGGGTCCGCAAGTCAATCTGACAAAGGCACTCTAACATGATTTTATCAATGCAAAGAAAAACAAAAAAAAAAAAACACTCATATCCACATCTACACCCATGTACTAACATACTGAAGAAATATATTAACCGTATATATTACAAGGGATGCTTTACATTATTGTAGACTCTAAAGGGGGCCACAGTGTGGAAAATTTTGGGTAAGGCTGTTCTAGTGTACATATGTGTGATTCAGGGTCCACTAAAAGTGCTTATTTGAAATTTAAACTCGAAATAAGCACTATGACCTTTTACTAGACCTTGATTTGACATTTGGTTCTCGAGTAATGATCATTTATTTTATCACTTCGATTAATTTTCGGCAGCGTATACCTACAAAATCACACAACCGTGACACATATTGGTTTATTTTAAAAAAATCATGTGAGGATTCATTTTCTAAATAGTTTTGTTAGTGTTACCGAACATCCTGTATATGTTTTGACTCTGTTCTACTTTTGACTAGCAACGGAATAATATTAGCCAATTACTTTCGATTTCGTATTACATAGACATAAAAAACAAACGATCAGATGTGGTAATTGCATCAAAAAGTTACATATGTTCTTCTTGAATGACTAGCTTTATATAATCCTAGACTAGAGTGTCCTTTTCTTCCCTGTCTCTTCGAGAATTTACGGACCGCGACCTCTTTTGTTGCCTCCGGTCCCTACGGCTTGATTCCTCTCCCTTCGGCTTCTTGTATTTCTTTGACTTCGTCATCGGTCCCTCCCGGAACGATGCTTCCTTCATATTATCGCGGGCATTTCACCGCAATTTTCCCAATCTGGCCTCCTTTGGGAGATGGACAAATACAATTCCCGACAATCAATTGTATCGCCTCAGGGTACAAAAGAGTCTTAGCTACTCCTTCCCCATTTTCTGTTCCTTTCTCCCCCTATACAAAAAGATGACCAACTGAACTACAGATGAAGAAGCATAAGTAACGTTGTAACAACGAAGTGGTTTGTATTACATTCTAGATTTATTGCTGATGTAATATCTTTCACTGTAAAAGTGATAACAGTACAGTGGGCTGCAAAAGTACGTACTCACTTCTCTTATGTGCTGTTGTGTTACTACTCTTCGAAAAACTAAATCTATTTGATTATTTTCTTTGAAAATTACAAAGAATTGCGTTCCCAATACGACACCAAAAAATAACTCAAACTATTTAATTAGTTCAAGAGTTATTAATTAAAGTACACAGTAAAAAAATGGTTGTGTTAATTCAACTCAATTTTAACACAGGGCAGTGGTTCCAGCGTGACTACCACTATGCGGTGTTAGTTCAACACATACCCCGCGGTGTTGGCGTTTAACACAGGGGGTGTGTTACGTCTTTAACACACAACCGGTGTTGAACCGTGCTGTAAGCGTTAATGAACCACAAAATTACTTCCTCAAAATATGTTAAATTACCTATATGCGTAACGTGTTTACATTATGATGAGTCTAAAAAACACTTTAAACAAGTAAAAAAAAACTGTAGTGGCGGGGGGAGGGCACGAACCACCATCCTTTTGATTGCTAGCCGTGTGCTCTTCCGACTTGGCCACGGACGCGATGAAGAAAACGTCGGTTGTAAAAAGATAAATTGTTGATTTTTTTTTTTTTAAATTTTGCTAATCAGAGTGCTCCTTTAAGCCACGTATATTCGACGATAACCGTTCAGGATAAGATAAAATCTGCTTGCCATGTAATTTTATAACAAAATGACTACTGTCTATTTACTTATTTTATATTTCTTCCATATTCAATTTCAAATGATCGGCGACAGTTGCCATCTAATAAAGTTGATGCGTTTGTTGCTTCTAGTACACAATCACTTAGAAAAAGAAGCAATACATACATCAATTGTGGGAGATGAAATTTTGCGTATACCTGGATTTGTTTAAGTATTTCTTTCTACTGTGTTTGTCTGTAGCTTCAATTCATAAGCCTTTATAATTAGATGCCCAACATATTTGGCAATCACGCAGAAAACAACACTGAAGATTCTACACTTCTGTTAATTTAACACACAGGCTGTGTGTCATTTCAACTACCGGCATTTGACATACAACTCCAAATGGAGAGTGAGTTGTTCTAACCACTTGTTTGTGTTATATTTTAACACAATCGTGTTAACACATAGGCATGTCGTTGAAATAACACAACGATTTTTTTTACAGTGTATTGTCAAAGTGTAACCATTTGTACTTGAGGCTCTAATAAATCTAGCGCTAATTTATTACCATCCTTGGCGAGGACCACGGTGTCTCAGTTGTAGAGTGCTTACCTCTGGTGCGTGGGGGTCTGTGGTTCGATCCCCGGCCACGTAAGTTTGCGGTGGAAAACATTGTGTCCGTGGGTTTTTCTCGGTTTACACACAGAAAGAAATTTACATATGTGATTGAAAATAGCTGTACATGGATGTTTTTTTATTATTTTACTAAGCAGTCACTATATTTTGTTCAAATGTTCTCAAGGTGTGTAAAGAAGACTAGAATCAAAAACTTTGAGAACTTTATTTGCTTTCTGTTCTTCATAATTCCACTCCATTATATTAGCAGTTTCCTTTTTATCGATAGAAATAAACAAGAAAAATCAAGTGGGCCATAATTAGCAATTTAAAAAAAAATCATTATTTAATTTTTCAGATAGTTAAGTTAGAAAATTCCAGGAGATCGAATTAAAGACACTTTCTCGATAGATGATTTTGACAAATTTATATAAATCTTAGAAATTCAATTCAACCTTCAGTACCAAAATGTCTCAGAAAACATTTCCAGATTCCTAATTGCATTCAGAACCAATATATTGCGAGAAAACAAATATGATTCCCGGATTTTGCTAGTTTCTTCCAATAAATGATTACTTTGGTTATATGTTATTATTATCTAAGTTATTTCAAAGCTAAAATGGGCTCCATTTAAAAACAATTGTGTTTAAACTAGTAAAACTAATTATAAGATTCAAACTAATAAAATTATCAGTTTCGAATGAACAATGAGTATACGGAGGTTTAAATCTGAGATTTCGTGCTCCATTTAGTTGTAAAACATACAATTCTTGGAAAATGAAATGGAGGTTGGAAGGCTTACAGTAGTGCAGGGTACACACAGGGCCGTTCCTAGGAAATTTGCCGCCCCCTCTTTCTCCAGAAAGAACAAATCTGAAAACGCAAGATTCTAAGTATGCTACTCCATCACGAACAACGAAAGGGAGAGAAGATGCACTCCTATCCAGAAATCCTAAACACTACAAATACAATCTCGTGTCTTTTTTCCTTTAATTATTACGTTAGTGAAAAATAAAGCAAACACACCTGCAGAGGAAATATGGTCATCTTTTTATAGAATTCAATATCGAGCTTCAATCTCAATATATCAGTTTGCAACTTCAGTGCAACTAGCTTTTATATCTCTATTTCTTGATTTTCCTTCTGCATTTTTAAAACAAAATAAAAAAAGAAACTTGTTTCTACTTTCAATGATAAGGAACTTGTTTATGACAAAGACAAGACCAGTCTTCATATCAAAACTGTGATAATTAACTGAATGGAACAGGTGTCCGCTACTATTGGAGAATTGAGTTCATGTGTTTGACAACAATTCATGCTGGAATTTGTTTGACCATTTGCTTTAGCACTGTTCATGTGATCTCAAAGTAATGTAACCTAAACATGATTTATGAATGTAGTTTCAAATAGAAGGCCAGATTAGTAAATTTAACTATGATCATCATGAAGTCTGTTTCCAAGAAGAAATATTTATTTTAAACAATATAGTTATGACAGATTTTCCCAATCCTCGAAACTTGCCACTCCGTGGAAAAGCATATATGGTAGATCCCGCCTTGTGTACACAATATTGTTGCAATAATCTTTATATAATCTTGAAAAGATTGAAATTAAAGTAAAACTAATTTATTTCGGTCATTCTTACTACGAAGTCGAAACGACTAGTTTTTAGAACCACCCTATGCAGAAGGAAAAGAAAAAAACAGTGGCTTTTGTTTTATTTCATGGATGAATATTATCTTGTTGGTAGGTTTCAGCTCTTGCGTGTAACTTAAAGCAGCCATGTCGGAAATAGGTCTCTGAAGGTAGCAGCGTTCGAGACTTCTTATTCTGCCGTTTCTCGCACGACTACCGATGCAATCAGGCGGGAGCAACAGCCAATCATGTCAGCCTGCTCCACTTTCGTCACCCACAACAACAGAAAGGCAATTTGCATGCATGCAGAGATTACCCAACATTCCTTGCGACAATACAGGAAATTCAGTTTCCTTTCTTATTCATGCTAGCGGAACAAAATTAGGTAAATATTTGAAGTGGCGTGGGAACGAACAGCCAACTATATTGAATTACAATGTAACGGGTGTATTAAAGGAATATTATTTTAGCTAATAAATCAATGTCGTTGAATTTTGAATGTCTTTGTTAGGTAAAGAATACGATGTGGAGAATAATGACCATGTACTTTAGTCACGCCTTTATATATCTTAAATAATTGGATTGGATAATTGACTTTAGTTGTTGTTGAAGTAACAAATATGTAAACCATAGAATTACATAATACCTTTAACATTTATTTTATTATGTGATGGCTTGGAAGACATCTTAGTATTTAAACTTCCATACAAAGAATAATTACATGCTTTTAGTTTTAACCTCTAAAATTTGCTTTATTATTTGAGTGAAATTCATTGTAAGATTTTCGTTAGTAGTACGACAATTGTATTATCTTGTCTGAATGTTCTACATTATTCACAATAATTTAGATACAGGAATAATCTAGATGGCGCCACTAAGCTGACAGGGTTGAAGTAGACAATCCGGTTTCTTTCGTCTCTGATTTAAAAAGTGATAACTTTGAATTAAGAAGCTAGAGTGATGGGATAATTTGAAAATTAAAGTTATTATGTATAGAACAACTCGAAAAAATGGTTTTGTTACAAATGTTCGATTGCACATGTTAACATAAATAGAATAAAAAGTTTGTTTGTGTGTGTGTCTGTCTGTCTGTGTGTCTATGTGCGGCCTGGGGACCAGACAAGTGGAGCGGCAGTTATCAAATTTTGGTCACGTTTAGCTTGGTCCAGGCCCCAGACCAAGACGAAGAATATTTTTCTTTTCTAAATTTGAACCAGGGGGGTCTCAGGGAGCGTTTACCAGGACATGTAGAAGTAGTAGAAAATGACCGATGTTGGTGTCAAATTCATAGATTTCGCGGTCGCTGAGATCAATGGTGAAACTCCAATCGCATTAACTTCCAAATTCACCCCATTCGGCTGCGGGCCGGGTATCACCGCAGGGTGGGATACCGAGACATGTGAAAATAATCCAAAATGACCGACATTAGTGTAAAAATTTATAGTTTTCGCGGTCGCTTAAATGAATGGTGATACTCCCACAGGAGCTGACTTTCAAATACAGCCCTCATCGGCTGGGAGCCAGAGGCTTTTTTTTTTTTTTCAAAATTCGAACCAGGAGGTCTCAGGGGACGTTTACCGGGACATGTAAAAGTAGTAGAAAATGACCGATACTTTTTTCCTTTCGTTGTTCAGTTTGTTTACATAGATATTTTATCTGACCTATGCGAAGAATTGGTATTTCAGCTAGTTAACATTAATTTCAAATAATGACCATCTATCTTCTTATATAGACTGCACACAAACAAAACCAGTACTGTAATTTGGTCAATGCGCGCCCAGTATACAATCAAGACTTAAACGGGACTCATGTTGATCTGATTACAGTGCTATTAGCAATAAAACAAATCCTCGCACCTATAGATTGAAAGAACTCGAAAAAAAAAATAATTTTTTAAAGTTTCCTGCCAGTATTTTTCTTCCTGGCGAAATTTGGGCTTTCTTCAACATTTCGATTTCAATGAAGGATTCGATTTCAACAGTACGTTCTTTCTTTCTTTTTCCATTATAACACGAAGAAGCGCTTACTCATAATTACTGTATTCTGAAGGTAAAACCACGAAATATTAAAGAAAATGAAATGACATCTTTAAGTTTTACGTCCCACGATTATGCCGTTTAGGCTAAAGGAGACGGTGATAATGAGTAATGAATGAAATGGTGGAATGAAGAAAGTGGGAGGAAAAGGGAGAACCCCGAGAAAACCCACGCACACGGTGTTTGTCCACCACAAAGTTCAGTTGGCGGGGGCTGGGATCGAACCCGGGACCCCAAGCACCAGAGGTGAACGCTCTATTACTGAGCCACCACGGCCCGGAAATATTAAAGAATCAAATCTGCCTTTAAGGTTCTCTTTGATTGAACATTAATTAAAAATAGACAGAAAAATAAAATTCAAATGAATTGCATATGGCACAGTGTAGTCAATAATCTCAAACAGATAAAAATTATAATATCTTACGAAGATGTATTATAAAATAATCGTAATAACCTTCAATTAGTTAATGGAAGTACGTATTTTTATTGTTAATACAAATACAAAGTTAAAGGAATTTTAATACGTGTTGTTTTGACAATAGAAGTATACTGGTATAGGCTCAAAACAGAAAGAAGTGATAGATTATTTGTTTCAAACGGTGGACGGTAGAATATTTTGATTAACAAAAATGGCCCTCACTCGAGAAAAAGATTCAGAAATACCGGTACTGAGTTAAAGGATTTAAATGATGTATCTTCAAAAAATATGAAACAAGTTTTTCTTAAGTTGACCTTTTGGCCCACAGAGACCACTGGGTTTTGAGCATCCAATTTAGTATGCCATGTTTTTTGTTCCCATACTCTAGTGCAGTGGTTCTCAAACTAATTCCTATCACGATCCTCATTTTATCACATCCTCTTGTGAGCGACTCCCTTATAACTTCTGATTTGTAATAAGCTCGTGTGGGATTTTTAATATTGAGGAGATCTTACGATATCCATCTATTTCTATAATAGTAGAGTCCATTTCTTGTACATAGTAGATACAGTAGCAGTAATATATTCCGTACGATGAAAGTGCTGGTTCAAGATGGATATTAAATCTCTTCATTGAAGATACCATCAAAGTAGCTGATCTAAGTCCATAACGTCTTGACCAACTAATAGAATTATCGTGCGACAAGTCCTTGCAACTGGTTTTCTGTAACGTAGACTTGAACAAGTTCTGCTGAAGAGGAGAGAAGAATATCCTTGTCTGTTATCTTCTGCTTTAAAAGTAATAATTCCATTTGCTACATCCTACCTGTGCGAAAGTAGTTTTTCTTCCATGGTAAGCATTAAAACAAAGACAAGAAATCGCTTATCAGTTGAAAATGTCGCTGACTTGATAATGTGCGTCACGAAGTTGAACAGGACATTGCCGCACTAGCGAAATCACACCATGCTCAGGTATCTTATTAGTTTTCAATTTTAATTGTATTTCAACATGCAGGTTTTGTTGCATTTGTATTTTTCTGGTATTTCAATATGCAGTTATCATTAGTTTCATATCGTACCTCTTTCATTTGAATTGATTTTTAAACAATTCTGCACTTGCTGAAAATTTTTAGTAGACCTATTTTTGTCGTTCTTAACAGTATGTGTAAAAATAAAAATATGCATATCAGAACAAAATTCAAAATAATATTTTAAAATATCTTCCGGTGTTAGATTCTAATTATCTTTTCCGCTTGTCTCCGCGACCCCTATGAAACCCTCTCCCATCACCCCTAGGGGTCGCGACCCTCAGGTTGAGAAACCTTGATCTAGTGCAACAAGAGAGAAAACAACATACCCTTGATGAAATACATATTCCACCTCTCTCGTTCTAGGACGAACAAGCGATAGTTGAATTTGACTCACTGCCACATTTCATTTGTATTATTCCGAAGTTCATTCTTGCCGTACAGTTGACATTGTGCCCTTCTACTGTTTCTTTATACAGATGATCCTTCGAGCTAAGCGGTATCTCTTTTCACTTAAATAATTATTGGCAGATTATCAGAGGTTGCATAAATAAAACGCCGCTTCCTAAGGGAGCATCTGTTTCTCAAGCGGTGTTGACACAGCGTGTGAATATGTGGCCCCTCGTGGCTTCCCATCTTCATCGTCACGCCCCAAACGTATGAACTCGTAATTAGCACATTTCAGCTTACGACCCTCTCCCCTCGACTAAATCCCCTCTTCCCCTAACCTCTGGTTCATCATCCACTTAACGGACTAAAGTGTATTTGATCCTTTTTGATTTTCCCAGTCGACTCATATCTATGTATATATGGACGTATGTATGGATGTATGTTAGCGGATGTCTGTGTGTGTGTGTGGATTCAGGGGGAAGTACTTGCTGTGCTGTACGCGTATGTATGTGTATGTATGTGTGTCCAACGGTCAGGCAATCATAGAGTTTCCCCACTTGGTGATGTTACCTCACGTTCAAGTGTTGCAAACTTGATAATTGGATTTTCCTCAGTTTCTCTCTTTTTCTTTCTTTTTTACGTTAGTAAACTTCGAATTGCATCAAAATTTTAGTTGACATCAATGTATAGTGACAATTACCATTATATGTAACACTTTCTCCCCTGGGCTTAGGCTTTCAGCTTCCTGTCGCTTAAGGGCATTTTTGGATCAAAAGATCCAATATATTTCAATCAAACATTTTCTTGTACGTCTTATATTTAGAGATCTATATATAGCGTAATAAACCCAAACTATCACTTAACTCAGTATGATTTGCTTATTCCGTAGAAAACAAGAAAACTCGATTTTGGGGCCGTTCAAAAATTTTGTGACCCCTGATCCAAAAAACTAATTATTGGCCAAGATCGCAATATGTTGATGCATTTTTTTTTGATCATCCCTAAAATTCTTGGCCAAATTCACAATCTTTTGCTCTACTTTTTTTAAATAATTCCTAAAATTCTTGTTAAAAGATGTATTTGAGGTAGTACAAAAAAACGTAGTAATGAAAATATATGACAAATAATTTTTAAAACATTCTATTTTAAAATAAATGCAAGATGTCTTGATATTGTTGGGTGAAATTGCCGCATTATTACTTCAAACAAATGTTCTTTCACTTACATGACCTTTTTTCCTTTTCTACAGCAACCAAAACTTAATTTGCTGAAATAGCTACAATATTCTGTTTATTCACCATCCATGCATACTTCTCCATGAATTACTACAGAAAGAAAAAATAGAACGATCTTAAGACAAAACATTCGCTTTTGGTCCTCAACTCAGTGCCGCAAAATAATAAAAATTACAACAGTTTCAGTATGAAAGTTTTTAATAATTCCATGGATAGATGTCAAGCAAATAAATTATCTCAAGTGTAAACCCAAATACATTTTCCACATAACCAACAACCTACCATCACTTGCGAAAGATACCTGGGAGACTCATACGTAATGACCCTTCGGGTCTTGAGCTCCATCCGCTTGCTTAAGCTCTTCATGCTGGTTCGACGTATACGTGTATAGACCTTCATAGTGCTTCTAGAGGCGATTCGACGTACACGTATACGTTCCGTGTAGTAGTGACGAAATTATGTATATTCTGTCTTCTATTGTTTTCCAACATGAACGGAAACGCATGATATTTAAGAGTAGACTTCAATGTGCTACCATCTGTTGGTTTTCCAAACTGTACCACACAAAGTTGGATTTCTAAACTAATAAGAACACAAGAAAGAAAGAATACTTTCTAAGCCCAACATGTAAGTTATTTTAATATTTTTTTTATTCTTTTATCATAAATATCATTGTTTATATATTTTTGTGTAGTGTGAAGCTTCGTTTACAATTTCTGAAAATTTCATTGTCATTGAGAAAACGGTTTTTGAGATATCTTTAATTTTGTGACATTATGCAATAATTGGTGTTATGGTGATTTAAAATTACCGCCTCTCGCAGAGGCTGATGGGTATTTAACTCCCGGCTTGAAGGGTTAATAAGACACCACGGGTCCTACCCGAGCGTAGAATTAAAAGTGTTAAAGACTCAAGTCACCAGAGAAGCAAGAACAAGTATACACATCTTAAATTATAAGTACTGACTGATTGTGTAATATTATTCGCCTTCAGCATTGATGCTGCTTGAGACATGGACCCACAGCTCAACGTTGCATCCAAAGTAGATGTATTTCCCAGACACAGATTCAGAGGGGATATTAACCGTCCATGCTGTTCTGCTGACTAATGCACAGGGTCCGGAGCTTGATCCCCGGTGGGAGAATACCGAAATTGTCCTATTGAATATCTAAATGCCCGCTTATGTCCTCGAAATTAGAACTCCTGTTGGAGATTTCTAGTGCCTTTGTGGGTAATGATAGGATGACTCTTGGACGTCAACTATTGTCCCATCACAAACAATTCTCATTGAAATCTAAGGGAAATCCTCTGGATTAAAGTTTCTATTGTGTCAGAAACATTCCATTGCAATCCAAGGGAAATTCCCTGGATTAAAGTTTCTACTGTGACACACATCCCATTGAAATCCATAGGAAATCCCTTGGATTAAAGTTTTTACTGTGACAGACACATCCTATTGAAATCCAAGGGATATTGCGTGAATAATTCCATTATCCTTAAACTGATAATCTGAATATCCCAGGGCAGATATGGGACCTTTAGGACGTCCACGGGGCGAGTTATGCTACATGGGTAGCGGGGAAAATTGTTTAGTTCCCGCTTCGGAATCGATAACTTTAGAATTTAAATTAGTGTTTTATACTTTTTTTTTCAAATTCAATTTTGATTTCATCATAGAAACGCTGGGATATCACGTTTAACTACACGAGGCGTGGCCAACATTCTTCGAGATTTTTTTGTGTGGTTAATGGTTAAAATCTCCATTTTAGATACACGATACCCGTATTCGATAACAGTAGTAAAACACGTGGTTTATATTCAACGTTAAAGCATACAGCATATCTCGTATAAGATAGATATTGACTGAGATAGGTTAACTACAAAACACACACACACACACACACACACACACATATATATATATATATATATATATATATATATATATATATATATATATATATATATATATAGGGACGGATCCAGGATATGATCAAGGGAGGGGCTAAACCATATTTTGCCGTTTTATCCAGTGTAAAGCAGAATTGAAGCCCATTTTATCTAGTGTATACCTGAGCGTCAAGGGGGAGCTATAGCCTCTATAGCCTCCATTAGATCCGCCACTGGATATATATATATATATATATATATATATATATATATATATATGTTAAAATGAAGTTTTTTTTTTTAAAAAAACGCTGAATTTAGTTAATTGATTTCCAAATGCCTTTTCACGAGTCGTATTAACAAAAACACTTTCCGTTTTGAACTCAATCTTATAAGAATAACTTTACCTACTTAAGCAACTGGCATTCTAGTGGAAAAATGATGAGGTTGTCTACACTACCGAATATTTGTTCCCCATATAGGGTGACTTTTCCAGTAATATTTCTGTTTCTCTCCCCAACCCTTGATCTGATCACGTGCCCCTAGGGAAGCATAACAACCTGAACAATTCACTACTAGCTGACTCGTCATCTGTTCATTAGGAACTGATATTAACGGGAGCATAATTTTCGCGTAAAACATTTCTCCCTTCTTTTTTAAAAGGAAAAAAACAATGATAAAAAAGACATTCGTGTTGACAATTTACTCCCTATAGATTATTCTACATGTTAGTACAAGGGGAAAGTGGAAAATAAGTCCATTGAATTTTTTATAGGACAATCTTTCTCTCGGTTACATTAGTTAACACTGATTCCTGTGAATCATGCGTGAGATAGCGATCTAATCACGATTCAAAGATCAAATAATCGAGATGCTGAGATTTAGGAAACGAGATTTGACGAGAAAAAAATAATATTCGAAAAAAGCAATGAAAAAGGAAACTAATACATATAGTTAATACGTAATAAAGAGCGAAATAACATTGATGACCTATCTCTTTGATATATAAGTACCACAGCTAGATTTCAAATTTTCTCTGCACGAGGTCCATTGTTTGGCAACCGGTAAGAATCCACATTGTAATAAAGCATTGTCAAATATGAGAAACTTGGCGTGGGAGACCAGGTTCGATTCCCGGCGGGAGCTCATGTGGTTCGGATTTCACGTTAATCAGTAGGTCCCGTTTAATTAGCCTCGCTGCTGAAAGGGACGTTAAACTCAAAATGAACTCAATTTAACTCAAATATGAGAAACAATGAAAATAACGCTACATCTGAACTGCATGTACTACATAACACATTCTAGTTATTTCATATATATAAAAATGAAAGCGACTGTGTTTGTGACTCCATACCTCTTGAATCACCCGACCGATCTCGATTACATTTTCAACATAGATGAGGTTCGGACCTGAAATGGTTTTTATCATTTCACTTTGACGTTGAAGCTTAGGGAAGAGGGAGGGGAAGATATTTAAAAATGATCGAAAATGTCCTATATTAGTGTCGAATCCACAGTTTTTGGGGTTGCTGAGATGAACAGTGACACTTCCGATGCCGTTTAAATCTAAATTCAGCACCGAAGTTAAAGGTGGGGAGGAGGATATATATATATATATATATATATATATATATATATATATATATATATATATATATATATAAATGATCGAAAATGACCGATATTAGTGTCGAATTTATAGTTTTCGAGTCACTGAGATGAACAATGATAACCCCGATGCTGTTTTATTTCAACCCAGCGAAGTGGGTGATCAACGCTAGTTCATTTTAATATCAGTGGAAAATTTTGTAATTTTGTTTCTACGTTAAACTGTAGCTTTGCATCTGGTGTTTTCTCAACGACTCCTTGACATTTTACATTACCCGAAATTGGAATCTGCGTTAAACTGTTGTTTTAGGTTTCATATTTCCCAAAGATTTCTTGTAATTTCACTCACAAAATTTTACAGTAATTATAATTTGAGTTCAACTACGAGGTACAGTTTTGCATCTCACACTCTCCCATGATAAGTTTAATTTTAATTTTGAAAATATACAGTATATGTAATTTAGGTTCAACTTAAACTGTGAATTTTGCATCTACAATGATTTCTTTAATTTTATCGGGAACTTTTATAGTATCTGTAGTTTGGGTCCAACGTTATACTGTAGTTTTCCTATCTCATATTTTCCCATAATCAGTCATAGTTCTACTAAAAGGTATTAACGTTTGCTATAAATTTCAAACTGAAATAACTTAATTTTTTAAGAAACTTTATGCTTGGGGGCAGAGCGTAGCTCATCAGAAATTTCCAACAACCTATATTATGACAACTAAAGGGAGTATTTAAGGTATTTCTTAGAAGAAGAAACGAAATAATAAAATTCAATTTCTTTGAATATATTCGACATTACACCACAAGCTAACAGGACTCAAAATGATCTTCATTACACAAATCTACTAAATTGTAATGGTACAGTAACTTAACCATTATGTCTATCGAACATCGTATTATTGTAATACTCTTTGGCTAGTTCAGTTTTAATGAATTTCCTAGCTCTGTCCTTTCACCCTCAGATCTTCAGTCCAACCCCCCTAATTCACTCAACCAGGACCTCCGATTTCCGGAATCCGGACGCTTCCTCGTCGTAGCGCAGAGATTAGCTTAGGTCTTATGAAATTCGCTACCCTGTAATTTTCTTATAGGAAAACTTCTTACAGCTTTTAGTGTGGTGCCTACGCTGCCTGTTTTTTTTATTTCCTTAAAAAATAGCTTGATTATCGCTTTCTTATTTTAAAATAGCCAAAATAAATGTCCAAAGTGTATGTTTGAATTTTGGGAACTTTACAGTGTAATATCAGTAATTTGGACCCAGCGTTAAGTTGTAGACTTGCACCTCATGGTTTCCTGTGATTTCTTGTAATTTTGATTAAGGAATTGTCCAATATTTGTAATTTGGGTCCAATATTGAAGTCGAGTTTTACATTTCATATTTCCACATGGTTCTTTGTATTTTACTGAAAAAAAAATTACTGTGTCTATAATTTGGGTCAAACATTAGACTGTAGGTTGGAATTCTATATTTTTCGTGAATAGATGCATTTAAAAAAAAAGTAATTATCTTTTGTGTTGTTGAGCGTTTTAGCTCAGGGATATTGTCCTGCAGTTATAATTTTGAGCTTCCGAAATTAAATTTAGAGTACAAACTAATGTCGCTCTATTTTACTGATGTATTACTTTAAGTTAATGAGTTATCTATCAACATATGATACGATTCGTATTTTTATCTCAATAAGCTTCAGTTTCCAACCCACTAATACGTTAGAAGAAAGTGGAAAACATGTTTAAAAAATTCCCTAATGTCTCTACACAAAATCATTAGAAATGCACTTTGCGAGTGAATTAATACCGAAATTTGAACCTAAATGAACAAAAGCAAATTGAATAATATTGTTTATATCAAAAATGTTATTTTTTTCTGTATAGAAATGTTGTGTATTTCAGAGCATCACCATTAAAAAGGTCTCAACCCAGTAATTAAATATAATGAAATCGATAACTGACGTAACTGACAGAAATTAATGTAAATTCTTGGTTTATTCATCTCTAGAAAACATTTTTTAATATCAGGTGTAGTTTTTAACCTCGAATCTGCAGGGGAACATTTTTACCACAGCTTTGGTCCAATTGCCAAAAGAAGATAATTTGGGAAACCCGAAAATAAGAACCTTTGTATGCAACCCAAAATGCATCTTTACATTGCCCGGTTGTATAACAAACAGGGATAGATGTGAGGTGATATATTTGTTTCAATTACTCCCAGAAGATAAACTTGGACAGATTTACGTGGATTCCACAAAATCCATTATTCCATCGAAGACAGGATTAAGTGCGAAAAGCTAACTACAAATCGAAATATTATTCATTGAAAGTAATCAATGTTGAATCAAATGTTTTGTTTGTTTATTATTTTTGTTTTAATGTTCCTATTTAGTAACGAGGCTTTGTAAAACATGTATGTATAATTTGACGTAAGATCCAAACTACATATGCTCCAACTGGGATGGAAGGCTAATTAAAGTAGAAGGAGACACTGTAGGTTAGTAGTATAACTACTGTTGAACGCTTGGTGAACGTTGAATTGATATGTTCTTTTAACCCTTTAACGCGCTATTTTTTTTTTCAGTCAGCCTCACTTTCTTTTAATTTAGAGTGGTTTCGGTGTAGGAAACACGGATTTTTTTTTAATTAATGCAAACGTTATGGGATCTATGGGGCATTTTATCGTTTTGCATATAGGATCTATGCAAAGTTGCGCGTTGACATCTGCAAAGTCCACTAAAACAGATAAAATCAATAAAACGCGACGAATTATCAGCGTACTTGCACTTTTGAACTCATTACATTTCTGTCTAACATAGAAAAAAACTAACAGTTCAAAACCTGTTCACCTAAACGAGCAACAAAGAAAGCTCAAAGATGACAATATGGCGTAATTTCGCGTGCACCAAGTAAGACAAAGAGTCCAACGCTGGCTTACTATGACATCTAGTGGGAAACTCAGAACTTCATTACTAAAATGGCGTTTTATCTGATACACAAAGCTGTTTTTCTGTGTCCGAACTAGAACCTACTTGTTGCAATACAATTTCAAAGTAAACTTTGCATATATGCAAAGGTGCGCGCTAAATGGTTAAGTGTATGTGAAAATAAAAGTGATATGAAATATTTCAGTTTTACGTCCCACGATTATGCTCTTTAGGCTAAAGGAGATGGATGACTAGTAAAAGAATGCCTGTGGGGAGGGGGAGACAAGAAAATCCCAAGAATACTGACGGGCACTATGTTCTCCACCAGTCTCGCGTGGGCTGAGAACGAACCAAGAACCAATCGTAACAGAGATGAGGGCTCTATCATTGAGCCATCGTTCACTTCTAAGTTTTATGAGTTTATGGTGAACTTATCCGATGAATTTTGTCTTCACAAATTTTCTTCATTCCCTTTCATTTCAGGGCATCACCACTGCTAGATTGGCGTTTACCACATTTATAGCGAAAGATCTTATTTCTTTTCCGGCGAGATAATTTAAATCATTATAGCAGAGGGCATGGTGGCTCAGTGATAGAGCGCGTACCTTTGGTGCGATTCCCGGCAAAGTAAGTTTGTAGTGGACAACATCGTGTCCGTGTGTTTTCTCGCGGCACTCCCGTTTCCTCCCACGTTCTCATTCCACCAATGTTTCCATCATCGTTCACTTACCTTAGTCATCGTCTCCTTTAGCCTAAAGAGTATAATCATGGGACGGTAAACTGAAATATTTTAATTCATTATTATAGCCCTCCTCACTGGTATAGTGGGTATCGGGTGACACTCTCTTACACAATATTCCTGATTCCATTTGTGACGGTAAAGCATCCATCTGATCCTGGTTCTGATCTTGTATAACGTCGCTACTGACGAAGATAGTAAACATGAATCAATTAATACTTCAGTATTTCATGTTGATTTTCCTTTGTGGTGTAATGGTTACATATGCAACCCCCATTGCATTACAACTATGCCTGGTTGCATAAGAGTCAGGAATATATCGCATCATAAGTATTAATAGTTGCTTTCCTATTTAAGAAAGCTGAAACTGAAATTATTTATCATTTATTTTCAGCTACAGACATAAATATGCAGGTTGATTACACTGTCTGCAAGCAGTGGTAAAGCGAAGTGGATCATATGCCTATCAACATATTTGAAAGTACTTCCTCAACGAATTCACCAATCTTTTTTTTATTTTTCCTTTCAGTATGTAAGGTTCAGAACAATCATTGCAATTGTAATCACCCGCAGGGGATGATCCAGAATTTTCACAATGTACACTTTAGATTTTAAAATTATTCATAACACAGTGTCCAGGTGGGCGTGATAACTATTACCTCCTACCAATAAAGCTTGAAAACAATCAAATTACTGGTGCTTAATTCCTGTTTTATTGCTACCACAATCTGATCTCTATACACACCACATAGCAGTGAAATTCCTGAGATATCGGGATCTTCAAATCTCCGCTTTTGTCCTGGAAATGAATCCTCCAGGGGGATTCTTAATGAGATATTTCTGAGCTTCTTAAGGGATAATCACAGAACCACTTTCTTATATCCAAATATCGTCCTGTGACAGACACGTTGCATTAAAATCAAAGAGAAATCCCTTGGATATTTCAATTATCTTTAAAATTTCTGCTACGAACCTTAATATCCAGGGGCTGTGGGAGAGATGTCTCGTACATGTGTACTAAGTTATACCTTTTAGGATAGACGTCGATTGCGTGAAGTAGGTGATGAAAGCAATGTTCTGTATTTATGAAATTTATAGATCAGAAAAATAAATCTTTTCTCGAGTTTTTTTTTTAATTCGAACTACTCTAAGGTTTGTTGACTTCTTTAGGTATCTTCTATACAATTTGGCCATCACTTCCTTTTGTGTTTATTTTCCTTCTGTGTGTATTCCTGCTCCTACCCCACAAAAGAGAATTGGTAGTTGTGGTTGATTTGAGTTTAGTGACTGCTTCAGCACCGAGGCTATATGAAACATACCTACAATTGAACGTGTGTCCAAACCACATGTGCTTCTAGCTTGAGTCTCCTGCTCTGAAAGCACGTATACTAACCCTATACCCACAAGATAGCTCTCATACAAAGAGGAGTTGTGGTCACGGATGATGCTGCGTCAGTGTGTTTTTATTTCAGTCTCACAGTTTAGCTCTTTTGAGAAAACAATGTTGTTATTGCTTTCTTTAAATAATCCCACGCGTTAAAATGCTTTCAAAACAAACAATATTTCTCACTTCAAAATAGTTTTTCATCGTCAAAATATCGAAATATTGTCCGTTTCTTTTATATCACATTAATAATAATAATTTACGATCCGGTAAGGCTTGAAGGCACCAGTTAATGTTCATAATGGTAAGAATTTTTTCTTGAATTTCTCAGGGAGTACTTTCACTTCCGCTCGTTTTATTATGTGTTTAGTAATAGCATCATCATACTCATTTAAATGCCTATACTTAAGAGAAGTACAGTGATGCTAGTATAGTGCTTACCTTTGTTATGAATGGTTTCTGGTTCGATTCTAAGAAACGTATCTTTGTGCTGGGCATAAACCCATATATTTTCCTGGCTTCCCTCTCTTATCCATTAACTCAACTTTGCTAATTCTTCCATTGCTGTTAGTTACTTTTATTTCCATCTTTCATTCTACTTTGATTTTTCTGTTTTTAGTAAAATAGCAATATTATAGGAAAAATATGTCTTATGTTCTCAAATGACCTCGTCCGATCTTCATAGAATTTGTATTACAGGGAAAGTATGTGTCGTACGTCCTCAAATGATCTCACAGATCTTCATCCATTGTGTATCACAGGAAAAGTATGTAAGTTACGTCATGAAATGGCCACACCCGATTTTCTTCAAATTTATATCACAGGGAAAAGTATGTGTCCTACGTCCTCAAATGACCTCGTCCAGTCTTCATCAAATTTATATCATTTGGAAAGTATAAGTTGTACGTCCTCAAATGACCTCATCAGATTTAACATAGTGGTAAACATTGACCTGTAGAATATGGATGCGAGATCTTTCCCTTTATAAATGTTTGGTTCGGGGTCAACAAAGTTTGGGTTTAGTCTTAGTAAACTTTTCAACACAAAATTCTCTTATTTCTATTTAGAACAAATTTGTTAAACTTTAGTTTTGAGGAATAGGAAAGAAAATGATTAGAGTGTTAGTAGATTATGTTGTAAATCCAGTGCATACATACAATATAAACATTTCAAAAAATGAAGGACGAATTTTCGCAAATAGGGAAACCTACTAGTTTTTACACTATAATCTTTAGAGCATAACTTGAAGATTTTCTTTCCATTGAAATACTATAAATAATGTAAAACGTTTTATTTTATCCTTTCAGATCCTTACCAGATGTTTGGCCCAACCAGCAGTAGATTGGCTAGCTCAGGTAAGTTCTTATGTATATCATAGTCACATTAAAAAAAAATACTACTAGGACATTACAGTTCACCATATTGGCGTCCAAAACAACTGTACAAGACATAATAAAAGCAACAAGTAGCTACTTGAAGAAATATTTTTGCTTGATATTGTTAAACTACGATTGAGTATCCAAACTACTGCTACTCGAGATTAAACCGAAAGTGGGCTTGTGGTTTCGATAGATGGACGTTTGTATATCTGTATCACACACTTGGAACACTAAGTTCATTTTAAAAATAAATCTCGCTAACTCTGGCCACACTTGATGTATGAGAGACCAATACTGGAATGAGAACTACTGTCCAGTTTCAGTAGAGGGGTTTGGGCAGACATGGAACTTATACTTACGACATTTAATCTACATCAAACAAGTAACAGTGTCACGTGCACACAACTTGAAGGAATTTGCTTGTAGGAGTGATATTTTCCTAATTGATATGGAAACCAGAAGTGGTGGTAGCTTTCTACTACTTCCGGTTTTAGTAGAGATATTAAGAGTTGAAATGGAATATATTCTTGGGGCACTTAATTGATCGTAGAAAACCGCTTCTCGCTATATATTACCGTTTTTGGTCCCTAGCGATCAACTTAGTAACAGGAAGTGATTGATTTCTGCCACTTCCGGTTTTAATAGGGAGTAAAGAGAGAACATGGTACGTACCTTTAGAAAGCTAAATTGATTCAAGAAACCTTCCTCGCTATCTCTTTGTCACGTTTGCTTTATGTAGATCAATATTGAAACCAGAAGTTGTAGTGGGGGCATGGTGACTAAGTGGTAGAGGCTTACCTCTAGTGTGTAACGTCCCTGGTTCGATTCCCGGCCAAGTAACTTTGTGGTGGGCAATATCGTGTACGTGGGTTTTCTCGGGTACTTCCGTTCCCTCCCACATTTACATTCCACCAATTCTTCCATCATTATTCACTTGCTTTAATCATCGTCTCCCTTAGTACAAAAGGGCTTAAATGTCACAATGAAGAACTGAACAAGGACATATTTCAGAATTAGTGTATCCTCAATAAGTGCAATGGTTCTCGTACAGTATGAATTTTTAGGTTTACAGATAAGTCATTTTTTGTCCATTTTCTAAAAAAAAAAAAAAAAAAAAAAAAAAAATATGCATGTGCTTTTTACACTGACTCATATAATTTTGTTCAATTTAATAAGATTTATATATGGAAACTAGTCTTTGGCTAGCTGTCGGACACCCGCGTTTGCTTGGCTTGCGACCTCGCACCTCTTAAACCCACAATTCTACGGAATTTCAAGTTTCTTTCCTATTTCAACTACCTAAAAGATATGATTTAGCATCCCAAGAAAACGCCCATTTAAATAACATGGGAATTTCTTCATCCCCCCTTTATAAAACTAAAAATATTCATTTTGGCAATTTTCCTGTACGTTAGTCGCAATCAATCTTACCAAATGTCATCATTCTAATCCTGCCAGAAGTGCCTAAATATTTTGAGTTGTAGGCAATGACCCATATAAATAACATGGGAAAGATTTTTCAGTTTCCCATAAACCCATTCGAAGGCTGGAATTTTTGGGGGCGATTTAGTTAGGTAATGCTAATAAAAATGTGCAAGCATACTGAATTTCAAGTTGTTATTCCAAGTACCTAAGATATGAGATTATAAATAAAAAAAAATGCCCATTTAGATAACATGGGGAATTTCTTAATCCCCCTTTAGGCCTCTAAAAGTTAAAAATATTCACTTTTGACAATTTTCCTGTGGGTTAGTCTCGGAAAGCTACAATCATACCAAATTTCAACTTTTTACGTCAAACGGAAGTACCCTTTTAATTTATGTCAGTTCATGTAGTTTTATATATAGTTAGGATTAGGATATGTATCATCTTTGAACAAATAATTGTCCTTAAATTATATTAATACGAGAATATAGAATTAGATAAAATAGTACTGATAAGTACGAAGTTAATACGAGTTATATGTAGTTTTCACAGGGTTATTAGTCAATATCCAGGGATTTTAATTATGTTTTTGAGTAATTACCTGACATTGGAATACAAGAACTGCCTTTTTCGTTACACATCAGCTTCGGCAAATACTTTGTAGTAAGCTTGTAGCGACTGAAACTTCTATATACATGTCACGTCATTTTTGATGCATGCATTAGGTTATAATAGAACTGACACAAACTTAACCTATCGTCTTATAGCAACACATAGCTATGGCAAAAAAAAAGTTCCAGAAGATTCACATGACAAGATGGTAATAGTGTACACTTCAAAACTTCATCTCAAAAGAAATTGATTATTTTATAAAATTGTGTCAGGATTTGTGCACGTAATACAAACTTTTTCAATGCTACTTGTAAACGAGTGCACGCTATGTTAGATATTTTTAACAGAGTATCCCTCATCTCTATTTCACAATTGCTTTATTACCTAGTATACTTATTTTAGGTCCGAACAAGGAGATTGAAACCTACGTTGCTCTATATTTTCCTCACATAATTACTAAATATTATCATAATTACTAATTATAATAACAATAATAAATGTTAGGCAGTAAAGAAGTAGAAAATAAGCAGGCAAGTGGGCACATATAATTCAAGATAAAATCTAACTCGTATTTTGAAAACAAAAGTACGAAATAATTTCCGAGTGTATCTAAGAAATAAGGTATTCATCTTTATCACTTCATGCAACAGTTCGAAGTTTCCCAGTACTCGACACACCACAGTCCCCCTCAAAAAAAAAAAAAAAATCATAAGGAACTTTCTTATAAATGTTTAAGACTGTAACGTTTTCCTTATATAGGGACAGATTGAACTTAGTAAAATAAAAATTACAGGTTTAGATTTTTTATTACTAGTTTATTATAAAAATTTACTACAAATAGTATTGTTTTTTACAAAAAATATTACAATGATGAAAATTTTATAATGTAAGGTTAAAATAAATGTTTTTTACCTAACAACTCTTCTTTAAGAAACAGTAGTAAATTACGTTGAAAAACTGTAAAACACTCTTTGCTTCACTGCAAGCAATCAAATAAATAAATAAATAAATAAATAAAAATATGTTTTCTACAAGGTTCTACTGCAGGCAAAGTCATGTTGTAATTAAAATTCTTGCTGCTCCACTGCAAGCAAAAAAAAAAAAAGTTTCTCACAAAGATCTACTGCAAGCAAAAAAAAAAAAAAAAAAAAAAAAAAAAAGTCAACACTGCAAGCTAAAGCTTTGGATAAGGTAAGTACTTCCTAGGTTTCACTACAAGCTCTTCCCCCGAAAAAAATAACCAATCGCAAACTGGTAACTGTTTGTAAAATATTTTCCGTTATATAGCGCTCCAGGTAAGGCAATGGCGCTACAAGGTTTTCGTCGTTATGTAGTTTGTGCTCTTGTTTGCAACTTGTAGTACTCCATGACTACATGAACTTGTTTATGAACAGAAGTACGTGTAAAATGTTTGTAAATACGAGCGTATAATACATTACAATATATTTTAATTTAATACATTTTTTTTCAATCAGAAGGAATCACTAATCTTCTAGTACCCAATTATGTTTCTAAAATATCTATGAAACCTACAACAATTTTCTTTTAAATTAAAAAATATATATTTCCACGGATATTATCCAGGCACATTTCGTCAACAAGTTGACGAAGGGTCGTATCTCAAAATTTCACTTTTTCAGGCATAAAGAAAGAAATAATAATTTTGTAGACAGAAAGGCAGTTGAATATGTAATAACTCGTCACCTATTCCAGATAATTATGTGGAATTATTGATCAATTATTGAATATTTAACTTTTTCCTCCTCTCTGGCACTATATTTCTTTCTTTATGTCTGAAAAAGTGAAATTTTGAGATACGACCTTCGTCAAATTGTTGACGAAAAGCAGGGAAGAACATGCGGATCAATTTTAGTATGTCAAAATTTCACTTTTTCAGATATAAAGAAAGAAATATAATTCCAGAGAGGACGAAAAAATGCAAGTGAGGTACAGAGTTTGACGAAAATGCGAAAGCATAGGCATTATTAGGCGTTTAATCAATTATTCAGGTAAAATAAACAAATATTTTTTTTTCTGAAATTGAAGCAAAGACCTTCCAGTTAAACTTCAGCGTGTTATTTTGTGTTCTGAGAGATAGGCATTTTGCATAACACTCGATTTATAATAATAATGATAATAAAAGTAGATACGACGCGTATGTAAAATAAAGTCGATAATTTTTAGGTGAGATTGGCAACCCTGATGACGTAGAAAAAAAATGAAATGAAATCTTTAAGTTTTACGTCCCACGGTTATGCCGGTTAGGCTAAAGGAGACGGTGATGATGAGAGATGAGTGAAATGGTGGAATGAAGAAAGTGGGAGGAAACGGGAGAACCCCGAGAAAACCCACGAGCACGGTGTTTGTCCACCACAAAGTTCACTTGGCGGAGGCTGGGATCGAACCCGGGACCCCAAGCACCAGAGTGAACGCTCTACCACTGCCTGATGACGTAGAGAATGCGCAGGAGGATGTCCTAGTCTTGGTGCTTGCAACACAGGTAGAATCGTCCGAACAGAGTTGTGTACATGCGAGTAGCAGTAAAGGGAAATGGCTGCTGTAATACAAAATCCCGCCAAATGTAAAATGAGATTTCTCATACAATTTCTAAACGCCAAAGGACAGAACGCAGATGACATCTATCGGGAACTGTGTGCCATTTATGTATCTACAGTAACGGGTGAAGGGAAGTTCTAGCAGTGGCGCAGAGAGTTTCAGGAAGGGCGTTCAAATCTCATGACGGTGAGCCTAGTGCAAGACCTTGCTTCCAGACAGACGATCTGGTGGGACAAATTAATGATAAATTGCATTCAAATCGCTGGTTTACAATAACTGAACTCGCCAAAGTATTCCCAGAAGTATCTGGAAAGCAGTCCATCGAATTGTGACTGACAAGCTGGGTTATCAAAAATTGTGTGCCAGGTGTGTGCTAAAAATGCTGGTAGATATTCACAAATAGCAAAGAATGACAGCTGCATGTGATTGTTTGGTCCGCTGGGAGAAGGATGGAGATGACTTCTTTCCTCACATAGTGATGGGGTGTGAAACCTGAATATTGTACGCCACTGGACATTCGAGGTAACAATTAATGAAATGGCTCTAGACTCTGGTTCTCCTAAAACGAAGAAATTCAAACCAACAACATCAATTCACAGAATCATGACAACCGTGTTTTGGGACGAAAAGAATGTGATTCTTGTGCAATTCTTTGAATCAGGATGTACAGTTACAGTAGAGATGTATTCCCAAACACTGAACAATCTGCTACGTGCCATCTAAAAATCGGCAGACAATTCTCTGGAATTCTTCTGATCCATGAGAACACCCTTCAACACACAGCTGTTTGTACTGTTAAGACAATTCAAAGATTTCGATGAGAACTATTCAGTCATCCTCCTTACAGTCTCAACCTGGCTCCTTGTGATTTCTTTTCTTCACCTGAAAAAGTGGCTTGCATTAAAGCATTTCAACGAAAGTGAAGTGCTCAAAACATCAATTCTGGAACGACTGCATTCTTAGACATATTTTTATACAGAAAGTATACAGAAACTTGTGCCACGCTACTAGAAATGTCTGGAGGTTCATGGTGACTACATCAAAAAATAAAAATAAAAATAAAGTAAAATAAAATAAAATAAAATAATAAAATAAAATAAAATAAAATAAAATAAAATAAAATAAAATAAAATAAAATAAAAAATAAAATCTTTGAATTTTACGTCCCACGATTATGCCGGTTAGGCTAAAGGAGAAGGTGATTATGAAAAATGAATTAAATTGTGGAATGAAGAAAGTGGGAGGAAACGGGAGAACACCGAGAAAACCCACGAGCACGGTGTTTGTCCACCACAAAGTCCACACGGAGCGGGCATATAACTACATGAAAAAATATCTAGGTATGTACTTGTATATCAATCACAATAAATTTCTTCTACCATTTTCTTTTTCTTTTCTTTTTTTAATGTCTGCCTTTTTTGACACGCGCCTCGCATTTCCGTGAAACTAAATAGTGCATGTGGCTTGGATATTCATGGTCTTAGGTTTGATTATCTGTAAAGCACAGCTTTTTAGGTATTGACAAGCAGTGCAAGAATTGAAATAAAAGACATCCTACTGACCACAGACACGAATTGCACTATGTGACAGCGTCGCAGATAAAGAACCTCACAAAAGATCTACCAATCTATCAAACAGTTACATCGATTCTCTCCAGATGGCAGTTAAAATCTATGGATATTGACACTAGCACCATCTACTAGCATAAGAATCAATGTAACTCTTTGATGCATCTGTGGAGCAATACTATTGGTTTCATGTTAATCTGCGACGTTGCCACATAGCGAAATTTTGATTCCCCGTTGCGGCTGAAGGAGGTCCCGGAGGATATACCATTATATAGCATTTTTGCTTTATTTTGAACTGAATAATAGTGCTCTGCTGTCCGTGAGCGCCATTTTTAGAACACCCGATATACAGGGTGTATCAAAAAGGAGTTTACAAATTTGAAAAGTCATATTAGTTTATTTATTGAGCTTACAGACATGGATTTTGTGTCATTTTGTAGCAAAATACATCAAGTGTTTTACCTTCTTCCTAAAGAGGTTCAATGTAGCTTTTATTGGTGACGCGGCACATAATCGCATCTGAAGTCTCACTTGCTCTACAACGTTTTCAGACGTACGAGGACGACCTGAAGATTTGTTGTGTCTTACCGAACATCCAGTTTCAATAATACACTTATGCCACTGTTAAATAGTAGGCCTACTGGGAGGATCTTTACCATACTTTGTACGAAAATTACGCTGCACACTTGTCGCAGACTCGGATTCTTCAAACCAAAACACACAGCTACCACGCTCGGAACCAGTAAAGGCAGCTATCTTTTCTGCAACTGCCGCTAGCGCTTGCGGTGGCTTATTTCTGAACTAATGGCGTGACAAACATATTCGCATTTGAAGGCGGCGCTCCAAGTTCCCTTTAAATGCTGCTAGCAAATGAGAGTCCAGCGGTATTGCCACGTTTACTTGTACACATCCACGTCTATCCACTGCCACCTGATCGCGCTGTAGTTCGTCTGCTTAGCAATAGCCACTCCCCTTAGCACTCGGCAACATCGCGTCAGAACTTGCGTTTTATTCGTTTAGCTGAAATGGCAAGATGTTTGTCACAGGCTTTAGTGTACTACGTGAGTCAGAACTTGATGGATTTTGTTACAAAATGACACCAAAACCATTTCTGTAAGATAAATGATTAAATCAATATGAGTTTTTAAAGTTGCAAAGTCTTTTTTGATACACCCTGTATGTACAGTATTTACACACCAAATTACCACCAGATTCGACAGGGATATGAACACAGAAACCATTACTATTACCAATCTGCATGTTCTTATTTCCGACTGAATATTTGTTAAATTTGCTAACAAACAAAGCAGGTGTATCGTTGACTTGCTGCCCTAAACTAACAACAAAGTCACTTTCTTATATGCTCGTAAATTAATTGTTAAAAGGACAACAAATTGATGTTCGAGAAAGAAGTATATAAAAAAAGTTCCCTCTAACTACATAGAAGTCTCTCTAAATGTTTATTATTATCACATCTTTTTAATAGCAAGTGTTGTTTGTGTAAGGGCGATAGAATTGCAGGCAGCAAATAATCGCTAATGGAACCCGAAGATGTAATGTTTGTATTTTTGACGTGTGTTGGTTACGGTACACTAACTGTGTAGCGATCCACCCTCACATGCTGCAATGGATCATTCGTCTGCATCCACCCCGCAAATAAAAGCAACGAATCGACACGTGTATTGAACCTAGCAAGTCATGCAACCATTCAAAAATTCTTAATTACTCTTTAGCGGAGCGTGTAATGGTAGTGGGGTCACACTCGTGGGAAATAAACTAACATAACGCTCACTTCCTCTTTTTTCTTTCTTTTTTTCCTTTTTAAATATTATTAGCATTGCATCTCTGTTGTTCTCAGTTTTTTTTTCTTTATGGAGGTACAACAGTGTTGCAAAAACAAACCATTTTTAATTTGTCACTATTATCTGAAACAATACCGGTTGTGCAGTTAAAACTTTCACAACGACTGATAGCGTAAGGAGATGAATGAACGTATATTTGAATTGTCAAAAATTTACCTAATTAAGCGCCTCTGATTCGGTTTCAATGAGAAACCTCTGTCATCATTAGTGTCCGTTACCAGTTATTATTATTATTTTATTATTATTATTATTATTATTATTATTATTATTATTATTATTATTATTATTATTATTATAAAGTCTATACTCCACGGTCTTCCGCTAATCTCTTCGTCTTTACGTACATTTTTTCTGTTTTGATATTGTCCATTAATTGTAGTCTCCTTCGCCCTCTCCCTCTTTTTTCTGCCACTATACCCTCTAGCACGTCCCTCATGATACAGTTCCTTCTTAGCCAATGTTCCAACCACTTTCTATTCTTCTTAAGAATCTAAAACTGTTTTTATCTCCCTTACTATATCTATCCTCTCATTCGATTTCCGCTTGGCCTAACTAATTATCTCCATTCTTCTCCACACCTGCCTTTCGAAAGCTTCCAGTCGTTTCTCATCTTTTTTCGTAATGTCCAATAACTGGGAAACCAAAAACCAGCACATCACAATATTTCCAATTGCCTACTGAATTTATTAAGATCTACCACCAGTTCAAGTATGTTCAAGTAAACAGATTTGGTTTGCTAGCTATTGACCATCAAAACTGTAAACTTTACTCAGTTCATTTTTTTTTGTCAAGAGCTCTCTCTCATCTTACTTACTGCTGTTTAGTTGCAAAAGATTGAACTCATCCGTCCTTAACGAAATTTGACATAGTGATAGATCATGACAACCTCAGAAAGCACATGAAATATTAATAGTGTGCAAGTCTTAAGTTGATGAGCTATTTGCCGTCAAAATGGAGATTTGAACTTCTTATGTGATTAAGTACAAGCTTAAAATTTTGTGCACAATAACTCAGGAACCAAATTTTACACATCATAACAATTTACGTGCCTAGTGTGCGTTCACAAAAGGTCTACCGCCATTTCAAATATTGTCAAATACATACCTTCGATTTCCGAGTTATTGGCCATGGATGTCTGAATTCGGACCTCATGAATTTAGTGTCTACTTCTAATAAAAATTTGCGAACAATCAATGAAAGACTACTTTTGTTGCTATAAGGAAACTTACTAATTACCAAGATGATTATATCATGTAATGGACCTGGTATGGACCTTTATCATGCTATCAACCTTTTAATTATATCATGCTATCAACCTTTAAATTATATCGTGCTATGGACCTTTAAATTATATCATGCTATGGACCTTTAAATTATATCATGCTATGTACTTTTTAATTATATCATGCTATGGACCCTTAAATTATATCATGCTATGGACCTTTAAATTATATCATGCTATGGACCTTTAAATTATATCATGCTATGGGCCTTTAAATTATATCATGCTATGGACCTTTAAATTATATCATGCTATGTACTTTTTAATTATATCGTGCTATGGACCTTTAAATTATATCATGCTATGGACCTTTAAATTATATCATGCTATGGACCTTTAAATTATATCATGCTATGGACCTTTAAATTCTATCATGCTATGTACTTTTTAATTATATCATGCTATGGACCCTTAAATTATATCATGCTATGGACCTTTAAATTATATCATGCTATGGACCTTTAAATTATATCATGCTATGGACCTTTAAATTATATCATGTTATGGACCTTTAAATTATATCATGCTATGGACCTTTAAATTATATCATGCTATGTACTTTTAAATTATATCATGCTATGGACCCTTAAATTATATCATGCTATGGACCTTTAAATTATATCATGCTATGGACCTTTAAATTATATCATGCTATGTACTTTTTAATTATATCATGCTATGGACCCTTAAATTATATCATGCTATGGACCTTTAAATTATATCATGCTATGGACCCTTAAATTATATCATGCTATGGACCTTTAAATTATATCATGCTATGTACTTTTTAATTATATCATGCTATGGACCCTTAAATTATATCATGCTATGGACCTTTAAATTATATCATGCTATGGACCTTTAAATTATATCATGCTATGGACCTTTAAATTATATCATGCTATGTACTTTTTAATTATATCATGCTATGGACCCTTAAATTATACCATGCTATGGACCTTTAAATTATATCATGCTATGGACCTTTAAATTAAAAGTACAACTACCAAAATATTCGTTTTCTTGTTTATCGTTCCACAATTATTCACTGAGGCTACGGAAGAGGATCATAAGATGGATAATGATGGTAGAGTGAAAGAATGGGAGGAAACTGGAGAACCCTGAGAAAACCCACACAGTGTTTGTCCACGGCAAATTTCCGTTGGTACGATGTGGGTCCTAAAATATTAGTCACTATCACCTTATTAAACATGGTGAAACGGGGAACACAAAAAATATGATAGAGATTTGATCTTCCTAAATTGTTAAAGAATGCTTCATAAGTTGTCTTTCTCCTTTGTTTTTTCCTGAACAATACGAACGGAAAAGTTTCCTGCTACACTATTACTATGCAATATACAGGGTGCTTCAAAACAACACCAACAACGTTTGGGAGGTGATTCGTGACATCAAGATAAGATGAGAAGTATAGACCAACCTGGGTACACAAATGTTTCCTTTCGAAGTTACAGGCTGCCAAAAACGTGAAAAAATGGAACTTAAAGGTCCATAGATCTAATACTATGGAACCTACCGTAGTACCATAGGATTCTGAAACATGTATTTTAGGATAGTGCACATATTAGTTCCTAAGTGAAAGCTTGACCCGACTACGGTAGGTACCATAGTTTCGAAGCTATGGACCTTTAAATTTAATTTCTTCATGTTTTCGGCAACCTATAACTCGAAAAGGAATCATTTGTGCACCAATGTTGGTGTATACTTTTTGTCTTATTTTGGTGTCAGGAAACACCTCCCAAACGTTGTCGGTGTTGTTTTGAAACACCCTGTATACATTATTAAATATACTGTTTTGGGTAAGTCCTGGGCTGATGAGATTTTTAGGTTTGGGCCTGGGAATGTTTCTTCAACGTTTTCCGATCTTCAGTTTCCTCTTTTAACTTCCAATATTTTCTTCTATTTTTCAAATCATCGATCAATTTTGTCCTTGCTATTCTCCCTTTCCTTCCATCTTTCCATCTATGTTCGGTATGAAGAAGACAATTTCTTCACAAGATGTGTCCAATCCAATTCGTCTTCCTACCAAGAATTCTGGCTAAAACCGTCCTCTTCTCTCCTATCCGTTTTAAAACATCTTCGCTGTTAGTCTCTCTCTCTCTCTCTCTGTCAATTTAATGTTTTCCGTCTTCATCCAATACCACATTTCGAAGCTTTCTAAATATTTCTTCTCTAATTTCCTTATGTTCAGGTCTCTGAGCCAGATAGTTCAATACTTCATATGTATATAGTACATCATAATTATCCTTAACTTTGATTTCCACAAGGTCTTTGAGCCATGAAAGTAAAAGCGAATACTATGACAGGAACCTACTCTTCATTCCACATAAGCTGATGGGCAATCAAAACAAATCCCCCTACTTCCCCTCTTTGTTTTTATGAAAAGGAGAAAGGAAGTCACTAAATTGACTCTTTGTAAGATAGAGCATTGGATAAAATCTAAAATTCTACCTTGATTCGCTCAACTTCATGTCGCTGAGAAGGGATTGTTATTTGTTTTAGTCACTATCAATGCATATTACCAACAACAACTGTATTTAGTTCTCGTCTTTTAAAGAAGTATTGATTAATATTTACGGAACAACGTAGTCTAGTGGCTATAGCGTTGAACTCATGTCCACTCGAATCCCCGACCGGTGCTACCCAACCCATCAGGCAATTGCCCATCAGCCAAACTGGGGAGTCATGCGAAAACAACACGTGACGACCACTAGGTCTAGAAAGCGCCTGATGCGCCTGTTAGGGACATTGCAGCGCGCTGAGTTCGTGCGCGTCACTAGGCTAGACGTAGTTCAGCCGGTCACTAGCAGATGGCGCTGGAGTAGGCTTAGGCTCACAAAATGGGCTGTTACACTAAGTGCTGGTGCTGGTAGTGGTATTGATTATTTATTAAGGATTTGATTTGAAATGTATATTTGAATTGAGTTTTTATAAATGAAAGCTGAAAACTAATCGTTTAACATGAGAATTCGTTTTATTAGTTTCGGACATGGTACTTCTTTTAAAAAACATTTGAAGCTTCAGTGTTAGCATTCTGATACTGTACACATTCATTTATACTGAATCAGCTTTTGGGTTGCATATTAATTTGAAATTGTCGTACGAATACATTAAGTATGCATACTCTTTCAATTCCCAACCCGGAGGCCGCGGTGGCTCTATGGTAGAGTGTTCACCTCTGGTGCTTGCGGTCCCGAGTTCGATCCCAGCCCCCGCCAAAGGAACCTTGTGGTGGACAAACACCGTGTGCATGGGTTTCCTCGGGGTTCTCCCGTTTCCCCCACTTTCACCATTTCACTCATTTCTCATCATCACCGTCTCATTTAGCCTAACCGGCATAAACGTGGGACGTAAAACTCAAAAATTGCATTTTCAATTCCGAACCCTATAATCGTTTGCTATTTGTAATATAAAATCCATTGATTATTAATTACTAATTTAATATTATTTGAATCAATATTTTGAGTATGTTGTCTTGCACCGAAAAAGCTTTTTCGATTATCCTTTTTTTTCCTGTTGTCTGTGCTTATGCCATCTGGCGGGAATTGCCAATGCAACCGATGGGTTCCTTCTATAGGCGCTCGTAGTTGTGCTGGAATATCCCCTGGGAAGAACTAAAAATTTTCTAGTCCGCTGTTGTGGTTATACAGTGGCATTATTATACCTAGTTTCTGAATTCTAAAATGAATCCGTCATTTCACAACCACTAACTGCTAAATACGCGAGAAATGTTCAATTCAAGATCTTAGTAATAGCAACTCGAACCACGATCCTCTCACACTAGAAGTGAGCGCTTTACCACTGAACCGCCGTATCGTTTCAATCCGTGCTTGCAAGCTATATTTAAATTAATTTTTGTTTCCAGTTGCAGAAACTAATTTCAGTGACAATTTAGTGTGTTTGGCAACACTTCGTGGACAATTTTTGTTTTCATGACTAGATTTATATTTCCCCCTTTTTTCTTAATAGTAAATACTACATCTCTCCCCTTACATATTTTTCTTTTTTTTTAAAAAATTATATCGGCTCATCTATTTTTTTCTGGATGCTCCCCCTTTCTTTATTCTTATCATGACTCCGTAAATGTTAATTTTGACTTTCGACCTCCCGTAATGGTCATTAGGAGCGCTGCTGTGTTCGGCCCCGCCTCTTGAAAAAAAAAGGGTAGCAAAAGAGGGGGAGAAAGCCACCCTTAGAATAAAAAGAAGATAAAAATGTAACGTGTAAATGATTTTGTCGAGGGTTTTCGGTCTGTTGCGTCCTTGATTGTTGTGCAAAGTGACCCTTAGATCTGAAGTTCATTTATCATGGTTACTTTCACAACGCAAATTAACACACTTATTCTTTTCTGATTTGCAAGGGAAAAGAGTTTATTATTACTCTATATAACGATGTCGAATATTACGGAAAGTGAAGCTTAAGTACTGCTTTAAGTTATCCATACCTGAAAAAGAAATTTCTCGTTTATTCTTGTACAGTCACGTGGAAAAGTGTTTTATATTTGATTTTTGTTTAGGAAAGCTAAAATAAGCATAACTGATATCATAGTTTGTGAAAGGCTATGCCTTTCCAGATTAGTTTTAATTTAGTGAAACAGGTTAGAACGGAAGACGGAGGACATGGACGCAGTGACGTAACTCAGGGGGTAAAACGGGGCTTGTGCCCCGGGCGCCGGATTGGGGGGGCGCAAAACTAGACAAATATTTATTTTCACTATAAGACAAAAGAAGTAGTTTTAGTAAACTAAAGATCATTAAAAAAAATACCTCAGAAACTTAACAGGACAACAGCGGCTCACCAACCTTAGCCCTTTCAGCCCTGATTTTATTTTTATTTCGTCTTATTATTCTTTATGACTTAACAAATGAAATACAACCGTCAATTTGTTTGCGAATGTCATACTTAGAGAATTATGGATGAAACATTTTGGGTGCACTAGGGTTGAAATACGTATGTAAAATCCAAAATGGCATTAGTCCAAAAGATCATAGTGATCTACATAGTTTAGAAACTCAAAACACATTACTAAAGCAGAAGGAGGATTTATTGCAAATAGTTTGTTTCGCCAAGAATAAAACAACCCACGTATCTGAGCTTCGTCCATTGTGATAGCCCCTGCATGTACTCTAAAAGAAATGTGCGTAGCTTCCTGACAACACATGAAAGCACCAGAGAAATAGCGGACAGTGATTTAGACAAGTTCAAAGAATACTGACATGAAAACCCAGCCATTTTGAATCCTACAGAGTAATTATATTAATCTTAACATATTGATTGTACACAAATGTTACCACTGGGTCTGAAAGGGTTAACATCATATCCATGGAGCATAAGTTAGCCTCAAAGCTATCTTTTGAGGACATTGTAGAAACTTTCGCAGCCAAAAGAGCCCACAAAGTTAAATTTTAATTCCAGCTTTTTGCGTTTTCGTTTAACTTACATCCATTTAAGAGTTTTGTAAAATGTCTGAGTATAATACTAGAGACAACAGCTTGACTGTTTGTCATAATTGAATATTCTGTTCTGAAATAGCATACTGTTTATTCATTCAACACATATACACATCCCGATATGATTCAAAAAATATTGTGATTAGCAGTTCTTGTGATAAGACTCTGATGCAAGATTATACTCTCAGATTATTTGGCAATCAAATATCTTTAATTTGGTATTTTATCTGGTATTAAAATTAAATTAAATACTACAATTTTGAAATCAAACTTTAGCACTTGAAGAAAAATGGAATAGGAGAATTACTGTTTGATGCGAATATCAGGTGTAGTCAGGGAGCATTTTGCTTTGGTTGGTTAGTGGGGGAAGGTGCTAAGACGACTTCTTGCCCCGGGCGACAACTAGCTTAGTTGCGTCGCTGCATGGACGAAACAAGGACAGGGCTAGGGGTCCTAGCTCTCCGCTAGAAAACTGTTGCCTACTCTAGAATACCCCTGAACATCTGGTAAGATTCTTTCAATTCTCTCAAGTAACGAGCCATAGCCCAGTACCACGCTTATGGCGGAGGGTATTTTTCCCAGAAGAAACAAATTCCCCTTGGGAAATTTTGGGCATTGGAACTACGAGCAACATCGGAACTGGGGAACTTTAAGAAAAAGTCATTGTGAGACAAAGTCTACAAATTTAGTTTCGTATTCTCGATTTTGAACTCTGAAAGTTTATCATACATGCTCGATGTAAATGTGATCAACTATATTTTACATTGTTTTCTATAACTATACTCCCTAAAGGGATCTACTGACACTACGACAGCTGCTTCTTAAAAGTATTGTATAGAGAGGCTAATTCATTTATATTGAATCGAATTTGAACGTGACCCTTACCAATGAAATACCGTGTTTCCTCCATCGCTTGTGTTTGATCTGCAGACATTCGAATTGACTATTGCCCGACATCGAAGTTTCCATTGCAGGACACTGTGTTGCTGCTGTACCATGGGTATTGCATTCCACTCCTCTTTACAGGCTTTTCACAGGCCGGAGGCCATGCGGACTGGAGGAGTTCGAAAGCACAATAGTCCATTGGGCTGGCATCCGGACTCTTGACAGGGGTGTCAGAGAAAGGAATTGTCGAAATTCCATTTTCTGTCCCATAGAGCGTTAGAAATCCTGCAGTTACTGTTTTTGCTCAGCCACATGTCACAGTTTCAGGACGTGTACACTGGCCTTGCGAACGCTCGCGAGGTGCAAATCCCTGTGAATGAATGACGTGGTAGATTCTCACCTGCGATGTGTGGCGTTTGCCGGCCATCGCATGCTATGGGGAGCATTTTCGGAGTTTTGCTATACGCCGAACCACATGCAATAACGTGGAGGTCATCTTCACGGGAGACCGGCTTCTAGCTGCTTGCGTCGATGTGATGGGCCTAGGTCTCCATGCAGCATATTTCCGTATAATACGATTCACAGTTACACGATCTACACGAAAATCACGCAATTGACACATTTCTAGTGCGAATTTATCGTCAGAGAAAGCCATAATGAACCCCTCGCAGAATTTGTTCAGTTTCAGTGAAATCGGACTAAGGTCGGCAACACTGCTCTACGGCTTCACTAACGATATACTGTTGCTTATCTCGTGACAGTTAAAGAGCGATGGCTTGCGCGTGCGCAGTACAGTAGCACATTGACTTCGGCTCAGTATAAGTGAATCAACCTCTGTATGATATTGTAAGTACTATTATTTTTATTGAACTGTATCTCTTTGAATGCTACATTCTTACTTATTTTATTAATTCATTTGATTGCTTTTGTAATTCCAGGTTCGGGCCAGATCCAATTGTGGCAATTTCTATTGGAACTTCTTTCGGACTCCTCGAACGCAAACTGTATTACCTGGGAGGGCACAAACGGAGAGTTCAAACTCACAGATCCTGACGAAGTAGCACGAAGGTGGGGCGAACGGAAATCGAAACCCAATATGAACTACGATAAATTAAGTCGAGCACTCAGGTAAGACAACAATGATTGCATTTAATTAATTTGTTATAATTGTGTTCTTATTGCTATATTAAGAGGAATATATATATATATATATATATATATATATATATATATATATATATATATATATATATATATATATATATTTTTGCGAATTATTCAGTGTGGTTTCGTTCACTAGATTATTGCAAAAGACAATATGTAGATAGAACATTGAAAAACATACCTGATCTGGCTTTATAGTAGTCGCTCGGCTACCGTGTCTGCAGTCTGTTGAAATTATTTTCAGAATACCATACTCTTGCGCAAGATAATGTGACACAGTTTATAGTTTATATTTTTACGAGTGCTTTTTCCGAAAATAAGTCTCAGCTGCACCGCCAAGAGAAACTTTGGATGTTTTTCAGAATGGTAGATGGTACTTTAGAATCGAGAGGCGCTCGACGAAGAACATACAGTAAATGGTCGATAGGCGAAAATGAAATGGAAATAATAAATTCTAGAATTTTTTAGAGAGTGGGGGTAGGTGGAGATTAGGTAAGCATATATACAGGGTATTTGACGACACTCCATCCCGTAGTTTGGCTCCTTCTAGATCTCCTGCGGCTTGGTCTGGGAAGTCTTTTTTGTCCAGCAGTTGGCGTGCAGAGTTTTTTATAGTTTGTACTTCTAGCCTAGAGGTGGTTGTATCTCAGACTGAAGTGGGAACCTCGAACCGTCGGTGATCGAGTCCCTAATGTACTGGTTGTCTTATCATCTGAGTGACTCTTGTTCTACCGGCTCCCGTGCTAGAGGCTACTCCAAGAAACAATGTATATTTTCGACTAACCGACTGATTGTCTGACTCTACGACAGACTATATAATTTTTTCGGATTCTCCTTGGGTTTTAAGCCCAAACTTGTTACTGCGAGATTGATGTTTGCGGTAACCGTTATGTCACCAGTCTTTGGCGTCACAGAGGTTAGACAATTATGAGGAAGGAGCTCTTTCTGTTTTATTATACAAAAAGAAACATTGACACAATAGTTATATAATAAAAATAAATTTTAAATAATTTGGAAGAAAAAAATACTAAGATATGAAGGAAGAAAACATTACACGAATTCCCAGAATGTTGACATGTTACTGCTAAAAAACTAATTTTCCTCGATTTCAATATTCCTTATTCTTTAAAAGTCAACTACGCATCATTGGATAACTGCAAAAATCTTAAAAATAATTATAATTTTCATATACAACAAAATAAATTCATG
The DNA here is from genome assembly GCF_964235325.1 of Thermobia domestica. NCBI lineage: Eukaryota > Metazoa > Arthropoda > Insecta > Zygentoma > Lepismatidae > Thermobia > Thermobia domestica. The sequence goes on along the minus strand of NC_137470.1, from coordinate 162,519,183 downwards.
TCTGTTTGTGTCCACAAATCAATCAATAGTTTATTGGTTCGATACGGAGACTGATCAATAAATGATAATTTCCAATATCTGTAGAATATTTTGTTTGAGGAGATACTCCAAAATGTTCCCACTCTTGAGGAGAAACATATAGTTAAACTACTTTTTTTATGTTGTTAAACTATGGCTACCATTGAAGTTTATTACTGCTTACCTTGAAACTACGTATAACTTAAATTATGAAAAAGGTGCCGCGGTGGCTCAGTGGTAGAGCGTTCACCTCTAGTGCATGGGGTCCCGGGTTCACACCCTGCTCCCTCCAAGTGAACTTTGTGGTGGACAAACACCGTGTGCGTTTGTTTTCTCGGGGTTCTCCCGTTTCCTCCCACTTTCTTAATTCCATCATTTCATTCATTACTCATCATCACCGTCTCCTTTAGCCTAACCGGCATAACCGTGAGATGTAAAACTTAAAGATTTCATTTAATTTTCATTTGAATTATGAAATCGACCAAAGGAAACTTTTATTACTAATCTGTGTTATATTTTCTGCAGTCTATAGATTGTACATTCTGAATCTTTAGTTCCAATCGTACACAATGAGAAGGAAATTAAAGATAGGTCTAAACCAAGTATGTGCAAGTTGAAACAGGGGGTGGACCAATCGAAGAGGAGTTACTGGTGTCGAGGACCACATATGAGACAAGGTATAACATTTTTATAATAACCGAATGGCCATATGTAATGGAGAAACTCATTTAACGCATACTAGCATAACAAGAACTCAAAATCTGTTATAATTGTAATCAAAATATTTATTTATTTACTAAAGAAAGACAGTAAAAATTCATTTATTTATCATTTTGGTGGGGAATTTCATTCTTCATTTTCTCAAAGAGTCTCTCAATGTTCCCTAGTACACCGGATGTTCCAACGCGGATGATGTTTTCCAAAGTGGACATCAGTTATCCAGAAAATATTTTCAATTCAGTTTAAGATTAGGTAAGAAGTATATTTTCAATAAGGGGTTAGACAGGCCGAATGAAAGGGTTCAGTGGGCCAGGACTGGTTCGGGGGCCGGCTGTAGCACATGACTGGTCTAAACGCTGTGCAACAGCTATTTAGTAGGAAATCCAACATGAAAATTAACAAGACCGAAACAAAAGTTATGAGATGTATTAGAAAACAAAGAAAAATTACTAAATTAAGAGACCACTCAGTGGTAGAAGTGGAGGAATTATGTTACTTGGGGAGTAAAATAACGACCGATAACAGGTGCAAACAAGATTTAATCCTCGGACTACCAATTGTAAGAAATTATGTTATTGCAGAACATGTTTAGCTAAAGCATATACCTTACGGTCGTTCAAATTGGACGTGTGTGAGTATCATAAAATTTGCTATTTTAAGTTGATGGGCACAAAGTACCCCTCCCCCGTTGGTAGGATTGTGACTGACATTTAGTAGTCTCCATCCTAGATGGCAGTATAATAAAAGCAGCACCCCGCCTTTTCTGAATTTGGCGGTAAGTCTTGTGCCATGTACTGTTCATTTTAAGAGTTTCACGTTAGTGTATATCATAACTTTGCTATTTTAAGTTGGTACACACAAAGTAAACCCCTCCCCCGTTGGTAGGAGACATTTAGAAGTGTCAATTGTAGATGGCAGCGTAATAAATATCTGTTAGTATCACACTATGTAGTGTTCACTTCAGTATCTGTAGCTTTTTGTGAGAGTTTCTAAGAGTGTTGTTTCTTTCGCGAGATATATTTAATATTAACAGATGGGCACAAAATACCCACCGTTGGTAGTCCGTGTTATAAAAAAAATACCTAGGTAATTCGAGGGTTAAGACCCAGAAGATGAAGAAGAAATTCAAAGAAAAACAGAAGCTCCTAAGCCGAAGTATCGGCTTTGGACTGAAGAAAAGGCTGATGAAAGCATATGTGTGAAGTAGGTAGAGACATCAACACCAGGAGAAGAGAAAAAACGGAGAATGTAAGCCTTTTGAAGTGTGAAGTTATAGAAGAATAATGAAAATTACATGGACGGACAAGGTATCAAATGGGAGAGTATTAGAAATGGTAGAAGAGAAAGAAAGAAGTATACTGAAAGACATTTCGGAAAGACGAGATAGAATAATTGGACGAATTATGAGACATAGAGAAATCACGATAATAGCTATAGAGGAAATAGCACAAGGAAAATACTAAAAGGAAGGCACCTTTGAAATACACGGACCAAATAATAGAAGACATAGGGCAGCAAGGCTACAAAGAAATGAAAAGTCGTGGTCCAGGATAGGGAAGGGTGGATAGCTGCGTCATTTCGATCGAGATACTGATGACCTGAAATGATGATGATAATGATGACTCTCTCTTCTCTTCTTATTGAGCGCCGTGTGGACTTTGTGGTGGACAAACACCGTGCTCGTGGGTTTTCTCGGGGTTCTCCCGTTTCCTCCCACTTTCTTCATTCCACCATTTCACTCATTTCTCATCATCACCGTCTCTTTTAGGCTAACCGGCATATTGTGGGACGTAAAACTTAGATATCATTTAATTTTTTCCCATCTTATTGACAGCTTCTATTATTTGTTTTTCTTCACCTTTCCGGTCTATTTATCTCACGTGTTTACAAACCACGCTGTTTTTCCTCTTTAATTTAACATCGTCGTGATATTGTTTAATCCTCTCTTCCAACCTCTTGGCTTTCCCTCCTTATGTAATTCTTATTACATTCTTAACACTTAATTTTATAATACAATACTCCTCTCCTTACTTTAGTGTGTCTCACTTTATTTTCTCTTCTTCTTCTACAGTAACCTCACTATTTTTCTACCTAAGCAAGAATTTTAGGAATGATTCAAAAGAATGGATCAAAAGATTGCAATGTTGGTCAATAATTAATTTTTTGGATCAGGGGCCACAAAATTATTGAACGGCACCTAAATCAAGTGATTTTTCCTTTAACGGAATAAGCATATTATACTGAGTTAAAAACTAGTTCTGGTTTGACTACACTATGCAGTTCTCCATATATAAGGCCTACAAGAAAATTTTTGCCTAAAATTTATTGGATCTTTTGATCCAATAAGACATTAAAACACGGGGGAAAAACACATTGGATAGGAAGAGAAGAGGTATTATTGAATTGGAATTTAAAAAAAAATACAATTGTAAAAAATGAAAGGAAGAATCTTATTTGTTTTTAGAACTAATATTATTATTATTATTTTCTAAAATTGTTCTTAAATTGTACTTCCCTAATGTCTGATGAAGGTAATGGTATTATTACCGAAATTGGAACACAGATTAATAATAGTAAGTGTTTGGTTTGGTCAGATGTTATTTGTATTGAAGACTCAAGATACAGATGCAGTATGTTCCATGATATCTTTCGCAAAAAAAAAAAAAAAAAATTGATTGCCTGCATACATAATCTCTACATAATCTCTAGTGCTTGAGGTAGGGTCAGCGACGTAACTAGGTTAGTAGTCGCCCAAGTCAAGAACTCGCCTTAGCGCCCCCACCCATTCTTGACCAACCAAAACAAAACGCTCCCCGACTATACCTGATATTCACATCACACAATAATTTTCCTATTCCATTTTTTTCTTCAAGTGGTAAAGCTTGATTTCAAAGTTGCACTACATACTTTAATTTTAGTACAAGATAAAACACCAAACTAATTAATATTTGATTGCCAAATAATTTGATTTGAGTTGGTTTTAGTTTAGCGTCCCTTTCAGCAGCAAGGCTATATGAGACGTGGACCTACTGATTAACGTGGAATCCGAACCACATGAGCTCCCGCCGGGAATCGAACCCGGGTCTCCCACGCCACCAAATAATTTGAGAGTAGCATGTGGGATACATTCTTACAGTCTTATCATAGTAACTGCAAATCAAAATATTTTTTGAATTATATCGGGATGTGTATATGTGTTGAATGAATCACTCAGTTGCTTTAGAATAGAATATTATGACAGTCAAATTATTTATGACAGTCAAATCGTTGTCTCAAGTGTTATACTCAAACATTTTACAAATCTCTTAAATGGATGTAAATTAAATGAACACACAAAAAGGTGGAACTAAAATTTAACTTCGCGGGCTCTTTTGGCTCTTTCCGGGCTCTTTTAACTGCAAACGTTTTTACCATGTCCTCAAAAGAGAGCCTTGAGGCTAACTTTTGCTCCATAGATATGATGCTAAGGTTGGTGAGTCGTTGTTGTCCTGTTAAGTTTCTGACGTAATTTTTTTACAATCTTTAGTTTACTAAAATTACTTTCGTTACCTTATAATAAAAACTAAGTATTTGTCCAGTTTTGCGCCCCGACAATCCGGCGCTCATGGCACAAGCCACGTTTACCCCCTAGTTACGTCGCATGGTAGGGAAAAGCTATAATAAGACAGAGAGATTTTTTTACCCCCGCTACTATTTAAAGCAACATGTTCAACAAAATTTTGTAATAAATAAATAAATGCAATAAAAATAATTTTAATAATCACAATAGGTAAGGTCAATTAAAATCTCCCGTTAAAAAAATCTTACTCTCAACAGCACTGTAAAAACTGTATAGTTGGAATAACCCAGAATTCTGGGTTGAAAAAGTGACAACCACGCCGTATTGTCTTAGAAATCAGAAAATATGGTTATAATAACAATACGAGAAGTCAAAACTAGTAAAAAATAAAAACCTCTGGCTTGACCTGGATTCGAACTCACGCCGCGTGGCTGTTAAGCGCGTGCGTTATCCACCAGACCAACCGGAATCTTAGTTTAGGCTGTGTGATAACAAGAATTACAGCATACTTTGGAAGCAATTTTTAGTCACTGAATTTAAAACAAGTCACTTAAAAAAACTAAACCAAACCAAACATCACCCGGAATATTGAATCAATGCCATTAAAAGCTAGTTTAGTACAGCAGCTATTTATCAATGTTAACGTATGTTTTGAGAGAAATTTTCTTCACTCTTGGCGAAGTGCACTGCAGTTCACTCAGTACACTTCGCCAAGAGTGAAGAAAATTTCTCTCAAAACATACGTTAACATTGATAAATAGCTGCTGTACTAAACTAGCTTTTAATGGCATTGATTCAATATTCCGGGTGATGTTTGGTTTGGTTTAGTTTTTTTAAGTGACTTGTTTTAAATTCAGTGACTAAAAATTGCTTCCAAAGTATGCTGTAATTCTTGTTATCACACAGCCTAAACTAAGATTCCGGTTGGTCTGGTGGATAACGCACGCGCTTAACAGCCACGCGGCGTGAGTTCGAATCCAGGTCATGCCAGAGGTTTTTATTTTTTACTAGTTTTGACTTCTCGTATTGTTATTATAACCATATTTTCTGATTTCTAAGACAATACGGCGTGGTTGTCACTTTTTCAACCCAGAATTCTGGGTTATTCCAACTATACAGTTTTTACAGTGAGCACACACTATCCTAGTATTAATTACAATATATTTATTAATATAAAAGAATTTCTTAATATCATAATTTTGAAAGTTAATAACACAAATAGATGCTGTTTAATTCATTGATACCGGCAATTTCCCCTTGAGTAGTAGTGCTAGTCTTACTACTAGCTTGAGTGCTAATCTTATTACTAACACTCCTTGAATGCTACTTATGAGACTTTATTTATTTATTTATTTTATTTTATTTTATTTTGTTATATTACAACTGTGGGACAACAAAATATAGATCAAACTATTACTTGACTCTTTGGGAGAAAAAATTCTTATTAAAAACGTGATACTAGGAACGGCTGAGAATTGTAATACTGAAGATATATATATAAAAAGTATGAAATGAAACTAACTACGTAACTATTTTGGGGGAAAATGTCTTGCTAAAAGCGTGAATGATGGTATAGTAACTATAGATAGAATGTAAAAGGTGGAGAAAAGAATAACCTTAAGAGTCTTCAACCCGGCGAAATTAAAATACCGCTAATTTTACAGTAATTATTTTATATCTTCAAATAGATAAAAGATAATCGAAATGTGGAACAAGAGCGCCCTAGACAATATTATTTTACATGAGAAACCGTTATCACGACTTACTTATCTGCTTTCGATTTCGAGCCATTTTGTAAATCGGCATTTATTTTCGGGTTTCTAAACAGCTGAAAACGGAAAGCCACTAGGTGACTTGTGATAACGGTACCTCACGCTAAATAATATTGTCTAGGGCGCTCTTGTTCCATATTTCAATTATCTTTTATCTATTTGAAGATATCACATAATTACTGTAAAATTAGCGGTAATTTAATTTCGCCGGGATGAAGACTCTTAAGGAAAAATTGGTCTCAAAGGTACCCGTTTCGCCACCATAGAAGACATCAAAACCCAACATGACGGCTGGACTTCGGAAAATACCGAAAAAGGACTTCCGTCGGTGATTCCAACAATTACAGAAGCAGCGGAGCAAGTTTGTGTGCTCCGAAGATCCCTATTTTGATGACGATTAAGTAAATATGTACTTATATTGTGACAATAAAGAGCTGTAACAACATTCTGGAAACTTACTGACTGTCCTCGTATATTTCTGATGGAGTACAGTGAAACAAAAGTACTAAATTTTGTTTGTGATGGCTGAAAACTTCTACTGGGTGGCGCAGATAAAAGTAGCCCCTGTAAAAATAAAAGAAATGCAGTGAAATTGAGGAGTTTGATGCAATAAGCGCGTAAGTCTGAAACACGCAGTTGAAGAAAAACGATCTTCAAAATTTAAGTAGTTTTTTTTCTTACATAAAACAATGTAATATGCAACCTTTTTATTCCGATAGTGAATTGAAATGTTACCAGGGGGCGAAACAAGCATGACAAAGGCCACAAATTCGTTTGATGCAAAAAGGGCATAAACTCGTTTACGCCCTTATTACGTCAAACTCCTCAATTACATAAACAAAGACCTGAAATGGACTTACTATTTATTTACAATGAAAAATAGAGATAAAAATAGAGTGAAAAATTCATTTATAGAAGATGTTGAAAGTGACCCCCTGTGACATCAATACACAGCTCTGCAGGATTTCCCTATCCGGGTACTTGACCCCGAAAATTTCGCGAGTTTCCTTAATCGAACCTATTTTTACATATGCTTCCACAATTTCAATTCTTTCTTCCATAGGGAAAGTCATTTTACAGACCACAAAGAGGAACGTCTAACTTCACTGATGAAATAAACTTAAATGCTGACCGAAGAATGATAACAATCGATAATTCTTGTATGTCGATTGTCGTATATTATCCATTGTTGAAGAAATAACAATCGATAGTTGCGTAAACTGTCCATTTTTGTAGCTGTTTACTCAATTTCAGAAGTCGAAATGTTGCATTCGCATACAAAGGGAATGCGGGCTACTTTTAACTGCGCCACCGTTTACAAGAGTGATGATCATTTTAATAATTAGAATGTCTCTTGAAGCCTTCAGTGCCTTAGTGATACAAAATTTATTTTTTAAAAAAAAATCTGGATTAAATTATTTTATTTTCCTCGATAGTATGTAGATCTTATCGATGAAAAAAGAAATCTAAAAAAATGAAAATGTTCTTAGATCACTTTTGGTTTTGTGGATATAAACCAAGGTTTTGAAATCTCGGTTTTACTATGACCGTCAGCTACTCCCGTTTGGTAGTTTGGTTTTCTGCGTGGGTGAGGGAGGGGATATAGTCGATAGCAGAGAAGAGTGTGCAAGAGAGAGAGAGAGAGAGAGAGAGAGAGAGAGAAAGAGAAAGAGATATCGGGGTGTGGATGCCTGCAAGTTCTGGGCGGGCCTCTGGTCTCAGCTTGCTGTTGTTGTTAGGGTCGATATTTTGAGTGAGATCGTAGCGGGAGCGAAGGGTCCTGCGCAGAGCGGAATCTATTAGGAAATCAGGCAGGAAGTTCATGTCTCCGTCGCCACACGGAAAAGCCCCCGGAACACGAAACTCTATCCCGGAACTCCCTCACTTGAAAGCTCTTTCCTCTGGATGGTGTCCCGCAACAAATGTTTGTTGGTTGCACAAATACGGTACGATAGAAGCTGACTGCGAAATGACGTGCTGAAAATTCCCCCAGGAGAAGATATCCAACGTGTTTATTTAAACCTCTCTTCAACATTATAGTAACCCGACAATTTAAATACTATCACTTCTGCCACTGCAGACTCAATTATATAGAACTGATATGAAGTAAGAGTTATTTAGGAAATATTATAATAACCTGCAAGCATAAATGGAATCTGGAATTTTTGTGTCATGCGTACAAAAATTAAGTAAAATTTAGCTTTTTTCCTTTTTTCTTTTCTTTTTTGTAAACCCAAATATTTCATACAGAGGAGTATTTGATTTAATCCAACATCTTGGTTTCTCTTGGCAAATTACAAATGAGAGTAAAATCTACCCGTTTCAAGCATTTACCTCTAACACAGTCATTTCCAATTAACCAAAATGTGACGCAGGAGAATGATTTTGCGATCGGAAGTAGAATTGAGAAACATTAGTGCAGCAAAGGAGGAAGGGTACAGTACGCGGCTAAGAAATCGTTACAAAAAATTTAAGTCCAAATTGCTAACAACCTCTTGCCCCTTTTGCGTATGCATTCAGAAACACACGTTTCGATCGACTATATGTTTCTCGTATTCAATCCAACTCACCCCTTTCTCCACCTTTCTCCACCCCTTTCTCCACCGAAAGCTGCCTTGATTGGCTAATGTGTCACATATTCTCTAGAATACTGCAGAATTTCCCTCTGGATATATGATTAGCGCACGTGTCTTCGACACGGGAGACCTGACTTCTATTCCTGTTGGCAGATTATATTCGGTTTCCACGTTAAACAGTAGATCCACGTCTTATATAGCCTCGCTGTATGAAAGGGACGGTAAATCCCAACCAACAAACCACCTACAGTTGTACGTTACATTAAATTCATAACTAGCAAGCAAAATTAACAAAAACTATATATATAAGGATGTAGTACCATTGTACGATACGACGAGGATGACCATTGTGCGATTGCTTCATTCGTATTCCATAAGTCTGTCCATCGCTTTTTAAAATTTCAGCAAGCCAATGCAATTAACGTGGGTTCCAAATCACGATTGAAACTTTCATCAGGTGCACTTCGTGGGGAAAAAAATGAAATGAAATCTCTCAGTTTAACCGTGCCTATTGGGCTAAGGGACACACATCATTAAGACAAGTGAATGATGATGGAAGGGTTGGTAGAGCGAAAATGTGGGAGAAAACGAGAATATTTTGAGAAAATCCGCGGAAATATGTTGTCCACCACAAACTTATTTCGTCGGGGATCGAACCAGGGACCACACGCACCAAAGGTAAGCGCTCTACCACTAAGCCGCCGTGCTCTTCTGCAGTTCGTGGATACAGAGGCTATAATCCAAGATCAATCCTCACAATATGGGTCATTCCTCACCATATTTTTCCTCTCCACGAGAACTAGATTATAGATCCCACGCTACTAGCTCCGACTATGAAGGCTTATGTTTGCTATCTGGGTACGTTCAATGGTGTGTGGTCAGCACGTTGACTCTCATCTCTGTTACGTTTGGCTCCTTGTGGCCCCACGTAGCGTAGTTGCTAACGCTCTTGTCGTTGGTGCGAACGGTCCCGGGTTCGATTACCAGTGGGGATACTCGATCGAAAAGATGTAACAGCTTTTTCAGGCCAACCATCCAGAGTGAGGATTTCCTCATTGATACCAGACAAATGCCAGGATGGTATCTAATATAATAGTCCCAGGCCGCAACCCCATGCCTTTTTTCTTCTCCAATTCCACGGGCAGTGTGATCACCCTTCGTATATGTGACGAGCTAACATGGCCATAGATGCCAAAACACCAGAAATTTAATTTCTAATCCTAACCTTAACGTTTGGCTTCCTAGACTAAAGTTTGCTACTTCTTAATTTAATTAGTCCCGCAAGTATCTGACGGTGCTTAGCCGACTTCAAAAATTACCTTTCCTCTTTGGGGAATCGATCCCAGGATCACACAGACCTAAAACATGCACGCTAACTATTCCTTGTATTGGATCATCAGGAAGAAGCTAACAGGAACGGATAACTAGATTTCACATTTTCTATAGCTAACGATTGAGAGAAGTCCACAATACATGGGTATATAAAGATCGCCGTTCTCTTATCACCCTAAAGGAAAGAAAACTATGGTAAACACACAAATAGGATAAAGAGAATGCGCCGTTTTTGAAGTTCAATTCCAATTTCACTTTCCTTTGAGCTTTTTTTTATTTATTGGTTGTTGATTCTTCCATTGGCATTTCCAGAACGGTTATTACAAGATACACATATACATATATGCGTAACAAGAAAAAGTGATAAGTTTAGGACGGAGAGGAAATACATGTGAAGGGTGCATAATAGGATTATTGGCGGGGGCCAGAGAGGGTGAACCGCTTGGTAATAGTCAATCTGTTCCCGTGATGTGACGATGATAATGAAGTTACCGGTACGAAGGGAACCATCTAGGGAAGAATTGTGTATCTTTGTCGATCACTACCCGTCACTCGATTTTATTTCCTCCTCACATAAAAGGAAACAGAGAAAAAAGAACAAACACACATAATAATGACATAAGCGTTTTGTTCGACGTTTCGAATATACTCATTTTTTCTTTCACTTTTCTGGTCAGGCTTGATTCTGTAAAAATCATTGTTCTTGATTGTTTGTGATCAATTTCTTCTTTTTTTGATTATTGTCGGTGCTTTTGTTTACCTCTAAACATACAGCTGCGAATTTTGATTTTGTTTTCGTGGTGAATACAATTTCAAGAATCCATCTATTAAGCCAGGCTGTTATTGGTGACACATTTGTATGGATCTTCCATTGTTTGGGAAACACAAGAATGGCAAACTGGCTGTGCATTAGAAAATAATTTTCTAAAATTGCAGTCTACATCATAAGACTTCACACCGTGCGAACAGATGATTTTTAACTATTTTTAAATTGAATTATCGTTGTCAATATATTTGTCAGAAATGTGACTGCTTTATAAGTTAGTGTCTTATATGATAGCAATATTGAGGTATATAGTCTGTCCGCTTTTAGTAGTAACCAGTGTTCCCATCTATAATAAAAAATATGATAATCTTATCGTTTTGCCTCACCGAAATATGCACAACGCCCGGAGGTCGTTTTTCTACGTCAGAGATAAGCATTCCTCCAGTGCAGCACGAGCGAAGAGTTTGATTGGTTCCTTAGCTGTATAATAGCCCGTATTATCACAAATGCAATATTATCACAAACGCAACTCTGTTATCGGCTTGTCTGTCATGAAGTTACTGCCAAAAGGAACAGATTGCAAGAAATGGAACAAATCCTTCAGTTCTTGTATACATATTGTCAACTATTTCTTCACTCCAGCTTCCTACTTACTAGAAGTTTTCCATATAACCTTTTACATCTATTAAGGATCTGACTTTTTTACACTATAAGAAGCGAAATTGCCTTATTCCGAAGAGATATTAATTAACTTGAGTGTATGCATAATGAGGTTGTCATTGTTCAGTTCTTCTACGAAATGTCTAAAGAAGGCCGGTGATATCTGGAAGTGAATGATTTAAGAATTGATAGAATGGAAGTCTAAAAAGAAACGAGAGAATCAAGAAAAATGCATTGCTTTTACGTAATGTCCATGTTTCTTCTCCATATATAGTACAATACTCCACACGAAATAACTGGGGTGTGCGGTGGCTCAGTGGTAGAGCGTTCACCTCTGGTGCTTGGGGTCCCGGGTTCGAACCCAGCCCCGCCAAGTGAACTTTGTGGTGGACAAACACCGTGCGGGTGGGTTTTCTCGGAGTTCTCCCGTTTTCTCCCACTTTATTCATTCCACCATTTCACTCATCTCTCATCATCACCGTCTCCTTTAGCCTAATCGGCATAATCGTGGGACGTAAAACTCAAAGATTTCATTTCATTTTTTCCACACGAAATATTTGGTGTGTTTTTGTGAATGTTTATAGGAGGACCTTCTGGATAAGACCTTTTAGTTCAGAGTTTTAATCCAGGTGTATATGCATGATATGTGTGTGTGTATGTGGTACATTATTTCTCGGAAATTTCTGGTCGGATTTAAACGAAATTTGGGCACAAGTAGTCCATCGTATAAGGACTAAAGATCACTACATTTGATGACCGAGCTCGGACAAGAAGAGGCTCGGCTTGACTCGTATTTGATATTTTATTTCTCGATAACCACTGGCTGCATCTGAACGAAGTTAGATGGACAAGTAGCGCATTGCTTAGCGAATAAAGATCGCTATACTTGGTGGCGTAGATCGGTCAGGTACAGCTCTACTTGGCTCAGCTTGGCCACAGATTTGAACAACGGGAGCTCGTGAATCCGGTTCACCGATTGTCCCAACCACTTCTCTCATCATTTTGTGTATAGCTTATCTTGAATACTAATATTGCTTTTCTCCTTTCAGGTATTACTATGACAAGAACATAATGACGAAAGTACACGGGAAAAGGTATGCGTATAAGTTTGATTTCCAAGGACTCGCAGCTGCAACGCAACCAGCAGCAGCAGACCCAGCGGCGTACAAATACCAGTCCGACCTCTTCATGTCCAGCTACCACCATTCCACAAAGCTCAACTTTATGGGACCGCACGCGGGGATTCCCTCATCATCCGGTAAGTAGTATAATTTACAAACAGCTTTCAGATCAATTAGTAGTCGTTTAATCAGTAGCGGCTCGTGAGGGAAGTTACATCAGCAAAAAAAAATACAATTTTATTGCTATAAGCTTAAGAAAAAAATTGACCTCCAAATTCTTGTATCAAGAATTATAATATTAAACATTTTTCTTCCCTGTTTGTGTAGCGATAAAATTGTAATTTTTTGCCTATGTTACTTCCTTACGAGTCTCTACTGCGTGTAATATAGTGCGAACTAGTATTTATGATGGTTCTCAAACGTATCAATCGAGAGAAAATGTACCGTCAGCTTTTACAATAATAGTAAAGCTTTAGAATAATCGAATATGAATGGATTATCTGTTTAGGGATAATTGTAACTTTTTTTTTAAAAAAAAAGTCTTAACCGGCTTCACACACAACTCGCTTGTTTAAAATATTATAAATAAAAGAAGCAGCGTAATGTAGTATGAAAGTGTTCTGAAACTTTCCAGTATAACGCCTTGCTATTATGCAACCATAAAGCGATAATGCAAGTGTGGTTGTCTATATGCATGTTACGTTGCCGTAATTAACCCAGCATTCACTGAGGTACTTCTAGTCTAGCTTTCAAGATTACCATCAAATCCTAAATAAATTCATATAGGATCTACACCTTCCACACACAGAATAATCATCCAAATTGGTGGTTATGCGTCAAAGTTATGCGTGAACACTCCTAGGGCATGGTTGAATTGAAAAACTGCTCATTCTCTGAAGTTGGTTAAAAATAATTCCGTAGTACATTTTAAATAAGAACAGGACCAGAACTAATAGCTCTATGAATGTACTAACGTCATCTGCAATGTATTGCATTTTTTTTGTTTGAATCACCGCTTACTATAAAGAGCAAGAAATGAAATGAAAATAAATCTCTTTAATGTCCCATTATTATGCCTTTTGGGCTAAGGGAGACAGATAATTAAAGCAAGTGAATGATGATGAAAGAACTACTGTAGTGTAATGAAAATGTTGGAAGAAATGGGAGAACCCCGAGAAAACCCACGGACACAATGTTGTTCATCACGAAGTTACTTGCACCGAGAAAAAAATGCATGTGGTATGCGTAAAATCGTATGTTACATTTGCAAATCCTGTAGTTTTTGGACTTAACGTACAGCAGACGTATAACTGAAAACGCATGTTTTATAATGCTTTCTGTATAAGTGTTCCATCTATACGTACTTTCCGTATGAAACAATGTAGGCGGCCAGGATCTCACATACAAATGGACGTATATAACATATAGCTGACGAAGGTAACATACATATATGTATGTAATATAAGGAAGACTGTTAAGACATCCTGCGGCAGTGCCTATATAGTACACGGATAACGTATGCTCCGTGCTGATTTCTGTAGTGAGCAAAAGGATTCCATATATTTTACAATATACCGCTGTCCGGAGAACGGATTTTTCTCAGTGTGGTCGGGGATCGAACCAGGGACCCCATGCATCAGAGGTAAGCGCTCTATCTCTGAGCGATCATGCTTCCTATAAAGAGAAACCAGATATAACTTACGAATTAGAAATTACAGAATGCTGAATCATCATTTTACATGGTACTTCAACATTGCAACGTAGGCATCATCCAATAGAATGTTACTACTGTAAAAGCATTATTTCCATTCTTGGTGATTACTCTAATACAGTTCTGTAATTAACATGGTGTATCATATGTTTTAGGCATATTGCGTGGTGAGTCGTCAATACATATTGTAATACCTTCAGTAAAATGCCATTTTCATTATACAGGGTAGGGCAAACAAAAGTGGCCTGGACGAGTGAATATGATTGGACGTGAATGTATGCAAAGAACCACACCACGTGTACGCACACCACCGCTTCAGATTTTAGTGCGGGCTTTGGCGCTATCACCTGATGCAGTGCACAGGTGAAGACGGTACTCACAGTGCAGCAGAGGGTGTTCCTTGTGGAAAGTTACTTGAAAATAAATTGTAATCAATTGTTTGCTCATGAATTTCATGGTGTCAAAGTAATAGAAAAGAGTGCAATCCAGCGATTAGTCAAGAAATTATGTCAGATAAGATCTGTTTTAAACTAGACAAAAAAAAAGTTTGGAAACGTGTCCGAACACCTGAAATTGTGGATATAGTTAACCAGAAAATGTTCCAGAGTCCTACCAAATCAACCCGGCGCCTATCGCAGGAGACCGGCATCATGTACATCATGCGTACAAATACTCCATGAATCATATTTACAGTATCTTCACTCCTGACAGAGTTGTAAGCAGAAGTCAGTCTGATCTCGGCCCTAGCTGGATACCCCGGTCACCTTATCTGTCCGTGTGCGATTAATTTTTGTGGGGAAACTTCAAGTCTAAGGTGTATCGCAACAACCCTCATAGTCTTCAAGAACTGCAGCAGAATATTTCTGATGGGATTGCAGCAATTCCAGCAACCCAGCTTCGATCTGCCTTCTGCAATTTGCTGACCAAGGCCCAAAAGTGCCAAGAGGTGAATGGTGGTCATTTTCAACATCTGCAATAAGCAGATTAGCGAACTATTTTATTTTCTTTGTTGTGTTTCTTTGTACCCTGGAACTCTGTTGTCCGGACAACTTTTATTTGCCTCGCCCTGTATAATTATTTCTGTAGTCACCGATTCCTCTATTTGTAAACCAGGTGGACTTTACGCCTTAGAAATCGTAGCATGGTGAATTGTTATTACAAAAAGCATTCGAGTATTGTAACTTACGAATTTTCTAGTGTAAAGTCATACTTTGATGGCAGTAAACAAATAACAGATTTCTTTTCTATTTTAGTCAGTAGTGTACTTTGGAATTTAATAATTTCATTTTTCGTTTACTACTAAAGTTACGAGAAACATATACTATTAGCATTTTGCATTGTTAGCATTACTTGCACTAACTGTTGCTATGTGACCTGATTAAGTGCATGTGATGATAAGGATTTAAAGTCGAAAATAAAATTTATATGATTATCTGGAAATACGCTATCGACAAGTTTACATAGAGTAAGCCTTTTTATTTAAAACAATGAAGGATAAAAAGTGCTTCGAATATTATGGTCAGGAACACAGCCACCAATTTTTGTTAGGAGGGGTCCAATACTCTACAAGCCATCACGTCTATGTAGTATTGAACGGATATTATTCTGCAGCGGTAATTGTAAAATACTTCCACTTATATCTTCAGAAAGAAATGATAGAACTAAATTGTTTTCATAAGAGGAAAACAGATGAAGAGTACGATCAAATTTTCATGCTAGATCAATCATTTCCCTGTTAAACAAATGTATGTTGAGTTGAGTTCTAAGTTTTTATAGGGGTTCCGAACGCGGTAGACCCCTTTTAGTGCGCTCCTGAGTATGGCTAACATCTGATGTGAATCAGGGCACTCTTCTAATGAGTAATGTTTGATTAATTTACACAAATACTTCAGAAAAATGGATATGCATAAGCTTCTCTCAACTTCAAACACCTATATTTATACAATAGGAGAGGCTTCCTTTACACTCATGGCTGGATGTTAAACCAAGGTGGGATTGTTCGGTACGTTGCTAACTATTAACAAGCAGAGATTAACCAAACTCAGAAGCTTCCGGTGTGCAAAGCCGTGAAACACAGCTTCTGTTGTCAAGCCGAGCTTGTCTGTAGCCGAGCTCGGCCACCAAATATACCAACCTTCAACCCTCAGATAATGGGCTACTTCCCGACCAAATTTCGTTTAGCTCTGATGAGCAGTTACCGAAAAATAAATTACGAAAGTTAAAGAAGAAATATTTAGGGAGCTTCGAAATGTGGTGTTGGAGGAAGATGAAGAAGATGAAATAGACAGAGAGAATAACAAACGAGGATGTTTTAAAACGGATAGGAAAGAAGAGGACACTTCTACCCAGTATCCTTCGTAGGAAGGCCAATTGGATTGGACACATCTTGCGAAGAAATTGTCTTCTTCATAGCACCGTACAAGGAAAGATGGAAGAAAAGCGAGAAGTAGAAAGAAGAACACACCTAATCGATGATTTGAAACATAGAAGAAAATATTTTAAGTTAAAAGTGGAAGCTGAAGATCTAGAAACGTGGAAGAAACATCATTTCCCGCCCCAAACCTAAAATTAAAAAAAAAAAACTCGTTAGTTCCAGGACCTCACAAAACGCAATAAAATAATAATAATAATAATAATAATAATAATAATAATAATAATAATAATAATAATAATAATAATAATAATAATAATAATAATAATACAGTACTAGGATCACCAAAGTTGAAACTGTCTCGTCGCTATTTAGTTGCGTCTTAAAATATATACGTTTCTATTAGGTGAGCTGTGTCTCGTCTTGTATTTCGTCATCATAAACCTGTCTCGTTTCGCCTCGTAAGCAACCTCTCAGACTCGAATTTGATTAGTAGTTCTAACTATATTTTAGTCGCAGTTTTCGATCTTCATTACGTGTTGGTTACAAAAGAACATAAAACAAATTTACTCTGAAAGAATATTTATATGAAATTAACGTTGGTTGAATGTAATTGTAATGTAAAGTTTATTAGTGAGGTCGATAATACATACAGATTGATGATATTGTAAAATAACCTTGATGCTGTAGTACATAGAGCAATTTAGCATACTGGATTTAGTTTTCTCTCACAACCAGGGGCGCCCGAAGAAAATTTTCTAGGGGGCTCATCTCCTTGGTTGTTATATTACGTCTGGTGTTTCTAGTATTTATATTCCGTATACGTTTTCGTGAGCAAGAGGGATCGGGCCCCACCCTGCCCCCTTCGGGTGCCCATGCCCACAATCATTTTATTATAAAATTCCTGTTGTGTACAAATATAGTGACTATAGGCGTGGTCTGAAGACTAATACGTAGTTTGGGTAAATAAGCATTTTAAAGCTAAGGCAGGCAAGGAAAGGACACTGCAGAGCTCTAGGCAAGCTACACAGAGAAAAATCCGTTCTCCGGACAGCGGTATATTGTACAAATATACGGTATCCTCTTGCTTACTATAGAAATCAGTACGGAACATACGTTATCCGTATGCTACATAGGCACTGCCCTTAGATGTTACATCATGCCGTTGCAGGATGTCAGACATCTAACAGTTTTCCGTATATCACATGCATATACT
Source organism: Thermobia domestica (assembly GCF_964235325.1). Taxonomy (NCBI): domain Eukaryota; kingdom Metazoa; phylum Arthropoda; class Insecta; order Zygentoma; family Lepismatidae; genus Thermobia; species Thermobia domestica. The sequence continues at coordinate 162,501,361 of NC_137470.1, read as the reverse complement.
TATGTTCCATTCCTCAGCTATATGTTATATACGTTCGTTTGTGTGTGAGATTCTGACCGCCTATATTGTTTCATACGGAAAGTACGTATAAATGGAACACTTACACGGAAAGTATTGTAAAACATGCGTTTTCAGTTCTAAGTCTGCTGTACGTTAAGTCCAAAAACCACAGGAATTACGCATATAACCTATCTTTTTAAGTACGCCTCCTACATTTTTTCTCAGTGTAAGTGGCAATGGTTTAGGATTTTTTTTTTATTTTAGTGCTTTAAACAAGCAAAGAGACTTTGAGATTTTGAAGAGTTCTAGGCAAGCCAAAGCGGGTAAGAAAACCACAGAGCTGTAGGCAAGCTAAGAGGCTTGGGTTAGGTTAGGTTTTTTAGAGCTCCAGTCAAGCTAAGAGAGTTGTGATGACCAGCCAAAACTGATGCCGATGAAGACCTTACATGGTGTGTTATACCCTTTTTTGAACAGCGGTGGTTCTAATGCTCCTCTTTTGTTACATGACTTGATAATGACGAGGATATATGTCGTCTGCTTACTTATAGTAGTTGCAGTAAGAGACCACGTGATTTTGTTGACAAATAAGAAATACTGTTGGTGTTTACAAATGTAGACTAGTAAAATATGTAAGCTTCCTTCTGAGATATAGAGTTGTAATGAGGAATTTATTTATTTATTAGCTGTAAGGATCTGTCGTTGTCGGGACTTAAGTAAGAACCTGAATAAGAAGAGTAAAGACCCGTCGTTATTGACTCTTAATTCAGAACGTCGATCAAAAGAGAGGCAAGTCATTACTCCGATCCCCAATATTATCCTCTGCTGTTATATAAGCCCGCACAACCATGTGGTAGTAGGGGGTTGCATACATGACTGGCGTTATCAGAAACAACGGGAAACGTGCATACTGATCGAGCTGAAAACGGGGGGTTAGAAAATAAAATCATTTTATATGTTCAGGTCGTTTATGTGCTTTAAAATTTGGCGAAATTTGGGGAAATTCACATTTCTACGACATTTTTTATGTAAAATAATTTGTATTTGAACATTTAAACTTGTATTAAATGATGAAAAAAAACACAAGTGAGTTGTTAGTATTCTTTCCTCTTGAACTGTGATCTGCATTTATTTGTAAAAAAAAAGATATTTTCCAAAATTTCATTAACTTTGAAGGCAATGAGCGACCAGAAGATATTGATGGATTTAAATAATATTTAAACATTAATTTATCCGCTTTAAATACATGAGAAGTTGATCTTATTCGGGAAGAGGTTAATTTTAAAATGCTAAAAGTTACTGAAAAAAAATGTGAACTTTTCCAAATTTCGGCGAACTTAAAACACATACCTGACTGGAACACACAAACCAATCTCATTTCATTTACTTTTTGATCAAAAGGTACAATATATTTCAATCAAAAATGTTATTGTAGGTCTTATATCTGGAAAACTCCTATATTGTAGAAAAACCCAAACTTTCACTTAACTCAGCATGATGTGCTTATTCCGTAGAAAGTCGATTTAGAGGTCCTTCAAAACGTTTGTGGCCCCTGATCCAAAAGCTAATTATTGACCAAGATCGCAATCTTTTGATCCACTTTTTTGGATCATACCCAAAATTCTTGTTCTGTTTCTGTTACTCAATTTTAGCCTTCTCAATTCGCAAGTTTTCCGCGGTATTACGAAGTGGTAAAAAAAATCACTTTTTTCTTCTCACCCTATTGTATATATCAATTTCAAATTTGTTCTCAGATTTTAGAGCATTTGCAACCAATCAGCAATTATCTTAATATTTAAAGTTTGAAATAATCTTGGAAAATCTAGTTACACAAGATATTGACTGAGAATTGGAGGAGACACATTGTACAGCAAAATAAGTCATAAAGGTCAGGCAGATAAGAACATGCTCATCGTAAAAAGAACTATATTAAAGCAAAAATTAAAAAAAAAACTAAACAACTAACTACAATACAGACATTTGCTAAACCAAAATTACTACAAACCAATGCGCTTAGCATATTCTTTTTTTTCAGCCTAAATTCTTTTGTAGATAACTGTTTTACGTGACTTAGATTTTAGCAGTCAATTTTTTGTTACTTAGAGATTTCGTTTTTAGATATAGAGAAGTAATGTCTGCATAAACTTCTTAACAAACAGAAAAGTTGCAGAAAAATTGGCGTGTGAAGAATGCACCTTTGACTTTTTTCTCACCAAAAATGCCTTTTTTTAAAACAGAACCTTCTTATCTTCGAACAGAGTAATAAAAAATATCAATTCTGCTTTTTAGAGCCTATTATAACATCGTGTTCTTTTGCAAGATTATGACGTATATGGTAAGTTTATAATCTGGTTCGTAATATAATCCTTTCGTTTTTTTCTCTCGTCGGTTGCTTCTCGTAACCTACGAGAATAATTCGCCCTCTTTGCCTGAAACTGGAAGTTTTTGTTATCTGGTTTTAGCGCTTTTACACAACATCCCACCAGTTCTATAATGTCAGGGGGAGAAAAAGAAGAAAGTAAAAAAGCTTGACGTCACAGTTTATATGCCCTAAGTTTGTGTTAGCCTCGAAGTCTATTGAAAAGCGAGAACGGTCGTAAACTGTAAGTGGCAAAAGTTGATCACGCCAACTAGCGGTTCTGAAGTGAACTAATCCCCAGCTTTAAAAGATTGACTTGCGTTCTCATCGGGATCATACGATCCAAACTTCAACTCGGTAACTTTGCTGTTTATGGCAATAATTCAGCCATGAGATAGCGTGGTAACTGTGAATTTTCTGTCGTGGTATAACCGTAGTTAACTGTGCTGTAGATCATAGGTATTGATAGGAACTCTGTATTATATGTCTAGTTTAAGCCTCTTCTTTACAGCAAAGATTTTTTCTTTTTTTTTTTTTTTAACGATGGTTCATAAACTTTGCAATTGCTGTGAAGAAAAACGCATATGGCAAGATTTATCTACTGAGCCTTTCTCTGAGAAAACCAAATGTTTAATAAAGTTCTTTTAAAACTTGTGGGGAAACGATAGCCCTGACAAACTTACATTAAACATATTTTATGCCAAACCTCACTGATACCGTGTTTCTACGGCTAGTAAAATATCTTAACAACTGTTCAAACAGTTTAAGCTTGCATGTACTTTACATCATGTAAATCGCAAGTACGGTGTAGAGGTGACATTTAAAAAAAAAAAATGGTAGTGGGCAGATCAATATCATAACTCCTTTGAAACATTGATTAAAATTTAAAATCGTGATCGAGATAAAATTGTTTATTATTTCATATATATATATATATATATATATATATATATATATATATATATATATATATATATATATATATATATATATATATATATATATAGTCTTATAATTGGCAAATTATTAATTACTATTTCATTGTTCTTTTGCAACAATATTTCTGCCTGTAGTGATACGTATGTCAGTTAACTTGGATATTAACAAAATATATGTATTCACATCATACTTTCCACGTGATAAATATTTACTGCATATCTATATGTATTATATATACACATTCTTACATATGAATATATAATACATATAGCTATTAGAAAAATGGAGTAGATTCCAATTCTGCTTAACACTGTTTATACTTAGGTAATCTAGTTAACGCAGAACAGAGTACTTGAGTTATATGTATATATTCTTAGCTATATGAGTAGTACAGTCACTCACATAAGTACCTGGACCCCTGATTGTTATAATTTAATTACTTGGGGTCCAGGTCATTTGCAGTTGTGAGAACGCCTGGACAGATGCAACCCAACTTGCACGTAACTTTTCTCGGCACTGACAGCAGTTGGTAGCACTGACTCAGGTCTTTATGCAAGTAAAATTGTGAGTAGATGACGCACGAAACATTTCTTCATTCTGAGATGAATCTCTCTCGTTCAGAGCGTGTTGTCCAATGAACATCATATGTTAATCTCAATATTGCTGTGTATGTAATGTATTATTTCATTATATACTGTATATTCAAACAAATAAAAACGCTGATCACACATGAATCAGAAAATGCTTAAAAGTAGACAAAAATATCAAATCTAGAACAACTGTTGGAAATAAGTTTTGTAAATGACTGTCTCCATTGAGAGACCTTCTCCAATTCTCCTTATTCCAACATCTTTTTCTTTCTAGGGAAGAGAGATCTTGCTTGTCACACTGAGTATGAATTGAAATTGAAACACTTGAAAAAGTTTTAGCCTCTCCAGGATTCGAACCCTGGCCAACCGAATAGAAGTTCAATGCGCTAACCACTCATCTACCGCGTCACTTCATCTTCCACGCAAAGTAATCCTAGCTAAAATCGTTTCATGGAAAAATATAAGCAAGATACTAATGCTTGTGTGACTGTCTTAATGACTTACTCGAGATTCCCTTTGCAACTCTATCCATCACGACTCTGGAACTCACTAAAGAAATAATAAACACTTCTGACCAGAGTATATACACTTGTTTATTAAAAACTAAATTACAGTGTAACGGTTTCGACAACTTAACATTGTCTTCATCAGACACTAACTGAAAGAGATCTTAGAGCATAGATATTTATCAATATCTACATATCAATATCAACATTTATTTTAAATAATATAGGGACGACAGATTTTGCCGCTCCTCGAAACTTGCCGCACCGTGCAAATGCACGTATTGCACGTATGGTAGAGCCGGTCCTGATTACAACTCTCTTACTCTGTAATAGTAATTACAAACATTACTTCACTTGATCTTTCTTTTCGTTACTCCTTTACCTTGTAACTTAAATCTGTGTATTCTATACAGTGTGTTTCAAAACAACGCCCATAACGTTTGGAGGTGATTCTTGACACCAATATAAGACAAAAAGTATACGCGAACCTGGGTGGATAAACGCTTCCTTTCGAAGTTATAGGCTACCGAGAACATGAAAAAGTGAACTTTAAAGGTGCATAGATCCAAGACTATGTATGGGACCTATCGTAGTCGGGTCAGGACTTCACTTAGGAGCTAGTGTTGTGTCCTATCCAAACATCCATGTTTCAGAATCCTGCGGTACTTCCCCAACAATTTCTATAGGGGTAGTTGGTGAGTCCTTCAAATTATATGCCCGTAGCCAAACTCTATTGTAAAATCTTGTTATTTCAAGCTATCTATGCATTTGCACAGATTAATATCTGATGAAGTGTTAACATCAGCATCTGGAGTTTTCAACGAACTTTTTGCCTAACATGTTGTAAAGGCTGTTATTACCTTTTCGAAGAACAAGAAGAAGAAGGTATTTTCCAGACACAGGTCAATCTTGTGACATTTTTTTATCACTAGTAAGAATGAGAGATTAACGTAGTCCTTGGTGTATTAGTACTAGTAGATTCGTCATTTAAATAGTAAAATATCGAACAACTATTCGCATACGATTTGTGATTTTTTTTTTCATTGTCAGATTTCAAACTGTAATAATATTACCATATTTAAATATTCACTAAAATATTCACGTGAAATGTCATAATTACATCTAACTTCTGCTTTCTATACTGCATTTTAGAATTCTACGTTCTCTTCTGTTTTTGGCTTTTCTGGAAAGATGTTTTTGTCTTGTTAGCTGTGTCCATGGTTTGAGGAGAGCGAAATTATCCACAGTTGTACTGTACGTAAGTAGCTCGTTAAGCAGCCATGAGAACAGCAGAAAACAAGGAAGAAAACACGACCAAATGCAGAAGAAAAGGATTTTGGGGAGGTAATGTAAACTGCCGAAAAGGAAACAAAAGCGAATCAGACCTCCCTCTCAGCTCTTGACGCAACTCAGCCATACAAAATGGAGTACAGCTCGTAAAATCCGACGCACATCTTCAACAATAGACGTGTTATTGCCGCAACATTATCTCTGGTTTTCTTTAGCTCGGGAACGTTATGAAGGGACCTTATTTCTCTTATTGTAGCAGGAAAGAGGGGTGGAAGCGGAACTAGTGATGGAATTGTTAACATAAATGACTCCAGTTCCACGGAAAAGAACGAATCTTTTATTTTTCTCTTGTTGAATGGAGAACATTAAGCTATCTTGACGCACGCCATCGATCGGACTGTAGGTTTCAGTATTTATTTAAAATAAGTCAATAATAATAATAATAATAATAATAATAATAATAATAATAATAATAATAATAATAAACTAAATTTTAGATTTAAGAACAGTTTTTTTTCTTCAAAAATAAATCTGAGAATTTTTTGGTCACAGCCACCAAAGGAGGTGTCATGTGTGGTCAGTACATCCGCTTCCATTGCCATTATTCTTGATTTTCAGACCTGAGTTCACTACCTCTTACGCAGGAATTGAAGAAAGAGAGTTCGGTTTGGATTTTTTTTAAAAAAAAGAAAATGACATCATTGGTTTGGACACTGCACATTTTTGCTTTAGAATTACGCTTAATTTAAATAAAAATGAGCTCCAACAAACGTAAATAGGCTGCTTATATTAATAATCGGTGTATCATTTTCGGTAATATATTGCTGCCTTCATCAAACGCACTATGAGGAGGGGAGGACATAGTGTATCAGTGGCAGAGTGACTACCTCTGATGCGCGGAATCCCTGTGAAACATGCCCGGCAAGTATGCTTGTGGTGGACAACATCATGTCCGTGAGTTTTTCTCTAACATTCTCATTCCACCAATTTTTTCATCATCATTCACTTACTTTAATCATCGTCTCCCTCAGCCTACAAGGCATAATCGCAGGACGTTAAACTAAAAGATTTCATTTCATTTTTAATTATGCTATGAAGGTACAAGGCGGTTCACTCCTTACATTGGAGCTCCGTCATGGCAAAGCGGTTAGTGTACCTCGGTTCGACATCCGGTAGGAGCTCATCTGTTTCGGATTCCATGTTAATCTGTAGGTCCACGTCTCATATAGCCTCGCTGCAGAACGAACGTTAAACTCAAAATCAACTCAACTCACTCCTTACATGTTTATAATGTATTTTGATGAAGGCAATGCTGCCGAAACTGTAATAAAGATTATTATAAGTACTTACTTCGAACATATTTTATATTTATTTAAATCATTGGTTAACACTGTGGTTTCCAACCTGTGTATCTCGAAATTTTAGGATTTAAGATTTATAAAGGATTTAAAACCAATTTTGAGACATTCAATGCCTCCAGCGTTGCAACATTAGTCTTTACTACATAGTCACTACTTCATAGAAACTTACACTATTATTATTTTACATTATAATTAATAAAAATCATAGAAGTGTATTCTCAGTAAAGTGTGTCGTCAGTCGAAGAATGTTTGGAACTAATTGGCTAACCTATTTTAACCCTTTCCGTCCGAACCCGCACAATGGTGTGGGTAGCTTTTCTGTATTACTCAAGCGAGAATTTTTTATTTTTCACGCTCACTACGATTTCAAAACGCGTACAGTTGTGCGGGTCCACTTTCTCAGAACCTACGATGGACCCACGAATTGTTTTAATAAAAATGTTCTATACATGTTTCATGTAGATTTCATGAAAATAATCGAAGAATTTCTACTTCCGTGCGGAAAGGGTTAATCGGCGGTTAAGCTTGTCGGTATCTATCATGTGCGAAACTAAATCCACAAAGATTGTTTTAATGTCTCCCTTCTTACGATGCTCTGATTTATTTTCGTCCCACTCTTGTGTTAGTTGAAAATTAAACATTTAAAGTGGATGGTAAAGAAGAAGAACATGTCACGATAAAGACGAATGTTACCTCAAATTGAGAAAGTGAATTGTATCTTATAATGACTTCTAGAATTATTATTAAACGCTTGCAGAGACGGGTTTGGAAGTAAATGCAGTGAAAACTAAATAGTCCGTACATGGAAGTTTGTCAGAGTCATAATACTACAAATTATGGATACGTCAAAATACCAAATAATACTTTTCACAAAGTGGATACTTTCAAATATCTAGGACCAGTATTAAGAGACCAACACCATATCTACGAAGAAATTAAGCATCTGAAAACATACTGATACGAATATTCGGACCCAAGAAGAACGGCAGAAACTTCATAACGAGGAACTACATAATTTATACTGTCTACTAAACATTGTTAGGGTAATCAAGTCTAGGAGGCTCAGCTGGACAGGTCATGTAACCAGAATGGCAGAAAGTAGGAACATTTTAAAAATAAGAACTTTAAACCCAGTCAGAAAAACGACCATTTGGAAGACCCAGTCGCAGATAGGAAGACAATGTTAAGATGGATCTCGCAATAGGAATACAATAGAAAATAGGAATACAATAGAAAATGATGCAGTTGGCTACGACAGAAGTCAGTGGAGAGCTTTTGTGAACTCTGTATTGAACATCCGGGTTCCATAAGCCATAGAGTGAGTTAGATGACATTAGAGTTGGTCTAGTTGCAGGTATTCAACGCGTTCGATCGTCTTTTTGCTAAAGTTAACATTTTCATGCACATCAGTGGAGTGGCTTGTTCGACAGCACTAGGTCATCATAGTTTTGAAACAAATTGCAAGTAGAAATGTTATACTACACCTATATTCACGGAATTTGTCTGCATCTGTTAACATTTAACACTATCTGTAAGGCCCAAAAAGTAAATTCTAATTGATTGGAGACCATCCTTCTGGAAGGCGTTTGTCCAGTGTTATAAGGAACATGGAAAGACAAATAAAACATTGTTTTTGGCAAATTAATATTTTCTTTCTTGAGTAAATAGGAAGAAAAATACAAATGCTTTTTGTATTGATTGTTCTCTTAATGGATTGATTTGCATTTACGTAATATTAGCAGTAGTGAGGCTACAGCAGAGGATCTCAATAGTCTTTCCAGCGGCACTCCAACTGAAGGCACGTGTTGTCGCCACTGGATTAGAGAATATTTCAGAAGGCTATTCAAAGGTTCAGGTTTACAGCTTATGAACTACACTGATAGATCTTTTTCTTACATTTGGTAGAAGAAATCACTTCTGAAATCCTGATTTTCTTATTTGTCAGCCCTTGTATAAAGAATACACTCTGATAAACACAATAAAAATCACGCAAAATTGTATTTTAAGGTAAAATAAAAAGTCTAACCTCAGCATATGTTTCGATGTATGGCAACACAGAGAAACACAATCTCTGAGCAAACCATAAAGTTTTAAATTAAGTTATTTATGTGTAACGGTTTCTCCAACTTTTTAATTTTCGGCTTCACCGTACACAGCTGTTGCTGGAGCCAAAGGGGGCATGGCGGCTCAATGGTAGAGCTCTTATCTCTGGTGTGTGGGGTTCCTGGTTCGACCTCCAGCCAAGTAAGTTTGTGGTGGACAACATCGTGTCCATGGGTTTTCTTGGGGTTACTCCTGTTTCCTTCCACATTCTCATTCCAGCAATTGTTCAATCTTGATTAAATTGTCTTAATCATCTGTGTATTTTGGCCTAACGGACATAATCGTGGTACGTTAAACGAAAAGATTTCATTTGAAAGATAAAGCCAAATAATTAGTTAGTTGGGGAAACTGTTGTATAACAATACTTTAATTTAAAGCTTCATGATTTGCTCTTAGATTGTCCTTTTCCATGTTGAATTATTAAAGCAAAGCTGACATGAATCAGTTACTCCATGTATGGTGTATGGAATATGAATAACTACCGTTAAACTCGTGAACTTACTCGTGAAGATGTTAAAAGATATTCTCTATTAACGAACTCGACAAAGATAATTACTCTACGCACAGAACCCGAAGGACAAGGTATGACATACAAAATATATGTCAAACCTGTCCGTAATAGGGCATACACACATGTCGTAATGATACTAAACACACTGCCAACAACGTGAATAATACTGTCACTAAACAGACTGCAAGAAAACGCTAGAAATATTAATTTTAGTGGAAATAATGCTAGTTTAGTCACTAGAAAACATTTAAAAGATGCTAAATTTCTATTCTATCAATATAAATGAACCAATTGTTTTTGATAAAAATATCCTTAAAAATTTCTAGATCAAGCGACAAAGTGCTACATTGGTAACACTGATAACAAGGGACAAACGACAACCGCCTCACATTTCCGCGCATGTGTATAAATTTTTGACGTACAATTATATCATCTCAAACATTGTCCCAGTGATCAAAACATTTCATACTAATCCGTCAAAACTAATTAAAACAAGGTAGTAGATCATTTTGACATGCTATAGTTGCTCACATTTATTATGTTCATGGCGGACATATCCGTAATGTCAAAAAATCGACATATTTCCTTATGTCCACCATTAGAAGGCAATTCATTTGTACACATTAAAGTATATCCAATTAGAAGACATGCATTTTTCTGTCGTTTTGAGTCGTTTCGGGCTCTCTGTGTAGTGGTATATTGCGTTATAAACAGAATTCAAGAATTCGCTTCCGTTCAAGAGTTCTCGTATGAAAGTTATGGGTGGATTTTTTTTCGTACTAACACACAACAATCTTACTGTATAAGGCTCACTAGTTTGTGTTGCTAATAAGTGAACAGACTACGTTGAAACAAAAGCATTGAAGCAAGGTCCGTCGACCCTACTGTTCCGCGCTTTTACAGGTCCCTTCATAACTCGCTGTTTCTGCGTAGCCACTTTCTCCAGCTGTAGTGTGACGTCACCGCGGTGAAGCAGCGACAAATATCGTGTGCTAAGCCTATGTTCCGCTGTAGCGATTTGCAAAGGAAAACAATTTTTAAATGCAATAAAAATAAAGACTACATACAAATACAATATGTACTCACTATGGCATTGAGTAGCACTTGAAGAATCCACTATCTTAAAGAACATTCCTCCTGCGGAGTTCCTGTGTTTTTCTATTCAAAAACCGAATTCTGAAGTATGCCTTAGCCGTGTCTAATAGTTTCAAGATCGAAGTGTCTTTCTTAGAACATGAAACGGTCGGCCAATCACATTCTTTTTTTTTCTTCGATTCACAGTTTTTTTGTGAAATGATCGAAATATAACTTCATACTATTTTATTGCTTCCATCCACCTGGAAGAAGGTAAAACGAGACCACCATGTAGCATCATATTGCCACCATTGAACTTCGAAAGAATCGCAACTATCTTGAATCCTGAGACTTCAACTTTAGATATGATTTCGAAGAGTATTTTTTTTACTTTTCATAGTCTTATCGAAATCATAATGCACTGGCTGTTTCCACACATCTATTAAGCCTCGAATCATTGCCACCTGGACATTTCTGTGTGGTCCTAAAAATAAATAAACCTCTTGGTCATAGCATACGCGCCTATTAACATTCAATTCATCAAATATAAGCACTGAAAATTTTTCCACACTCTTTAAGTAGCGGCCTTGCTAAGTCAAAATTTTCAAAACTGGGGTAAGAATACCAGAAAAAACCGGTAATTTTGCATACAACGTCGAAATGTTGACACATTGGGTACGGGGATTCGAACTTGTAACCGCAGATGATTGTATAATTTATCAATGAGGCGTGTTGTGTTAATGCACGAATGATATCTTAATCAATCCATCTTAGTTTTTTCTTGCCATTTATTAACATATTTACTTGGCCTAGTGTAAAACCTTTTCGTAATATATCATCACCCGGATTTAACCACTTTATTGAAACGATCACAATATTATATTTTAGAACTGGCCTTTGAAATTAATTCTTTATTATATTTGCTTTCCAATTCTTTTAACTTCGTTTGTAAACATATTATTTGGCTTTGTACATACTGTTAGACTTCAGTTTTTCGTTCTCTTTGCGCAAAAAGGAGAGCTCTTCTTTTGGTTTATGCCCCTCACTCCCCACAGAACAAACAGAAAATAACATAAACAAAGAGTTGTTTTTTGTTTCAGTTACAATAGTTATTTCATCTGGCTGCACCCCAATGTCTGATTTGTTTTTTTTTTTTGTTTTTTTTCTTTAAACACCTAACTTCCGTACATTTACTTCTTTCATTATTTACACCAACATGGTTCCGTATGGTAATGGTAAGTTTAGTGAAGGCACATCTTGTTTAAACTTTTTCTTGGGTAGAATATTTAGAAGCTCAAATTTTAAATTATGTCCATAAGCTTCGGGAATAAAATGATCGGAATAGACGCTGGCGTTTTCAAGTTTCAAGATGTCTTTCCGACAACATTTCTTTTGCCAAACTTTCCGCAAAAAATCCGAGGGAAATACATGATAAATAACTTTGGAACCCGTAGTATTTCTACTATAATTGCGACAAGTACTTAGTGTAGAATTCGACATGCTTATAGACTAAGACGAGCACTACAGTAATTAATGTTTTCTTAATACAGGAAAGCAAGAATCACTCACTTTCCTGCAAAAATCAAAGAAACAAGCAATGGGCGAAAGCTGTTTCTGCTCCCGCCGTGACGTCACAATTTTACTGCATCTTCGGTTTTCAAAGAAGAGTAGTTATGACGCGACCTTAAAAGAGGAAAGGAACAGGAACAGTAGGGTCGACGGACCTTGGCATTGAAGTACTTCTAAAAGTAGTGTTGATAAATATATAAGCAACGAACTTAAACAGTTTGTAACTGAATTCTCTATGTCTTCGTGTGTTTGTCTGTTATTTGCGAATTTTTCAATTTTGGTCTCCCCCAATTCGATAGAGCATTAAAAGCTGTGATTGAATTTTCCGCGTCACTCTTACCGTTCCCGAGATATTGGCTAAAAGAGTTCCTATTTCGGGAGATTTAAGGAGTCATATCTCGGGAACCGCAAGTCATACAGAGATGATATTGGTGTTGATCAATACCTAAGAAGATGGCAAACATTTTGGTATCAAATAGTAACCGGTGGCCACTGGTCAACTGGCCAGCCTTCCTCAAATATTGTCCAAAAGAGTTCGGATTTCAGAAGATTTAAGGAGCCATATCTCGGGAACCGTAAGTCACAGAGAGATGATATCTTGCTCATTTTTCAATTTTGAACCCTCCATTTTGAGCACGCGTCTTCATAAACAACATATCGTAGAACGTTTTAACAGAACTCTTAAACGAAGCATGTGAAAAAGAGATAGTACTCAAGGATATTATAAATGGATAGATGTATTACAAGAATTGTTTAATGAATATAATAATGAAGTACATGGAACAATTGGTATAAAGCATGTAGAACTTAATAAGAATTCATTCTTTGTTTAAAAAAGTTCGTTCTAGCAATGTTCTTGGAGTATTCTCAACTGGTTTTGTGTTGTATTCGATTATAAAGTGGAATAATTTTGTGGTAAATAATTCTAAACATTTGCCAATTCTGAGAACACTCTGCATTAAATATAGGCACTTAAATCCCTTTCAATATTTAAACTTCGCTTGCTTTTTACCGCCATTTGCTAAAGAGTTATTTTTTTCTTTCATTTTATAAGTGTTTCAACTTTAGTTGAGAAGGGCCACTGTCGTGTCATGAACAGATATAAAGATGAGACTGGTATTGAAAGTTTTTTTCATTTTTTTCTTTCTCTCTTTTCAATTTGCAGATCGATGGACTTTGAGCGTTGGCGAACATGTCATGGAAAACTTTCCTTTTTTTCCTAAGTAGAAGGAAGTGTTTGTAGAGCGGGAGGTACTTTGCATGTTAGTGAATCGATACTTCGGAAACTCCAATCGTTCGGGAGCATTTACTAAAGAGGTGATGGGTTAATAAGAGCGAAAAAGGGAGGTAGTAAAAGGGGCGAGCGTTGACCCTTGAAGAGGCATACTGCTTCTGAAAGGAAAATCTACTTTACATTTTGTGAAATTCTGTTAGCTCACATATCCTAAGGACTGCTATTCGTATCGTTCACTGTGAAATTTCATACGAAGAGCAGTAATGGTATAGACCATAGTTTCTCAACCTTTGGTACGCTTACCACTGGTGGTGTGAGAGCCGCTAGTGGATGATGCATACGACATACGATTGTATTATCCTGTTAGGGTCTCAATCTATATATCTATATCATAAAATTAAAAGAGACTATGTTTTTGACTCCTAATCTCTTGACCACCCGACACATCTCGATCAAATTCTCAAGATAGATGAGGTTTGAGCCAAGGAGGTTTTTATCATTTCATTTTGACGGTAAAACTTAGACAAATGGGAGGAAGGGAGTTATAAAAATTAAATAAAACATAATTGGGCTTATGCAGAGTCGTTCTTACGCGTGATTGGTACCATACTAAAGAGTTCGAAAAAATGAAATGAAATCTTTAAGTTTAACGTCCCACGGTTATGCCGGTTAGGCTAAAGGAGACGGTGATAATGAGAAATGAGTGAAATGGTGGAATGAAGAAAGTGGGAGGAAACGGGAGAACCCCGAGAAAACCCACGAGCACTGTGTTTGTCCACCACAAAGTCCACACGGCGCGAGCTGGGATCGAACCAGGGACCCCAAGCACCGGAGGTGAACGCTCTACCACTGAGCCACCGCGCCCCCTAAAGAGTTCGAGTAACATGTATTTCCTACAGTAGTAAGGTCTTTAGTATGACGTTAATCTTACATCGAAACGACTCTGCATAAGGCCCAACAACTCTTGAACCAAACCACCAATCTCGATCAAATTTTTAAATCAAATTTTCACCATAGATGAAGTTCAAACCTGAGAAGTTTCTTTTTTATAATTTCATTTCAATGGTAGGTCTTAGGGGAGGGGTAGAGAAGGGGATAACGTAATAACTCTTGAACCACCTGACCGATCTCGATCAAGTTTTCGACATAGCTGAGGTTCAGACCTGAAATATTTTTTTGTCATATCACTTTGAAGGTGCAACTTAGAGGAGGAAGGAGAGACACTTAAAATGATCGAAAATGACCGATATTTGTGTCGAATATATAGTTTTTGGGGTCGCAGAGATGAACAGTGACACTTCCGATGCTGCCTAAATCCAATTGCGAATGAACTGCTCGAAGCGTGGTTTCTGTGTACATTTATGTGAACTACTTTGTTTAAACTCAGCCGCTAAATATCACGGATGCAGTTTTAGTCATAGGAGAAACTTACTTGAATACGTGTCGTGTTCATGTACTCACAACGTGACTCCTGTATACATTTATGTGAACTACTTTGTTTAAACTTCAGTCACTATATATCACTGATCCATTTTTAGGCATAAGAGAAGCTTACTTGAATACGTGTCGTGTTCACGTACTCACAACGTGACTCCTGTATACATTTATGTGAACTACTTTGTTTAAACTTCAGTCACTATATCAGGGGCGTCATTTCAGACTTCGCTTGGGAGGGGCAAAAGCACCACTGACATAAGAATCTCACGTTTTGTGCTAGTATATTAGTAGACAATCTATTAAAGCATTTGTATTCCTCAAACTCTTGGGGGGGCAATTGCCCCCTCCTGCCCTCCCTAAATGACGCCTTTGCACTATATATCACAGATCCATTTTTAGGCATAAGAGAAGCTTACTTGAATACGTGTCGTGTTCATGTACTCACAACGTGACTCCTGTATACATTTATATGAACTACTTTGTTTAAACTTCAGTCACTAGATATCACGGATCCATTTTTAGGCATAAGAGAAGCTTACTTGAATACGTGTCGTGTTCATGTACTCACAACGTGACTCCTGTATACATTTATATGAACTACTTTGTTTAAACTTCAGTCACTAGATATCACGGATCCATTTTTAGGCATAAGAGAAGCTTACTTGAATACGTGTCGTGTTCATGTACTCACAACGTGACTCCTGTATACATTTATATGAACTACTTTGTTTAAACTTCAGTCACTAGATATCACGGATCCATTTTTAGGCATAAGAGAAGCTTACTTGAATACGTGTCGTGTTCATGTACTCACAACGTGACTCCTGTATACATTTATGTGAACTACTTTGTTTAAACTTCAGTCACTAGATATCACGGATCCATTTTTAGGCATAAGAGAAGCTTACTTGAATACGTGTCGTGTTCATGTACTCACAACGTGACTCCTGTATACATTTATGTGAACTACTTTGTTTAAACTTCAGTCACTAGATATCACGGATCCATTTTTAGGCATAAGAGAAGCTTACTTGAATACGTGTCGTGTTCATGTATTCACAACGTGACTCCTGTATACATTTATGTGAACTACTTTGTTTAAACTTCAGTCACTAGATATCACGGATCCATTTTTAGGCATAAGAGAAGCTTACTTGAATACGTGTCGTGTTCATGTACTCACAACGTGACTCCTGTATACATTTATGTGAACTACTTTGTTTAAACTTCAGTCACTAGATATCACGGATCCATTTTTAGGCATAAGAGAAGCTTACTTGAATACGTGTCGTGTTCATGTACTCACAACGTGACTCCTGTATACATTTATGTGAACTACTTTGTTTAAACTTCAGCCGCTAGATATCACGGATCCACTTTTAGTCATAGGAGAAACTTACTTGAATACGTGTCGTGTTCATGTACTCACAACGTGACTCCTGTATACATTTATATGAACTACTTTGTTTAAACTTCAGTCACTAGATATCACGGATCCATTTTTAGGCATAAGAGAAGCTTACTTGAATACGTGTCGTGTTCATGTACTCACAACGTGACTCCTGTATACATTTATGTGAACTACTTTGTTTAAACTTCAGCCGCTAGATATCACGGATCCACTTTTAGTCATAGGAGAAACTTACTTGAATACGTGTCGTGTTCATGTACTCACAACGTGACTCCTGTATACATTTATGTGAACTACTTTGTTTAAACTTCAGTCACTAGATATCACGGATCCATTTTTAGGCATAAGAGAAGCTTACTTGAATACGTGTCGTGTTCATGTACTCACAACGTGACTCCTGTATACATTTATGTGAACTACTTTGTTTAAACTTCAGCCGCTAGATATCACGGATGCATTTTTAGTCATAGGAGAAGCTTACTTGAACACGTGTTATGTTCACGCTTATGATGTTGAGAATAAAATCGAACAATTTAAGAGCTGATCAGATTTCGGTACTTCTTAATGTGAATTCTGGTTCAGATAATTTTCTAATATAGTGAAAGATATATTTTGCATTAATTATTTCTTTATTATTTGTTGTCAATGCCTGTATAGTAAATTTCAATACATGTGGTTTTTCACCATAAAAGGTGTTTGACGAGGAAGAATTGCAAATGTTAGAGCAATTATCGTAAGTATTCAAACTTATAAATCTCTACAAAATCAAGCTTTGTAGTTTCCTTAAGTGCTTTTAAAATAACAGCAACTTAAGCGAATTGTTTTCTACGATTTAAAAAAAATAATAATAAAATCTATGACAAAGAAGTCTACTGATAAAAAATGTATTTAAAAGACCGTTCGCAAGGAGCTAAATTAATTGGAGTTTTAAGTTCGTTCCCAGCACCTACGTAATATGAGGAGAAAACAAAACTGTTTTGCATACAACACAAATCACATGTACTGTCGAGGTCGAACTATCAGCGCCTGGGGCGAGAGTATACGACGGCGCCCCGTACATATGAGTGAGTTTGACAGATCAGCCGCGAAGCGCCACCATGGTTGGCGCTAAGGGCATGAAAATTTTCAAAAATAAACCCTGCTTTTCCTTGATTTTGGGGCGCTTTTAGCAAGTGTCTAGGGTCGCAAAAAGTATAAATCTGATCCTGGTCAAATTAAATATTAGATTAAAAATAATGCTGTTGATCTAAAATATTCCAAGTAATTTTTCTCTCTCTTTTTTCTTTCCTTCTTTCCTTTTCTTTTTTTCTCTCGAATTTTGCGCCCCCTTAATTCGGCGCCTAGGGCCGTCGTCCCGTTTGTCACCATTAGATGCATTCCTTAACTTAAATAGAAAAAAGTCACAAAATAATGCATGTAAACTCTATAGAGCCATGTTGGTCCATTCTGGAGTCAAGAATATTATTCTGGAGTCAATAAGTTACTGAAGTTACGTACAGTACAACTTTCTTCTGAACAGATATTTAAGCTTAAAACCGCATACTCTCCATAACTTCTTTAGATCACTCCAACTTGCTTTGTTGTGTCTCTTTATATGCCAAAACATAACATTAAATACGCGTTCTGAATTTTTATTAATTCTCTCATTTTTGTGCTCTTTTTTAAGCATCCTCGCCTTATACACATACAAGTGAACACACCTACACATATGTAAGTTGACACAGTTCACAGTTTATTCTCTCCAAATTTTTTTTCTGTTTCTTCATGGATGCCAAGTCTGTAAAGTTTCCTTTTTTAAAAAAAAAATCAGAAGAATAGATGGTGAAAAAATAAAATACTTGTCCACCAATAAAAAATCTATTCTCTGCAATCGAAACGTGACTTGAGTACCTTCACTTTAACATACTTTGTTCTTTTTTTCTCCCTTTTCTGTTTTGAACTTTCATGTTTTCTATCGGGAAAAGTACAGTGTTGCTAACTAACCCTTTTAAAGATTTATGTTTTCATACTTTCCATCTTAACCCCAAGTAAGACAAATGCAACCCAATAATGCAAATACACATTTTATTGTATTTACCTTAAAATAAATGTTTCACGATTTATTTGCTATTGATTTCGTGGAGCCGCGGCAGCTCAGTGGTGGAGCGTTCAACTCTGATGTGTGAGGTCCCTGGTTCGATTCCAGCTTGCGCCAAGTGAGCTTTGTGGTGGACAAACACCGGGTTCGTGGGTTTTCACGGGATTCTTCCGTTTTCTCCTACTTTCTTTATTCTAACATTTCTTTTATGTCTAATTACCACCGTTTCCTTTAGCCTAGCCGGCATAATCGTGGGACGTTAAACTAAAACTTACAATTTAAGACATAAAAAAATGTAATAAGATACTCATAACAATTGAAAATGTTTGTTCGTGTTAATGCGCCTTTTCAGCATAGTGGCTATATGAGACGTGAAGCAGTTCAAGGTAGAACCAAACCACCGTAATGAGTTCAAATTTCATGCTTCCATCACCTGGAATCGAAATGAAACTTTTAGTTTAACGTCCCACGATTATGTCCCTTTAGGCTAAGGGAGACGATGATTAAAGCAAGTGAATGATAATGGAAGAATTGGTGGAATGATAATGTCGGTCTGACATAATGTCCACCATAAACTTACTTGGCTGGGGATTGAACCAATGACCCCACGCACCAGAGGTAAGCGCTCTATCGCTGAACCACCATGCCCTCTCCTGGGAATCGAGTCCAGGATCATGTGCACTAAAGCCGTGGGCGCTTGCCGCTAGACCAGCACGGAAGACAATTGGAAATAAAGCAACACTATATTTTTTATATACATATTTTAGTACACAATATTGCAAGTGCATCATTTGGTTGATTAACACGTTTGCATATTTCATGTAAATTATTTTCGAACTATACTTTTTGAGTTTTCCGAGGTTGATTACGTGGCTGAAATCACACTTTGCACGTTGATTCCACCATAAACAAGGGACCTCCATAGCACTTACCGTCAAGATATAACTGCGCTACCACTGCGCGGAAATTTTGATAGAACCTTTTTTTTTTACACTGATGCTATTTATATAAAAAAAATATCTAGCTAGTTCTATTACTCAATTTAAATATATATTATGTATGTCTCTTGAATCAAATAGAAATAAATTATTCGAACTGTAAAGGCATTGAAACGCTCAGAAAGGGCAAATTAATATGATTGAAATGGAATAAACATGAGTTAAGAAGTATGGTACCACAGCTCCTCAATATTTTGGCCCATAACAGATAAAAAATGAAATTGAATCTTTGAGTTTTACGTCCCACGCTATGCCGGCTAGGCTAAAGGAGACGGTGAGGATGAGAAATGAATGAAATGGTACAATGAAGAAAGTGAGAGGAAATCCACATACGGTGTTTGTCCACTACAAAGTTCACTTGGCTCGAGCTGGGATGAATGTTCTACCATTGAGCCATCGCGTCCCTCCCATAACATACAACGTTACTAGACTTCTCACATTAACTGTGTAATGAGCAATTCGAAAAGTACTTACACAGTTTATTTGCACTTATTTTCATGTGCTTACTTTATCCAGATTAAATACGCGAATGAAATCAAATTTAAGTAATGTGATTATTAGGGCATAAATAGTCTATATCAAATCATGCTTCCTGCCACAGTATAACTTTTGGAGTAATAGTTGCCTTTTCTGAAATTCAAAGATGGAATTGTATTCGAATATAACTGATATAACTGAGTTAGGCGCGTCTCCTCGCGGGTACATGGCCTTTCTGACCTTCAATACAGAAAATTCGGTTTGATCCACGGTGAGAAAACATCTCAGGGTTTAACCTTCTTTAAATTGTAGTCTCACATTTCACAAAGCCTTACTGCTTATGACTAGCCGCACATTGAGCGAAGGACAGGGCAGCCGAGCTGGAGTACACTGTGAAGAAAACGCAACAAATCCTCGAGCTACACATTCACTCCAACACATACTAGACAAAGACTTCTTGAACGTTGTGATTGAGTGACACACAGGGTCAATACACTCAGTGCTTTCACTCCTCCTCTTCTTCTGGCTCGGGTTGAGTATCCTGCCTCTGGTCAAAGTAGGACCAGCATAAATTTCAAGCAACCGAAAGAAGTTAGATCTTGTTTCATACATTGTTTTGCACTATAAGTTTCCAGCGAGGTTACTACGCAGTACTGCAGAAACGTGCTGCATTCGTTATCATTCATATTTGAGACTTTCAAATTATGCTATGCGCATGTGCGAAAACTCTTATGGAACGACTATGTCCGTCCATCCGTCTTTTTGTTGATAGGAATCACCACAAGAGCGGCAACAGAGAAAGAATCTTATAAAAGTATGGTTTCAATGCGTCAAAAATATGTTTTATATTGTTCTGTACCTTTATTGAAACCAGAAATATTGGAAATTTACCATTTAAGGCTTTCACATCACCATAGAGCAAAAACGGTAACAGATAGTGAGAGACTGCGTTTTGATATCAATCCAGCATTAGGTGCCTTATTCGTCCTTATTTCTCTACTCAACGTAAAGTTTTTGAAATGTACCGGATTATTACAAATGGTTGACCCGATTTCATAAATTCACTGAAGCTTCATTATTGGACATATTGGAACGAAACTTTGCCGACATATTGAAAAACTCAAAACTGTGTGTGTGTGTGTGTGTGTGTGTGTGTGTGTGTGTGTTGCAGGTTTATTTATGATTTCTGTCACGAGAGCGCAGCAGTGAGTATTCACTCAAGATGGCGACATTCGCAGAGAACGCTTATGTTGTGCTCGTGTTTCATTCACATCAGTCTATTCTAACAGTGTAACGAAACTTCCGAATGAAGTTCAGTAAATATCCAGCAAATGCCAAGTCCTTTCAGCGATAGTGTACACAGTTTGCAGCTTCACCATATCTCCGTAAGGAGAAACCAAGTGGTCGGCCTACAGTGACTGAAGAACCGGTCGTGGTGGGAATGATGATCAGCAATTCCTGTCATGGCCTCTACGCTCTCCGGATCTAACCCCATGCGATTTTTTTTGTATATTGGAGAAGTTAGATGAAAAATACTGTGTTTACGCCTCCTCTACCAAAAAATCTAACAGAACTGACACATGTGAGAGCTCGCATTAATAGTACTTTCCAACGGATTGATAGGGACATGCTGCACCGAGCTTGGGAAGAACTTGATGATTGACTTGGCATTTGCAGAATTGCTAGAGGGCACATATAGAGCACTTGTAATGTCACTAAATCTTTGAGTTTTCAATACGTTTGCAAAGTTTTATGACAATGTATCCGATAAAAAATAAAGCTACAGTAAATATATAAAATTGGGTCAATTATTTGTAATAACCCTGCTCTACAACTTTCAGTTGCAATGTCGATCACCATAAAGAAAAACATTGTAAAAGATGGTGGAAATTATTTTCTTATATGAATTCAGAATTTCAGAGTTGTGGTTAATTTCAGCTCATATTATTCAGTTGAAACCGAAAGTGATGAAATCTACTAAAACTACCAATTTCAATATTGACTCCTACAGAGAAAAACTGTACAATATAACGAGAAACAATTTTATATGGATTCAGCCTTTTCGAGCTCCGATTTTTATTGAAACCGGAACTGACAGTCCTACCACGTCCGGCTTCAACATCGTGTTCCCATAGTTTACAGATCTACCGTAAAGTACAGTGTGAAAGACAGTCCACTTGTATCCTATTTATGAAACAAGAAAACATTTCAGTCCGTGAGTAACACTATTATGCAAACTCCACAACATTTGAAGAGTTACACATGACAGAAGTATTTAGTCTAAAATATTGATATATTTTTAATTCTTATTGCAAACCCAAGGTCCTTCAGACTGTCAGTTACTCTAATTCATAAGAGTTCAAATGTCAGGCTAATAGTTGTCACTAGCTTTGCTTCTCCTTGGTGCCAAAAGTTGTAGCTAATGTGCAGTTAATTTGCAGACGTATTGAAGATTTGGGGAAACACCTAATTACTTTAATATCAACTATGTTCCTGGTTTAGCGCTCCGTGCAATTTTCAACGACATTGTAGTTACAAATGTTTCTTTTAATTCCACTTATAAATCGTAGAGTGAACATTCCCTGCCTTCAGATTCCGTACCGTTCTTTTTCTTTAAATCTTATGAGTTGGTTTCACTGCTTGTTGGGAATCAAAGGTGCCCTTCCTAACCACAGCAGCTCCCCCTGTGTTTCATGCTAGGAAACCAGAATGCATAACGCGGAACGTAGGCGTGAGTTGGGAGTAAATCTGAAAGAAAATGCGCGACATTTTTTTCTTCCTTCTCCCCGGATCTTTTGAATCCCATATATGTGAGAGTGTAGTAAGAGAATAGTTAGACGTCAATTTATTCTTGTTAAACACAAGATACTACCATGTCGAGTAAAAAGGGAAACTTTTTGATTCGAAAAACTATCATTCGAACTTTTTTCTCTCCCATACATTGAATTTCCTATGTAATTTTTAGGTAAATCTTTGCGAAAAGCATAGCTGAAGGGGTCAGGAGACGAAATCCTAAAATATTTTCTGAATTTGATTTGTGATTTCCTGTACAAAAATACACACAAGAAAATGCTCTCTTGATAGTTAGCAAACTATTCTATAGAAATATTTTGATACAATATTTATAACATAAATTCGTTATTATTAACAAATTTTCTAATATGAAAACGATCTAGTTTGCAACACACTCCTGGGCATCATTTCATATCAGTCTTCAAAATTAAAAACACAAAAAATGCGAAAAGTAATTACGACTGTTATCGCAAAGTAGCGCACAAATTTTGCGTTTTATTGACGCAATCTGTTACGGAATG
Source organism: Thermobia domestica (assembly GCF_964235325.1). Classification (NCBI taxonomy): domain Eukaryota; kingdom Metazoa; phylum Arthropoda; class Insecta; order Zygentoma; family Lepismatidae; genus Thermobia; species Thermobia domestica. The sequence goes on along the minus strand of NC_137470.1, from coordinate 162,478,114 downwards.
ACTTTCCTAGTTTCACAAAAAACAGTATAAGGGCACATTTACACTTTTGAGGCAGTATGAAATGAAATCTTTAACGCCCCATGATTATGCCCTATAGGTAAAGGAAACTGATGTTCTATGTACGATAATGAATTTGAAATAATTTGTGGAATGCGAATGTGGGAGAAAATGGAAGAACTCCGAGAAAACTCACAGGGGATATGTTGTACACATAAAATCACATTACTTGGGATCGAACAATTGACTTTTTTTTTATAAAAGATGAGCGCTTTACCACCGAGGCATCTTGCCCACTTTCACGGTGTTTGAAATCTCTCGTTGCACGCTGTGTTACATCAGTGCATGCTTACATTTTTAAGTTCCCCAGACGTGGTCACATAACCTTTGAGATGTTTCTTGTTCTTTGGTTTCATCACAACATGCACTTTAGCCATTTAACATATAATAAAAAGTTTTCAGTCTCACTTGATGTCTTGCGCGGGTATTTAATCAACAATTATATTTGAAAATATATTCGTTAATGTTTAAAAAATGTTTAAAACCAGACTATTTCTTTAATAGTCTCTTTTGTATAAACTAGAAAGCCCTGGCGTAATAACCTGTGAAGTACATACTATGAGTATCCAGACAGTTATCAGTTGCTTGTTCTTTCATTGTCCTTACCTCTGCCTTTTGGGACAAGAACGTATGAATTGCTAATTCAAGCAGTTCGTTAACTACCTTACGCCAACACTGATAACTATGTAATCCAATTGTCTGTAGAACCTTGATCTAAATGCTCTATCAATTAGGCCACATGGTTATAGAGTATTATTATATCTTCAATTTGTATCTTTTTAAACACATTATAAATTGTTAATATCTTAAAATCATGGACATACACAACTGATAACTGATTCATGTATGAGCAAAAAGTCTTACTTTACTATAGTGCATTAGACTATGATTCTATTCCCAACTATGTCACTCTATGCATGCATGTGTTCAGATCTATACCTATACTGAGGTTCTGTAAAATAACGAACAACAGAATTGATGAATTATACGTTAAAATAAAACTAGTTGCTCACCTTAACCATAATTCTCAACACACTGTCTCAACCGATTTTCGTGTTTCCTTAAATCCTCTTAACGTGTGGGGATTCTGAGCTGTCATTACAGATTATTTTCTCGCAAAAGATTACTCAAACCTTAGGTTTTACAGTATACGCTTTACAATTATGAATATTGCAAGATTCCGTTGAGGTTAACACGGTGCACAGCACACTTAACAGGATCTCTTCTTCCAATCCAGCGTTTGGAAAATATGACATGAAACCACTGTGTACAATATCTGTGTAGTTGGATAGCATCTTAAATTATTGAAGACTTTGTGTTAGTATCAGTTCATGAAACGGTAGTTTTGTTTATGTATTCATTTTTGCGTAGATTGTCATTTTGAAGAAAAAAGTGGTAAACGATGCGCGTATCCCATTAACTACACCATGCCACCTGTGTTGAAGCTTTTCGTTAAAAAAGGAATGCTGCTTTGTGTTTGACTTGTTCTCAAATTGTTTGTTCACCGGCTCGTAAACAAACAATTATACTTTGTCATGTAATAGGGTCTACCAATCCCTTCAAGGAAGATATATTTCTTTGAGCTGTGAAGAATAAGCTTTACGTGTAAACTCAACTTTGAGTCGTTGCATGATGAACAATTTTACAAGAATGAAAATACTAAAATCTCTTGCTCGATATCTAACCTGGTAATCTGAATGAAACTCGATCTCGAAAATCTCACTCCAACGCTCTATCCAGTTGTTGAAGTAGAGCTTAACCCGATTGCAAGTTTTGAAATCTCAACTTCGGATATTTCTAGTGTTGAACTTTTCATGAGGTGCAATTTTAGGCTCCTTACCTATCGGTGGTTATCATGACCTAATTTTATTCCGCAATTTTTTTCAGTATTTTCCAAATACGTTGTCCAAAACCACTTCACCTCTTTTCCCACTTCTTAACTTAGCCACATGTGTGTATTCCTTTACTACTCATTATCCCACGAGTTCACAACATGCGTATGAGTTGAACATTTTCCTGTGTAATGAATAATTATTCAGTGACATAAATTTCACAGTAAAAGTTCAGCCATACTCCTCATGATTCTTACTCCATATTAACGTTTGTTAATTATATCGTTCTAAAACATATACATACGTATATCGTTTGCATTTTTTACATTGTTCAAACATATTGACTTCAATTTTTGAATGTAGTAACTGTAAATGTGATTCCCTATGAAATTGGGTACATATATCCAAAAGAACTAATTATTTTAAACCTCATTTTATATCTGGTTACATCGTAGGAGAGCCACTATTTATATTTTGAGCCTTGGCCACACTGCTTGTAGTTAGGCACCATTTTTTGTTTGCATAGAAACGTTTGTTTTTGTTGACTATAACGTACTTCAAATGTTTTGTCAATAGCTTTTTTGTGTTGTTTACGTTGATTTGAAGATCACGTGACAACAGAAAAATGGAATTAGCTCGTTAAATTTTTCGTACGATGATTTATTACGATTTTCGAAGTGAATTATCCACACAAGAGTGCATCGATCAACTTACTTCCACATTTGGCGATGAAGCCCCATCCTTTGCCACTGTTAAATGTTGGTATAACGATTTTACCCGTGGCCTCCATTCGCTCACTGAAGAAATTCGCGAAGATCGTCCAAAATCAGTTGTTGTTCGCGAAAATATTGATGCTGTGCAAAACCTAATACTGCAAGATCGTCACGTGACATACTATGAGATTGAGGCAACCCTAGGTATTAGTTTCACCAGCATATATATAAAATTTTAACTGGTCGTTTAGCTGTGACAATGTTTTTTTTCTTTCGTTGGATCCCACATAATTTGACAAAATTCAAAAATAAGCTCGCGTCGATTAATGCACACAAATACTCAATAAATACAATGACGGTACTTCAAAAGACATATATAAGAATGTAACAGGTGACGAATCATGGATATATGCATATGAGTTGGAACGTAAACAGAAATCGACGGCATGGATATATCAAGATGAACCAAATCCAACAGAAGTTATTGGCGCTCGAAGCACATTGGAACAAATAGTCGCCTTTTTTTTCAGCAAAACTGGTAATGTGGCAATGGCAACTGTGCCTTTCGAGGAACGAAGAATCGTCAACTCTGAATAGTATACAACAGTTTGTTTGCCGGAGGTCTTCGGTCAAATTCGGAAAACAAACGAGCGCTGTCGGATCATTCTTCATCAAGACAATGCGAGCTCTCACACATCTCTTCTAACAACCGACTATTTGAACACTCAAAAAATCGAATTGATGGGTCATCCGCCATACAGTTCTGATTTGGCACCCAGTGACTTCTTCTTGTTCCTGAACGTCAAGAATAAATTGCGTGGACAACGATTTCCGTCGGCGGAAGAAGCCGTTGATGCGTTCAGAAACCATATTGTGAAGGTGTCTCAAGAAGATTAGAAAAATGCTTTGACAAATGATTCGAACGAATGCAAAAGTGTATTGATCATAAAGGAGAATATTTCGAAAAACAATAAATCAATTTGCAATGACAAATTGCTGCTTTTCTCATTGTTAGGCTCAAAATATAAATAGTGGCTCTCGTATTGTATGCTTATGTTACATTTATTTATACATATTTCTGGGCATTACTAGTATGTATGACCTTAAACCCATCACGTGTGAGGGATAGCATCTCTCGCCGAACACACTATCCGGCGAAGGGGAAAGGAAGGAAGCGGCCTCGGGTCTGTATGTTAGATACTATCCCGGCATTTTTCTGGTGTAAATGATGTAAACCGAGGAAATACTTCATTCAGGATGGCAGACTTGAAAAAGCTGTTACACCTTTGCGATCGAGTGTCCCTATTCTGTTATATTTATTCCAGAAACTTAAGATTTAAGTTTTTCCTCTCTTGTCTGCAAACTTAGTTTTATTTGATGCAGTTTAGTTCCTGATGGGAATAAGATGTGATAAATGTTTTGCTCTAAAATGCAAATATTTACATTACAGATCATTTATCGTTTTCAATTTTTAACTATGTAGAAAAATATTAATCATGTTTTTGCTATAGTGACAATCATGTTTTGCAAATATGTGTATGTAATATTCATTGCAATTTTAATTAATTGTTATAATATACTTCTGCATAATTATTTAAACTTACCCAAATGTAATCTTTTTCATTTCAGCAAGCATTTTTCCTTCACCGACTTCGTATTGGACAAATCCTAGTGCCAATTTATACTCCAATATAGCAGCGGCATCTAGTCACTCCATGACACATCATCCAAGCCATGTGACGTCACATCTTGGCTCATACCCTCATTACGCATGACCAGCTACTGCTGCTTGGGGACGAGCCTACCGCCGATTTAATATGTAGGTAACTTCGGAATAAAAACCAACCAAAAATAATAAATATGATAAAGTTGATCTCAGAAGTGCAAGCAAGGTTAATCCTGGACTTGGACAAGCGTAACAGAATTTTTAAAAAAAAGCATATATTTGGACGACAATCCTGGTTAATATAATGCACATTACGTAACATTTGATAAATTATAATAATTTCATTCTGGAGATATTTCTTTTCAATGTTAATGTAACCAGTTCCCTTAGTTTTTATCAGTTTGCTTTATTACCTTTTAAAATCAACAGTCTGATAAAGAAAAACTTGTTTGGTCAGTTTTATCCACTGATACAATGTGTTCAGTTTATCAGCAATTTGTTCTGTGTCCAAGTAATCGTTTTGTAAAGTAGAACACTTCAAGAAAACTATAAGAAGAATCAACAGCGTTTGTATTCTGTGCTCCAACTCTAGTCATTAAAAAAAGAAAGAAATATTTGTTGTTTAAAATAATTAGTGAACAGTTAAGAGAAAAATATATAACGCTCTCAAAATATCAGTAAAAGTGACGTCGTTTGTTGTTGTTAGTGGAAATGTGTATAGTGTTTTTTTTTTCTTTGATTCAGTTAGTGAGTTTAAATCCATCATTTTCTTTCTGTGGAAATTGTTTAATAGGAAATTTCGCGTCTTCTATTAGGAAGAAATCGTACATGAAATATTAAAAAGAAGTTCATATCACAGAATACTCACAAGCTTGTTAAAAATTTGTATGTTATTTTTTTCTCTGTGAACTCTATAGACTTTATACCGGAAATAAATAGAAGGTAAGATCGCGAATTTCGTAACTGATGTAGAAACAAATATAATTCGCATCATGAAATAAAATAGTTGTACGGCTGTGTTTTTGAACATTGTTGGCTATACGTATACATGATGATGATATTATTATAACAATAATGATAATAATAGATACAAAATCGAACACTAAAAATGAAACTAAGCAAGAAGTTTAAGAGAACTGTAAAAAAATCAGAACATTGTTTGTGAAATTTTATGTGTTGCCCGTAAACATGTTTTAACATCCAAATAAAAATAAATAATGACTAACATTAGTCAGAAAAGATAATTAATATATACCACGGCAAATAATGTAACTTGCCTGCAGATGTAAGTGTAAACAATTTTTCATGCACACAGTAATTGTCACAGTGTTGAATCGTGATGTCGAACAAATCCCTTTATTAGAAGTGGCTTTACCAATTCCCTCTCTTTCTCATTACACACCCAATGTTGCTTTTAGAAACTATAATTAATATGGTTAATTTAATACTTGTGTTTCTGGTTTCACTACTTTTGGACATTCCCAAGTGTACATACATAGATGGTGTGAGATAATATATATATATATGATTATGTCGGTTATGTTTTACTCTACTTTAAATAGTAAAATTTGTAAATATGTATTTCGTTGCTTGATTATCAAAGTTAATTAATAGTTTAACATGTCATTAAACAGTCTTTTTCTTCATTTTACATCTTTATCTTTCAATATTGATAAATGTGTACAATAATTTTCTTTCTTAAAACCTACAGTATATTCCACTTGATTTCTGAAATTATTCAATATACAATATTTATCAAATTGGCATAAATATGTTTATCTTATTTATAATTGGATATGTTCCTTGTCTCTCCAAATATGAGCTGTTATATCCTCTAATAACAGTATTAGCATCTGTGATCACTTATTTTAATTTCGTATGAAAGTACATTGTTTCAGTTATAAATTTTATTTGTGAATAAATATGTATTTTTTTCAAGAGCAAATATTAGGTAATATTATGAATAAACGTGTCGTATCAATATATCAATATTTCACCAATATGTCATGTTTCAAGTGATAAATAATAATACTCATTCGGATGTAGACATGCTATACTTTAGTTTTTTGTAGTTTGTAAGTTGTTTAAACAGTACAATATATTTTAAGAACTCAAATTTACGTTATTTAATTTAATAAATTCTTTAATAGTACCAACCCAATCTAGTCTAAATGAAATCCAAATTTCATAACTACAATTAAGGAGAAATCTAGTCATGCATATATATAATGCTACCAAGCGCTGTTTGCTAAAATATTTTTCTAGTCTTACAATTCCAAAGATTGATTGCTATTTGAGTATATAAGCATGTAAATTTAAGTATTGATGTTCTGTTTGATTTAGTATGTATACATTTACCATAAATATATAAAGATGAAATTCTCATTATTCTTCGAAAAAATAATTTAAACTATTTTTTCGTTAAAAAAAGCAAATGCAGACCCACATAATTATTTAAACAACACATTTTAAGTAAAGCTAATCAATTCTGATTATCTGCTCGGTTTTCTCTAAAGCAATTCAACTTTTCAAAATATTACTTAAATTAATATATGGCTGTTCTTATGAACACCTTTTTAAAATCAAGTCATACAAAATCTACAATGGTATGCTGTGTTAGTAAGTAAATATTTAAATACCATTCCTTTGTTATTCACAATAAATTAATTTTGAAGTTTAGTTATAGTCCTTTCGTACAACATGATATAATTAATGTTAAACCTAACTGCAATTTGAAGTAAAACTAAGTTCAACAATATTATTCTTGTCAATACAAGACTTCTAAAATAATTCAATGTAATAATTATCACTAAACGGTTCTCTACATTCTAAACTTTGCTACTTCATTTAGTTTGAGGATATTAAATAATTAGTTTGCAGCATGTATTTGATTTTATATCCTAAAAAGGATATGAATATTATACTTTGATGAAACGGCTAGAAATTCATTTCATTCACTTTCTTATTATTATCAAAAGAAAATGCGATTGAATTATTTACGCTAGTCTAAATCGTGATATTATCATAAAGTTTGTTATGTAAATGTCGGTATTATGTAGAGTGATTTAATAAGTTCAGCAAACATCGGTAGATATAGTGTATAAAATTTGCATTATTTTGGTATAGATTATGTTTTAATTATAAATGAGAACAAATATAATTTTTTTCATCATGTATTAATCAAACAATGAACAAAACTGATCAAAGAACTCAATATATCAAAAAGACTTTTGTAACAGTTTCCCAAATGTTACATTGCCGAAAATGTTACACATATATTATTATTATATTTAGTGCTTTGGTAAGTTTTGTTACATTAATGAATTTTCAATATTTACAAAGCTACAATCAACAATATAGAAATTTATTTTTGTTTTGAAATATCTGTGATATTTTTTTTCATTTCGTAATTAATTTTAAGTCTTTGTTAGTAACTATGTTCTTTGTGAATACCTGAGCGACCTATTTAGTTCATACAAATTTGTAAAGTGTTCGAAATCTTTCGAAACTTTACTTTGCCTGAAACAAACTTTGATGTGAAAGCAATAATTCTTCTCTGATAAAATTGTACTTCGTATCTTAAAGTAACAGATTTCCCCTTTCTTATAAACCAATTCATTCGATAATCCCTATTTTAGTAAAAATAATTTTTTGAGCTTTAATTTGTTCCATTTTGCAATAATGAACAATATTGTCATTATATATAAATTTGCAATACTCTTAACTGTGTACCGGACACTAGTAAAGGATTTAAAACAGCTACGTCTTTAATAATTGGTTAAGTTGGCATAAATGTGGCCATTGGCCATGAATGAACACGAAGAGAGTATTGTTTGATTATCTGTGATAGAATAATTAATGAAAAGCAAGAAAGGTTAAATATATTTTAAAGAAATAATTTAATTAAAATGAAATATTTTTGTTTAAAGAATTTAGGTATCACATATTGTCATTGTCATCTATATTTTAGCTCTGGGTTAAAATGTCAAGATTTTTTTCTGAAGTCACTAGAATAAAATCAATATTTCTTTCTTATTTATTTATGATTTGCGTTTCAAAACATATACTTGTTTTTCTACAAATATTGTACTATTTAAATTTTTTGCATTTTCTTGAATGAAGTATTTGGTGTTTTACTACTTGCATACAGGACTTACCTAGTTAATTTCTGTATAACTATAATCACTAATAAGAAGTTTACTAAGAAAAGAATGTTTGTCGTGCATGTAATAAAGTTAAGTGTATTTCATTAATATTTTCCTCTTTACATACGAAGTTGTTCTTTTTATTATTAATACTGTTATGAACATTGTAAAAGAAATACTTAAGTAATAATACTATAAATTTATTTTAAAATTTTTTCAGTTATTGATAATTTTTATTAAAACTAGTTTCAGCAAACATTAGTGCAGTTCACCGAAAATATAATCATGCATTAAATTATGACTTACAACTACGAAGTTATTTTATATGTGTATATGCATGTAACGCTGAATTTATATACTTAAATTGAGTAGCCCGAAAATATTCGATTTAAACACCAAATTATTTCCAGAATATCATTGGATTGTAATTTTAAAATATATCTATTTTTTAAAATCATTAAAGCGTATTCACTTTACAATGTATCACTATAAGTTTCACTTTCTTTATTCTTGTATGTTTTTAATACTTTGCATCATTATCTTTGTTCTTTCTCTTCTTTAATGTTGTAAATAATTTGAGAAACAAAGGGAAGACATCTCTGTATAAAACAAACTGTGCGTGATTAATGTATTGTTCTGTAAAATGTATATGTATATGATAACAATGATAGAAGTAAAAAAATTCGGAAAATACATGTATGTTATGTACGTTTTAGTCATCCTAACCTTAATGATACGGAAAGTCATTACATACTGACTGAATGTTTGTTTAGACTAAAAATGTGTTATTTCGATATTTGTGTCAAATACATTTATTCAAATAGCTGCTGTTTTACTTTTGTAACTTTAAATCATAAAAAAGTATTAGATCTTAAATTTATTTGAGATGCATAATGATTTGTAGAAAATTTCGTATTAACTTGTGAAATAAGATGTTAAAGTATTAGGAAGAAAGTATACTTGAAATCTGGAATTTTAATACAGTCTGGGTTATATTATTAGGGATAAGAGGTGGAAATTCGAAAATGTTTCTATTTTAAAAGGGGTTAGAAAGAAAAATCATTGAAAAAATATGTTTATAAAGAAAAAACTATTCATCCAGACTAAATAAATCGTTAAGTTAGAGGTCCGAACTTACATTGTTTAAAAGAATCTCTGCCCTAAATGCAAATTCTGCGATTAAGTATTATAATTAGGGACGTGAAGTTTTCGTTTTAACGATAACATTGAAAACTTGGAAAAGGCTTCTGTACTATTTTTTTGTGTGTACAGAAGTATACAATTTTAAGTTTTGTTACAAATTATGTCATTGTTCATAAGTTACAACTATGACACTCTTGAAGCTTCTTTTTATAGAACCGTTTTATCACATACATGATAAGGTTAAAAATAAAGAGTGCTTTTGGTATTTTTGCAATTATTATTATTAGTATTTGTGTATTAAATATACAGAAATATACAGATTTAATGTTGTTAACAGATTATGCCTTTCCTCTGAAGTGGTGATGGCAAATTCCGGAATTTTTACCATCCGGATTCCGGAAAGTAAAATCGGAAAAATTCCGATTTCGAAAAAATCTGGAATTCGAAAATATTCCAGAAAGTGAAATTTCTGATTTCGGAAAATTTTGGGCATCCCTACTCTGAAGTGACAACTCTCACACTTTAAAACTTTTCCAAATAATAATCTTAGTAAATATTAGGTATGCTTAAAAATAGAACTGGTGTAATGTGTAGTTTTGGTATTACCATAATATTATATTTTTGTACTTTAACTATGACTTTGAACTTTTTTTCCCAATTGTACCATCGCTTACAACTATCAAACTTCTGTAACTTTTTATAGAATTAATTGCATTTACTAGGTATGATTAAATAACAAAAAGGGATACTTTTTGGTAATAATCTTGCGGTGTTGTGAATGGAAAATATAGGCCTACTAATGTAAGGGGTTGAGAGGTTATTACAAACCCTATCAACAGAAATAAGAAATAATATACTAATGTGCATAGATGAAAACAATAAATTTACATACCACTAATACTTCTTACAATTACATAGATTTACATACAAAATGTTGTGTCCTATATTTCACAGCTCATTTTTTCATTAATGATACGATGTCTTCTTTTAATTTTGCTTTCAACTGCGTAAGTCCGGGATGATTGGCTTGTAAGAGACGAAGGAGGAACTTCCCAGATAATATTTTCAAAAGGTACCCAACAAAAGTCTTCATTTTCCGGCCAGTAGAATGTAGATGGCCCAGAACGATTTGTGAATTGCACTCTGACATACAAAAATGATAATTACAAAAATACCAAAAGCACCCTTTTTATTTTTTAACCATATCATGTATGTGCTAAGATGATTATGTTTAAAAAGTTTCAAAAATTTCATAGTTGTAACTTACGAGCAATGACACAATTTGTAACAAAACTTAAAACTGTATATTTCCATACATAAAAAATAATAATTACAAAAATACAAAAAAACACCCTCTTTATTTTTAAAAATACCATGTACGTATTAAGATGAAAGCACCAAAAAAGTTTCAAAAGTTTCATAGTTGTAACTTTTGAGCAATGGCACAATTTGTAAAAACCCTAAAATTTGTTTTGTACGCCCATTGCTATTTGATAGTGTAATCGTTTGCAAGGTTACTTAAGATCTACTGAAAGAGCAAAAATTAAGCTTTCATTTGACATCTGGATGAGCCCAATAACTTCAAAAATAAAAAAAGTTATGGCAATTTAGTTCCATGATGCTGTGGCAAAAAGTGAAATTGAAGCAAAATTCACATTTTTTCAAAAATTTCTCCCCGGCCCATTTCTCATCTAAAAAACCGAAAAAAAAATAAATAATTTAGAATAATTTCATCGGTATTTCTGTATGAAAAATTTTGAAGAGAATCTGAAACATTGAAGCACAGTGCTCTATGTGATTTGACATGGAATGACCCATTTGGTTTCCGCTCCGATTTAACGACTTCCAACATTGTTGAATTTGCCACAACGTGGTAGAATCTTACAAGAATATTCACGAGTGTGGGTCTGGTGTTACTGAAGAAACTGGAAGATCGCATGTAAACTGACCCTTCTAAAGACGCTTTCCAGTTGCTACACCAAGTGTTCAACACTCAGTGAATTCTTGAAAATAGTGTGACACCTGAATTTTTAAAGCAACTGAAACGTAAATTGGTTGGATAAACTGTCACCTCCAGATCTCACTAAAGCCTACTTATCTTTAAAAGATAGCGTGAGAAGATTGGTAGATAACAGCAAGGGCGAAGGTTTCTCTCTAACATTTTTGGGGGGAGCTATCAGATGTGTGCTTGGTTGCAGACAAGGGTAAGGCATAAATGAGGATTTTAAGACAAATTGAATTCAAATTATGAAAAATATTGTACTTTCATGAAAAATACATATAACAATACATATGACAATAAAAATATATAAAAATACATATTCATAAAAATACATGGGTCCTACATAAGCTTTAGTGTGGCCGTGGTTCCCCAGGATCGGCGCTCTTGGATAACGGGAAAGAAGTGAATCTTCAGGAAACTCTCTTTGTGTTGCAAAGTGAACACAAAGATTTTCCTGCCTATGCTCTTGAAGCAATATCTTTGGCAGCTTTCAACGTTGATTCTGAAAGATATTTTTCAGATTACAACTCCGTAGTTACGGTAAGAAGGCAAAACCTTGAAGAAGAAAATGTGGAAATACTGACAATTTTGTCCTTTGAAAAATAAAAAATAAAAAAAAAAAAAAAAACATTGAAGAAACTATAAATTCGCCATTAAGTGAAAATGTGTATTGATAATGATATGAATTGCGTTTTAAATAAGTATATTGTGAATTCATTGTTTTTAATTGGAGAGAATGTTAAGAAACACTGCAGTGTAGTTTTTAGTCGATATATATATATATATAAATATATCGAATCATACTATAAATAAATCCAAGTTTATTAGGGATATCGAGCCATTTTTTCTCAGATATATAGTCCAAAAATATAATTTATTCTTTTAAATGTAAGAAGTTAAAATTTAAAACTATTCATTTAATTTTAAAATTATATTTTATTTTAATTAGCTTTCACAGACCACTGTCTCTATGTTTACAATATACTTGTTTTTTTTTCAAAACCATTACAAAATAAAACAAATAACCCCTATTTGCTATATTAAATCGCACCAATTTTAGGCAAAAATAACACCGATTTCAAGGATAAAACGAAAACTTCACGTCCCTAATTATAAAAATATTCATAAAATAATTCTTCTAATTGCAGTTTTTATATTATATTTACGCTATTCTTTTAATAAGCTGAGTTTTTGTTCTTAAAACAAGAGATTTACGATAAAATAATTCTAAAGAATTGTGTATACATACACAGTTATAACAATGAAATATTTTTTTTTATTTTCATTTCTGTTCCATTATATTTCATTCATATAGTGCAAAGTCATGTTTATGTAAATCTGTCAAATGAAATAACATATCAATCTAATTAATTTCCACATCCTCGCTCAACAACATAAAATTCGATTGTAACTTCCGGAGTAAATTCTTACTAGCAGTGTACGTGTATAAGGAAAAGCTAAATGTTAAAACTTCCATTCTGTCCACAAGCTCAAGGGAAGTATTCATGGAAGTGAATTCTTTGCTCTAACAAGGAAGGACAGTTAAGTCAAGCGAACAATATTACGCTGCAGAGACATGAGGTCAAGATCAGAAGTAATTGAACGGTGTACTGAGAAGCATGTATGGGTTTCAAACTGTTAGCAACATATCGGTGAGTAACAAATGCCTATAATCTTGACCTAACGAAAGTGCACTCTGAAATCACTTTACCATTACTTAGCTATGTTACCGTGAGAAATGTTGCACAGAACATAACGTGGGGCCCTTTTGAGGCTCCAATAAACTAACGTAGCTCTAGGTGTCACGGAGTAAAACTTTCAACAAATACATTTTTAATTCAATCATTTTGTTACTTCTTATTCGTTTCCTGTAACAATTTACAGGTTTTTCATCGTAAAAAAAATATCAAAGAAAAAAGACAGAACAAACGTAAAAATATATGTATATAGGGCCAACATGCTTTTTTTCCTGTTTTATGTTAATATACTGTTTCTAATGAGGTAGTTACTACCAGGATACGTACGGAGTGACGTATTTAGAGGGAGGGTAGCTATCGGGTTCAAGCCACCCGAAATAAATTTGTTATATGCAAAACTTTATTAAAATTTGTTGGCACCCAAAAGGAAAAATATAAGTGCTTACTCACGCGTTGTGCACAGCCCCCCTCCCGAAACAAAGTCCTAAATACGCCACTGAGGATACGTATTTCAATTTAGATTCCATCATCTTCGAGCATTACGCAAACTGCTAACTTTGGTCATCTAAAGAAACATAATCAAACTTGATGGATCTTATAAGCATTTAAGTAGGGGGGGGGGGTTCTTGTAGCGTCTCAACGCAAACCAATCGTTATATTTACAGATCAGCTATTTCCTAACAACAGATACTTTTATTCAACATATTCCGTATACAGTGGCGAGAAAGTGCTAGAAAAGACATCGTGATTATCTTCCTTAAGAGAGATGCCACTCTAAACACCACTAAGTACCAAAAGAACCCAACGGTAGTTCACATAGGTTAAGTGGCTGACATGTTTGAGCGGTATTAGTTACTGTGATGGTACTCGGAAGACCTTTCTGTCGCAGACTTAAGTCTCACTCTGGTTGTGAGTTATGTCCTGTCCTTTCTCAATTTACTTCGTTACCATCTTATTGCTTTCTTTACCCTAAAGATAACCAACGTGGTATGAAATTTCAATAAATAAATAAATAATAATAAACAAAACTTATCTTTCTTATCTGTAAGCTTAAACATACTAGAAGTATGAACTCATTTGTAATAATGAAACAAGTATTGTATTAACGCTGTATGTGGGGATGTCAAGATGTGGGTTGATAGCAGGCTGCGTTTAAACAGAATGTGTGTGTGAACTGGTAGGTTCTACATTCGACACAATAATACTCGTAAGTGGGTTGGTTGGTATTTAATACTTCTTTTCAGCACCAGGACTATATGAGACAAAGCCAACTGTTTAAAGTTATATCGGAACTACTACTCGAGTTTACATTCCCCACGGAAAATACAGGTTAGTCCAAAAATAGTGGAAGAACCCTAATAATTTGTAAACGCAGCAAAATAACAATGTAACAATGTAGCTGAGAATAGGTAATGTTTAAGGAGACATCACAATGATGCCCGCCATCTTGGATTTTACGCAACTGTCTTAAACAGAAACCATAGTATACGAGATGTCATTTCAAAAGCAAATTTTTGTAGTAATATAACGGCTTAGCTTTTTTTGTTCTGGTGCTATCCATTACGAAGTTATGACTTTTTGTATAGTTGGAACTGAATTACTAGCAGAAGATGGCCTTGACACATGCAGAGCGCATTGAGATCGTGCTGATCTCTGGAAAACAAAGCATCAGGGTGACTGCAGACTATTTAAAGCGCCATCATCTTTAAAGCACTCCCATCAGGAATGACACCATGTTCAAAATGCTGAAGAAATTCCAAGATACCGGATCTGTGGAAAACCGACCCAAGACTGATAGGCCACGCATGGCAACAGACAAGGAAACAACTTTCGTGCTGTTGGCATCATTCAGTAAAACTCCCAAGAGAAGCCCGCGAATGTGGTGTTAGTCATATCTCAATCATGCGCATTATATCAGTGTAAAAGTGGCACCCTTATAAGCTACAACTTCACCAATATATTATAGATGATGATTCAGAACGTTGTTTGGAATTTGATCATTGGTCTACAGATGAGCAACGACAAAACCACACATTCGCCTCTTACGTATTGTTTACTGATGAGACCAACTTTTACGTATCAAGCGAGGTTAACAAACAGGATATAAGGAACAGCTCGGATAGTAATCCACATTGGTTTGACGCATTCGCAGGTCTTCCCGGCATGGTGTATTATGGCGTGTGAGACACTCTATTTCTATTCTATTTCTATTTATTTCTTATTTAAAATGGCGGAGTTAAGGCATAACCTTTTCTTCCACTCAACCATTTACATTTTTCTTTTACAGTCGGATCTCATATTTTTTTTTCTTTTTTACGACGAGAATAAAAATGATATACAGTTAGGCACGTTAAAGAGTTACCGACATACAGAACAATACAGAAAATAAAACATGAAAAATGAAAATGAAACTTATTACATATAAAATAAACACTAAACAAACAAGAGACAATGCTAAAGACATGTTAAACTATACAAGGAGAAACAAAGACATCAATCTTGATTACATATAACATTAAATACATTCCTATGATTCGCTATCTATAGATAAAATGATGCACCTACTTAAGTGATTGTGTATAATGTATATGTTCATACTCATGTATCAAAAGGGAATAGAAAAGAAAATAAGAAGAAATAGAAAGAGAGAGAGGAAAAAAACGAACGACTACATGGTAACGCAAGGAATAGTTTCGTGTGTAACAACTTTTTTTTTTTTTTTGTTTGTTTGTTTACTTACTGAAGACCTTCATAAGAAAGATATTCTTTAAGCCGACGTTTAAAAGTCAACACTGAACCAGAGTTTCGGATGCTTTCAGGGGTGTCATTCCAACCTCTGGTGGCAAATAATGTGAAAGATTTGGAAAAGAAATTAGATTTGTGATTTTGAACGGCGAGTGTTGTATTTCCTTTAGAACGGGTATTTGGTGGGTGAGTATCGCCGAGAAATTTAAATTTAGAGGATAGATAGGCAGGTTTCTTACAATTAATTATTTTATATAAAAGTGTTAGAGAATGAATGCGGCGGCGGGTATTTAGATTGCACCATCCTAGTTGCTGATAACAATGGGAGATGTGGTCGAAGCGCTTTTTATTAAATATGAATCGAACGCAGGCATTCTGAATGCGCTGTAAACGTTTTGCCAGATCTTCGGTTAAATCAACATATGCAGCATCACAATAATCTAAATGAGAGATTACCAATGACTGAACCAGGGACGCTTTAATGGATTCCGGAAGAAGGTTTTTTAAACGTTGAAGAGAACGGAGGGAGCCGTAAGCTTTCTTGCATACTTTATTAATATGGTCTGTCCAATTTAGGAATTTATCGATCTGGAGTCCTAGGCTATTGACGCTATCGCTTACAGGAATGGCTACGTTGTTTACAAGAACATTCGGCAGGCTTGTAATATTGATTGTTGAGAGTAGTTTACGAGAACCAAGCATGATAAATTTTGATTTGGTTGGGTTTACTTGCAGTCCATTGTTACGTGCCCATGTGCAGATACTTTCAATGTCACTGTTTAAGTGATCAATCGCAGTGGTTAAATTTAGAGGATTAGTGGTTAAGTAGCATTGTATATCATCTGCATATAAGTAATATTTACAATGGGTGATGTGCTCAGGTAAATCGTTGATGTATAAGGAAAACAAAAGAGGTCCTAGGACGCTGCTCTGCGGGACTCCACATGGGACTTAGAACGTATGTTATTACTGACAACTTTTTGTTTTCTATTTGATAAATAGGAAACTAAACCAAGATAAAGTTGACTGGGAAAAGTTGTAGAAGGAAGACAGTTTGGCAATCATTATGTCATGGTCTATAGTTTGGAAAGCTTTAGAAGAATCTAGAAGGGATAACAGTGTAATTTGGCATTCATCCATAGAGGCACGAATATCATCAGTGATATTTACTAGAGCAGTGCAAATGCTGTGCTGAGATCTGAAACCTGACTGAAACGGATTTAAGATGTTTTTTTTTTTTTCGAGTTAATTGGTCATGTATTATATGCTCTAACGCTTTGGAGAGTGCAGGGAGTATACTAATAGGACGGAGATCTTCTGCTTTTGTTGGATTTTTAGTTTTAGGCAATGGGCGAACGTGAGAGAATTTCCAAATTGATGGAAATTCTCCGGTTATGATGGAACTATTAAAAATATGCACAATGACATCTACAATGAACGGTAATATTTTTTAATAAGAATGATTGGCAAGTCGTCAGCTCCTGAAGCAGGTGATTTGATTTTGTTTATTGCCTTCATGACTTCCGGAGCAGTGACGAGGTGAAGGTTAAATATATTTTTTACAGGGCTTGCTTTTTTAATATTCTTCAAAGTATTGATTTTATCTGATGTGATATTTGGTGTATAGCATAGCTGCTCATTTATGGTGTCTATATGAAATTCTGGAAGTTTATCGATTTTGGCTTTGACACCAATACCAAGAAATTTCAGTTTTTGCCGTAGCTCTCGTGGTTGAGTCGTATGACTCAGGAGACTTCTAGCAAATTCGATTTTCGCCTTACGAACTTCTTCATTACAACGGTTTCGTAATTTTCTATATTCTTCCTGCATTAATGAGATGTTTGATTTTTGTTTTAAAGCCGCTCTGTAACGTCTCGAAGAGCCATGAGCGCGAGTATATTATCGTTAACCCAAGGATTGGGGGGTCTACACACTTTTTCCTTCTCAAAGGGGCATGCTTATTATATAATTATATAATATTATTATATTATATAATTAAACTATTAAAAAGTGTTACCTTTTGATCCAGAGTGGGAGCACAGTAAACTAAGTACCACGGCACGAGATTTGTGTCTTCGTATAACTCGTTGACACTCGCGTTGTAAATTAATTCTTCACCAACAAGATCCCAACGGCGATGGATTATCGGCATATGTTAGAAGACACTTTGCCATCAATGTTAACGGAGGATGGGTTACATGGTTCCTTAATTTTCCAGCATGATGGCGCCCCATAACATTAAGGTATATGTACTCATGATCAACAGTTTACTAATGCGTAGATTGGTCGAAGAGCTCCTGTGGAATGATCTTCTCGTTCCACTGGTCTGAAACCACTGGACTGCTACTATGAAGTCTGTTGTGTGTGCTGTAAAAATTAGGGATGTTCATCATCACTAGGAACGAATTGTGGGTGTGTGTTCCAACATTACAGCCGGCACTTTGCTTAAGGTTTTGCGTAACTGGGAACTTAGAATATATTTGACTATCGACTGAATGGATACCACATTGAACACGTCCTGTAATAGTGTGGTCCTTGCCGTATGACTAACCTCTTGTGTTGCGGATACAATAAAAAGCAGTTATAAGTTTGTAATGGATAACACTAGAAGAATGAGAGCAGTGCCATTCAATTAGACAAAAAATCGTGGGTGGGGGCACGATAGAACAGTACTAGAACGCTTACCTTTGGTGCGTGGGATCCCTTGATTCAATCCGCGTCCAAGTAAGCTTGTGGTGGACAACATCATGTCCGTGGGTTTTCTCAGGGTAGTCTCGTTTTCTCCATTTCATTCCATTAATTATTTCATCATCTTTCCTTTTCTTAATCATCCGTCTCCTCTAGCATAGCAGGCATAAATCATGGGACATTGAACTGAAATATTTCATTTTCATTTGTAAGAAAAATTGCTATTAAAACGGTTGCTGGTTTCATTTCAATGTTATCTTTAGGAAGAGTTTAAATTACATCGGTTAAACTTGAACTAAGATATTAAGAACTATCTTGTGAGAAGAGTGTTATCTAAATTCCCTGGTACTCTCGTTTCCTCCCACTTTCTCATTCCACCATTCCTTCCATCGTCATTCAGTTGCCATCATTTATCTCCCTTAGCCTATAGGGCATAATCGTGGTACGTTAAACTGAAAGATTTCATTTTCTCCAAAAAAAAAAACTTTTGACCATGATAACTTTGCTATGCATTCTAATTGTTCTTTTGGAGTTAGCTTTTTACTCACTTTTTTTTTATTAAATTCAGTACATAAATGTGATTTTTCAATACAAGAATTAACATTAGTACTGCCTGATTTTTTGTTTCTCTTTTTAAAGTTGCTGATTCGTATTTGTAAGTTGTTCTTAGGTTTATTTTTCGTACTTCTGACTCTCGTATTATTGGTCAGTATTTTCTGATTCGTGGCTACTGGTTTGACAGTCTCTCTCTTTCTTAGTATCCTCTTGCCAGGGGCGGATCCAGGGGGCGTTCCCCAGAAGAGGAAGCTTTCTTATTTTATATATTGTAAGGATCCCCACATCACAACAAAAGCACATGTATGACGACACGTGCCATTATTTGCAAGAAGCAGACGATACACAAAGACACGAAGGAAACCGAAAGAAGATGGACCACACGAAAGGATCCAAAGGAGAACGAGCAACCCGAGGAGGACACATAAAAGAGAGACCACCGAGGGACCTGTCATCAGTCGACCAACTGATCGCAACCTATCCTAAACCCTAGAGACTGCTGTGAAGCTAAGGAGTCATCCTAACCACAATTAAACCCTGGATGCTGCTATGAAACTAAGGGGTTCACCTTACACATAACAACACCTCGTGAAGGCTGCCATGAGTTCAGGTTTCCTAAACCGAATCCTTGAACAACCCTGGAGGCTGCTATGAAGCTAAGGGAATACCCGTACAGAACATTATAAATAATATAAATAAAACACATCCCAGAGTTTGGAGCTCTTTAAAAGTAGCTCTAAGTAGCAGTATTACAACCCACTGCCTCCCCCAGAAGTCCGTCCTGGGTCCACCCCTGTTTCTTGCGACCTGTTATTTCTTGTAATTTTTGTTCTTATTTAATCAATATGCACGGTAGTGCATGGCAGCCAAGTTCTGCAAAGAAAAAAAATGTCGGAAATGAAAACTGATCTGCACTGCCGTAAGCATTTTATACACGAACAAGGGTTTTGGGTAAAATCGCCGAATTAGAGGCTCTGTAAAAACGATTTTGTTAACGGTAGAAATGTGAGGTTTAGAAATTAAGAAGACATCCAAGAGATGTACCTATATACCAAATCTCACGTTCCTAGCTTCAAACATATTCGAGTACTGGACACCTAAAATATACAGTTTTCAGGCTCACTGATTCACTGACTTGTTCATTAAATTGATTAGGCACTTCCCGATGAGATAGAGACGTGAAACTTTGCATAAAGGTACCTTATAATGACGTGAGTATGAAAAAAGTCCGAAATTTAAAGAATGTGCTATGGAAATTTTTATGTTCGAAAAATGGTCCTAAGCAAATAAGAAATGTTTTATCCACTCAGTCATCACAATGATTAGGTACTTGCTAATGAAATAGAGACATGAAACTCTGCATAAAGGTACTTTTAAAATGACTTCAGTATGGAAAAGTCTGACATGTGAGGAATGTGCTATGGGATTTTTTTGTGTGTGAAAAATTGTCCGTATTCATTAGGTACTTCCGAATGAGATAAAGATGTGAAACTCTGCATAAATGTACTTTACAATGACTTAAATATTAGAAATATACAATATTTGAGGAATGTGCTATGGATTTTTTTTATGGGTGAAAAACTGTCGGTAGACATTAGGTGCTTCTTAATGAGATAAGGATGTGAAACTCTCCATAAAGTCACTCCATAACAGCTATAGTATGAAATGTGAGTAATTTGCTATGTGAAATTTTTAATGGGCGAAAACCTGTCCTCGCAATCAGAAATCAGGAATGATTCTTTTCCTCAACATATCATGCGCATATTGATAATGTTGTCAATCGTCCGAGTGGTCGAGTGCGCTAAGGCGCGTACATACTGCCATAAATTTGGTGGTTGGAAACCCAGACATGGAAAGCTAATATTTTTTTTTCGGTGAATATTTTTCCTTTATTGCAGTCATTGGTATTAAATAGATATTGAAATTTTATTGATAAGTAAGAGAATGTAGAGGTGGGATATTTAGAATAAATAAAGTTTTCCAAGAAATGAGAAACACAATTGTTCGAATTTTATATGCGATATGTTGGTGGTAAATATAATTAAGTTTACAAGCTAGTTACGTAAAAAGTGTATATTATTAGAAGGAAAACCCGAGGTAGTATGAAACTGCACAACATGTGCGTCATGTAATGAACACTGGAATTTAGCAATGTGCAAGGGGTAGAGAACAACTAAGCATGTTGAAACAGTAGCCATGTCCAGTGATGTAGCATCGAGGATTTAGCATTAAGGGTTTTGGGGCCCTGTTGATACTATTTGTATTTTGGTAATGAAAAATGAGATGTTAGCGATCGTGATTTTGTAGCTTGGGTAAATGAATGAGAATGTCATTTGGACATAGCTCTCTGACAGATATTTAATAGAAGAAAACCTCCCCGCTGGTCTAGTGGCTGGCCATATGCACCTTTGTTGTACAGGGTCATGGGTTCGATTCCCAGTGGGAGAGCCCTTTGAAACTAATATTGCATGTCGCACATTATGGACTCATTTAAAAATGTACATTCTAAATTTCGATCCGACAATATTTCACAATTGAGAATCGCAATAAACGATATTGATATGGTGAACTACAAAAAGAAGTGAAATCTGAACAAAAACACCAGAGGTGCAAAAAGTGCACCCAAGTTCGTCGGCCTCAAAAAGTGTTGAGATGAGGATGGATGAGCCAAGTTCCTTGGCCACTGTATGTGAAACTAACACTGGAACTTGGCGCGAGATGTCTAACATATTCGAATACACCAAGATGTCTATTCCTAGTTTCACGGCCGGGACATTTCAGCCCTAAGACTGCTGGTGGTTCCCCAATCCGTGACACTCACAAGTACCATCCCTAAGGCTCATCAACTTCATCCTGGAAGTCATGTAGCTAGAATGGAAGAAAGTAGGACTGGAAACTTATGATCTTCACTGCAGCGACTGCCACCCAGTATGTTGCTCAGGGCTGTCACACTCGAGACTCGCGATGATGCCAAACACGGCCCTGAATTATGCTAGATTTTTGCAAATTATTAATATATATTGGCGGATCCAGGATATGATTAAGGGAGGGGCTAAATCATAGTTTGCGGCTTTATCCAGTGTAAAGCAGGATTGAAGCCCATTTTATCCAGTGTATATCTGAACGTCAAGGGGGGAAATAGCCCCTGTAGCCCCCTTTGGATCCGCCCCTATATATATATATATATATATATATATATATATATATATATATATATATATATATATATATATATATATATATATATATATATACCTTCCCTAAGTATCCCCTAAATAAAGTTCCTGCAGACAACAACGACTTTGTGGAAACAACAACAACAAAAATCCCCTTTAGCGATCAAATTAAAAGAATGTTTTTTTCAGGTTAATATTCACAGAGAATATTTTTACAAAATTTAAGTTTCATAAGTAAATCAGTAGACTTTGAAAACATTCACATCGTATGCACTGAATTGCGAAATTGTGTACCTCCAGACATGGGCGCTCGAAGAAAATTTTCTAGGGGAGCATCTCCATGGTTGCTATATTATGTCTGGTGGTTTGCTATATACATTTTCGTGAGCAAGTGGGGCCCATTCTTATCAAACACGGAGATTACTGAACAAAATATAATAAAAACATCTAATTAGAATTTCTATCATCCCTCAGTCCAACCCAAGACTGAAACATAAGGGATGGGCTTTGTTTTTAAACAACCGTCTCCTTTAGCCTAACCGGCATAACCGTGGGACGTAAAACTCAAAGATTTCATTTGTTTTTAAACAACGTAACGTACCTAGCGAAGGCTTCACATTGTGAAGACTATATTAGTGAAAGTTATACAAATGCAATTTTACAACTTAATATACATATTACTAAATGTTGAGCTCCCTGTTGCTATGTGGTTAGAGTATGCGTCTTTTACGAACGGAGTTTGATTCCCGGTAGGAGCTCATGTGTTTCAAATCCGACATTAAGCTATAAGTTTGCGTCTTGTAGACCTTTGCTCCTGAAAGGGACGCTACACTATAATCTAATTTAATATCACTAAATATTAAAAAATAGTGACTTACCGATATGACGTGAAATGGCAGCCATCAAATTCATTTTATATTTTCACTTAATCTAGTGGATATTAATATGACAATTACAAGGCACACGTATAAATACTCAGAAACAAGCATATACACACGTACACGTACACAGATATGAACCCTTCAAATCTGTTTACATCTGGTGGACTTTCGCTGCATCAAGCACTGTTATCCTCAAACAAACTTCGTCATCATCTTTCCATGTATCTGCATTATTTGATTCATCTACAGATTTGTCATTTGCACGTATCATTGCTTCTAGCATTTTCGGAGAGGGTTCAGGGTTCTTTCTTCATTTAAAGAATCGGTTCTCTGTATTGGAAAGAGAATCAGGGGAGGAAGGGAGAATTTATATTTTATGAATGGACAACATTTTAAGAAATATATACAAAATATGCCGCTTCCGACACAGCACTGAAGCATTTCTTTTAGCGGATTATTACTAGTGGTTCCCTAACGCTCATTCCCCTTCCCTCACAAATTGTAAAGTGAGAAGGGATAGAAACATCCCAGATAACCACACACTCAGATTCCAGTTGATAGAAGTAAAACTATGGGTAAACATCTTGTGCAGAGTCACATTTTGCTAATTTTTGAACATTTCTGTAAATTCAACAATACAACAGCGGAAATACTAACTGGTTTTATTGCTCCAACCATCGCTACAAACAACTAAAAGGGATTCCGGTCGTTGAACCATTCAAACTTTCTTTTTGTTTCTGTTCTCCAGAGGAAAGAATGAAATAATGCTAGCTTTGGCCAAGATTCTAAAGTCAAGATGCTAGATGCTAAATGCGTATGAATTATGCTATATCTAGCACCAAGATGCTAGATATGGCTTCACTGATGTTGCTTAGCTTAGACCCCTCACCACAATCCCCGCGGGGAGCGTGCTAGTGATGACTGGAGCGCCACGCAGCGGCCAGTCTCATTACATTCTGGACACACTCTGTACATATTGGAAAAAACTAACAACGTTATTTGGGAAAATATTTTAATTAATAAGTTTGGCTAAAAGATTCTTTACTTCACATAAAGAAAAACCTCGAAATGAGAAAATTCATATTTTTCCTAATACTAACAAACTGACGAAACAAGATTTTTAACGTCTTACAGCATGTTTTAACAACTCAATTACTGGATAATGGAATGGTATCATATTCCTTTTTTAGCTATTGCTTTCTCCTAGTTATTCATGCAAATGGTTTGAATCTGAAATTGTTCACGAGTCCAGAATTTTTTCTTCTTTCCATAGGTGATTAACTCTGAAGGAAAATTCACATGCAATGCTAATCATGACCTCATTTTATGCGTTTTTGGTTTAAGAAGATTATCGAAATAATTTTCTGACAGTGTCTACTAAGATCCATCATGCTAATTTGTGTAATAGAAACTTTAGGTTTAATACATTTATAATATACTAGCTGAAATGTCCGCACTTCGCACGGGTCAGATAAAATACCTATGTAAACATACTGAACAACAAGAGAAAAGTTCTCTTATTTTACTAATGGATTTGACACTAATATCATTTTTACATGTTTCGGTATCCCCCTTCCCCCGGTGACCCTCGGCTCGCAGCCGAATGGGGTGAATTTGGAAGCTAACGGAGTTTCACCATTGATCTCAGCGACCGCGAAAACTATGATTTTGACACTAACAACGGACATTTTCTACTACTTTTACATGTCCCGTAAACACCTATCTGAGACCCCCAGCTGGTTCGAATTTAAAAAAAAAATCGCTTTGTCATGGTCTGGGGCCTGGACCAAGATACCTGTGACCAAAATTTGGTAACTCTTGGTCCACTCGTCTGGTTCCCTGGCCACACACAGATACACAAGCAAATTCTTTATTTTATTTTATGTTAGATTAGATTCTAATAGAAAACCTATGCTTCATTTGAAATAAATAGAAATAAATACTTAAAAAAGATTTTGTTTAGTTTTTCTGTACTTTTTAAAGAGCAACATTTCAGTTCTACAACTTTTTTGTGCTCTGTAGGTGATAGAAGATGATTCATAAAGGTCAGTGATTATGGAATAATTAGCGGCAAGGTAATGAGCAAGATAAACGGGTGAACTCCGAGGAAACCCATGCACAGGATGTCCACCACAAACTCACATTATCTAGGGTCCAACCAGAGACATCTGACACCAAAGATAAGAGATTCATCACTTTAGAAACAACTCTTTCTGTTTCATTTGCTATTTTCTGACACTTCGCGACTGCCAGATTAAACAGGAATATGAATTTTGAGGATACTTGAAAACATCCATACTCCTTAGATAGACTTGAGAACCCTCTGATATTGCTTCACGGTCGTCAGGCCCGATAATAGCACGGTCGTCAGGTCCGATAATAGCACGGTCGTCAAGCCTGATAATGGCACGATCGTCAGGTCCGATAATGGCACGGTCGTCAGGCCCGATAATGGCACGGTCGTCAAGCCTGATAATGGCACGGTCGTCAGGCCCGATAATGGCACGGTCGTCAGGCCCGATAATAGCACGGTCGTCAAGCCTGATAATGGCACGGTCGTCAGGCCCGATAATGGCACGGTCGTCAGGCCCGATAATAGCACGGTCGTCAGGCCCAATAATAGCACGGTCTTCAGGCCCGATAATTTAGTTTCAGATTCTAAGAAAAACACTATATCTTAAATATCTTTAATCAAAATTAATATGATTAACCCTTACACTTGACACCGAAAACCCGTCTTCATTGCGTGTAATACTATATATATACAGGATAGGCACAAAATTGCTTTCCCAAATACAAGTTGGGGTGATTTTGAGTTTAACGTCCCTTTCAGCAGCAAGGCTATGTGAGACGAGACCTACTGATTACTGTGGAGTCACACCACATGAGGTTTCGCCGTCAATCGAACCCTGGTCTCCCACGCCAACGGTGCGTACGCTAACCGCTTAACCACGAAAGAGCTCTTTCCTCAAAACAAGTAAGGAAAGAAAATAAATAAGCAAATTATCAGCGAGCGGTTGTTTTTGGTACTAAAACCGACACTAGTGCGAATTTTAGTGTGATTAGGACTGGTAACTGTGTTTTCGTACGTCTCTTGTTTCCTAATAAAGTTGTGCAGAGTAGTACAAATATTGATATGAATCGCAAATTAACGAAAGAACAACGTGTTTTCTTCCTACGAGCTTGGTGGAAACATAAATATGGTGAGAGGAGGAGGAGATTCCCAGATGTAGAATCACCATTACGTCAAGCCGTGAGAAATCTAGACAACGATTCGAATCTACTGTTTCTGTGTATCATCCACCGTGAAGCGAATGACCACCTAGTGTATGGAATGAAGATGTTGCTAAACTTATTGCTGAGTTGCGTATCTAGTCCGAAGAAGTCAACCAGAAGGTGTGCACGTGACCTGGAAATGAGAGGTACCTGTTTAAGGAACATATAAAAGGATTTGAAGATTATACCTTACCGGCCAAAGCTTCTGCACACGTAACATGAATGTGATGCGGACCGGCGTGCTGAGTTCTGTGAGTTATTTCTCATTCGGGACGAAGCTGATAGAGATTTCTGGAAACTAAACGGCATGACAAACATCTTGGCATTTGAAGGCGGCGCTCCAAGTTCCCTTTAAATGCTGCTAGCAAATGAGAGGCCAGCGGTATTGCCACGTTTATTTTATACACACCCATGTCTATCCTCTGCCACTGATCGTACTGTAGTTAGTCTGCTTAGCCGTAGCCACTCCCCTTAACACTCGGCAACATAGCGTCGAAGCTTGCGTTTTATTCGTTTAGGTGAAATACCAAGAAGTTTGTCACAGGCTTTAATTCCGTGGAGAGATAATTCTCATTCAAGACGAATGGCCGCATAAACAGACAATTTTGTTTATTGGGGTTATACCAATCCACAACAAATTGTAACAGAAAAGTCAAACGTCCCTGGTATCACTTTTTGAGGAGGTATCTTAAGTGATTGTGTCAAAGGACTATTCTTTTGTGAAGGAACTGTTACCAGTGACACATATTTTCAGATGTTGCAGGAAGTTGTCATTCCAGAACTTAGAAATAAACCTAATTACGAAAACATCCAGTTCACGTGGCAACACGATGCAGCATTGCCTCACTTTGGTGTTGTGAGGGATTTCTTGGGCCAGCATTTCAATGAATGGATTCACCGTCGTGCTACGACAAATAGGATTCCTCATTCACGTGATCTCAATAATGTGACTTCTCAATGGGGCTTTTACGGCGACCACAGAACCTGGATCACTTGAAACAGATCGAACAACAATTCAAGAGATCGGATGCCAATCTTCAGTTCTTCAGTTGTGTGGTGAGTGACATGTAAAAAAGTACCAAACCTTAACGTGTGGAGAATCGTCGAGGATTGAGACATGAACCTCTTCAAACTGCCGTGGTTTTTCGTGGTTTCCTCCTGCCTCACTCACTCACTCACTAATATAAATGTTTGGTATGTTCCCGACTCGTTAGAAATACGAAATTTTGCACATTGATAGGGGGTAACATGTCATCTCCATAAAATTCCAACATTTGAGATACCACTGCTAACACAGCCAAATAGCGTCATTAACCCCCAGCCAGAGCGAAATGATCATTTTCAAGACCATTGTTGAGTAATGTCAGCAACTCCAAATTACACACAGTTACTAAAGTAATTACATACAAAATCTTGCGTATGGGTAACCATGAGGAGTTGAGATATATCCCCCTCAAACTGCATTTTTAATGGTTTCTGGCTGACTCACTCACTCACTCATTGACATAAATGTTTGATATATTCCCGACTAGATAGAAATACGATGTTTTTCGCACTGATAGCGGGTAACATGTACATCTCCTGAAAACTCCAACATCTTGGATACCACAGCTAATGGAGTCAAAGAGCATTATATATCCTCCAGACTATACCCCATATGGATCGAAATTATCATTTTCAACAAGACATGTCTGCTGATTATACTACAATAATGGTAGCAATGCCAAATTACAGACAGTTAATCGCTCTTGAGTCCCACCATTAAGGGGGGAGAAATATATTTTTAAAACTACCGAAAACATATTTTCAAATCCCAAGAAAACCCACACACACGTTCTTTGTCCACCACAAAGCATATGTACTACCAGTAAGGATTGAACGAGGGACCTCATGCATGAAAAGTAACCGCGCTACAAGTGAATCCCCGTGGCCCCTCTGCTTGCTAGCAATAAAATGAACTACAAAAGTGTGATGGTTCGTGGAGGGTTGAGATACGAACTAATACAAACTGCGTCTTTTTTCTTTTTTGTTTAAACTGTGGAACAGATCAAAATAGCCATTTTGAAGAAATTATTACTATCACTGGAGAAAAAAATGAAAGAAGTGTTGAAAATCTTTAAGTTATCTTTTCCAAGACGTATTACTGAAAAAAATTATGTTCATGACTAACTAGAAATACAAAAGCTTGCACCTTAAAATGGGTAGCATTTACGTAGCCAGAATATTAGGTACAACTTCTAGGGAGGAAAGAGCGCCATCAACCTGTCAGAGTGTCCATTTAGTACAGTCAAAATAGAAAAACAGTAGCACTAATTCCGGCATAAATGATTTCTGTCTTAAAGAGAAGCCAATACTCTCCCAAACAATATATTAAAAATATGGATATAGTAATATGAAATATATTTTTCGGCTGTAATTTTAAAAAATGGCGCCAAAATTTGAGAAACATTTACTAAAAATGATGTGAAGTATCAAATTACAAGAAATTTAAGGCTGAACGCGAATGTAACATTTTTTTCGAATCTTATCTTTTATTGGACTATTTAGTTTAAAGTATACTGAAGTAGGCTATTAGGAGCGCGGCAACCAGTCAAATTACCTCTATAAAAAGTTTTGATATTTCAATCTGAAACACTCCGTGTCAGAAAGAAGCCAAATTCCTGTACTGTACTGTACTGCCAAAATCAGCACGTCTGGTTACCACTAGGTTAAATAGAATTCCTAAAATGGAGGAAGTTACAGCACGTTATAATCTGTTATGTCTATCTGCTCTCCAGCGTTTGTCTAAGTTTCAAATTGCTGTCCTATAAAATATACTTTTCCCGACTTATCGGGTTAGTGAATGGGTCCGGAGTTCGGAATGTGGCATTATTAATTTATCTTAGGTGAGTCTAGAAAATATGTACTTATGCGTTTTAGTTTCATTGAGACCTTTAATTAAATATAACAATCATTTGATGTAGAAGCGTAGTCTCTGAAATCCATACTTTTTAAATAAATTTGAAAGGGAAACCAAGGTGTAACGCGCAATTATGAATTGATGGAACAAAGATAAATGGATAATGTGCTAATTGTGAACGTAGTCTTCGATTTATATGGTTCTAAACGGTGTGACAAACATCTTGGCATTTGAAGGCGGCGCTCCAAGTTCCCTTTAAATGCTGCTAGCAAATGAGAGGCCAATGCTATTGCCACGTTTATTTTGTACACATTCACGTCTATCCTCTGCCACCTGATCGCAGTGGGGAGGCGTTACATACTGTAATATATTATCCAAAGCATCTTCTAGTTCATTCACAGCCTGTTATGCTCTAACTACTTCTCTAAATGGTATAACCTTATAATATATAGCAATATTACCATTTTATAACTAAAATACTTATGAATCGTACTCACATTGACCTCTTCTTGACAATGTATCCTGTGGGATACATAATGTTTTTGGATTTTTTTGTTATATGTTTGGATTTGGCTACACTGCTAGAGATAATATTTCGGGAAGAACCTTTTATATGTTCACCAAATCTGTGATGCCAACTCTAGGTTGAATGATGTACTGCCAGCAGCTTGTGTATTTCGTAGTATTGAGAAGATGGAAACCAACAGATAGAAATTATGTGGTGCACAGATTAGTATTGCTATCTTCTGTAGTAATGGTCTTAAATCCCTTAGTTGTCAAGTGTTTACACGACTAATTAAGGTACAAATAAAAATGTACATTGTTGGTTTTATTTATAATTCATTCTTGCTCTTAGAATTTACGTTGAAAGTGCGACGTATCCTATAACATACATCATCAAGTTTGGGTAACAGTTGGGCCCAAGGACTGTTTATCCATAGGCATAATCAGCTTACCATACTAATGCGAATGTCTAAAATTTATAGTTGCTTCTGCAAGTCGGTCCTGCCGACTGTTCAACACTTGTTGGGCCGAACTCATCCATACATTATAAGAACTGTAGCATTGTCCAATTTTACGATTTGTGGAAAGTTCTGAATTGCATAACAAAATGTATTTCTGTAAGCAACAAAGAGTTGAATGTTTGATTTATATTTGTTCTTCCTTCACGAACTGAAACGTAAGAATATATTTTTCTTATTTTCGTTTCAGAAATAACTTTCTATGCAAGAAATTCCCAAAGACTTATACGAATGTATTGTACCTTTACCAGAGGCGGATATTTTAGTACCAGTATATAGAACTTTTTTCTCAACTCATCTATGATACATGGCCATATTTTCCCAGTTACTTGGTATTTGTGTAAATAATGCTTGGCTTTGTGTATCGTCGGGACTATTCTTGTCAAATGAAGGTACAAAACCTACACATCTTTCATTGAAGGAATTCCGGGTCAAAGTAGCGATTGCACTATTGCTCAAAAACAGGAAAAAGAGGTCGTACATCAGAAGGTTCTCCTCATACCCAAAATAAACAAAAGATAAAGAAACCCAGACCGGATGACGATATAAAGCTAGATGCTGTAGGCCACCTACCAGGCTACAGTTCTGATCAAGGACGGTGTAGGTACTGTATCAAAGGGCAAACATCCATGATTTGCGTCAAGTGTGATGTGAAGTTATGTTTTACCAATAAACGAAACTGTTCCTCAGATTTCCATGCAAACAAGTGACTGTTTCCAAGATCGAAAAAACAAAACTAATGTTGATACCTGGTGCTAACAAAAAATATTCTTTTAATATGTATCTAATCTGTATTTAGTGATATACACTTAGCATGAGTGTAATTGCTTCAATTAATATTTACAAAACTTTGTGACTGCCTATTATTGGCAATGTATCCTATGGAATACATTACATCACAACCTTGTCTAAATGAAACATGTAACTAAAATGTACAACTATGTTTTATTTTACATCTATTTGACACGAAAATCGCATTCAGTATTATTTTTTTTAGCAACGCAAGCGTTCTTACCAAGGAAAGAGTGTCCTAAACCTTATTTTGTATCATATTCTTAGCTATAATACTAATTAGTACTAATTAAACTTACTAAATTTCCTAGGTACTTTAAATACTTAAATCGGGACTTAAACGAAGTTCTCGAACCAGGACAAAAGGTTCGGCTTGTAACAATGGTCTGGGGTCGAAATAATCTAAGTCAAATCAACTTTACTCCGCAATACCTTAATAGCATTGTTATAGGGAAGAAGGATAGAGCTTAAATAGTGCTTTTTAGTGTTATAAAGACACACACCCTCTGCCAATCTCGTATTGATAATCTTAGTATTTTCGCGGAAATGAATTGCTTGACACAGAAACATGTTTTATATCTGAGTTTAATAGTCTTTTATTGAAAATTTAGAGTGTTTAATGTAGTGTAGTGAATTTATATATGCAAGGAACATATTTCTCACTAACCTGCTGTAGATGGTTTCCTCTTATGAACTTGGAAACGGCTCGTCCTTATAGATTGACGAATGAGACTAGTCCACTGGATCCACTACTTATCCAGTGCAACTTAGAATGAGGATAGATGGTGACTGAGAATGTTACTTCTCATAGAATAGTTTGAGTTCAGAATTAGCGTTGCGGACTCGGCTGTTTATCTCTGAAAGGTTAAGGTGTTGGTCTGCTAGTCACGCCCATACTAGAGACCGAACTGCCTGAAACTAGTTAAGTCTTCATTTATATACCACGAAAGAGATGATACTGAAACGTGAGAAAGTACTACCTGTGGTACCTGAAATCAAAATTTCGACGTGTGCAGAAAAATGTCAGTTTGAGAGAAATACGTTCATCAGTATAAGTAACCAGAAAGTTTTTTTTTTTTGTTTTTTTTTTACAGTTTTTTGCATACACAGGTTTACATGACACAGGAGTCATACAAGGAAATAACATAATTCATATATGTAGACATAACGCTATTCTTATCCAGCTTGTCTGGACAATTTGACCAGCGGATAGAAAAAACAGAACTAAGACATTCAAATATGTGAAATAAATGTAAATATTTCGATAAATTTATAATATTTATTTTCATTTTTATTTTCTAAGTCCACAGTACAAAAACTTTAACCAAATATTTAGTTTGTAACCAAGTAAGTCGCAAATAGCTTTACCTTCTTTTTAAACACTTCCTTCATCATTCTTATCTTTGTTTTTTCTTGTTCGTAATGTTTTCCTGTTACATCATAAAAAAATCACATCAACATTTCTTCCCGATGTACACTCATGCCCAAAATTATTGTCGCATGTCTATAAATATGTTGTTGTAGGAATATAATTTGTTAACGAATTCGACCGGTATTTCTTATAATGTTAGTATGTGTATAATCGGCAAAGACATGCATGTGGCAAATTTCATGTCAAAAGAGCAATAAATAAGCACAATAAAACGAAAATAAAATTTTCTTGTACATTTAGCAACAGTTAGTTTTACTCATTCTAATTTTCGTATTTATAATTCTTTTCCTATGAAATTTACCACAAATATGGATTTCTCGATTATACACATAGTATCAGTATTAAAAGTATCCTACAGAATCATTATCAAAATTATATTCTTACAAGAAAACAGTTATAGATATGCGATAATAATTTTGTACATGAGTGTACTTTTTTTTCGTTCCAATTATTGTTTGCAACCTTCGGAACTGAAGATGACATTTCTATCTCTGAAACGTTACTATTCATGTGTAAATTGTAAATTGCTTCCATTATGTTCGGTCCCTTCTGAGGTTTACAAATTCTTTGAGACTCAACCAGCAATACAGACACAATTATACAAATAAAATTAAGTGTTTGTAAGAACAGCAAGTTTAGCTAACAATTAGAAAGCTTAAAAATATTGTTAGATGTTTAAAAAAATGATAAATTAGTAAACACATCATTAATTGTTCTTGTTTGCAAAATAGTTGTACCTTTCCTTCGAGCAGAACATATGTACCAAAATACTACTGCTATTACTACTACTACTACTAATATTACTACTACAACCACTACTACTACTAATAATAATAAATTCAACTTCGGAATTATTTCGCTCAACATCACCCTCTCGTCCTAGGTATTAGATAAAAGGGAAACTTTCTAGTAAGAAAGAAATGTTGTAAGGAGGTATCATTGTACTATAATTACTACTGCATAAGCGTATCAAACGGATTTCGATATTTCGTCAGTTGTTTTACAGAGATACAAAGTGATAGATCACATCCTCATTGAATTGGTGACTTGTTTTAATTGCCAAAATATCTGATTTTGTGATTATATTATGCTATTTTTATATTTTGTGCTTGTGACTATAGTTACTTGGATTAAGGAACTACTGTACTTTAAAAATTTACGCATACGTGTGTTTACATACATAAAAGTACTACAAAGATTGTGACAGTTAGTTTGTAAAAGAAACCTAGCTAAAATTGTAAACTGAAACATATTTCATAGTGAAATATTTTGCATTAGAGAATGTGCTTCTATATAGCAGTATGTAGAGAACAAGAATTTTAGGACTGATCCAAAACAATGGATCAAAAGATTGCTATTTGTCGAATAATTAGTTTCTGGATCAGAAGCCACAACATTTTTAAATTGCTCCTAAATCGAAGCAATTCGTTTTTTTTTTTTAACTGAGTTAAATGACAGTTTGGAGTCGGCTACACTGTATGTAGCTCTCCAGATATAAGGTGTACAAGAATATTTTTGATTGAAATATATTGGATCTTTTGATGTATTTTTTGGATCAGGAACCACAATTTTTTTGAATTGCTCCTAAATCGAGTATTCGTATTTTTTCCGGAATAGCCACATCATACTAAGTTTAGTGATAGTTTGGGTTTGGCTACACTTAATGTAATTATCCAGATATAAGGCTTACAAGAAAATTTTTATTAAAATATATTGGATCTTTTGATGCATTTTTGGATCGGGGGCTACAAAATTTGTGACCCGCACCTAAATTAAGTTTTCGTATTTTTTACGGAATAAGCACATTCTACTGAGTTAAGTGATAGTTTAGGCTCCTCTACACTATATGTAGTTCTCCAGATATAAGACCTACAAGAAATTTTTTGCCTGAAATATGTTGGATCTTTTGAGCCAAAAATCTTCTTAGCTCCAACTTACAATCAACTTTACACTGTACTGCTTAAAGTAAATTACAACTGATATGTTTGTCTTACAGCGTGCAGTGTAAAAATACGTCACGAAATATAAACCATTTTACTAAGATACTTGTGTTTCATTTACAATTCTAGCTAGGTAATCTGATTTACTTAGTGGCTTCGCAAAAATTACCTCTTTATCCACAAACTGTTTTAGAATGATCCTTATTATTGGAAGAAAGGAAAAAAAAATATGCATCCCCTCTGGTAAATTCCATATAGCTTAATATTTAGTCTCAGTTCTTTAAACGTGTTACCTTTCGAAGACCGTACATATTAAAAAAGCGACTAAGAGACACTGAAAGAGAACTTTTCCTTGTACAGGAGTCATGGAAAGGATAAGCCCAATGAAGTGTCTAATTTGATTTGATTTTACATTTACAAAGCTTTTCATCGCAGTGTCAATGTAAGAGACAATCAGTATTTCTTTAATATCATATTAAATAATTTTAACAGACATGACATATGACAATCAGGATCTTTTACAGTTTTAATAAATTATTTGTTTTATGCTACGCACAAGTGGACGAAATCTTTCCCAATCAGCACCTCAATCTTTGCTTTTATATTTTTTTTCTATTGCTAAACTGTCCCGATTCAACGGTATTTTGTGAGTCTATAACACTCCTTTAGTAACATATGGGAGCCTAGCTGCAAGAGATCTCTCTATTTTTCTCTAAGAGCTGTCAGCTTCGGTAGGTCAAAATCATGTCTAAATATTACCCTGTTTTCTTTTTATTTTCTCATTTCAGAACCACTAATATACACATTTACAAGACTAAAACACTTTAAGTTAACATACCAACCAACCTTGTGTCTTTTTTTTAAGTAATAAAGAGTAAGATTAACAGAAGCAAGTAAATCTTGTGCTTTATTGATTGTAACACAATTTTATTTTAAGCATACAATGCTAAGCCAGATGTTTTTTTATATATGTGTAAAAGTAAACTATTTTGCCATCTGGTGTTTAATTTTATTGAACAATCTTCACAAGGAATTGGGAGCTGATTTAAGTACACTATCCATTCCCATTGTTTGGATCGTTTGTGTACATTGCATATATTCAACAGGGCGGGCTGAAAGTAACACCTTATTTTGAATTGTGAATTTCTATTTATGTTATGTATAGATAGCATTGAAAGCTATCTTGTTTTATAGACCAAAATATGTTATTCGTTTCTTACTTTTTCCAAATTCTGTGAAGCTTTTATTGTTTGTTTCAAGCCGCAGTGATGCCAGGACGATTAACCATTGAGGAGAGATCTAAAATTGCTACAAGATTTCAAGTGTGGCAGTCTGTAATTCAGGTCCAACGGTGTTGAAGGGGTCAACATCGGTGGGAAGCTATTCTGGATGCAAAAACAATTAAAAATTGCCAAAGAATATTAATGACTACCGGAAGTGTCGTGGGCATTAAGAGATCAGGTAGGCTCTCGACTTTGGTATCAAAGGAAAAGGTAACACAGTGAAGGAGATGTTCGAGGGAAGTCCTTCAAAATCAACAAGGCAAGCTGAAAAAGAGTGTGGCATTACACTATTTTGTACGTGCAATTCTCCACAGAGTTATTTATAGACGATCAAAGCCTCATTATGTCCAAAAGTTGTACTCAGATGATTGCGATAAACTTGCTGAATTTTGTGAAATGATAGTTGTGTGGCAGGAAGATCATCCACACCTGTTCGCAAAAATTATCTGGAATGATGAAGCTGTCTTTCAGGTGCAGGGGTTCATTAATCGTTGTCATTATTGGGCAGAAGGTGATCCAAAAGAGACCGTTGAAAAATGCAGGGCAAGCCGAAAGTGACAGTATGGTGTGGATTAACTTCCTTCCTCATTATTGTACCGCTATCTGTTGAGAGACACTATGAATGCTAAAAGATAGCTGAAAATGTTTGAAAATTTTGTATGGCTTAAGATTTCTGAATGGGACGAGTCACATGAACTGTTATTTATGCAAGATGGAGCTCCCCTCATTACGCATTGCCTGTAAGACAATGGCTTGATGAACACTCCGCAGGACGCAGGATAGGTCACCAGGGTCCCATGGAACGACCAGCGTGAAATCCAGACCTCACTCCATGTGATTTCTTTTTATGAGAATGGGTTAAGCAAGAAGTGTATCGTGGCAAACCACAAACTCTTGGCGAACTTGAGAATAAGAGCTGTGATGTCGTAAGTGGTGTTCCTACTGAGTTCAAGGAAGGTTGAAGCAAATGTACCTGTACCTGTAGCAAATGTAGAAAATAATTGAACACACACATTGTGTTGTGACTTTCGGAAAGATAATGATATATAATGAACTGTATATATTAAAAATAGGGTGTTACTTTCCACACACCCTATATATTTTAACGGATTCATTGAATATATGTGAACCATAAATATTACGCATTTGTATTAACTAATCTTGTCAAAGTCTGCTGACATTGGTAAAGATCGAGCAAGTTTCGTCGAAAGTCTAAAATATTTTTTTAATTAATTGATTTCTGTTCAGAAAAACCAAATGAAGGACAATGAAAGAATACTCAAAATGATAAATAACAAATATTAAAATCGACTAGAGAAAACGGCGCAGGTAGAAAACCGATAAATAACATACGTTACAACACATATAAAGGGTGTTTTTCTAGAGGCGTAGAGCTTTAACCTGGCAACACTGTGAAAATTAAACCTCAAGACTATGCCATGTACGCGCCAGTCATGGTGGCCACATGTCCGAAATCATGTTCAAACATTTTTGCTATAAAATGATCTGTCAAATAAAGCCAATTTTATTGATATTAAAACATTTTTCTTTTCTATTTCAACATAAAGTTCTCCGCCTCTAAAAAACGCAGTTTATTAACATTTATTAACACTAAAACTATACATAAAGTATTACATTTATTTACAAGGTATCTAAATTACTTAATTCATCCGAAGTTTATTTAACAGCATTGCCCTTACTCTGTAATTCTTCGAATTTCCTGGATCTAAGCCTATCGCTACCGTAATGTCTCGAAGTGCCCTGAAATTTTAAAGAAATTTATTACTTTCTTTAAATAGAAAGTTCTTTAACATTTAGATCAAAAATACTAATTTGAAGTAGAAAAAATATGGTCTAACAGAAGTGAAGATAAGCTAGAGGCAAAGAAAATATATTAAACGAAGTACGTTATAAGGAGCTGCTTATTAGCATTAATGTAGCTGGACTTGGTGTACTCAAGTTTCGAGAAAGCATAATCAACAGTTCTTACTTGGCATAATTCTTCTTCATTTGGCATTCCACAACGGAGCATATTTCAACTGTCGGGCCACACTAACATTGAAAAACATCTTCCTTTGGTTCTTGTTATCAGGGACATACATACGCAGTTTTATACATAAGCACACAGGCAAATGGAGGCTGCACCGTTTCGTTAAAAATAAAAAAAAAAATAGACTATGAACCACGCTACAATGGCAAAGGGTCTAGATAGGGTTGTCAGACGTCCCGGTTTTTCGGGACAGTCCCGGATTTCAATGAAAGAATTAACTGTTCCGAAAGAGACTTTCGGGATGCCTGTTTGTCCCGGTTTTCCTTCTTCAGACTAAAAGAATAACAATCTGGAAGAACTAGTATGTCTCACCTGAAAATGGAAGATTTGTGTAGCCAATTAATTTTATTAAAGGAGTTTTACTAATGGAGTTTGAAATCACATTCATTCTTTCATAATATGGGTTGTTTAGCTTCCACAGGGGAAAAATGGATTTTAAAAATATTCAAGAGGGGGCATATGCTATGTAAATAATTTCTTGATTATCAATTTCAATGGGAAAGAACGTACTTTTCCCTGTGACGGGCTTTTTAAAAGTTATTTTAATACTTCAATTGGCAGTACAGAACTGCTTCATTGTTGGAACTTTATTCAGCATTTGCGATACTGCTCTCAATCGCTGCATGTTAACCGCATTTAAACTGCCTATTTGGTCCTGTCTGCTGTCTTCTTATGCACAATTTCTTCTGAAAACTGACAAAGGAAAATTCAAATTTAGTGAATTCAATTGCTGAAAATGATTGCTAGCAATGGATTAAGCACCAAAAGAAATAGAGCAAAAGAGGGTGTTTAGTGGCAGATTGTATATAGGGTGGAAGATAAGTAAGGGCAAAGTGCATAGATAAAACGTAGAAAATATCTAGAAATGCCATATTAATTTTGAAACGAGTAGAGGGATTGAGATCAAATGTTGAATATGAGGAATGCATGTAGAGCTCCACTGAATAGGTGTAATGTGAATCATGGCGGACATCTGAAAAGCCGCATGTTGGAATTACCGCAAGAAGAATATACGGGAAAGGGGTCAAGTGACATATGACTCTTGACGCACACCGTCTATGGAAATCAATAGTGGCCAATACAGTTTGAGACCTCTGTAACAGGAGGTGTTTCATGCTATGGCAATGTAGCAATACTGTCGCAAAGATGACGTGAATGAGAATTACCACAAACATGAATGAGGCCACTTTCCAGCCAACAGACCTCCCGATCCACCCAATATTCGTTCACATGCTGGTAGAAGTGCAAATATGACAATCTGAAAGAGTTCATGGCTAATGTTTTCTGGCCTTCTATAGACCATACAAAACTGCTGCTCGTCGTTGATTCCTGAAATAAAGATGAAGAGTTGGTGCAGAGACCGCATAACGTTGAACGTACCCGACTCCTTATCCCTGATGGTTGCACGTCACTCATACAACCGTTGCAAGTGTTGTTCTTCCGCCCGTATAAGAATTTCGTAAAAATATGTAACAGATACCGTTTTTCTGTCATCTGACTTCAAAATATGACAACGAGACAACTTCATTAACTTGCAATCACTTCACCCACTTCCAGTTTACAGCACCAAGGTTCCGATTGCAAACAGCACTTGGGGCATTCATGACACCTGTCGACTATTGCTTCAATTTCAATACCGGCAACATCTGTGACGAGCCTGATTGTCCATCTTTATTATTTTTTCAAATGTGCCCACTGTTGTCTCCATTTTTGTATTAATCATACTATCATTCTTAAGGTCCATAACAATTGCAATTAAACAGAGGTCTCAAATCGTATTGGCCACTATTGATTTCAATAGACGGTGTGCGTCAAGAGCCATGTTCATGACCCCTTTCTCGTATATTCTTCTTGCGGTAACTCCAAAATGGCGGCTTTACAGATGACCCCCATGATTCACATAACGCCTATTCAATGGAGCTGTACATGTATTCCTCGTAGCCAACATTTGATCTCAATCACTCTACTCGTTTCAAAATTAATATGGCATTTCTAGACATTTTCTACGTTCTATCTTCGCATTTTGCCCTCACCTATCTCCCACTGACAGATCTGCCACTAAACACCCTCTTTTCTCTTTTCTTTTGGTGCTGAATCCATTGCTAGCAATCATTTTCAGCAATTAAATTCACCCAATCAGAATGTTACCTTGAGAGTTGTCTTTAATACATTTTCCCGTGTGTGGATAAATATTTCTAAAGATGCTGTGCAGGCACTCAATAATTTTAGATTTATATTTTTCCTTTATCTGATAAAATTTTCAGTAATTTTCAAGCTAAAATTCCGTAACAACTTACTCTAGGACAAGAAGTGGAAGTTAAACACATAAAGGTATGCGTCTTGTTTAATTTTGATATTGGATTTAGTTTCTGCCAAACTTTTGGAGAGCCTGCGTAAGTCTCTCAAGACATTTAGTTTTTGTTTGTCGTTCTGAATGTAGTGTAAATGTATTTTTCCCCTTTTTAATGCTAAATTTGTATTTTTTAAAAAGGGTAATGTTTCTGACTCAGGTGATGACGCAACGAAGAAAGAAGTATCTCTAATCATAAATGGGATGGTGTGTCGCAATTGGCGCGGTATTTAGGACCTGTTAAAAACAACAAATCGGAATTCGGAATAAGGAACATCAGGCAACTAATCTTACATTACTTTTTCACATTCTTTATATATCCCTTGAGGGTCTTCATTTGCGTCAGGCAACTATGTGTAAGGTGAACTGGAAAGTTGTGAGTAGTGACCTGGAAAGACAGATAATTAATTTATTCTGACCAAAGAAGTAGGAAATTATGACCTTACATATAGCCTGAGTGTAGTGTCCCTGTTTTTCGTTTACAAAATCTGGCAACCCTACGTATAGAAAATAAAAGTAACTAATTAAATGCAAAGAATATATTGTGAAAAAGTCATATGGGATCAAGTTCTACAATGGTACTAACAAGTTTCGGAAGTTCACAAACAACATGAGAAGATAATACACATGCTTAAGTATAAAAAGCAAAAGGAAGTAGCCGCGGAAAAAAATTCGCTTTGCGTCGTGGAAAAACGTATCGAAAAGCAACTGATTACAATGTGTAATTTTACTTCATGTAAATTAATTTGAAGTACTTACAACGTGTGTGGCAGCTCATTGGCCCTCAATCAACTAAGAAAGTATATTAATTTGCTTTTGATTTGATACTCAAGCTTCAAAATTTAAGGATACTCTCTGTACTGTAAGAGAGAAAGATAATTAACACATTGAGTAATTTGAGAGAATTGGATTAATGAAGATAGTAGGACGAAATAGTAGAAAATGAACGGATACAATGCTGCCTACTCTACCTTTATATTTGCAAGGAATCGAAAGAAGAACCTTAGATAAGCGCTCTAATAGTTATTTTGTGAAGTTTAGAATAACTGTACCAATCTGTCTAAATGTGTTAATAGACATACGGTATCTCTACACATAACTAACTAATTCTGTGACCTATGAAACCGGGTGGTTCAATGTCGCTTTCACAAAAGTTCTCCATTCACTTCTGTCTTTAGCCAATCGGATCCAGTTTCTACTTTGTATTCCTATTTCTGCGAGATCCATCCTAAACCTCCTGGATTTGATGATTTCAACAATGTTTGGTAAGTGATATAAATTATGAAGTTCCTTGTTATGAAGTTTCCACCATTCACATAAGTGGAGAAAAATTCCAAATTAGTTTATATTTAAAAGAATAGAATAAAATATTACAAGTGCCTTATCATACAGAAAACCTTTAAATATTAAATATTTGCTAGAAATATGACACTAATGGCCGATAGTATTGCAACAGTAAGAAAGGGAATAGGTTGTAACACAAAGCGTCATATGCAAATATGTTACGGTATAAGAAATATAAACATCTTTACAAGTATTCAACATGTAATGGTGTCTAAAACTTAACTTAAGAGATTAGCATCACGTGGAGCTATCGTGGGTGTTATTATCTGCTACAACAATGCAAGACATAGAGAGAAATTGACATGTTCTCCGAGGAATCGTAACTCATGCTGTTCCGCCATGTTGCCATATCCACTGCAGCCCCAAAAGCTCTATGGTGTGACACCTAATGTAAGCTCATTGACTAGACATTTCAGTAGTTGGAAAACCAGAGGAACGTCTGGGCGAAGGACTTTTAGGAACATGGTGTTCTTAATGCTGCTCAATCTAGCTTTGGGACAAAGTGTAACTAAAATAGAAACTAAATTTGATTAAAGGGAATACTTGCTATTACTAATCTGTGTTACAGTTCCGGTAAAACGTCATTCCTTTCATAAGACACAGTATCAGATATTGTACCGATGAAGGCAATGAAATATTGCCGAAACAATAACACAAACTAGTAATAACAAATGTTCTCTTTGATCATTTTTTAATTTTAATTGTTATATCCTACTTGGCCATTGTATGTCACACGCGGTATCTTATTGCCATATTTGAAATGAGTCCTGTGAGTAACTGTGAAAGTGAGACAACTGGTTTCAACAATTCGTCAAAGTAGCGGTGGTTAGTCAATGTCATGCCAGTACTTATTAAACAACGCTAACTGTATGAGCAAGCAGTCTTTGAAATGAGACAGACAATCGTAAGGTCTAGCTGCCATTTCTCTATTCATTTTGTTATCTAACAGACTTTTTGTCACTCCCTGTAGCTTAACCCTTTCGGACCCAGTTTTTTTTTTAGCGTTTTCCTATATTTTCAGTTATTGACTTATTGCTCAAAAACTATTCATCCGATTAATATAGATGAGAGCTTGTTTCTTAGAAGAGGGACGTGGCTATTTTTGGTGTAAGTTTCATTGCAATGTTGCCGACGGGAGGGAAATTATTGAGGGAAATGCATTAATGAACATTTACAAAAAAATCTCTAACCGAAATGCAAGATTTTTTGTAGCTGGCACCACTGATACTGCATGGGTTCAAGTCACCCAAACAAATTTTCTGTGTATTGACAAGATACA
Organism: Thermobia domestica; assembly: GCF_964235325.1. NCBI lineage: Eukaryota > Metazoa > Arthropoda > Insecta > Zygentoma > Lepismatidae > Thermobia > Thermobia domestica. The sequence goes on along the minus strand of NC_137470.1, from coordinate 162,435,147 downwards.
GTGAAAATCTGAAATCGCTATCTGACATGCAAAGAGAGAAAGAGAAAATTCTCTGCTATCATACACATGAAATGTTGAGACGTTTTACGCCTCAGAAGTAACGCCCCTAATTACAACATATATGCCGGGGTACAGCCTCCGTAATTATCCTATTGAATCTTTTTATGGTGTATTCTGTTTACCAAAGAAGAGGGCTTTAAGATAGTAGTGCTTTTGTTCCAATGTATCCAGCAATAGGGTAATAATAGTGGTGAAAAAGGGAAAATTTTCCGAATTTTTCACCTAAAATTAGAAATTAATTTTTTGGTTAAAAACACTGCCACCAGACAGAGGAAAACTATCTGTAAATACATCGTTGCAATCCACTAATATATCCTACAAGTATAATGGCAATTCTACCTCAGAAATTCATTATTTTCTTACCACTTACAGAACATAGTTTATTATAAACCTCAACTGTACTTCCCCTAATTATTCTACCGAAACTTTTTATGGTAAGTTGTCTAGGGTAATGACGAGGCTTTCAGACAGTGGTACGTTTGTTTGAATATAGCAAACAAGAGGGACAAAAAAAAGGAATATTCCAAAATTTCCCCCTAAAATCAGAAATTTTCTGTAGCTGGCAACACTGCTACCAGACAGACAAAAACTATCTTAAAATTAACGTTGATACACCACCAATATACCCTACAAGTATCATGGCGATATTTAAGAAACAAAGTTTCTAATTACAAAAAATAGATTATGGTAAACAGAAAAATAGGGAAAAACAAGAAAAATCAAGGGTCAGAGTCTGAGTACATTTTTTGTGCGCCCTCTAATTACCCCATTGCAACTATCTGTGCCCACTTTTGCTCAGTAGGGACCAATGCTCGATTGGCGTAAGTTGGCTTGCACTCGGACATATAGGTACGGATTTATAAACAAAAATTTTGGAAATTTCGAAATTTTGCCCAGATTTAGGGAAATTTTAATTTTGGAAATTGACAACACTGCGCGCGAGCCGGTCCAATTGATGTCAACAATTAGGTATCCATCCGAGGTATCTACCTGACAAGTCTTAAGGAGATATCTTCACAACGGAAGAAGCTACAAGGAAAAAAGAACATTCGAAATTCGAAACTTCTCGAATTTTTTACTTTGGCTGAAATTTGAGAAGGAAATTCGACACCCAAAAGAAAAAGAAATTAATTTGATAAAGTATGATCCAACCATATTTGTCCAGAAAAAGTTATCCCGATTTTTTAATTATTGCCCACACAGAAGCGGATTTAAAAAAGTGACCGCTTTGGCCACCTGAGTCCGAAAGGGTTAAAGAGCAGAAACGTGAACTCAAAACTTTAAAAAGTAAAACAGTACATTACGTATTGAACAACCTTAGCTAGAACGGGACTCAATGGTATTCCATATCACAACGCGTCGTCCTCCTATCCTTTAAATGGTTGATGAGAGAGAATCTGTATTTGTTTGAGAAGACGATATCATGTAATTTGGCCCCGTTCTCTACACCATTCCAACCACAGACTTTCCAAGCGTCGTCAAATTATACCAGTGAACACTAATCACTATGCAACGTACATAAAGTCTGGAAAGACTATTTCTGATACCGTCGTGTGATCCACAATGACTAAACATACAAAATGCCTATATTCTTGGTACATATAATAACTATAACCATATCTATATCTATATCTATATCTATCTATCTATCTATCTATCTATCTATCTATCTATATATATATATATATATATATATATATATATATATATATATATATATATATATATATATATATATATATATATACTAGCCTTTGGCTAGCTGGGGGTTCCGCCCCCAGACCCCCACGTTTGCTCGCTCTACGGCCTCGCATTCTTGTGTCTTAGCATTTGCAGTAACAGTGAATTTCGTGTAATTGCTCTTCATATTTCCTGAATTTGCCCAGTTGGGGACTTCGCCCCACACCCCCGCCTTTGCTCGGCCTGCGTCCTCCCACCTCTTAAACCTACAATTCTACCAATTTTCAAGTTTCTTTTCGTATTTCAACTATCTAAAACATAAGATTTTATATCCCAAGAAAACGCCCATTTAAATAACATGGGAATTTCTTCATCCTCCTTTAGACTCCTTAAAAACTAAAAATATTCACTTTTGGCAATTTTCCTGTTGATTAGTTCTGGAAGGCTACAATCATACTAAATATCAACATTCTAATCCTGACTTAAGTGCCTAAACATTATGGGTGTAGAAGATGTCCCATATAAATAAAATGGGAAAGATTTTTCAGTTTCCCATAAAATCATTTTAAATTTGGAAAATTTTATTTTTAATGATTCACTTAGGTAACGCTAAAGAAAACGTAAAACCATATTGAATTTCAAGTTTGTATTCCAATTCCAAGTACCTAAAATATGAGATTATATGTCCAAAAAAAAAAAAAGGCCTATTTAAATAACATGGAGAATTTCTTCATTTCCTCTTTAGACCAACTAAAAATTAAAAATATTCACTTTTCGAAATTTTTCTCTCGGTTAGTCCCAAAAAGTTACAAGCATGTCAAATTTAATCATTGTAGTCCTACAGGGAGTGCCGAATAATTTTGAGGTGTAAAAGGTGTCCCATATAAATAACATTGGAAAGATTTTTCAGTTTCCCATAAAACCACTCTAAAGTTATAAATTTTGATTTTTACTGATTTACTTAGGTAATGCTAATGAAAATGTATAAACATACTGAATTTCAAATTTTTATTCTAATTCCAAGTACCTGAAACACGATATTAGTTAAAAAAAAATGCCCATTTAAATAACACGGGAAAATTCTTCATGCCCCCTTTAAACCCCCTAAAAATTAAAAATATTCACTTTTAACAATTTTCCTGTCGGTTAGTTCCGGAAAGCTACACCGGAATCATGCCAAATTTCAACTTTCCACGTCAACCGGAAGTACCCCTTTAATTTATGTCAGCTAATGTAGTTTTATATATTGTTAAGATATAACAATCATATATATTTTTGTTATATATTGTTGATTTTTAAATAAATATAAAACGTTATGATAAATATTATTCTTTTAACTTTCTACGATTATGCTCCGACAAGGATAAGAAAAAATGAAATGAAATCTTTGAGTTTTACGCCCCACGGTTATGCCGGTTAGGCTAAAGGAGACGGTGATGATGAGTAATGAATGAAATGGTGGAATGAAGAAAGTGGGAGGAAACGGGAGAACCCCGAGAAAACCCACGCACACGGTGTTTGTCCATCACAAAGCTCACTTGGCGAAGGCTGGGATCGAACCCGGGACCCCAAGCACCAGAGGTGAACGCTCTACCACTGAGCCCCCGTGGCCCCCACAAGGATAAGAGATGGCGCTATAAACACTAAGTATTTGGAAGCTTTGCTCTCAGTTTTTTTCAGTTTTTACTATTTACATTTCAATATTTTTGACAATGTTGTTATTTTTTACAATTTTAATAGACTGTGCTTCAATTTCAATATGTTCATGCGCCGTTTATCCTTCCTTATTACATTAACAGTGTGGAAAACAATTATAATTAAAACAGGCTAATTCGGCCATTTTGGCACGAGCCATCTTACTATATAATATTATTTCAAACAATTTTCATTTAAAACAAAATTAGTGAAACAGTTCACAGGGCTCTAAGGCCGGGACTTCCTTTATATAAATCTCCCGTAAGGGAGGTAACTGGAACTGGATTATGCTCCGAGGCTAATAATGAGAGTAATGATAATCATCAACAAAATGGTGGACTGGAGAAAGTGGGTGGAAACGCGAAAAATCCACATGCATTGTATTTCTCTCCTACTAATTGAACTTGCAGCGAGTTGGGATTGAACTAGAGACCCTACACACCATACGTGAACGCCCTACGACTGAGCCATCACAGACCGGGCGACACTAAAGTAATTTCAGAAATTGATAATAGTTAATATTGCGTGAGCAAAATAAATGATAAGTAAATATTTATTATTCCAGTTAAAATTGTTTTAAACTAGCGTAAATTACCGGCTTCACTGAATTAAAATAAGAAAAATTGTAATATGTTCCGTTAGTCAGTCAGCTTTTAGTATTACTGAAGCGCTTTTTTTTAAATCGATAGAAACAAACAAAATATAATTTAAAAAATCAGGAAATAATAAGTAATTTCAATAAATAAAAATTAAATATTACTATTATGGACTGAATTTGGATTTAAGCGACACCGAAAGTGTCACTGTTCATCTCAGCAACCCCGAAAACTATGCATTCAACACCAATATCGGTCATTTTCGATCATATTTAAATATCTTCTCGCCTCCCGCTCCTAAGTTCTACCGTCAAAGTGAAATGATAAAACCATCCCAGGTCCAAACTTCATTTATGTTGAAAATTAAAACGAGATCGATCGCGTGATTCAAGAGATATGAAGTCACAAACATAGTTACTTCCATTATATATATATATATATATATATATATATATATATAAGAAATAGAAAAACAATGAGAATTACTATTGAATTGATTATTGAGAAAATTATAACATCCCACTTGTTGTAATTCCTCACGCAAAATAACAAAAAATATTTACTTCTAAACTGCAATATTATAATATTACGTTTTAGTAAACTAAAGGCTTGTATAACTTGTTTCCAAGAAATCAAAGTAAAATACGATTAATTAAGTCATTACGAATACATGTAATAACACACTAATACTATAATATTACGTTTTAGTGAACTATAGGATTGTATAACTTGTTTCTAAGAAATCAAAGTAAAATACAATTAATTAAGTCATTACGAATACATGTAATAACACACTAATACTATAATATTACGTTTTAGTGAACTATAGGATTGTATAACTTGTTTCTAAGAAATCAAAGTAAAATACAATTAATTAAGTCATTACGAATACATGTAATAACACACTAATACTATAATATTACGTTTTAGTGAACTATAGGCTTGTATAACTTGTTTCCAAGAAATCAAAGTAAAATACAATTAATTAAGTCATTACGAATGAATGTAATAGCATACTATTACTATTCGTTTGAATACTTTTGCTTTGTTCACTTTTTGCATTATATTCATTTACATAACATTATTTTAAAAGATAAGAATTTACAACTTTTATACAGGGATTAACCTCTCTACAAATGGTAAAGCCACACGAACCAAATTAATAACTTAAATTCCCTATATAAATACAGAATAATTAAATCAACCAATTAAGATCAAATTAATCACCAAACTGACTTTCGACAAAATCAAGATTGAAATGCTATTTTTGAAAATATAAGTGAGTGACGCAACTTAGAATACTTACAATTTATACTTCCTCAAACGCAAGTGACACATGCATCTCAACGTAAATAGATTTACATTCTTGTGGCACACCTTCATTCCATGACTTAGGACTGCTACAGCGGTGGTATAATCCGAATTCAAACTTTTTTCATTAGCGTATAAGCAATATGCTAGTGACCTTGCAAAGCTTTTAGCCTGAAATGTAAAGACAATCAAAAATAATAAATTTATACTCTTAATAAATCGGAATCGCAGAAGTTACTTTAACTAAGTTAAGAAAACTTCCTGTCTCTTGAATTCTCAAAGGGTATACTATATCAAACGGAACATGTTTCATTGGGCGATGTAATCTGATATATCATTTACTACGTTTATTCTGCGGCTCCTCAGGGTAGGCAGGGTAGACTAAGCCTACTTTGGTTTACTTGAATAATTTATGAATTAAATCTTTAAAATATTTGTAGAGCATTGTATCAAAACTTTCCTGTATCACAGAGTTTTCGAAATGTTTAAACTTACAATTAATTATACACTCAAAAGCCTGGATGAACGAGCGCTAATCAACTTATGCATGTAGTTCATGAAGAACCCGCTTGTAGCTCTGAAATAGCTAAGAATCTGCTGGCTCTGCCAGATATTTTCAGTGTGTATTACAAGTTTTAGCTCATGAATAAGCATATTATAAAACACATGTTCCGAAGAATACAGCTCATGTGTATGAAGATTTGGCCAGCTCTTGCATACTCTGCCTACCCGAACAGATACCTCCGTGCATAAAGCATAGAGTGATTGCTGTTGTGTTCAGATGTGTTGCTGTCAGTATTGCCATTTTTTAGCGTAATTGTGCTAGACCTAGCTTCTTTCCGGGCACACTAGCACCTAGCATCTTCATACCGGCATAATAATAAATTCTAGAATATTTTTGCTTTCATATTTTCTTTCTTCCTTTTTTAAAGTTTATCGTACAACGGCTATGCTCCAAGACTAAGGAAAATGGGATGAAAATATGAATAATAATGGCGGAAACGGGAGAACCTAGAGTAAAAACACATACATTGTTTGTCCACCACAAAGACCTTTGGCGGCAGTTGGTATCCAACCAGGAACCCAAGATAGAGGTGAGCGTTCTGCAACTGTGCCACCATAGCTCCTTCATATTTGTTTCTTTGCATTGAAGCAGAGGTAGTTGAATGACTCAATGATAATTAATCTCAATATTTCTTAGAAGAAAATTAAGAAATCAATTTCAATGAAGATTTTCATTGTAGGGTAAGGTAAAATCAGTAATTTCAAAGGGTTTTCCCCTGAGGAAACTTTTAATATAGAGGCTGAAAACAAGGGCACCGATTCTGGGGGTACGGGGGCCCGGAGCCTCCAATTCTCAAGTGAGCCCCATATAATTTTATGAATATGTATTTTTATTGTTATATGTATTTTTTATGAATATACAATATTTGACATAATTTGAATTCGTCTTAAAATTCTTATATATGCCTTCTTAGACACACTAATACTATACCCTTGTCTGCAACCAAACACACATCCGAAATCTCCCCCTCCCAAAGCTACAGATAAATCGGCGCCCTTGGCTGAAAGTAGTTCTAAGAAGATATTCGCTATCAACACTTAATCACGATCGGATATATGGCCCAGGCCTTATTATGTTAGTTTGTTGATTCAATTTTGAGTTGGGCATCCTTTTTCAGCACCGAAGGTATATAAGACATGGACTTACGGGTTAGGGTAGGATCCAATCTACATGGACTCTGATTGGAAATTGAACACAGGTCTCTCGCGCGCCGAAAGGGGGTTATTTCGTGGTTCTAGGGAGAAATTCCACCCCAGGCGACTCCTAAAATCATCACTGAGTGAAATATTATAGCTGTATATGGAAAATCAATTTAGTTTATTAAATGAATTCAATTCAATGATGATGTAGTAATAATAATTATTATTTTAAGAATAATATTTTATGATTATTATGTCTAGCATATTTTGCTGATAAATAATACAATTCAGACAGAACTAGCGTAATACACCGTGAATTAGTCGGCAACGCTAGTTGGTGTTTGTAATGTGTGCATCTTAACAAAGTAGTTACTTTATAACGTTTTGCTTTTTTTAAGAAGAGACATCAAAATTTTATTATGCAACTGTAAGTAATTGCATTACCTGAAGCTAGAAGTTTAAATGTTTTTGTGCAGTTTATTTTTTAAAACATATATATATATATATATATATATATATATATATATATATATATATATATATATATATATATATATATATATATATATATATGACATGTATAGTGAGTGATCTTTTGCGTTAATCAATTTTCGCGCAGTATTGTTGTAGAAAAACTGAAAATTTTGGGTAATGGGCGACAAACTTCTTTATTAAACACAGTTATTCATACAGTTAATGGCAAAAATACAAGAAAATTCAATAATTCGTGGTATGAAACACACAAACAGGAGATTTTCAAGTTTGAAGAGAGTAAAATTGTATTTAAGGAGCACCATGGGACAAGATAGAACTTTAGCGTTTGCTACAGAGTCTATTGAACGTCAACTTCTGGATAAGTTCGGAAAATAAGAATTTTGGTTTGAGAATATCGTTAAACGTTATGCTACTAGGAAGGATGGACGCACAGATTTGCTCTACAGGTAAAGGTAAGCTGCTAAATTTAGTTTTATTGTGTACTAGATTATATACCTTATACTTTATTATAGTTTGCCTACACAGAGCATTTTGGCACGAGCGCCACTGTTATTCTGGCTTTCTAGACCTATGTATGTTACCTTTTTACCGTATCAGATCAAAAATGCCCTTGCCAATACTGACAATTCTGTAGTCTCATTATGAATCAATTCTGTAACAACACACACTACCATTTAGTTACATGAGAACACTAATTAAACGAATTAGACAACATTGTACAGAAAGAAAACATAATAACATGTACGATACATAAGATTCTTGTGAAGTAACAACGAAAGACTCAGTAGAACTACACGTTAAGATCCTACGTAAAAGTTGCTATTCTCATTGTTGCAAAGGGACTAGAATTCAAGATAAAAGATACTTACACTTGAGACAAACGTAATTAAAAATAAATATAAAGGTTTCAGATAAACTTCATTTTGAGAGTATTTTTAATGGTTCAACCTTTCTGTAACCGAATGCTATTTACAGTAATTCATTAAATCCTTCCTAATGCAAAGTTTTGCTGGTCGTAATTGTCTTATTCATATGAGTTATATTATATTTCCAATTTGATAGGCATAGATAGTACCTGAGCATTTGAATTCATCTTTCTCACCTGGAAAGTGCAGTAGATAAAAAGGGTGTAGCGTTCCCATCCGCTATCAGGACAAGAGCCGATGTTAAAAGGACAACATTCATGGATACCAAAGCTCATGCAATGTTGACCAATCAACACTACCCAAGTCCGACCTCAGAGGGATCTACGAAGAAGAACGCAATTCCGAGTCATACGGCAGGTACAGATGGATAATTCAGCATAATCAACAATAAGTAAATGTAAATATCAATTGCCAGTCATAAATATATGTAAATATATATAAATAAATAATAACAACAACAACAATTCAAGTGTATATAATTTATTATAATAATATACAATATTATTTCGGGTAAAATATATGTCGAGCAACAAACAATTCTTTATTCCTTCGACGTCTGTTCGTAATATAGATTCAACGATAATATTCAGTCATTGATCATATTATAGTTCAACTCTCATCGGAGTAATAAGCCTATCCAGGAACAATAACAATTTAACCTCAATATGAATTTCGTAAATAATATTTATAATTCCTTTTTCTTTTTATCAATTTCAATTTACTTGACCAGAGTAGAGAGAATAAATTCCTTAAATCGAATTTCAGAATCTTAAATTAAAGTTCTCAGGAGAAAAAAAAATCTAGAAAAACGATCAAGAAAAATCCTTTTTGGGGGGGGAATCTCCAATATCGAGAGATCCGTTAGGTTTATGTTGAAAACAACAATAATAATTAAATTAACAAGTATGTCAAAATCTTTCAGCAAATTTGGAGTGCCGTGCCTCACCGCACCATTCGCCTACAATAGCAAGCAATAGGATAAATCTCAAAATTGTTCAAAAACTATTTGGCTCAATTTAAATACTAATCGCATTAATATATGCTGAAAATGAAGCAGATTATAAACAATTACTATATGCATCGGGTTTTAGCCCGCTTACCAAAAATACAATGCTGAATTATCAATCGAAATTCACGTAATTATCAACGCGGTCCAGAGAAATAATCTATTAATCGACTCTATTTTGGAATCAAGAATGACGACCCACAAACATAGAACACAAACAAAAGACAATCAACTATAATATATATTAATGAACACTCACCTCTTATATTCTTCTTTTTTTATTACCTTTCTTTGGTATTTACTACCTCGCTCTCAGTCTGCTTGTCGTCTGTTCTTTATCAGATTACAAGAATAAACGTGCTTAGGCTGTGATCGAAAAAGTAACTCAAAGACCAATGCTTAGGTTTGAAAACCGAGAACGTCCGAATGTAACTAGTTCTATCACTGATTCAGTCGGCTCTCTCGGACCACAAACATCGAGAGTCACTAAAGAAATCAGTGATACTACGAGACAAACCCAAGATAAGGTATGGTGTCTCTTACCAAACGACATTCACCACTACTCTCACCTCAATCTTCAACATTCTCATTCCACCATTCAGCCAAGCTAATTTCCATTCAAAGATCAAAAGTCACGCTCTGTTTCCAGGTTCGCTAAAACCACTATGACCAAACTTAGGTCTGGTTTCAACACATTGAAATGCTCTCCCTCGTTTTCCACATTATCATTCCACCAATCCGTCAGACAATTGAACCCAGAGAGTGGTCGTTACTACGATTGCAGGGAATATTACACTATTGCAAGACCACGCGTTACAACGGGCAATGGGGAGTAGATCTCTGTTCTCACTCGAAATATCCCACTTTATCATTCCACCAACATAGAAAAACCACCTCAGATTCTGGATATTACGAGTATTAATGCATGCATAACATGCTATTTTTAAGGCAACAGCCAAGAACAGATTTATTTTACTCACTAGCACATCTACTCTTCTTGCCGTAAGGAACCCACATAGAAATTCACCATTTAACACTCTCGATAAAATACGATAGATTTTGTCGCCGAAAGAAATAGCGACTTATTGACCAAGACTTAGGTCAACTATACAGATTTCTACGTCACTGATTGAATTCATCAAATGCCCCTGCACACCTGAACACGAAATAAATCTTGTCTGACGTAAAAGTATGGAAATTTAAACAAATACAAATTCCACTCAATACTTCGAGCACCATTCAGACACTGGATAATCACAGAGCATAATCTAACCTCTTCAATTTTACTCAGACAGCACCAATGCACATGGTCAAACACCAACCTTCCGTTTGCAATTTGTCGTATCACTATTTTTCTTCCTTTCTTTTCAAAAAGAAAGAAAATCACGAAACACAACACAACTTGCACTTTTATTCTTGTATATTGAATCAACTCCTTCCAGATATAACTAATGCAAAAAATAGCAGACACTACAAACTAAGTCAAACGAACAAGACACGCGTCCCATTTTCTAACATCGACGATAAATTATCCGCCTGCTAGGAGACTGCAGGAAAACGTCCTCCTTCCTTCCAAATTCATAGGTCAGTTCGCAGCCGGAAAGGCTGCGAGCTCCCACGAAGGACAGCGGCGCTACGATCGCGATAAGGCACGTCACCTACCGCGCAAGCGACCTTGAATTGACCAAACAGAAAAAGGAATGTATTTCTCTCTCTCTCTCACTCACCACAATCGTAGATTCACATTATTTTTTGCTTTTTTTTAAAAAAAAGAAGCAAACGAGGAAAGGTTACTAATTCTTGTTAGTTTTTACAGATCAGAGAAAGTTAATCATCGATATTACATAATTATAAACATTTTCTTTCTTCTTTTTTTTTACTTAGTTTTTCCATTATTTCTTCGTCTCCAACTCATAGTAACGGGATCGTTACAGGCTGGCCTTCGTCGAAAAAAGAAAAATTCTCCACCAAGAAATTTTTCGTTACCAGACTGGATAGCTACGGAATATATAAATATCATAAGTAACGTTCATAACAATACAAACAACAACAAATGCAAAATAAATGATAATAGCAAATGCTAAAACAACAATAAATACTCAATTATTTACATTTTTTGTTCATTATGGCCATAATGAATAAATAAGTATATAACAAACAACAATATATTAACAAATGCTCAACCAATATCACAGTTAATACATTTAAAATGTTCTTATATCATAACTACATGTACCAAGAAACCAACACTATTTTTCAAGACCAGGATAACTAAGTTCTGACAATATTAATCTTAATCTCTCCTACTCCTATATACCTTCAATTCTGAGACATGCGAACGGCGATATGAGTCTGGCGTGTCGTTCTCATCAGAAACTAAGACGGTATTCGGGGTCAAAAATTTCCTAATCACAAATGGACCATACCACTTGTCGCTTAAAGATTTCGCTACCTTATCTCTTAACGATGATTTAACGTGTGCCTTTAAGAGGACACTTTGTCCTATGTCTAAATTAATGGGATTTCTTCTTCTTAACATCAACTTACGCCTTGTTGCCCAACTTTTCTCCATATTCTGAATAGCTTCTTTCCATATCTGAGCAGATGATTTTCCACCAAAATCAGAATCATTGATGCTCCATCGGTTTCCTAACGGTGTATTGTATGGACGTCCAAAATATACTTCGATGGGCGACATCTTTAATCCTGAGTGCTCGCTTATATTTAAGGTGAATTGGAGCTCCGGCACAAGAGTTGACCACAGATGTTGCTTCGTCGAGATGTAAGCTCTAAGGGATGCCTTCAGGGTTTTTATAAATCTTTCAGCCGCATTACCACCAGGGTGATAGGGGCTCAGCCGTATGTGCTTGATACCCAAACTAAACAGAAATTTCTTGAAGTGTTCGGAAACAAAAATTGAAGCATTGTCAGTGGACAGGGCCTCCGGAAAACCTAGTCGACTGAATATTTCCATCATCTTGTTAGCAACCACACTGGAACTTATGGTTCTCAAACGCTCCAAAACCACAAATCGGCTGGCGTTATCAACACCTATAAGTATAAATTTAAATCCATTCGAATTTGGTAATGCACCTACTATGTCAAACATCCAATGAGAATTAACTCTCTTACTGAAATCAGAAATTAAATGTCCCATTTTCTTTTGATTCGATTCCTTAACCTTCTGGCACACATCACACGTACTTACGAAATTTTTGACGTCTTCTTTCAATCCTTCCCAGGTAAATTTCTTCATCAGTTTAGCTAACGTTCTTGACACACCAGCATGACCACCAATCAACGCATCTTCATGATGATATTCTATAAGCACCTTCCTCAAATCTTTCGGGATTACTATCTTATAGGGGTTAATCGCCGAATTAGTTCTTTTTAGCAGAATATTCTTATTAAGGAGATACCCTTGAACATCGTCACCGTTCTCAATTCTTCTGATAATATTATCTAAATCTGGATCTTCTCGTTGTAATTTATCGATAGGATCCTTAATTAATGGCAAATTCCAAAGATGCATTATATTCATATTTCTTCTAAATGCAGCTAATCCTACCGGGCCATCCAACATACTGAATTCAAACGGATCGTAGATTCGTGTCAAGAAATCCGCTACTATATTCTCCGCTGACTTTATATGGCGTATCTTAAAATTAAACTGACAAAGCGTTTCGACGAAAGGACCGTACTTTAAGAGCCTTTTACTGTTATTAAGTATCCAGGACAAGGCTGTATTGTCTGTTAACACGTCAAACTCATTAACCAAGTAGTGTCTATAGCGAGATATTGTTTTTACAAGACTTATAAATTCTATCTCATAAATACTGCGGTGTTTATCCGCCTCTGAGAGTTTCTTGCTATAGAAGCACACAGGTTGAAGGTCCCCATTCGCATTCCTTTGGGAAATACATCCGGCAATACTTTTTCCACTGCCGTCGACGTGGACTACAAAACGTTTGTTAAGGTCTGGAGTCTTTAAAACTATGTTATCTATCAAAATATTTTTAATTTATCTAGAATTTGTTGATGTTCTTGAGTCCAAACAAATTTAATCTTAGGAGATTTCAAGGCACTAAGGGGAGCCACTAGCTGTTGGAGCTCCGACGCAAACTTAGAATAATAACTAAATACTCCTAGTATTTTCAACAATCCACGCCTATTACGAGGTGGAGGAATATTTCGTATAGCAGATACTCTGCCTGGGTCAATTTCCATCTGGTCTCCTTGAATAATATACCCCAGATAATTGATCTTTTTATAAAACATGAAGCATTTGTCAAGAGATACAGTTATGTTATAATCTTTGAACCTCTGTAACACCTTTTCAACCATTAACATGTGTTCTTCAATTTTATCGCTAGCTACCAGGACGTCGTCAAAATAAATTTTGACACCCTTATCTGTTAGATCACCTAATACCTTTTCCATCGCCCTTGACAAAATGTTGCTCCCAGTTTTTATTCCGACCGGAACTCGGGTGTACTGATAACATCCCTTGGGAGTAACCAAGGTAGTAATCTCACGTGATGATTTATCAAGGTAGATTTGGTTGTAGGCCCGCTTTAAATCAAATTTAGAGTACAGTTTCTTATCCGCAAGGCCTGTCAGACACGCTTCTAAATTCGGGGATGGATATACGTCATTCACAATTAAGCTATTAGCCTTAATGTAATTTCCTACTATTCGATATGTATTGTTCTTATTTTTCACTAGAAAACAACTACTGCCATAGTTAGCATGGTCAACCTCTTCTAAAATCCCCTCCTTAACAAGTTCTTCAATTTGATCATAAAAAATTTTCTCCTTATTTTTAGGAACTGGAAAGGGGGTATCCTTGAAAGGTTTATTCTCCTTTAAATGGAGTCGACCAACGAACCCTTTTACACATCCAACCCTATCGGAAATTACATCGGAATATTTAGTTTTCATTGAGTCGATGAAAGCAACAATCTCAGGGTTATCGAACTTCCACGAGTCTTGCCCTAAATTCTGATTTTTCACCTGTATGTTAGGTTGATTCTTCACCCGTGTGTTATTCTGAGCCATTACCCGTTGATTAGATGAAAGGTCAGGAGGCTGAAACTTCCGATTCCGCTGAATTAATTTATGGAAATTTTCAGACTGTTCTAGGTCAACGTCAGACGCTTCAGAACCACTACTATGGTTTAACACCGCATCCTTACGTTCATTGTCGTTCGACGAACAATTCACTCCCGAAGGACTAACATCATCTAGTTTTTCCAAGACACTAACATTTTTCGAGGATTCTGTCACATTATCCACCCTTTTCTTCTTTCTTCTACGATTCCTATTTCTTTTGCGAGTACTGTTCTTCTTAACACTCTCAGATTCTGGAATCTCAATTGCCGATGGATCCTCATTCTGAACAAGATCTAAATTGTCTTTTGTAGTAACAGTTTTGCTAGATGACTGATTAACACCATCACTAAGTTCCGAAACATTCATATTACTAGGTCTTTCACTATTTAAAACTAATTTCGAAGTGTCTCCATCAGCGACTATCCGATGACCAAAGTACATTTCATTCGCACCACTATCATAATCCTGAAAAGATTCTCTCAAATTACAACATCTCGCGTCGAATTCAGAATTCACTATTTGTCCCATGGACGAATTATTCTCAAAGGGCATATCACTCGCACCATCAGATCTTCTATTACAACACGTTCGAGTCGGAAAAGAAGAGTCTTCCCATGTAGATGTCACTAAAGTTCTACTAGACGGATTCACAAAAAAACGGACATTGCATTCGCACCACCTAAAGTCTCAACAGATCGACAATTGATAGTATCTCTGTTCATTAACGATGTCATCTCTCCCAAGTTCTGATCAGAAGGCAAACGAGGAATGGAATTCCCCCTTTCACCATCTGAACCACTAGCACAAGCAGCTGTTCCAGACGAACAACCAAATCTCGATGACGAAGTCACCAAGTTCACGTAAGATGGATGCTGGTCACAAGAGTTTCCAATCACACCACCAGTCTTGCACGAATTAAACTGCGATGAATCGTTATTCTGCTTCGAAGTCCCAGAAACTAAGTTTCGGTTCGGAGACAAATGACAGTTGGACCTTTCTATCGCACCATGCACACTACTAACTGGTTGAACCCTCGCATAACTATCAACCATGGAAGATAAAGTATTTTCTATATGATGACCCGAATCGATTTCTGAATCAATCATCGCTCTGAGTTGACCAAGCTGTAAGCTATTCGGAGCACGAATCTCCAAAATTCTAGATTCGGCATCAACTAGATCCAAATCGCACTGAATTCCTTCATCTCGCAAACCATAATCAAAGAAATCTTCGTATATAAAGATCGAAGCCATTTTATCTTGATCCCGAGAATCCCGAGTCTGTATTCTCTGTTGATTTCCATTCTTCCCCTTCAACTGGCCGGCATGAGGACCAGACTTAAACCCTTTAGATTGAAAACCAAAATGCCGAACTGTTTTCTTAAAGTTCAATGCAATTCTTTTCTTGCCACCACGGAGAACTAAGGTATTATTAGAATAGTCAACTATCGAATTGGTGGAACGCAAAAACGGAGTTCCCAGCAAACACTTACAAGGTAACTCATCTACCACCTTGAAACTAACTCTTTCAAAGTGTCCTGAAAAATTGACGGTCAACACAATTTCCTTGTTCCTGGAAAAATTCAATCCTGAAGGAGCATTTACTAATTTCTCTTGTGTTGTAGTAATATTTCTCGAGACCACAAGCACGAACCAAATCTGCACGAACAATGTTGAAGCTTGAACCACCGTCGACGCAAATGTCCGTCAACTGACTATTAATTTTTCCGACAACGAAAGACGCCACAGTTTTGTCCATCTCTGAAGGAATAAACGATGAAGTTGTTCTAGGATTCCCTCGAGGCTCAGATAAATTACTTGGACCCCTAGAATTCCGAAAATCCCGAGAGCCACCTATCGATCGACTCAATTTATTTTCGTAAAGGGTTGATCTACATTTATTTTCTAACAAAGTATTATTCACCGAGGTTTCATTCGGACCCAATTTATTATTATGATAGCTCGATACTAGAACACTAGACTTTTTTCTATTATCACTCATTTCTCTATTATAATCTAACTGGTTTCTAAAACTCAACACGTGTTTTTGAGCTATTTCCAATAATTCCAAACGTGATGCAGGCAAATAGTTATTCAACATCCTGTACTTTTGATTGGGATTTAAACCACTCATAATTATACTCACTAATTCCGATTCCGGACCATCAAATCCTAGAACATTCATAGCTACAATAACAGACCTTACATAATCATTAACTTGCTCAGACAACTTCTGTCTTCTATAAACATATTCTGATACAAAAAAATGCCTACTCACTGGAGTAACAAAAGTACTTAGTAAATTCCCTCGTAGATTATACCAACTTACATTGTTGTTCATGGCAAATAAGATTTCTCTTAATAAAGCACCAGTACATTTAGTGACAAGAACGGTTAATACCATCCCGAGTGAATAACTAGTTTCTAATAATGTTTCTTCTATTTTCAACAATAAATTGAAAACTTGATGACTATTACTCCCATCTGTTAATTTTACATCCTTAAATCTCAACTCAAGAGATTCACTGTTTCTTTTGAATGCATATTTTACCATTAAGTTATGTTCGATCCCACCAGAATCTAATCTATTAACTCCAGCATGTACACCAGATTCCGCACTATTCCTAGCTTCATATCTATTTATAGGTTGCAGAAAAGGAGAACTCAAAGGAGCCTTCGGAGTAGAATTCCTTATCTGAGAAACTCTTCGATAATAGTCACGAAGATTAAGGTATCTGTTAGTATTTTGACCTTGAATATTTCCAGCAACGCTAGCGTTTGAAGAATCCCGATTTACAAACCCTGTCTGATCAGGCTGCCTTAATGGAGCTTCAAAAGCGACTTGCCTTACATCTCGCTGAGACTCTCCTAAACTAGTGGCATTGACTTGCCTACTAAACCCATAACTAACAGAATGCACACTATCATTATTTCCAATAGTACTCCGATTGACTTCATTTGAAACCCGTCTGGCGTAAAGACTTCCCTG
Organism: Thermobia domestica; assembly: GCF_964235325.1. Classification (NCBI taxonomy): domain Eukaryota; kingdom Metazoa; phylum Arthropoda; class Insecta; order Zygentoma; family Lepismatidae; genus Thermobia; species Thermobia domestica. Next base: position 162,417,574 of record NC_137470.1, on the reverse strand, counting down.
AGTGGGAGGAGTTAATGACATATTGAATTGCCCAAAATCAGAACGTGAATCAGCATCACAACAACCAGTTCTATCCCGTGTTACAAGTTTGGAATACCCGTCGGGTATATTAATACTCACAAACTCAGATCGATTATCCATCATAAAGTGGCAAATTCACAAAAATTTTTTTAACACGCTTTTTTTTAACAAGAGAAATAATACACAAGAAAATATATAACAGGTTAGCATAAACAAATTAATAACTACACTAACTACGGATACTACAACAACCAAGGAGAACCAGCATGGAACAACCCTATATACCAAAACCTAGTCTTGAAAAATATTTGTTTGTTATATTCAATCGACTTGATTACAATCTTAAATTTCACTTAATATTCAATATTCTCAATTTAATTCAATTTAATCCAAAATATTTTACCCTCTGTTATGATTAAACTATCTCACGATTATAGTTTTTACTTACAATAAACTTCGAATGTAAATTCATATATGACTAGAAGCAAAAAAAAGGTTCGAAAAAAAATGAAACTAAAAAAAAAGAATGGAACTGACCTATGAACCATTTTGTAGCGTTCCCATCCGCTATCAGGACAAGAGCCGATGTTAAAAGGACAACATTCATGGATACCAAAGCTCATGCAATGTTGACCAATCAACACTACCCAAGTCCGACCTCAGAGGGATCTACGAAGAAGAACGCAATTCCGAGTCATACGGCAGGTACAGATGGATAATTCAGCATAATCAACAATAAGTAAATGTAAATATCAATTGCCAGTCATAAATATATGTAAATATATATAAATAAATAATAACAACAACAACAATTCAAGTGTATATAATTTATTATAATAATATACAATATTATTTCGGGTAAAATATATGTCGAGCAGCAAACAATTCTTTATTCCTTCGACGTCTGTTCGTAATATAGATTCAACGATAATATTCAGTCATTGATCATATTATAGTTCAACTCTCATCGGAGTAATAAGCCTATCCAGGAACAATAACAATTTAACCTCAATATGAATTTCGTAAATAATATTTATAATTCCTTTTTCTTTTTATCAATTTCAATTTACTTGACCAGAGTAGAGAGAATAAATTCCTTAAATCGAATTTCAGAATCTTAAATTAAAGTTCTCAGGAGAAAAAAAATCTAGAAAAACGATCAAGAAAAATCCTTTTTTTTGTGGGGGGGGAATCTCCAATATCGAGAGATCCGTTAGGTTTATGTTGAAAACAACAATAATAATTAAATTAACAAGTATGTCAAAATCTTTCAGCAAATTTGGAGTGCCGTGCCTCACCGCACCATTCGCCTACAATAGCAAGCAATAGGATAAATCTCAAAATTGTTCAAAAACTATTTGGCTCAATTTAAATACTAATCGCATTAATATATGCTGAAAATGAAGCAGATTATAAACAATTACTATATGCATCGGGTTTTAGCCCGCTTACCAAAAATACAATGCTGAATTATCAATCGAAATTCACGTAATTATCAACGCGGTCCAGAGAAATAATCTATTAATCGACTCTATTTTGGAATCAAGAATGACGACCCACAAACATAGAACACAAACAAAAGACAATCAACTATAATATATATTAATGAACACTCACCTCTTATATTCTTCTTTTTTTATTACCTTTCTTTGGTATTTACTACCTCGCTCTCAGTCTGCTTGTCGTCTGTTCTTTATCAGATTACAAGAATAAACGTGCTTAGGCTGTGATCGAAAAAGTAACTCAAAGACCAATGCTTAGGTTTGAAAACCGAGAACGTCCGAATGTAACTAGTTCTATCACTGATTCAGTCGGCTCTCTCGGACCACAAACATCGAGAGTCATTAAAGAAATCAGTGATACTACGAGACAAACCCAAGATAAGGTATGGTGTCTCTTACCAAACGACATTCACCACTACTCTCACCTCAATCTTCAACATTCTCATTCCACCATTCAGCCAAGCTAATTTCCATTCAAAGATCAAAAGTCACGCTCTGTTTCCAGGTTCGCTAAAACCACTATGACCAAACTTAGGTCTGGTTTCAACACATTGAAATGCTCTCCCTCGTTTTCCACATTATCATTCCACCAATCCGTTAGACAATTGAACCCAGAGAGTGGTCGTTACTACGATTGCAGGGAATATTACACTATTGCAAGACCACGCGTTACAACGGGCAATGGGGAGTAGATCTCTGTTCTCACTCGAAATATCCCACTTTATCATTCCACCAACATAGAAAAACCACCTCAGATTCTGGATATTACGAGTATTAATGCATGCATAACATGCTATTTTTAAGGCAACAGCCAAGAACAGATTTATTTTACTCACTAGCACATCTACTCTTCTTGCCGTAAGGAACCCACATAGAAATTCACCATTTAACACTCTCGATAAAATACGATAGATTTTGTCGCCGAAAGAAATAGCGACTTATTGACCAAGACTTAGGTCAACTATACAGATTTCTACGTCACTGATTGAATTCATCAAATGCCCCTGCACACCTGAACACGAAATAAATCTTGTCTGACGTAAAAGTATGGAAATTTAAACAAATACAAATTCCACTCAATACTTCGAGCACCATTCAGACACTGGATAATCACAGAGCATAATCTAACCTCTTCAATTTTACTCAGACAGCACCAATGCACATGGTCAAACACCAACCTTCCGTTTGCAATTTGTCGTATCACTATTTTTCTTCCTTTCTTTTCAAAAAGAAAGAAAATCACGAAACACAACACAACTTGCACTTTTATTCTTGTATATTGAATCAACTCCTTCCAGATATAACTAATGCAAAAAATAGCAGACACTACAAACTAAGTCAAACGAACAAGACACGCGTCCCATTTTCTAACATCGACGATAAATTATCCGCCTGCTAGGAGACTGCAGGAAAACGTCCTCCTTCCTTCCAAATTCATAGGTCAGTTCGCAGCCGGAAAGGCTGCGATCTCCCACGAAGGACAGCGGCGCTACGATCGCGATAAGGCACGTCACCTACCGCGCAAGCGACCTTGAATTGACCAAACAGAAAAAGGAATGTATTTCTCTCTCTCTCTCACTCACCACAATCGTAGATTCACATTATTTTTTGCTTTTTTTTTAAAAAAAAGAAGCAAACGAGGAAAGGTTACTAATTCTTGTTAGTTTTTACAGATCAGAGAAAGTTAATCATCGATATTACATAATTATAAACATTTTCTTTCTTCTTTTTTTTTTTTACTTAGTTTTTCCATTATTTCTTCGTCTCCAACTCATAGTAACGGGATCGTTACAAGGGTTGAAAAATATAAATAATCGATATTTTTCAATAATTAATTCCGGAAATTGATGTACAGTGGAGTCCCGCTAATCCGAACTAATTGGGACTGAACTCTGTTTGGATTAGCCGGAATAACAGTAAAATTGCGGTTTGAAGCAGGTAAACGGGTCTACTGTGTTGTAATATATAGCGTATAGTATTTCAAAACACGTTTTCTGACTACAATAAATATGTACTGTACTGGAAAAATATTTAAAATGTTGGAAAAAACTTGATGCCTTTATTTTTCCACGTACAGTACAAACAGTAGTTACGCAGACAGAGCAGCAACGCTTGACCTAGCACTACGATACCTAGAACAACAGGCTACTGCTACACCTGCTGATATAAATTTTATGAGACGCTGGCGAAACTACGCGTCGTCCAATAGATTTTCTTCACTGAGACAAAAGGCAATAACTGAGTTCGTGTCTTGTAACAAGTAATACTAGTACGGTACTACAGTAGATACTCGTACAATACTAGTACTGTACATTACGAGTATTGCACGTTCAGTTTTATGTTACAGTACAGTACTTATTTTACTACATTACTGTATTTAAACCAATAACTTTCAATATAGTACAGTACGTACACTGTATTCTATTTCAAACTATGTGTAATTGTGGTAATAAGGCTTACGGGTTAGATACAGGCATTAAAGAAAAACTGTATTTAATGAAACTTTACTTTGCCTTCTACGAAAACATACACCCATTTTCATCCTTTTAGTTATTAATTTTCTAAAACTGCGTATTGTCGCAGCAATAAATAAATAAACAAATAAAGTTTTCCTCTCGGACTTGTTCGGATTACCGGGACTCCACTGTACTATAAAGTTATATACTCAAAATGATTTCGGCTTATTTACCAGATATAATGCCAATCATATCTTAATTTTTTGTATGTTTTATCCGCTTCTATTATCATCCATTACATGGCTTCCAAGAGAACAATTATAATATTGTCGCCTCACTTCTCGAACACAAGCACAGACTGCAATTGGCTTACGGAACAATAAATTTAAAGTACGTACGTATAATGTAAACATCATCCAGAGTCAGTGGCGTAGCACACTTTTGCGGGGCACCCTGCAAAGTATAGAGAAGGGGCCCTAGTTGTAAAGCCGATAGAAGTAAGGTTGAAGTTCTACTTCTTTAAATCTTTATTCATCGCAAGACTTCGGGGCCCCCTATACCTCGGGGCCCCCCGCACTGCGGGGGTTGCGGGGGCAGCTGCTACGCCACTGTCCAGAGCAGCATACAGTGGTAATTGCGTTGCATGATTACGTGTTTTATGGCGGATAATTATACTTCTTCTTCCTTAAATCACATGAGAAATATACACTGGAATCTTCGTGAGAAAAAAGCCAATTATTAGCTCCCAAAGTAAGCCTACTTTAGCTTATAGTTTCACGCCAGATGTATGCTCGTGTATATGTGGTACTTTATTTTTCGATAACTACCGGTTAAATCTCAACGAAACTCGGTGGGCAAGTAGCCCATTATCTAGCAAATAAAGATCATTATATTTTGTAGCTGGGCTGAGCTAAAGACAGGTTCGGCTTGGCTTCCCTTGTATGTAGTATTGTTTTTCTTAGTAACTACCGACTGGATCTAAACAAAATTTATAAGCAAATATCCCATGATCTAGGAAAAAATTGGTATATTCGGCAGCTGGCCTCCGCTCGACTCGACTAGCCTTGTGTATGATACTTTATTTCTTGGTAACGGCTCGTTGGATCTGACGGAAATTCAGTGGAAAGTAACCCATTGTCAAAAGACTAAAAATCGCTATACTTTTAGCTGGGTTCGGCCATGGACAAATTCAATTCGCTTTCTCTGTGATCCATTAACTACGTGCTGAATCTGAACGAAATAGGTCGGCAAATATCTCATTACATAAAAAGAAAAGATCGTTATACGCGTATTTGATAGCCACAAACAGGCTCGGCTACACAAAAGAGATTATGTTTCACAGCTTTGAATGCAGGAAGTTTCTGAGATAGGTTCACCTCGGCCTGCATATAGTAAATTTATTCTACCATAAGAGGGTAGTTTTTCCTTATATTTCCATGTTTGCTCTTTTACTGTAAAATAGAATCATTTAGTAGTGCCTAAGTAATGTGCCTTAATACAAGGTTGGCATTTCAAACCTGGTTGGTAATACAAATTTTACGATTCTAAAGCAAGTGGAAATGTCTTCGATTTTGTGTCTTATAGATGTAATAACATCCAAGAGATAAACCCAGATATTAAAGAGTCATTAGTTTTAGTATGATTTTGAATATGATCCGCTCTACCATAAGCGTCAGTTTTCACGTTATATACTCTTAATTTGTGATCTGTTTTAGCTGTAATCCAACAGCTAGAAGCTACACCTAAGTCTGATAACCGTAACAATTACAACCAAAGGTATTTGAAAATCATCCGTTTCTTCTGAAAAGGGTAGCACTAATTATCCGAAAAACAACGAAACAATGGCAACAATAGTTATAATTCGAAATAGATCTAGTGATAATTCAAATGTTATTGTTAAGAGAAAAAGAAAAAAATCCACCACGTAGGAATAAAAGAAGAAATTTGAACAATGATAACAATTCTTATTGACAGGAGAAGTAAATATATGATCGTAGCCATGAAACTGGTATTAATGGTAGCAGTAGTAGAACCAATCAGCTGAGTCATTTAAAAAATGTTAGTAAAAAACCTGTGAACAACGGTTCAGATGTTAGTGTTACACCACATAACAGTAAAATGATTAAAAATTTTTTAAAAAGGCAAACTTTTAACAATCCAACTGATTTTATACCTCCATGACCTACTTTAGTGAACGCTCCATCTAGTAATATTAATTTCTCATACGGATTTCCTTCCCCTAACTAGTTTTGCTTCTTGCATCATGAGTATACATGTCAGAAAACAAGTTCAGGATTGTATCAGTTCTAGTAATGCATTCGAGCCAGAACGTTAGACTGTTTTTGTCAAGTTGGATAAAAATATAGTAGTTCAGTGGGATAGCAATATTTTATCTGATGAAGGAGAAGCGAAAGAGTTTAGTAAGGGTATTGTACTGGTACATACCACTGCTGAAATTAGTATTAAATTATGAACGGAGAGACATGTTTACTTATATATATAAAAATATAACTGCTTTCATCAACATACGTTTCCTACAAAATTTAACTCTTCATAAGAGTACTTAATTTTCGTTCCTTTCCACATTGGGGTGTACTGCTGTTTCGATTTTTGCTGTAGCTATTTAATATCACATTAGTGGTAGCACAACAAATAATTTTAATAAATTCTTTCAAATCATGCACCTTACTACATGGGATACCATGTAACAACATACCATACTTCTCAATAACATACCTTTCAGCAAGACACATAACTACACCTCTTTGATTATTAACTTTCAAGAAAGCTTCGTTATGTTCTGCAATGAGTTTTGGAATAATGCAATACAATATTAACAATTTCACTTGGATATGATTGACTCCCACGATCTAAACTTGCAATAAGTGAAGTCCCGTTTCTCCCACTTGCATAAGTTTATCTACTAACACTACATCACTACATTCATCACAACGTAATCTTCTTGTAACTTGCCTAGAACAGTACCCAGCTATGTATGTTAGAACAGGAAGATCTTCATTTTTAGATTTTATGAGATCATCTTCACTCAATGACAGAATATTTAAGAAGAAATTAATATCGGACAAAATTTCACTTCCGTCATCTAAAGACATACCGTTCTCTTCAGAACAAACGATGAATATAGTTTTATCTTTTAATTTCAAACGAAAAATGCTTGCCAAACGCAACTTCTTTTCTACTTCTACGATTTGGCGCAGTGATACGTTATAATTTTCACCAGCTAATTGCCGATATTTTCTTAATCGTGCTTCTAGGAAGTCAGTCTTAAATTTACCCGATAGAATGCAGCTCCTAGCTCACCGCAACAGTACCTAAAAATATCCAGGATTCCTTTTGTTTTATGTCGTAGAGCTTCCAGTGTTTCCTTGGTAAGTCCACGCCCATGCGCCGCCTAGTGATCTAGCCAAAGCACAAACTCTTCTAAGAAATTTTTTCTCTCATCTTCAGGATGAACTGTTAGAGGCTCTTCCATTTTATTATTCAAACGTTACCCTTTGGATGGAGATTTAACATTAACTATTTTCCACCACGTAAGAATGTGGAAAATGAAGTTCGCAGTGGTCTCACTGTGGGGTACATTGTGATTGACACATAAGGTTTTTAATGCCTCAACCACAAACTTACTGAACACTTGCAAAACCAATTTTATATTCTGACCCTCCAAATTGGAAGGCCACAGAGATTTTACAGATAGCCCATATCCATATTTAACTAATTTATTTTCCTCTAAGCTGTACAAAAATCGCACAAAAGATGCAAAATGAATAGCATCACCACTAAAATCAGGGAACATCATACTGGTTTCACTGTCCTTAGCATTCAACCAATTGTCTCTTAGGCATGTCAATATGTGGACAGAATCAATGAGGAAAAACAGAGCTCTTGTACTTGCATGGATGAGGATATACAATAGTCATAGTTCGTTTGCTGAAAAAATATGACATAGGTTTCCTATTAATAGCATTATTATCAGTAATTACACACACTACTTTAAACACTATTGCCTCCAACCCTACAATTACTTTACAAATAACATGATACAGACCATCAGCTTCGATCTTATGGACAAGTAAAATATGTATAACATCCTTGAATTTAAAGAACACACTTTGAACCATAAATGTTTGTGCACTACATGCAATGTCACTTCCATTAAATGATGTACCTATTATATTTCCTCCCTTGTAGTCTATTAAAGGCTTAATGTGAATTTCGTCCTCCATAAGTGTAACATGCTTGTCACTTTCTTGGAAACTTCTCTTCAACATATTTTAAAAAGAAATCATCTAGCTTTTCGTTACCGGGATTCACAACCTCACTCGACTATTGAAAATATCGTGAAAAATACTGACACCTAACCTAATCTAGAGCTAACCAATCTAAATTAAACTAAAAACACGATCTCTACGGAAGAGTTAATTATGTTCTAATTACTCCAAATGGGGACCAGCGTTCTAAATTCAGGAACTAAATTCCGAATTTACCTCTACCAACATGTGCAAATAGTTCGACATTTACAATCACCAGAGTTTTCAATACAAAACATCTGAAAGAGTAAAATATTCTATTTCTGTAATTACGTAAAGTAGGCTACAAGGGCAATAATTAAATAACCTAAGTTTTTCATTTCAAGAAATTAAAACCAAAATTGCAAGTATTTTACCCAACATGGCAGAAGTTGAGCAGCAGAAAATCTATGCAAGTACGCAGATAATAAGGTACAAAATAAAAGTCCTCCACATTTTAATCGTAATAGGGTGAGTATTGATTATACGGATCCACATAATTATAAAATTTACAGAAGATGTTTGTAATAATATTTTAATAGAGTAGTGCGTAAATAATCTAAATATGGCGTGTTCATACCTGTGAGATGCGTATATACACACATCTTTGTAGCTTTGTATTGTAATCACATATGTTTGTATTGTAAAAGCAGTGATTTTCCACAAGCCTCTTTTACACGTATACCCACCATCGCTGACGCGCTTGCTCCTTACGGAGGCACCCCGCAATGCCGCGTGACCCCCTGCTAAGCTCCTGCTCTGACTCGGTTAGATATCATTCGTACTTTTTAGTGGCCACGTAGGCCAGGTTTTTTGGTGTTTTGTAGAAGACCTCTTAAAGTGAGTTTGCACGAGGGAATGCAAATGCACACCTCAGCAATGATTGCTGAAGGTACAAAAAGTGAATTCACAGAGAAGAAAGTATATATTCCATGAATTTATGTATGAATCCGTATAATCATTATGCACGCGTAATAGTACCATCTTTTTCTTTCTAACTATTCTCTGATCATGCTCGTGACACTTTCCACATAAGTGGGTACATACAAAATGCATGCACTATCCATGTACATTATAATAGCGCTGCCTGAAAATATTCAAGCAAGGGTTTAGATAACTGGTCCACTTACATAGAATATAAGGAAGTTATTATTTCCTTGTATACATTGTGTTACAAAATAGCAGACATCACACTGTAAGACCATTTTTTCATTTCTAAAACAATCTAATCTAAAGTCTTTAAAATGTAAGGTGGATTTGTTGTCTGCACCATTCCTTCCCAACGTAGTAAATATTCAATTATCTAGGTAAGCCTAATTGTAAAATTTTCTTTACCTTATACTATTTAATACTTTTGAAATTTAGCACCTATTAATGCATGCAATAATTTAATACTGGAAGAGAAAATGGAGCTTGAATTTGATGTTGATAAGTTTTAAGTTACAGCTTTCATTCAATCTGAACCTTTCACTTGCCAAATTTTGATATCATGTGAATTCTGTTGACATCCTATCAATTCTATTGATTGAATGATAATAATAATAATAATAATAATAATAATAATAATAATAATAATAATAATAATAATAATAATAATAATAAGAACTGTTGATACTTACCCTTGAATGCTTCCCGCGAAGTTCGTCTTCTCGAGGGAATGAAAACAAATGTACCCTCAGTCCTCCTTGATAGTTTCCTCTACACCAAGGAACTCTCCACTTTCCTCTACACTTATAAACTATTTTGTTTTACTTCAATTACGAGAAGTAGAATCATATTTTACATTGCAAAAGCAATCTGCCTTGATGACCTACAGTATATGACGTCACGCGCTCAGATGACGTAGATGTAGGACCTTGTATCCAGATGACGTTGGCCAAACGCCAATATAACTTCTGTGGTTTCCACAAGGTTCTTTAGCTTGTGAAACAACGATTTTGTAAACATTAACTTCTCTTAAATGTCTTTGAATGACTTGCTCCATGTTAGTGTTCTGTTTCCATCTGGTGCAATGCTTAAAGTGAGCCGGTTATGTTTGCGAAAGTTCGAAAATCTGCAGGTATGGCATACCGGTAAAAATAACTGATTTAAATTGTAATTTGCATGCAGAAAATAACAGATTTTACACATAGGAATAAGTACGACTTAGCATTGAGTCAACAAATATGTACTATCAAAGATTTCGTTACTGCTGCTGCGAAAGTAAATATCAGTCCCCTATCATCCTATTCAGTGACAGAATTTGTGCTCCTTTTTTTCAACATTTGGGCTAGCAATTCCACTTTTACCCCTCAAAATATTCTAACTATCATACTACTCACCTAAAAGGTTTAACCTGGATTAGCCCCTGGCATTCACAGGACTCTTTTTTTTTTAATTCAAAATTATTCTTTTCACATTGTCTGGACTCCTGTGTTTAGAATTATAAGAACATTACCACGACCACGAGACTACGTGACAAGACGAGACCAGAAGAAGGTTTTGAAAATGGAAGTGAGATTGGAAAGAGTCATTAAATGCTAGTGGAAGACAATACAATACAATGAAATACAACGGAAACAAATATTCATTGAATACTATGCTGATGATAGTGGGGAGTGAAAGAGTTACATGTTAGTCATCACTCTCTGTCTTTCTTTCACTCTAGATTTTCACGTCAAAAATTGTGCAAAAATGTCAAGAGTAGAGATGCTCTTTAGGGTTCTGTCAAAATAAGTGCTCTAAGTGGTCATATTTGTTCCATACCGTCACCTCATCTGATGTCAATTTAAGCACTGATCTGGCGGCATTGAGACTAAACATTAGAAAAAGAAGAAAAAGATAGGAGAGCAGTGGAGCTCCTTGTCAGTGCATTGGTCTTGGGAAGCAATTGTTCTGGAAATTTGAAAAACTTAAAAATCACGCAGGAAGAAGTAGTATGTATCCTACACTTTATACTCGATGAAACATTACAGCCTTCTATTTTTCGATAGTTGTTTGAATCCTAAGGGGATCATAAATGACACATCTAGTTGTTTCCTAATATACATCTCCGTTACTACTGCCAGTGCAAATAAATAATAAGTCCAAAGCGCGGGCCTGAGTGTTTCAATGTATCTGTAGCTACTTCAATAATTAACTTATTACATATATGATTATATAGGAATTCTTACTAAAAGTCGTTCCATTATGAGGATCCACATCATCATCAATAGCATCAGCTCATAAAGCTCAAGTCAAAAATATTTAGCATTTACTTTTATTCTCGAACTATTTCTCTCGTATTTAAATATTACGATTAGCTAAACAAGAACCATTTACAAAGCTACAGCGTATCTTTTATTTAACAGTCAGCAATGATATTCTACTGAATTGTCATGGCATCTACTGGAAACAACTTGACTGGCACTAGCATCACGAGATTCAACGGAGCATATCGACTTCAAACGGTAAGCAATAATATCTCGTGGAAGGGAGATGAAAATTAAACTACTCATTACACAAAGTAAAATTTTCTTCGCCTACCAAGAAGATAACACGTAGAGCATGTGACGACATATCTTGGTAACCATGGCTGTACTTATGCAAGTTAATAAAACATTGTTTATGTTGCAAAATACGTTTAAGAGTAACTGTGAATGTTTATGTGATAATGTGTAGTGTTTGAACTACAATAAGACATGATGAATATTAGATATAATGTAAATATATGAAAATTAGAGAATAATCGCATTTACTAAACACAAATACCAGGTGTTTAGCTTGTAACTGTAATGCGCATAAAGAACAATAAATTTCATGCAGAACCAAGGTACTCAGAATTACAATATGACATCAGTTAGTAAAGTAAATCGAGGACATTACTTAACTGAGTTTTAGAGATCGTAAAGACAAGCTTGTTCAATTGTATTAAACATTTCGTAACACACACATATAAAGAGATGTGCTAGTTCATTTAAACATTAATACAGTAAAGTTGACAATAGTTCGGAACTGACCATGTTTATTTCTTAAAGACAGACTATAGAAAAGATAATACAGAAATAAAAACAATGTTAAGGTTATGGAAACTGTTACGTACCTCGGCCTTTTCCTTCAGCCTCCTCAACTGACAATCTTGGCATATTGTTCCTCTGCAGAAAGGGATATGGTTTGATTCTGCTACTACTATCCCTGGTGGCATATATTCTGGTGGGGGTAGAAATTGTACTTCTGCTGTATCGTAAACCCTTTCTGGATTCAGTATCTGAAGAACATTGACAGGTACACGATAGATCAAGTGGACAACTTCCATGCTGACAGCGCCAATCTAGAAACATTGATACTAATGAGATTATTTACCATTTGCTTTTTTGCTATAAATATAAATAATACTAACACATTATGTAGAAGTAATTATACACTCCCGAAGTTATAAATTATGTAATCTGTAGTATGTAATACATATAAAGCTTGAAAGTTGATTGATACATTTAAATCTAACGTCTCCTTTCAGCACCGAGGTTATATAAGACATAATCTAGTATCTAAACTGAGGCCCTACCTCGGGTTGTATTCGATGCAACTATTAGCACCAGAGGTCAAACGCAAACAAAGTAGATACGTTAACCACCCGGAAGCACAAGGTTTAAAAGTATATACGTAAATCTGGCCAACGCTGTCACTTGTGCAAATTAGTAGAAAAAAAAGAAACGCACAGTCATAGTAGATGCTTCCTAACAGCACATGTACTAGCAAACTTGGGTATGCTGGATGTTGAGTGGCATAAAGATTAGGTGGTGTATGTCTAAAGAGAACAGTATATATATATCTAAAGTCACTTGTTCATAGATGGAAGCTTAAAACTGTTTTGGTTGTGGAAAAAACATTTTAAGTGAAAACAAATTGTAAAATAATATCATATTGTTTATTTGTCATAAGTATAATTCAAGCATGATATCACAGGTAGTTGTTACACTAGGGTCAAACTATGAGCATCTTCACTCGCCAGTCGGAAATGTTAGTTATACTTTCCAATTATAATCAACAGTGCCTACCTAACGGTAAAACACTCTTTTTACTTAAGTGAATTACTCTCAAATATGACCACTGTATCGTTTACCACAGAAGTGCCTATGTTACAGAAAAGTTTAATGAATATTAAATTATTAATCCATATTGTGACTTAGACCGTATTCATAGACTTAATTTACTCTGGTTTATACTTACTTGATCGAACGAGAAGTCACATAGTCAAATCACTTCTACTCGAAACAAATATTTGGAATTAGCTATCCCTTGTAGTAGTGTAATATTAATTTTTAAAAGTATACATTTCTCTAATTCAAGCCCGTATATTATATTGCATTTTTGTCATCACCATATTATCAGATGAATGAAGGCAACTGATATGTGAACTATTCCTTAAGATGTTCTGTACTCCTATTTTTCCTAACGCATGCCTGGCGTACAAATTGATAATATACGTGCATACCATAAAAACGAATATTCATGCGAGAAACACACACAAACTTGTGCTTTGTAGCTCTTTCAATCAAGAATTGCATGTATTTCACGTTGGGCAGAGTTAGAGTAGTGGATCTGTGTGATCTAGCGTAGCTGCGTCCTTTGGGAGTAGGCGCAAAACAATGGCGTATATAAGCGAAAACTATTGTTTATGCGAAAACACCCATCAAATTTCGTGTGGGGCCGCGGCGGATCAGTGGTAGAGTGTTCACCTCTGGTGCATGAGGTCGTTGGTTCGATCCCAACTCGCGCCAATTGATCTTTTGTTTTGGACAAACAGCGTGTGCGTGGGTTTTCTCGGGGTTCTCCCGTTTCCTCCCACTTTCTTCATTCTATAATTTCATTCATTTCTAAACATCACCGTCTCCTTTAGCTGTCAAAACTATGGGACGTAAAACTTAAAGATTCATTTCATTTTTCAGGCATCAAATTTCGCTACATGTCCACTTCAAACAGGAGCTCGATAGTGCATGTGTGTTGTATTTACAATTTTACGTGTATGATATATAGGCAGTACCGGATTTACATATAAGCTAAAAAGCTAGCTTAGGGCCCCACTCGCTTGCAGGCCCAAAAAATTTAAAGAAGAACTGATTGTAGTGTAATTTCCAAATAACAAGAAAAAACAAATAACATAAAACGCACATACAACAATTGTGTTTTGTATTGTTATGTATTAGGCTTTTATGAAGTAAGTAATATTGCTCGATTTCTCAGCCGCACTTGTAATGAGGTCCCTGTTATCGAACCCAGCTTATAATGGAGCCCCCGTTTCCCAGCTCTGCTTGTAATGGGTCCTTGTTTCCATTTAGATATCCATATTATGTCCATAAATTAGCATATAGCATATATTCAAACCTAAAAAACGGCGATATTTTGTCACTGAAAAAGAAAGCTTGACGTATAAAGGGCCTCTTTCAATAGCTTAGGCACCCATCAAATCTAAATCCGACATGCATATAGGGAATAACCCTCGAAATAGAAGCATACAGTCTGCGGCAAATAATACTACAGGTACACTGAATTATCGACAGGTATAAGACTTCCTATAATACTTGTAATGGTTTCACTCTAGTAAACCTACTCCTATAAACAAGAAATATAACTTAATTACACGCATATTTACCGAAATGTTCTGCCCGAAGAAATTAATATCTAATAGGGTCCTCTTTTATATGTAGTCACTCATTTTAACCTAAAATTACCATTTTCAGACGAACTGTTGTAAACCTTCATTATATCTACTAGCCTTACATTCTGTATCGCAAAATGACGAAAATAATTACCTTATGTAATATATGAATCACTACATAGTACATGGGTAGAAACCTGTCTTTAGGTATATATATTGAAAAACAGTTGGTTAATCTTCCGAAGATGGCAGCCCTTAATTAGATGCACATGAAACTGTTTCAAACGTTGTATTATTATTTATTTTTGTTATTTTAATATATTTTACCTGGAATTACTTCTTTTTCATTTCCTCGCTCCTTTCTAGATACATATTAATTTGTATTGTATTACTGGGAAAAATTAGTTCCTTTCAACTGCTAATTGTTGCAAATTACGCAGTATTTAGAAATAACGAAAACAATGAATCTTTACTTTCTCACGTTTCCAACCAGCACTACAAACAGCACCCTCCTACAGTATTAAGTTAGTAAACATTTACATGGGAGTTGAGGCTTAGCCTCCTATCCCTGGGAGATCAGGTACGAAAACACTTATTTCATGTGCTACATTGCCAGACCAAGGGATACTTATATTCATAAATATTAACTTCTCGTAGCAAGATATTCACTCTTAATGCCTTACAAAGTGTTTCTTAAGGGAAGAGTTGCATAAATAGGTGCAGAATGACTTTAGGAGGGCTCTGTATAACTACAGTGTGTGCGCGTATGCCATAAATACTGCAGTGCATGAAACACGAATTAAAAAGCACAAATAAACTTCTGATATACGTCCAATAAAAGGTAGGAATGCTACTAACCGACTTAGTGGAGGAATGCAGCAGAGGAGGCCGAACAATAGAGACAGAGATTTCGTCCGTCGGGAGCAGGCATGTTAGCAACGGCGGGTATGCGTGTAAAGAGGATAGTGGGAAAAATATATGACATAAAAGCACGTGTCTTGCATGTCACACAGCTTTTGCGACACACCTATGATTACTTTATACAATTTCTTCACATAACATTTTACTTCATGTCTTTCTTATAGAGTACTACGTAGTAAAAGACACACTTTTTATTTAGTATTTCCACTTTATTATACATATTCGAGGTAAGATCCAAATATATTTTGATTACTTGCACAATCCTATTGTGAAATCAATTAGTCTATTACTTCTGTGGATTTTGCAAATTTATTCCCAATAAAATGCGATAGCATACAATATTTTGCCCCATTTCACCACATTTGGGTCTGATGCAACTCCCCGCTTTTTAGCTTCTGCTCTACATTTCTGTATTTCCCGCCATCACTGCACCCTACATATCCGAGGTTAGTTAAACACAGCAGATTTCAAACACTGCCATATTATGCACTGGTGCAGGTTTACTTAATATCGCATCAACACGAGGATTTATAAAGTGCAAAATTTAATGTCGTTTTTCTCCCCAATTAATCACCCTACACTTATAACGTATATTATGTTTTTAGGGATGGCGTTTAGATTCTCCCCCAAATCTATCGACAGCTCTGAAGCCGGTACTAAGACTTGTAGTGAACCGCTGTAAAAGAACCTGGAATCAAAGTTAACCTAACCTAATCATCAATGACTACATCACAGTTACAGATAACGAACCGTAATCACTACCAAGTGAGCCATAGGCACAACCAAGTGACTTAGGGGAGAAATTAAAAAATACCTTTTTTTTTTTTGTTAGCCTCATGCTGACATTCCGTCGAATTGTGTTAATTCTTACGTAAATTTTGTATTTTGGATCCGCCATCTGCGGCAGTTAACCCAAACAGATTTTGTGCGCACCGATACTTCATCGGTTTATAAGTAATGTGCACAATTAACCAACATACTTCAGCGTACATGGATTTTAATATGTGTGGACATTTGTTATTATTTAAATGTAATTACCGTTTTCAGAACGGACTATCGTAAACCTGCACTGTTTACTAGGCCTATGTTCTGTGTTGCAAAACAACAAAAACATCTGGATTTATGTTCAATATAAATCATTACACAGGACAAGGTTACAGAGCTGTTCTTTAATTATATATATTGAAGAAAATTTTCGGCCCTTGTATAGCATAATTATATGTCATCCTTTTAGTATTAATCCGTGCAAATAATCAAAAAAAAAATTAACGTGCATGAATTTTAATACGAATTTAAAGACAGCAATTTATAGAGGACTTTTATGAATGTGGATTTGAACCTACAGATCTAGTATATCATATGTATCAAGCCTAAACAAGAGTCTGTTTCTTACATTTGCTTTGCATATTTCACTAAATAATTTCTGAATAAATCTATATCTGTACTAATTGTACACTAAACGCTGAGTCGAACTAAAGTTTAACTTAGTTTACTATTAAAAGTTACCTCGTGTGTACACAAATTTAATAGAGTTTTAAAATGAACTGACCGTTGCTTTTCCGCCAAGAAAGTTTCCACAGACTAAAGCTGTAGTTTTTGTTCTGATCTCAGAAAAAGGTTCCAGTCATTAATCCTCTGAGCAGCAAGTATCTTTTTAAAATCACGCTCGACCCTAGCTATAGGAGCTAAATACTCTGTTCTGATTGGTTGAAGTTATCCGTTTCTCGCCACGTAGCATAGCAGAAATCAAAGACTGGCTGTTGTCTGTTCTCGTAGCCGAGTGTGCTAGCGCAACAGCTATTAATCCTAATAACTTTTGGCGTGGGTTCAAACTCAGCCCAAGGAATGATTCTTTAATTTAAAAAACAAGTTCGTAACACTTTTTTCATTAAAATAAGATGAAAATAATAATCAAAAAAGTGATTTACTTACGTTACGTGTGCAGTTTTGCTATACGAATCCATAGTATAGGTAGTAGTAGTAGTAGTAGTAATAGTAGTAGTGGAAGAAAGAGTTGAGTTTATTGTAGTTTACCACCCCTTTCAGCTGCGCGGCTATGTGAGACGTGGACCTACTGATTACGTGGAATCCGAACCACATGAGGTCCCGCCGGTAATTGAACCCGAGTCTCCCACGCCAAAGGTGCATACGCTAACCGCTTAGCCACGAGGGAGCTCGAGTAGTACTGGTAGTAGTGGTAGTAGTAGTAGTAGCAGTACAAGTAGTAGTAGTAGTGGTAGTAGTAGTAGTAGTAATAGGAACAGGTTAGAAGAACCGCAGTGCTCGTTTTGTCCCACTTTGACCCCATGCAACCAATCACAAACGTGTATTTATTTCCTATGGCTAATGTCGAGCGGGAAAAAAATATGCGAGCAGCAAATGTGTAGTAACGTTATATTAATAATATAGGAATTTGAAAAAAAAATATCAAAGGAAAATAAATAATAAAGTATATATAATATAGTGAATAATTATTTAAGGTTTGTCAGATATTAACGTAGAGATTTACAATACACTGTGAAATTTAAAACACTATTTTCTTCACTTTTTTGTGCTCTAAATAATTCCTTAAGATATTCAGCACCTTTATTTCTTTGGTGCTTGCCCAGGTATTTGTGTACAGATTGCTAATATGCGTGCGAATTGATGTGACCCCCAACAGGTATAAGTAGGCGTCCAAACGAATGACATAAAACTATTGTAAAAATAACTCCAATCCTGGGCAGTAACTTGTGGGGACAGGGGGCAACTGCCCCCAAGGGAAGCTCCCCGCCTTTTGATAGGGCCCACTTTAACACAAAATTTTCTTATTCCGAACGAACGAATATGAAATTATAAATGAAGCATGAAACGGGTTCACTACATTACATAAACAAAACAGCACACAAAAGGCAAATAAATGAAAAAGAGTCATATGCCCATTTAAGTAAATAAAATGTCTACTATTAGAGTCTCTAGAAATCATATTTATTCATATGGCTTTGGGATTTGTGAATAATGTCCCTTTAATTTATTTGTCACGTATGGAACAGGTTCATTGGCGTGCGGGATGACCCAAAACAAAGTTTTCTATGGGGCCCAAATATTAATGCTTGCCCCCTCCCCTTCCTCAGGAAAATCGAAGTTATGGTGCTACTCCAATCAGTGCAGAAAACCTAATCAGGCTGTGCTGGGTGACCACTTAAAGCACAATCTGATCGAGTCATGGCGGAACGCAGCATGTGGGACCGCACGGAAGTGTGTGAATGCGTCCATATAGAGCAGGCTCTTCAGCGACACATGATATGCGCACAGACGAAGATGGTGAAAACATATTTTATATCGCACATAACCAGCAAACCTGTGTAGATTAAAGCACTTGTCTCGGAATCACACTAGTAAAAATGTACTTATAAAGATAAAATACAATTTCCCTGCGTTGTGCAGAAACACTCCACTGGTAGAAATTAATATGTTACACAGTTGCTGTTCAAGTACTCTCACTCATTTTAAGTGTAGCACACCACCAGGGGCGTCATTTAGGGGGACAGGAGGGTCAATTGCCCCTCCAAGATTTTGAGGAATACATATACTTTAATCGATTTTCTACTGATATACTACACTGTAAAAATCGTTGTGTTATTTCAACGACATGCCTATTTGTTAACACGATTGTGTTAAAATATAACATAAACAGGTGGTTAGAACAACGCACTCTCCATTTGGAGTTGTGTGTCAAATGCCGGTAGTTGAAATGACACACAGCCTGATTAACACAAGTGTAGAATCTTCGGTGTTGTTTTCTGCGTGATTGCAAAATATGTTGGGCATCTAATTAAAAGGCTTATATACTAAAGCTACAGGAAAAAAAAAAAACAGAAGAATGAAATAGTTGAACAAATCCAGCTATTTGCAAAATTTCAAGTGCAAACCGTACGATGTGTTCTCAATTGAAGGGTAAGGGGAAAAAAGAAGGAATGTCACAAAAATACATTTTTGAGAAAAGGACGTTTTAATATTGAAAACCGCGTAAAAAGAATAGGGTTAGTTAAATCATTGCCCCTTTTTACATGGGCATTTCTACACTTACGCATGCATGGCATATACAGTCAAATAGTATCAAGAGTCACCAGCAGATAAGACAAAGCGCCCAAAAAAGGACATACATGGACATTCCCTGTTTTTCCCCGTACTCTTCAATTGTTTTACATAATATTTCTGAAGAAATACGTCAACTGCTAGAAACAACACCGTATTACTGTGTCACTTATACACTGCACTAGAGCTCACCAGTCAACACCGGAGACTGTTTCAAAATGGCGGAAAACAAGTAGAAACACGATTAAGAGGCAAACATACTATAAGGATATAGGTAAGAGTTTCCTATCATTCTTGAATAAGATGTTGGTGAAGGTTGTGTTTCGCAGCATCAAGAAATACTTCACAATAAATGTTGCAAAAGACGACAAAAAGTTTGTGAAGGTTTTCTAAATGAAGTGTTCTATAGTTTACTATTCTTATTTTAAAATAAGAATCTTCTATAAGTGTAAGCATGCACACTACAAGCTTTTCCAACACAGAAAAATGGTTACATCAACATCGCACATGGAGTTATTTCAACACTTAAAGAGTTGTCGTAGTAACACAGATGTAGAATCGAATTAACACCAAAAACGGTGTTAATATGGTGGTATGACCTTGAATTTTAACACATGAAGTGTTGAATTAACACCAAAATGGTGTTACTTAACCGGTTTTGACCTTGAATATGACACAGATTGTGTGTTGAAATAAGAAAATAATGTTGAAATAACACAGGGACTGTGTTATATTGATACTTGACATGGTGTAATATTAACACAAAATAATTAACACACTACACATTGTGTTACTTTCTTTGTGTTGGTGCAACACCACATAAATAACACTCAACACTTTTTCCCACATTAACAACCCTGATATGGTGTCGAATCAACACCGAAAATACTAACACAGATCTGAATTTAACACCGGTTGTGTGTTGAAACCGTAACACACACCCTGTGTTAAACGTCAACACCGCGGGGACTGTGTTGAATTAACAATGCATAGTGCTAGTTACGCTAAAACCACTGTCCTGTGTTAAAATTGAGTAGAATTAACACAACCATTTATTACTGTGTAGTACAAAACGAGAAAGTCTTATGTCGGTGGTGCTCTTGCCTCCTTCAAGCGAAGTCTGAAGTGACGTCCCTGCATACCACTTGTAACGACTTGATGTTTGTAACCTTACAATTGAAAACATAAAAAGACTGGATTATCTACTTAGTGCTGAAAAGCTCCACCATTGGAAAATATTATCTTAGAAAGTCCTCTTTCAAATGCACTAACTAATTTTAACCGTAAAATTATTATTTTTATAACAGTGTATTATAAATCTACGCCGAAGTTAGTGATAAAAACTTTCAATTTTCTAACTATGAACGAAATAAATTCTGGTGGTAAATGTATACCGTCAAGCGGACAACGTCTCCTGGATTTTGACACGTTATAGTGTACTCAAGAAAATATGTGGAGATTGACAACTCTAAAAGCACACACGATAACCATGCTGTTCTTTCTAATATACAGGGTGTGAAGAACAGCGTTTTTTCAGAAACTATGTTCCGGGGGGCACACTTAGCATTCCGGGTGGCACTGCTGGTAATATTCTATTTATTATTATATTATAAACGTATTATTTTAGTCTCTTCCAGGGGCACCCACAGAGCTCCGAGGGGCAGTGCCCCCAAAAAAACATGTCTGAAAGAAACACTGGTAAAGAAAAAGTCGTTACAAACTTCGGGATTTGATTCCTGAGATCAAAACAAGAGAAAAAAGTCCTCTTGAAGCTTCTTGATTTCAGCTTCGGTTTCGAGATACAGGGTTGCCAACTTGGAATCCAAAATCGACTCCTAAAATGAGTGTACTGTAAAAAAGGACAACAATGAATCTCTGACTACAGATTCTTTGGTCAGCAGACCGAAAGCGTTGGGCTCTGTTTTGAAACCTGCTTTTCCGTCTGTCTGTAATGCAGACTAGCTCCTGAACTTAAGTAGATGCATCGAAACTGATTTGGATGTGTGGGCAACATGCTCGTGCGATAGTGAAGACGGCAGGTTGTTTCTATTTACTAAGGTTTGTTCTTGATGTAGACGCTATTGCCTTAAAAATGAAAGAAGAAAGAGCAAACATGCTTTCCGATTTAGCCGCAATGACTCGAATATATTGGTCGTTTCAGTATGTTAGTTCGATCAGTGTAAGGAATGCACGTTACTTTTAGTACGTACTGCAGTAAAACTGCCCTAACGTAAAATCCGCCAGTACTTAAACTGATCTGTACGTGTGATCTAGAACAGGATGAAGTACAGAAATGCGTTTGTTGTGTTGTGTAGTAAAATAGGGCTAACTGCGAGGCTGAATTACGGAAAATAAAAAGAAAATGAATGTCAGTACCTAGAATGATTCTAGAGAGCACCGCTGGGGAGCGCTCTGCTATATTGTCGAGCGTGAGCAGCAGCACAGCTCATAGACAGCACAGCGTGGGTAGTGAACACTTATTCAGTCAAGCAGTTGTAGTAAGACAACTAGATAGTCAAACAGTGCATACTGTGTCCCCACAGTACAAAAACTAGAACATCCAAATTTATTTCTTTGTTTATTTGAATAGTACAAAATGTACATAAATACTGAGCCATTTAAAATGGACCTTCTTCGCTTTTTTCTGCTTGGTACAGAACTGAATAGGTCTCTCAAATTTAACCCTTCGTTTATTTGAATAGCACAAAAAGGTACAAAATGCTGAGCTACCTAAAATTAACCTCCTTTGCTTAAGCCACTAAAATTTATTCCTTCGTTCATTTGAATAGCACAAAAAGGTACAAAATGCTGAGCTACCTAAAATGGACCTTCTTTGCTTAAGCCACTCAAATTTATTCCTTCGTTTATTTGAATACCACAAAAAGGTTTAAAATTCTGAGCTAGTTAAAATGGTCCTTCTCTGGTTTCTCTGCTTGATACAAATTTATTCCTTCGTTTATTTGAATAGCACAAAAAGGTATAAAATTCTGAGCTAGTTAAACTGGTCCTTCTTCGCTTTTCTTCCCGTTGCTACAAAAATAAATAAGCGACTCAAATTTAATGCATAGTTTATTTGAATAACACAAAAAGGTCTCAAATGCTGAGTTAGTTAAAATTATCCTTCTTAGCCTTTTCTGGTTAGTACAAATTTATTCTTTTACTTATTTAAATGATAGAAAAAAGTATAAAATACTGAGCTACTTAAAATGGCTCTTCTTCACTTTTTCTGCTGAGTACTAATTTATTTGACTAGTACAAAAGGTACATAAATTCTGAGCTAGTAAAAATGGACTTTCTTCGCTTTTTTCTCGTTAATACAAAAGTAAAGAAAACAACGAAATTTATTCTTTCTTCGCTTATTTTTCTGCTTGGTACACTTCTCCAAAATATAATTGCGTGTCCGATTTTTTCTAAGTTACTTAACATGCTAAGTTTGGCAACAACGCATTCTGAGTGAGAGGAGGGGAAGGAATGGAAAAAGAAACGCGACCTATGAACACAGCTCACAGTTTGCTGTTTGAAATTCACAGTTCTTCTTTTGTTATTTCTAATAACGATACTTCTAGTACAAAACAGTACCTTAGCATTAATGCAACAAACTTTTTTTATTTTTTAAAAAAGAAAACACGCACACTTCTCAACGAAAAACAAAGATCGTCATAAAAACAAGGGTAGTTACGGAGTTCGTTATCTATCAATGCAACTGAAGGAGCTTTCTGTTTGTTCCGATAGCCATGTGTGTTAAGTAGTCTATTTTTGTGTTGATGCAATACTTTTTTAAGCTGGATCGAATCCCACTCGATGTATTTATTTTTTTTATTTCGTAATTTTTCAGTCATTCTTGCCGTACATTTTTATAGTATATGTATTACACGGATTTGATGGACAACTTTCTAATTTATACAAAAATAAGTGTAGAGGCGTAGAACCTTTCCTATATATCCCAATGTGAGTTCCCCTTAGTACAAATAACTTCTTGCGTCGATCCATAAAATTTTCAAAAACCTGTAAGTAAATCCGGAGATCTAGTGTTCAGAAAATCAGTATCAGATCTAATACCTCCTTCATCACTACCAGAACGCAATTCGTATTATTATTATTATTATTATTATTATTATTATTAATGTCTTTGGCGTGGAAGACTTGGCTTCGATTCCCGACTTGAGTTCATATGATTCGGGGTCTACGTTAAGCTGTATGTTCACTTCTCATATAGCCTCGCTGCTGAAAGGGGCGCTAAACTTAGAATCAAATATACTATTATATTATTATTATTATTATTATTATTATTATTATTATTATTATTATTATTATTATTATACGCATCTTTGGCATGGAAGACTCGGGTTCGATTGCCAACGGGTGCTCATGTGTTTCAGAACCTACGTTAAGCTATAGGTTTACTTCTTATATAGCCTCACTGCTGAAAAGGCCGCTAAACTCAAAATCTCTTATTATTATTATTATTATTATTATTATTATTATTATTATTATTATTATTATTATTATTATTATTATTATTATTATTATAAGTATAAAATAGAAAAAAGGTTTTAGGGTACTAAATTTGGTAAGATATTATATTTGTTCTCAGTATGGACTTTATTGTTGTCTTGGTGTATCAGAACAATTTTAGATAGGTTTTCACGACAATCTCACATTTTTTTTCACTTAAAAGTCTTAATAGCTCTCAATAGTATCACCGCTTGCTAGAGTCAATTGCATCGTACAAGAATGCACTTAGTTACATAATACCTTGGCCATCACCTTACTCCGAACATTTTCACTTAGTATTTTACGAGAGGAGATGAGGTGTGTTCTCTACTGATTTCAAATCGGTTTTCCCTCAGGGTCAAACTAGTGGATGTAAGCCATACATTGAATTATGATATTTTTTAAAAACCTGGTTGTATCCTCTTTTTAAAGATAAATGGTGTGCTCAAAAGTGAGATCTCTTTCACATTTTCCTATAGAAAAGCTTGTTAGAAGAGAAATGAAAGTGAGTTGAGGCCATGGTTGGACACTATTTAGTATATCTTAGAACCTGCGCAGGGCGAGGTTTTAGCTTCGAGGGGAAACGTACACTTAGAAACAACGCTGAACTCGCTGCCAACTGTGCTCAGCATTCAGATTTGGGAACCTGCCTCGTCAATACTTTCCTCATGCTCTGCCACATATTTGTATCTTCAAGACTTCATCAGAGGATTATGTAACTAATGATACAAAATGCCTATAATTTCTATAGCACACCAAAGGTTATGATTTTGCAAAACTGTCATGGATAACATCAATGTTTTCTGGGTCAGTATTATTGAAGGTGCACTGCAGCGAAGTTAATTAAAAATACTTTTGACCTTTTAGAAATCTGCAACGCAAATTCTCTCAGTAGCATTAGAAGTTGCACGGTTCCTCAACAATTGACACATATCTAGTTGGATTTTTGTGTTGATATCCTTCTAGTAGAGGTATCCAATAAAAGCTCGGTAATGCGCACCACAGAGCCGGTTAGGTTGCAATGAGCTATCCACTCTGTTCGACTCGGCTCAGATGAGCCATCCTCTCGATTCGGCTCGGTAGACGTGATATATGAGCGGTATTTCTGAGCTCGGCTCTGTAACGAACAAGCCGCGAGCCGACCAATTTAAACCAATTGCATAATTAGAGTCGGCACGTTTCATTCAGTTCATTCAAGTAGACCGAGTTTAGTCGCTAGAAGTTAGATCGGTTGTCGCTTTATGGAAGTGACTGTATGTCCGACTTAGTGAGTCTTCCTGTATCTGATTTCTCCTTAAAGACATAGTTTTTATTGGATATTTGAAAAACAAACACTAAAAAGAACGATGTTTTTTTATTATTGAAAATAAAACTTCACCGGTTTTGTTTACAACACCATGTTTTGCATCCATACAGCACCGCAGGATTTTCATTGGAGAAAAGATATTCGAGTGACAATTAGCTCACATTTTCTTTACTGTTTATGCACTTTGCAGTTCTGTTGGAGATATCAGTAAAAGTGTTTAATGAGTATCAATTTTGGCAACAACGACACACTGATGTTCTCTCATGCTTCGCAGCCTAAGCGTGAAGATTCATGAATTATCGGAAATGAATTTTCTAGAAGATAGTCCAAATTTTTGAATATATATAGGGTAATTTTGACTAGGCCTAATGTAGGCACATTAAAAGCAAACTGATGATATAGACATATAATTCGACAGAAACGTGAAATATCTTGTCTAGAGTTCAATCTGTTGGTTAAGTTACTTCTAAACTGTATCGCGTTACTTTGTCGTCAACTTTTTCTTATATACAGTATATGACACAAGTTATACTAGGTGATAGTTGTTACTTATATAACTCGCAGCCACTGGCGGATCCACGGGGAGGGCGGAAGGGGCGACCGCCCCCTCCAAAGGGTTTTTTGAACTTTCAGCATTTATCATTGGGAAATACTAATATGGTCTTTTTCCCGACCGATCAACCTGTGTGACAAGCAAGCAGAGTCTAATAAAAATGTGTAGTACTTAATAGTACTTAATACAGACATATTTGAATTGTGAATACTTCTCTCCCTAGTTCCTTGGGGCGGTCACCATAAGCCCCAAAGTAGCGAGAATATGATTCATTCGTTGGACGAACAACTGTAATAAGGAGCGTAAGACGGCTCACTCTTTGTACTAAAAATGTGTTATTGTGTCCTAGAAAAAGGATATGAAATGGATTTCGGAATTCCGGATTATAACCTCAATCACCTTTACCTTTAATAAAGAGAAATATAGAATCTTCAGCGCTCCTTACCGAAAAGCTCTCTGAATCTAAGAGGAGACTTTTCGGTTGGTTGATTGATTGATATGTATTTACGTTGTTTGTCAAATGCGATGCTTTACAGAATGAGAACTAGACTTTAAAGTTGGATCTGACCCACTGTAGTGCGTTCGATGCTCACTTACCAGGAATTAAACCACAGAACCTCATGCATCAAAGATCAAAGATACGTTCGCTACCTACTAGACCAACAAAGAGAGCCGTGACTTTTGGGGTTCAACACGGAAACATTAGGAAAGGACCAGGGATTTATTGTGACTTCAAATGACATTCCATCTTTCCTTGAGAAATAACACAAGCTTGTTATTGTAATTCACACTTAAAAGACGAAATCCTGAGTTAGTAACTTCGCATAGGCCAAACCAATTAAGCTAGAAACTTGAAATTAGGACAGTATATAAGATTTGTTACGTAGGGTATCACTAAGGACGGATATTTTTTAATTCGAAGAAAGGAAGGGAGAATGGGGTGGAAATTACTTTAATAAGATGTTCATCTTTTCGAATCAGTAAAGACTAGAGACTTGAAATTTGGCATTTGGATTTCTCATTTAAAATAATTTGACACGTGTTTCAACTTTTTTTATATTATAGTAAAACGGAGAAAAAAGAGATGGAAAGAAAAAGTGGCGGCGATTGCAAATATTATAATAAGATATCAATATCTAAGAATCTTTGAAAGTTAGAAACATGAAATGTCGTATGTGGACTTTCCACTTAAAATAATTCAATACGTAGAGCAGCATTTTTGATATTTTACCTAGAAGGGAAGAAAAGAGGTGGGATTATTATTATTATTATTATTATTATTATTATTATTATTATTATTATTATTATTATTATTATTATTATTATTATTATTATTATTATTATTATAAAATGCCATATCTCGGGATCCCTTGCGGTTAGAAACATGAAAGTTGGTAGTTTGATTTTTCATTTAAAATAATTCAACATGTATTTGAACGTTTTTATTTTCACTTAGCGTAGAAGAGAAGGAAACAAGGTGGGGGTGGTTCATTAAAATGCCTTACGAGGTGTTGGAATTTCGTGACACAGTTTTAGCTCAATCCAATTCTATATGAAAAACAGAAGGAAGAACGCGAAATATTGTGCCACAGTACCACGTAGGAGCATTTGCTATATTGTGCAAGGCCGTATGTCGAGCAGATTGAGGATCTGGGGGCGAGCCCCACCTAGACGAAGGCTAGTATAAAACACTTAGGTAATTTAATTGTTGTTGTAAGCATAACTATAGTTATATTATGTTTCGTGGACCCCACACAAATATAGAGATAGATTAATTTTGTATTAATTTTTGTAACTGCTGTCCCGCAACTGTTACTCAAAATATAAATGATCAGAGCAAATTGTACACTCTTTCGTTAAAATGAATGATATCGTCAATACAGTATTTTCTTTTGTGCAAGTACTGTGCCAGACAGTGCATTTCATATGTTGCGGTGACTGTGTGTGAAGTGAATCATGAAACTGTCACGCCTCCGAAACGTAAGTATGTATTTAATTTAAATCTACAGAGAAAATACTACCATTACAAAAAAAAAAAAAAAAAAAAAAAAGTTCGGGTCCCAAAGTGGAATCTGGGAATCATTTTTACACACACACCCCTCCAGCCCCGTATTCATATGAGTCCCATTCTTGTAAATTAAAATTCTGGTCACCTTGAAGCTACGCTCATCTTCGAGAAAGCAAACCGCCCCTCCCAAACGATCCTTCTGGATCCGCTAGTGCTCGCAGCCGGTTCGGAAGTAGCGCGTTATTTGTAGCGAAGCTACAATAGCTACCTACAAAGTTTGTAGCTCTAGATGTAGTGACGCTACAAGTCTAAACCTGTAGCTTGTAGCTGTAGCTGAGCTACATATTTTTATATTGTGTAGCGAATTTTGCACTAAAGCTACAAATAAACCTTTTCCAAGACGCAAAAATATTTTGTAACTCCAACATTTCCTCACAATTTTTAGTAAATTTTTATATGATGATAGGGAGAAAATACGATTGTTTTCTGATTTCTATCTCCAATTATTTTGCAACAATATTACAAGAAAATTTTCTGAAATAAATTGCGTACTGACGATTGATCAAAAGAATAGTAATGACTCTTAAAATAGACCTACATGCCATTCTAGCAGCGACAGCATATACATTTTTGGGGGTGGGGGTAATAAATAAATAAATATATGTACTTTAAAAAGAGCAGACAAAATGCATACTTTACTGTATTGTATATGTAATATTTTAACCAAACTTTTAAGTTCAGTTACGCATGTAGATGCCATGACATATATTATAATGTATGATGCCAAGTAAACTGTATTTGTGACAAGAGCTTAAGTAGCGAATGCGTTTCTGGAAAACTAGCTAATATTTGTAGCGAGCTACAATTTTTATCGTGTAGCTGTAGAACAGCTACTTTTGAAAAGTAACTTTCCGATCACTGCTCATACTAAAATAATGTTGGCAAATGGTGAATATACTATATTCTTGCCTTCTACGTGTGCCTATCGGGTCTACTCTAGGCGATCTTGCTTTCCTCGATTTCAACAAGAGATAGAATTAAATTTATCACCTTTCTCAGTTGGCTTTCTGTATGCTCAGAAAACTGTTAAAGTTAAGGATATGGTTTAGAATACTCGGATCATAACTAAAGAAGGGGCATGAAAATCAAGGCCCTACTCACCTGAACCGATGAAAACCACTGAACACTGCTTAAATCGATTAATTCTTAACGACAGCTATGCAAAAACTTTATCGAGTTGTAAATAGTGGTGTCAACGGGCTCGGCTCGAGCCCTGAGCCACCGGCAGCTTGAACTCCGGCTCGGTTCAACTAAGCCAACAGCTTGAGTAGGGATGATTGAAATGAGCCATTGGCTCGGTTCGGCTTGGCTCAGGTGAGCAATTGGCTAGAATCGGGTCGGTTGAGATAAGCTACCTGCTTGGTTCGGCTCAGTTCAGGTAAGCCATTGGCTCGAGCAGATTCAGTTGGAATGAACCATTAGATCGAGCCGGCACGGATGGATGAGCTGCTAGCTCGGTCCACTTCTCAGTTCGGCTCGGTGGTGACTGAGCCGGAAGCCGAGCTGCTCTAGCCGTTGAAAACACTACTGCTTGGAACCTGAAAAATACCGATTTGAAAGCCGTAGAGAAAACACCTCATCTCCACTCACAAAATATTCATGGGAAATTGTTCGGGGTAAGATGAGGACCAATGCTTCATGAAACTGAGGGCATTCTTGTGAGATAGAATCTAGCAAAAGTGATACTATTGAGAGCTATTAAGACGTTCAAGTAAAAAATGTGAGATCGTCGTGAAAACCTATCTAAAATGGTTCTGATGCACCAAGATAACAACATACAGTCCATAGGTGTAACCAGCGACGTAAATTAGTTTTTTTTTTCGAGGGGGGAGCAAGCATTAAGACGCGTATTAGGATCCCATAGAAAAGTTGTTTTTCTAATTCTTGGGCCCCCTCTCTCCATCTTTCTCTTACTTTTTATGGACCCCCGGAGTCTGTGGGCCCTCCCGCACGGCAAGGTCTGCGGTTCCATTAGTTGCGCCCCTGAGCCCGTTTCATACATGACAAATTAATTAAGGGGACAATATTGACAAATCTCAAAGCTATACTAATACATGTTATTTCTAGAGCACCTAATAGTAGATTTTTTATTGAAATGTGCCCCAGACTCATTTTTGTTTCATTTACCTTTTGTGTGCTGTTTTGTTTATATAATGTAGTGAATCTGTTTGATGCTTCATTTATAATTTTATCTTCGTATCGTATATGGAGTAAAAAAAAAATTGTCTTAACATAGGCCTCCATCGAACGGGGGGGAGCTTCTCTGGAAGTGGCAGTTGCCCGATGCCCCCCACAAGTTACGACCCTGGGTGTAACAACAAACTGGGAGGAAATAAAGTGTCTCACCAAATTTAATACCCTAACACTTTTTTCTATTTCCTACTTATAATAATAATAGGCCTAATAATAATAATAATAATAATAATAATAATAATAATAATAATAATAATAATATGAACTGCGTTCTGGTAGTGATGAAGGAGGTATTAAGGCTGATAGTGATCTTCCGGACACTAGAACTCAGGATTTATAAGTCTTCTCCTCCGAAAAAAAAACTTCAAAGATGTCTCATTTGCTGGCAAAGTGTTGTTGACATTCTCTCTCACCCTGCATAGTCCAGATCTTGCGCCCTGCCATTTTAGGCTCTTCCCCAAACTTAACGATCATGTTAAGGGTCAACGCTACAGTTATGACGCAGAGGTGGAAGCAGCAGTGAGGTAAAGGTTCCGCCAGCAGTCACCATAATTCTTCCCCCGACGGAATGAAAAACCTTGTTTCGTGTTGGCGCAAGTGTGTTACCCTAATGGGGACTATGTTGAAAAATGATGTCAACAAGGTGCGTGAACTTGCCCTTCCCGGCCTGAAGCACAAACTATGAAGTTAGTGTCATTGGTTAGTGCTTCGTTTGTGCTTGTTTGTGCACGAAACCTCATCGTTTATGTTTTATTAGTTCCGGAGATATGAGCGAAAAACTGGTAGGGGGAGCAAGTTCACGCTGGTGCCCCGACTTCAAGCACAAACGATGAAAATGGTGTCATTCGTTAATATCGTCTGTGCACGAAACACCATCGTTTGTGCTTTATTAGTTCCAGAGATATAACAAAAAAAAAAAAAAAAAAAAAAAAAAAAAAAAAAAAAAAACCTGGTAGCAGGGCCAAGTTCACGCTGGCCTCCGAACTTCAAGCACAAATGATGAATGCAGTGTCGTTCGTCAGTGCATTGTTTGTGCTCGTTCGTGGACGAAATCCCATCGTTTGTGCTTCAATAGTTCCTGAGTTATAAGACAGAAACTGAAAACAGACTTGGAAACTGAATACAAATTTTCGCAATAAAATGCTTTCATTTCTCCCACATGTGAAGCACAAACGATGGAATTAGTGCACAAACAATGGTTTGACTTGCAAAGATTTTACCAAAGTTCTCTTCATAACAAGACAACTACAGTTAATTTTAGGTTAGGTAACTTAGTTGAGATACAGTGAAGTTAGGAATCTAAAAACATCAATATGTTATTGCTACGATAAGTTCTAATTTTCCTGGTCATGTCCTCTTTTCGGACCCTGTAAGTTGCGTCCGCGTGGGATTTCTGTGCAGATAAAAATTATAATCATCGAATGCTATTGCCACTAACATACAAACCAAACGGGGCCGCGGTGGCTCAGTGGTAGAGCGTTCACCTCTGGTGCTGGGTTCGATCCCAGCTTGCGCCAAGTGAGCTTTGTGGTGGACAAACGCCGTGTGCGTTGGTCTTCTCGGCGTTCTCCCGTTTCCTCCCACTTTCTTCATTCCAGCATTTCATTCATTTCTCATCATCATCGTCTCCTTTAGCCTATCTGGGGGACGTAAAACTTAAAGATTTCATTTCATATACAACTAGATACAAAATGTAAAAAGGGCTTAGGTCACTGATTCAAGTCCATTCTGCGTAGAATAATCAAAGTTTACATCTATTAGAACCTGAGTGTGTGAGAGATTTACGTGTGATAAAAAGCACTACACTGTGAAAAATCCGTTCTCCGGACAGCGGTATAATGTATACACGACTCCAAAAGTGCATTACCACCTCCTATTCTCTTTTTCCTGCAATAGCAGGCAACCCAGAAAGCTCGGCGGTCAGGTTGGTTGCGAATTCGAAAGGCGTTGGACCAAACCTCAATCTTGTAACAAATATAACAGTGTAGCAAAGTCCAAAATAAGAGAATAAAACAAATTGTTAAGAATGAGAATTTCATTATCGTGACGGAGTTGGATGACATCAAAAGTTACAAAATGATCTTATTTAAGCAGTTCAAACAAAATGAATGGTAACAAACAGATACCAGAGAAAAGGATTTCTCTTTCCCCCCAAAAAAAATAATCACATAAAAAAGAAAAAAGTTACATAATGTAAAGTTTTAATATAAAACCCAAACAAAAATTTAGAAAGTTAACCCGATAGGCGAGAACAACTGAAACGAAGTGAATGAAATAGTGCACAGATATTGGTAACATAAAATGAGGAAATACGGGTTTCGTATTTTCTTGAAAAGAAAACGGTTGGGTGAGGCACGGACCTCTCCAAACATTTAATCACGAAATATCGAAAGTACCAGTAACGGTATGTCAGATGTGTGTAAAGGACAGTAAGAATTGCAACGAAACTTTACGTATGGACAATATGAAAAAAATAAACGAATACGGCTTTTTTTATTTTCCGCGAAAAAACGGTTTTACGGGCCAAAAGCCCCACCTACAGTTTTGAAAGTTGACGCCAGAAAGGCAAAACGAAGTGAACCGAAGCGAATGAAATTCTGCACAGATATTGTAGACGTAAAATGAGGGAATACGGGTTTTGAATTTTCCTGGAAAAAAGGGTTAGGTGGTGCACGGGCCAGTCCAAACATTTGATCATGAAATATCAAAAGTGCTAGTAACAGTATGTCAGATGTGTGTAAAGGACAGGAGGAATTGCAACATAACTTGGTGTATGGACAATACGAAAAAAATTAACGAATAAGGGTTTCTATTTTTTCGAAAAAACGGTTTTAGGGGTTAAAAACACCAACCCAAAATTTTGAATTTTGACGCCCGAAAGGAATGAAGAGGAGAACCGAAGTCAATTAAATTGTGCACAGATAATGCAGACGTAAAATAAGGATACGAGTTTCGTATTTTTCTGGATAAAACGGCTGGGTGGGGCACCGACCCCTCCAAACCTTTGATCACGAAATATCAAAAGTGGTAGTAACAGTATGTCAGATGTGTGTAAAGGACATGAAGAATTGCGAGGAAATATTTTGTATGGATAATACGCAAAAAAAGATATACGGTTTGTTTTGTATTCTCCGGAAAATAGGTTTTAGGGACAAAAGAATGCACTTCAAATTATTGAAATTTGACGCCCGAAAAGTAAAAAGAAGTGAACCAAAATAAATGAAATTTTTAACAGATATTATAGTCACATAATGAGGGAATACGGGTTTCAAATTTTCCTTCAAAAGGCGGTTATTTGGGGCACGGAACCCAGCAAACCTTTGATCACGAAATATCAAAAGTGCTGGTACCTGTATGTCAGATGTGTGTAAAGGATATGACTAATTGCAAGGAAACTATGCGTATGGACAATGTGCAAAAGATGAAGGAATACATTTTATTTATTTTCTTTGGAAAAATGGTTTAAGGGGCAAAGGAACCCAACCCCAAAATTTTGAAAGTTGACGAACGAAAGGTAAGAACAAGTGAACTGAAAAGAATGAAATTTGGCACAGATATGGTAAACATAAAATGAGGGTATACGGGTTTCGTATTGTCTGGAGAAAACGGTTAGATGGAGCACGGACTCCTCCAAACCTTTGATCACGGAATATCAAAATTGCCAATAACAGTTTGTAATTTGTATTTAAAGGACAGGAAGAATTGCAACGCTACTTTGTGTATGGACAATATGCAAGAAAAAAACGAAAACGGTATTTTTATTTTCCGCGAAAAAACGGTTTTACGGGCCAAAAGCCCCACCTACATTTTTGAAAGTTGACGCCAGAAGGGCAAAACGAAGTGAACCGAAGCGAATGAAATTCTGCACAGATATTGTAGACGTAAAATGAGGGACTACGACTTTCGAGTTTTCCTAGAAAAAAGGGTTAGGTGGGGCACGGGCCAGTCGAAACCTTTGATCACGAAATATCAAAAGTGGTAGTAACAGTATGTCAGATATGTGTAAAGGACATGAAGAATTGCGAGGAAATATTGTGTATGGATAATACGCAAAAAAGATATACGGTTTGTTTTGTATTCTCCGGAAAATAGGTTTTAGGGGCAAAAGAATGCACTTCAAAATTTTGAAAGTTGACGCCCGAAAGGAAAGAAGTGAACGAAAATGAATGAAATTTTGTACAGGTATTGTAGACACAAAATGATTGAATACGGGTTTCATATTTTCCTGGAAAAGACGGTTAGGTGATGCACGGATCTTTCAAAACCTTTGATCACGAAATATCAAAAGTGCTAGTAACTGTATGTCAGATGTGTGTAAAGGATATGACTAATTGCAAGGAAGCTATTCACATGGACAATGTGCAAAAAATGAAGGTATACATTTTGTTTATTTTCTTTTGAAAAATGGTTTAAGGGGGCAAAAGAACCCAGCCCAAAATTTTGAAAGTTGACGCCCGAAAAATAAGAAGTGAACCGAAAAGAAAGAAATTTGGCACAGATATTGTAAACATTAAATGAGGGTATACGGGCTTCGTATTCTGTGAAAAAAACGGTTAGATGGAGCACGGACCCCTCCAAACCTTTGATCACGGAACATCAAAAGTGCCAGCAACAGTGTGTCAGATGTTTTTAAAGGACAGGAAGAATTGCAACGAAACTTTGTGTATGGACAATACGCTAAAATAAACGAAAACGGTATTTTTATTTTCTGCGGGAAAACGGTTTTAGAGGGCAAAAGCCGCCATCCAAAATTTCGGAAATTGACGCCCGAAAAGCAAAAGGAAGTGAACCCAAGTGAATGGAATTATACACAGATATTGTAGACAAAATGGGGGAATACAGTTTCCTATTTTCCTTGAAAAAATTATTGGGTGGGGCACGGAACCCTCCAAATATTTGATCACGAAATATCGAAAGTGCTAGTAACAGTATGTCAGATGTGTGTAAAGGACATGAAGAATTGCAACATTACTTGGTGTATGGACAATACGAAAAATATAAACAAATACGGGGTTTTTATGTTCTGCGGAAAAACGGTTTTAGTAGGTAAAAGCACCCACCCATAATTTTGAAAGTTGACGCAAAGGAGGCAAAAAGAGGGGAACCGAAATTAATGAAATTGTGCACAGATATTGCAGACGTAAAATGAGGATACGGGTTTCGTATTTTTCTGGATAAAACGGCTGGGTGGGGCACCGACCCCTCCATACCTTTGATTACGAAAAATCAAAAGTGCTAGTAACATGATGTCAGATATGTGTAAAGGACATGAAAAATTGCAAGGAAACTTTGTGTATGGATAGTACGCAAAAAATAAAGGAATACGGTTTGTTTTATTTTCTGCGGAGAATAGTTTCATGGGCAAAAGAACGCCACCCAAAATTTTGAAAGTTGACGCCGGAAAGGAGAAAGGAGTATACCGAAGTGAATGAAATTGTGCACAGATATTGTAGACACAAAATTAGGGAATACAGGTTTCATATTTTTGGGAGAAAATGGTTGAATAGGGCACGGACCCCTACAAACCTTTGACCACGGAATATTAAAAGAGCTACTAACAGTATGTCAGATGAGTGTAAAGGGTATGAAGAATTGCAACTAAGCTTTGTGTATGGACAATAGGCAAAAAATAAACGAATACTGTTTTTTTATGTTCTGCGAAGAAACAGTTTTAGGGTGTAAAGGTTCCCACCTAAAGTTTTGAAAGTTGATGCCCAAAAGGGAAAAAGAAATGAGCTGAAATGAATGAAATTGTACACAGACATAAAATGAGGGAATACGGGTTTCATATTTTCCTGAAAAAAAGTGTTGGGTGGGGCACAGAACACTAGAAACATTTGATCACTAAATATCAAAAGTGGTAGTAACAGTATGACAGATGTTTGTAAAAGAAATGAGGAATGCAACGAAACTTTGTGTAAGAACAATAGACAAAAAATAAATGAATACGTTTTTGTATTTTCTGGTGAAAAACGGGTTTTGGGGGCAAGAGTCCCCGTCAGACATTTTGGAATTTGACCGAAGAAGGCAAGAAGAAGTGGACGGAAGTGAATGAAATGTGCACAAATATTTTAGAGGTAAGATGATGGAATATATGTTTCGTATTTTCCTGAAAGAAAAAAAAACTGTTGAGTAAACCGTTCCTTAACTGGCGGAAAGGGTGAAACGAAGCGAATGAAATTGTATATAGATGTCGGATATGTAAAAAAAGGTCCTTTCGTGTTTCACAAGTGTCGTGTCTTTTCCGATTTTTTCAAATTTGTCATATCATCTACAAGCACAAACAGTATAGCATATTTTATAGTATTTCAGGAGGAACCTTTAGCCCTTACAATGTTTTGCGCATAAAAAACGTGTCAATTTATTTCCAGTTTACTGTTGAATTTGAAGCAAAACGGATAGGGACAGTTGAGAAAGACAAAAGGCCTTATTTTACATTGGGTCTATATAATATCTACACACAATTTCACTTGCTTCGGTCCGCTCCTTTCTGCGCTATTACCGTAATATTTATTTTTTTTCGGATGGGGCACTGTTTTATATTAAAACACGTTTCATTTATTGTTTTGCAAATTGTCCCTATACGAAGTTTCGTTGCGATTCTCCAGTTTTTCGAGCTTCTGACGTATGCTTATTTGCACTTTCGATATGTCATAATCAACGGTTTACAAGGTCCGTATCTCACTCAACCGTTTTTTTTTTTTCAGGAAAATACGAAACCCAATTATCTCATTTTACGTCTACAATATTTGTGCACAATGTCATTCAATTCGGTGCACTTTTTCTTGCCTTTTGGGCCTCAAATTTCAAAATTTTGGGTGGGAGCTTTTGCCCCCTAAAACAGTTTCTCCGCAGAAAACAAAAAAACCGTAGTCGTTTATTTTTAACGTATTGTCCCTACACAAAGTGTAGTTTCAATTCTTCTTGTCCTTCAAGCACTTCTGACACTATTATTAGCACGTTGATATTTCTCGATCAAAGTTTCGGAGGGGTCTGAGTCCAACCTAAACTCCATTATTTTTATCAGGAAAAAAGGAAACACGTTTTTCCTCATTTTATGTCATCAATATCTGTGCACAATTTCATTCACTTCGGTTCACTTAGTCTGGCCTTTAGGGCCTGAACTTTCAAAATTTTGAGTAGGGGCTTTTGTCCGTTTATCCGCAGAAAATAAAGAAAAGTATTCGTTTATTTTAGCGTATTGTCCCTACATAATGTGTCGTTTCAGTTTTGCGTGTCCTTCAAGCACTTCTGACATACTGTTATTAGCACTTTTGACATTCCACCATCAGTTTTGGAGGGGTCTGTGTCCCACCTAAACGGTTTTCTTTTTTTTCAGGATAATAAGAAACCTGTATTCCCACCGGTGGCGACGAAGAAAAATTCGCCTTTATAGGGATAAAGGGCTGAGGTCTTTTTAATTTAGCCAGTCAGAGCTCCGTTAATCATGTATATTCGACGATAACAGCTTTGGATCAGATAAAATGCACTCGGTATGTAATTATTACAAAATGACGCGTGTATGTTTACTTTATTTCATAGTTCTCCCATATTAACTTTCTAATCATCAGCGACAGTTTTCACTTACGAGGACTGAATACTGTCGGAATTTTTGAAATGATCCCCATTGATTTATATGGGAAACTGTTCCACTTTTTGAGCCGAGACGAGACAGAATTTCAAAATTATGATTGTATTGATTCCTTCTGTGTAATTATTAGGTTGTCTGTATCTTAGTGAAAATTAATTTATTTGGTACGCAAATTTCTAAATTCAAAGTTCAGTACCTGTGTGGAAAAGAAATCATGCCACGAATAAGTAAAAAAGGTGGTTAGTTTTTATCAACGAAGAGAAAGAAGGAGATTGAACTTAAAGTCTTGGAGAGAAGAACAAAATATTGTAAGCAAAGTTCAACGTAAAATATGCAATATAATTTTTGTCATTATAAAGAAACCTTGAATGTAGGTTGGTAGAATCACTCAGAAGTTTCAGCTCGTATTTGTTTCAGGCAGGCTCGCATGTAGCGTTGCCAATTATCCTGTACGTGTTCTGAGTGCGGCACAGACACTATAAGATCAGCTGAGGGGAAAAAAGAGAAAAACAGCTCGCACAATCAGCGCGTTATTATTTTCACTATATTTACGTTTTAGTTTCTTACTATATTATTGTTTATAATTAAGCCATGACCTTCTGTGCAGATTACAGTCATCTCCAATCATGAGTGCCAGGTCTAGGGGAAAGGGGAGAACGCTCCGAGCGGCAGTTTAGGGGACGACAAGCTGCAAAAGTAAAAAGTAAAAGCTCCTAAAAAAGAAATACAATCACCTATTGAATTGAATTTGGCCTAAACGTCTTTCAAATTTTAATACCAGTATGCTCATAGATTTGTAATGTTAATGCATACAACCTACCTTCCTCTGCAATTCAAAATACGTAGGCAGCTCTCCATTAAAAATAAAAAAATGGACCACATGATGCGAGACCATGGTGGCCGTTATGTCGGCTAGTCGTGTTGTGTAGCTAAAAAAGATGACTCTTCTCTTCACTGCCCTGATCTGGCCCTTCAAACTTTTTTCCTTCTATCGAAGCCAGGACCGCCTATTTGGGAAAAGTCTCAATGTTGAGGATTGCTAGTGGTAAAAGAAATGCATCCGCCGTTCAGTTGGAAAGGGTGGCGGGGCTGGTGAAAAGTGCCGTAAAATTTTACGTTGTCCCAATGAGAAATTATCTAGATTCGACACTACCAATCTATATATATAAAATTGAAAATAGCTATGTTTGTGAGTAAATCTCCTGAACCGCACAACCGATTTTGATCAAATTTTTAACTTGGATGAGTTTCAAGGCTGGGCTGGCTTTAGGCTATTCACTTTGTTGCTAGAGCTGAGGGGAGGGGTTGTAAAAAAATAAAACTTTATAACTCCTGAACCACTCGACCGATCTTGATCAAATTTTAACATAGATGAGGTTCAAGCCTGGGACCGTTTTTATGATTTAAATTTGACGGAGCACCGTGAGGGAGGAGAAGGAGGGGAAGATATATAAAAATCAATTTATATAAGACTGAAAGTGACTATTTTTGTAACAATAACTCTTGAACTATCTGACCGATCTCAATCAAATTTTCAAGATATATGTGGTTTAAATCTAGAAACAGTTCTATAATTTCACTTTAACGGCACATCCTAGGGGAGGGGGACGTATAAATAAAAACTAATAAAACCTAATAACTTTTGAACCACCCAACCAATCGCGATCAAATTTTCAACATGTATGAGGGTCGGGCTTTGGATGTTTTATATCGCTTCACTTTAACGAGCCAACGTAGGAGAGAAGGAGGGAGAAATATATGTAAAAAAATTAAAATAAAAATGTCTACCTTTATGACTTCATCACTCTTGAACCACCTGACCGATCTCAATCAAATTTCCAACATACATGAGTTTAGGAACAGGGATTGCTTTAGGCTATTCACTATGACGATGCAAAGTAGGGAGGGGAGGGGGAGAAAAATTTTAAAATGATCAAAAATTACCGATATTAGTGTTGAATTCATAGTTTTCGGGGTCGATGAGAGAAACAATGACACTTCTGATGCAGTTTCAATCCAAGATCAGCCCTGATGGTTGAGGAGTGGGAGGGTACAAAGTAGGGTAGTGGGATACACATTTAAAAATGATCGAAAATGACTAATATTAGTGTCGAATGCATAGTTTTAAGAGTAGCTGAGATTAACAGTGACAATTCTGATGCCGTGTGCCACAGCACGGAAAAGGGGGAAGGGAACTATATATAATAATAATAATAATAATCGAAAATGACCAACATTTGTGTCTAATCCATAATTTTCTGGATCGTTCTGATGAACTGTGACATTTTTGATCCGGTGTAAATGCAAAATCATCTTCGCCACTTGCGGGAAATGGAGAAAGAAATATATATAAAAATGGTCGATAATGGTCACTATCAGTGTCGAATTTATAGTTTTCTGGGTCGCTTATATGAACAGTGGTACTTTCGATCCCGTTTAAATTCAAATTCAATCACACAACTTGGGGGAGGTGGAGAAAGAGATATTGAAAAATATCGTAAATGACCGATATTAGTCCTGAACCCACATTTTTGGGGGGTCTCTGAGATGAACAGTGACACTTTCGATGCCTAGGCCCGCAACATAGGGGACGGGGAGATATACATATAAATGACCGAAAATACTAATATTAATGTCGAATCCATTATTTTTGGGATCTTCGAAATGATCAATGATCTTTTCGATGCTGTTTCATTCGATCATTGAAAACAAAAACAGCGTATTTCACGGAATACGGAGTAGTGCATTTTAATTTTAATTTCAACCCAGCGAAGCGGGTAATATATGCTAGTAATACTCGGGTACTGTCCTTTCTCTATTTCAAAACCAGCTACAAGTCTCTTTCCTATAATATCTGTTACTGCAGCTATCAGTATATTTTTGTTTTTCGTTTTTATACAACACCAAGGTTATAAAGGATGGTCTATTTAATGTGAGTTCGGAGCTTGAATCTGATAGGTCGTTTCCAACCTACTATCACGCCTCCAGGGAAACTGGATTACAGGGCAGAGTCTAAAGCAAGAAATTTGTATTTCTTTTGCTAAAAAAATCTTTAGTTTGCATACTAGTCACAGCACATGTTTAGAGTTTTTTTCAACGAATCCTAATGGCTGACTACTTTAATGCTCATATTTCATTCTCATGTAAAAATTTAGGGTGAGTCCGGCCGCCTAGACTCCCGTGGATACTGGTCTGTGTGAATCCCACCCTCGAACGCAATTTTCTGGGAGAAAGCCTCTATTCTTCCTTTTGTCTGTCTAGGTGAGTTTTGTCTGTCTAGGTGGGTACCGTTGATGATTTTGTGAGGTTTTCCAGGGACAAAATTTTCCTCGGAGTTATGTCTCCTATGGTGCTCAATAAGAGTTCAAATTACTGAAAAAGACCGAAAATGTCAAGTGTCAACCTGCGCTTGGAGCGCAATAATTATCAATATTATAACGCATTTCCTACCAAGTGCTTTCATAGCCAAGCGGGTTTCGTAATGATGATTGAATTTTCTGAAGCGAAGGGCCACAGTTCGAGCCTCCGTGCTTGGAGTTCGTTTTTATTTCTTCCTTTTTTTAAGTATATAGGAACATTGTTATAAATATAAATTTCTACTCTGAAGTGCTTGGAAAAACAATCAGACGAACTGTCACTTTTCGAATCACTGTTACATTTACTAGCCCGCCAATTCCATAATTTATGTATGAAAACGTTAATACAGACGTCAAAAATGTAAATTATTCATGTTCCTGATTTATTTGTTTATATATATATATATATATATATATATATATATATATATATATATATATATATATATATGTGTGTGTGTGTGTCTGTATGTGTTGTGTGTCACACAACTCTGTAACACTTTTTTTTCGTGAAAAATGCTGAACTACGAAAACATGACGTATGCCTTGTCGCTGCAGACGAGTTTCTCCACTTAAGCCTACGAGTATCGAAATCACCTACAGCCAAACAGCTGCAATTGATTCATTAGCCATGACTCATCGTGGTCAGAATGTTCGCGAGCAGCTTACTGCTCTTGTTGAATACGGTGGTATAAGTGTGAGACAAGCTAGCGAACGTCTTGGTATTCCCTGTTCTACAGCATATACTTGGTGGAAGAAATACTCAGAAACAGATAACGTGTCTAGAAAACCCGGCACTGGCCTTCAAAGGGTTTCAACCCCACAACAAGATCAGGCCCGAGTTGATGTAAGCCTTCGCAATCCTTTCATGTCATCCTGGCAGTTAGTGATAGCGTCTCGTTTTCCTGGCTCCTTCAGCGCTCGGCGACGCCTTAAAGATGCAGGGCTTCACGCATATCGAGCTGCGAGTAAAAAGCAATTGACGAATAGTCATAAAGTTGATCGACTACCATTTGCTGAGGCAAATATTTGTCGTAACTGGGATCATGTAATCTTCACAGACGAAAAGATATTCCCTTCAGCAAATGATGGTCCTCGACTTGTGTATAGAACCACAGGAAAACGTTACGATCCACAGTACATGCACAGAACGCATCGAATGGGGCATGTTACTATTCACTGCTGGGGATGGCTGTGTAAGGATACAGTTGCGAGAAATTTATTTAAAGACGGCATTGTAGAAGTTCAACAAGATCATAGCTCAATACATGATTCTCATCTAATTCAAGCCTGGTTTCAAGAGGAACCCAATGTTGAGCTAGTCGACTGGGTTCCAACAGGATCTGACTTGAACCCACTGGAAAATCTATGGGTGGAAGTTACAAAAACTCTACACGAAAATTGGTCTGATCCCCCACCAAGGACAGCTGACGCACTTTGGGAGCTAGTTTCTGACACGTGTGAAGAAATAGCACAGGGACATCAATACGTCGCTAGCTTGGTTAACTCATTACCAAGAAGATTAAGATGCGTCATCGAAGCTATCGGCGTTTATACGAAATATTAATACCTGAATAAAGATTTGTCTTCATACCCAGGTAATCGAGCTCTTTCAAGAGCTCACTAAGTTTTTTTCATTTTGCTTTAATATTGCTTTCATTGGGACGTTTGCGTTTCGTCGGAATGTGCAATATATATTTATTTCTGCTCCTTTGTTTACCCTACCCTACACAGATAGTCCAGTGGTTAGCAAGTGTGCCTTTGGTGTACGGGGTACCGGATTCTATTCCCGCTGGGAGAGGCTTGCGTTTTTACCTATCTGTGATAATTCTGTGTTCGTGCCCCTGTTGTTAAAGAGGTACTGCTAAAACTATAAAACCGAGTAAAACAATTAAAAATAAAAAACAGTTACTGAGGAACGTTCGGTAAGTCAGTTTTGTTTTAATATCTAATGCCTAGCGCGTTCGTTGTTGGGTCTTATAGTGGCGGGTTCAATTCCCGTTAAGGGTCTATTAAAATTTTACTTGAACTAGAATTTATTTGCATGAATCACCCGTCTTCTTTAGCCTAAGGACTTAAACGTCGAGAAAAGTATATGGTAAAAATTAAATAAATAATAAGACAGTAATAATGCTATTAATCTGTATCTATCTACATAGGATATAAATAAAAAAGACGTCGTCTATCAGAACAAAAAATGGCTTAACCGTTTGAAATGTTTTTTGTTAGTTTACACTTTCACCTACCTCTGACTCATGGGCACCCGAAGGGTCCAGGGTGGGCCGCCCTCTGACTCACGAAATGTATACAAACAGAAATAACAAACATAATATATAGCAACCATGAAGATAGCCCCGTCCTAGAACATTTTAGGGTGCCATGCGCGGACTGGCTTGTTGTCACGCCATTTTTATTAAAATGCGTATCCTAACAGAGGAAAGGAGTTAAAATTTATGCCAAAAATATATAATCTCACATTTGTGAGATGAAACTTGACCAAATGCCGTTAACGTCGCCAATATCTAGTGGCCCACTTGCCGGTAAATGTCGATCGTCGATAAAGCGACGCATCGAAAGACTCCCGGTAGTGTGTCCCTGGCGGCAGGATTTCGTCGAGTCGAAACAGGCATCTAGAGTAGGGGTGTTACAGTTACCACCA
Organism: Thermobia domestica; assembly: GCF_964235325.1. Taxonomy (NCBI): domain Eukaryota; kingdom Metazoa; phylum Arthropoda; class Insecta; order Zygentoma; family Lepismatidae; genus Thermobia; species Thermobia domestica. The sequence continues at coordinate 162,373,454 of NC_137470.1, read as the reverse complement.
CGTAGCGGTGATGACTTCTTTTCGGTCTGTCTTTTGATTCTTCGCGGAGAATCGGCGAAGGGACCGAAATGACTTATCGCCAGTCATGTGCATGCCTTTTTATTATATATTTGTTTTTCCTGACGAATGTTCCTAAAGTGAGCTCCGGGGTCAAGAGTAACCCATGCTTCTACATCACAAGGTTGCTGTTTCGCGCTATTCCGGGAGAACTTTATATATATTTTGTAAGTGCTTTTTAGACTCATCTCAATGTAAATGAATCATGCATATAGCCTATTTAACATATTTTGGTGGAGTAATTTTGTAATTCATTGGCATTTCGTCGCATTTCTGCCAGCGGTGACCCACTGGTTGTATAATTTTCAAAACGGAAGTGAGACCACCGCGGATCGTTGCAGTGGGGCCATCAATTTTTGGCGAGAGGTCGCTAGTTACCCATCGATGATCCACCTACGCTTACGGCACGGGGTAACTCTAAATTAATTTAATTAGGAAATCACTATAGTTGCTATAAGAACTTGTTTTTGAACTTGGACTGTGTAATATTGGTCTTTTGGGGCAAACATTTCCTAAGTTCAACTTCGAGTATCTTCGGGAAACAGTAAACCAAAGATGATAGGTTCGAACTCACAATCAAACGTTCACAATCGAAAACATTCTGTAAATCTGTATTTTCCTCTTTTAAGTGTAATAAGATATGTCGATCCGTTATTAACTGTACTGTAGAAACAATTCATCATTGTAATACTTAAGGATAAAGTTTGAAAAGCCCAGTATTCCAAAATGGCGGTGTAACCAATTACACCATTACGCAACATCCATTTCAGATAAACCATTATTATGCACTTCATTTTCACAAGCTTCTTCTTATAATAACTATATCGATTTCCTACTTAAATTCAATTATAGATAATTGTTTCTTATCTAGCAGCTAAAATCCATGCTATACACTATAAAACAAGTACACATTCAATGTAAATAAAAAATGTAAGATATTACAGATTACTGGCATTGCGATTTAATCCGATTTTAAGCAGTACATATTTTCTAAATAATTGTTCAAATTGCTTTATAAGAATCCAGATTATGAGGTATCCTAAGTTTTTGTAATGCAAAATAATACAAGTATATATATATATATATATATATATATATATATATATATATATATATATATATGTGTGTGTGTGTGTGTGTGTGTGTGTATTTTAGGGGGTTAAGTTCCAAAGTTGGGCGTCCGTTTCCAGCAAAATTTTTAAATTTACAGTAAATATATGAATAGTTTGATCATTTGTGTGCTTGATAATATATAAGAGTCTCGAAAAATCTATTTATTTGTTATATATAAGCGAATATAAACATGGGACTATACGACGAGCGGAGGGAACTACTTGGCGCAAGGTAACCGAACAGTTGCATTGTGGGAAAGAAACAATCATTTATGTTATCAACATGGCGAATGTACAAGGGCAATGATCCTTCGGTTTTAACATTTGTGAAGCAATACGTTGATAACGAGCAAAATCTTTTAAAAGTTTGTGAAGAGCACGGATTAATGGACCTAATAACAAATTGCAGAAAGTGTGCAAAGAAAATAACAGCGAAAAAGCGTGGCGAAAGCGGACGCCCAACTTCGGAATAAATGCCATTTTAGGGGACTTCCGGGCTTGATACCCCCCTCGAAATTCGAAATTTTATGTTTATTCAAAGAGAAAATTGTAAAGTGAATGAAATATCTTGTAGAATGTTCACATTTCCAAGAATGAAGTTAGCAAAGCCCCCCGAAATATATATATGAATAATTTTCATTTTGGACGTGTGGTTTTAGGTATTCAACTGTGTTCACATTTCTCATTTTAGCGTTTTCGTATATGAATTATGGACATAGCGGGCTAGAAAATGTGACAGGGATTTGAAAAGTGACAGTTCTTCGGATAATGTGTTTCCAATCACTTCACAGTAGAAATTTATATTTATAAAATTTCTCATATATTTAAAAAAGGAAGAAAAAACTCTAACTTTCCACATGGAGGCTCGAACCGTCGCCCTTCGTTTCAGAAATGTCAGTAGCAGTACTAAACCCGCTTGACCACAGACGCAACTTACAAGAGATTGTTTCTTTACAAGATATTCTATTATAATATTGCTAATAGAATCGCTCCAAGCACAGGTTCCTACTTGGAGCTTTAAGTATCCATTTTCTGTCGTTTTCAGCAATTTCTACTTAAGAAAATGGTTGATTTTGCATATTGGAACTGTGCATGAGGTGTGCAATCAATATTAATCTCAGAAATAAGTAGTTTGATTTTGTTTTTACATTTTCACATCGCTCGGATGACAGTACGGTTTGCAGCTAGTGTCTATATAAAGAACGAAGGGAACATGCAATTCCCTGTGTATAGATCTGCGTGAATTGTGACGGATCTAGGCTTACTTTTTTGGACTTAGTTTCTGAACGAGTTTCCAGCTTTTTGTGAACAGGTGTGTACAGGGGCAGCACAAAGGTCACCCCCAAAGATATTTAAAAAAATATTGGGATATTTTATGAAATGTTGACTGAGGCAATTTAACTACAATTAAATACGATATTTCAACTAACAGGAATCTTGTTAGTAGTACGATGGTATCCACTACAAACTTTCACAGTCTGGGATCGAGCGAGGTCCATCCCGCACCAGAAGTAAGCACTCTATCACTAAGTCACCCTGTCCCTACTTTGGAGGAAACACTATGATTCTGACAGATGTATCGATATACTAAATATTGTGTGTGATAAACCAACACACAAGAAGGACAAACGGTCAGAAGTGGGATTCGTGGAGTTTCCTTCGTGCGAAAATGGTAAGTACGTTTTTCTATGTCAGTTATTCTTAACTGGATGCCCGCGTCTCTTAGGGATTGGGGGAGGACACGGTGACTCAGTGGTAAACACTTGCCTCTGGTACGTGGGGCCTCTGGTTCGATCCTCAGCCAAGAAACTTTGTGGTGGACACCATCGAATCATATGTGGGTTTTCTCGGGATACTCCAATTTCCTTCCACATTCTCATTCCATCATATCTTCCATCAACATTCACTTGCCTTAATCATTGTCTCCCTTAGCCTAAAGAGCATAATCGTGGCTCGTTAAAATGAAATACTTCATTTCATTTTACAGGGGTTGCTTGCAGTTTGTTGGTGGGTTACCGTTAAGATAGTATTATTGATAGATATATCAATAGATAGTATTATTGATACTATTATTTGTATGGTTTTTAATAGATAGTATTATTGGTACTATTATTTGTATGGTAGAAGGAGTCTATGGGGCTCATCATTTTCGAAAGGCTAAGAACTACAATTGTACGTTGATGGTAAGAAATGATAAAGGTAGGAACTAAATTCGATCTGTGAGTCTTTTAGCATTATTAGTCGTATTATGGACAAGAAATAGCTCACATATCTACAAACAAAGAAAACTACAAAGGGTTTCAAAAAAGCTTTGCACAGTGGTCTGTATTTCTTTTATTTGTTGCAGGATCAGAACGATTTTTTTTTTCGTGATCATACTTGGAACATTTAGCTATACACTGAGCCTACTCAAGTTAGTCTCCATCAACCATGACGCATCTGGTCCAAAGTTCTTTCTATGATGTTAATGCACTTTGGTCAATTTCTGGGGAATGACTTTTACACCATCGCTTGGCACAGGAAATAAGGTCTTTCTCACTACCAAATGTTTTACCTCGCAGGTGGGCCTTCAGACGTGTTTTGCTTTCAGTTTCGGGCAAAAACAACCATGTTTCATCCTGGGTAATGTTGCCGTCAAAACACTGTTTCCACTCTTCACTAAAGGTAGTCATGAGACCCTCGCACACATCCTTCTTCATCTCTTTCATTTCTCTTGTCAATAATCTAGGGACCCAACGTGCACAGATTTTTCTGTACCCTAGTGACAGTACCACTGATACCACACTACCGCTTGACAAACCAGTCATTTCAGCAAGCTGTCGTGTCGTCACACGTCTGTCATTTTGGATGATTTGATTTATGGTCTTCTCATTCACATCACTCATTACCGTGAATGGTCTACCGCATCGTGGATTGTCCAGTAGAGAGAAATCACCTTCTTTAAACCTCTGCAACCACCGCTGGATACTGCTGCGATCCAGTGTGTCCTCCCCATAAACAGGGAGCAACTTCCTGTGAATCCATGTGGCAGAGTCATCGCCGGTCTTGAAGAGGAACTTCATCACCGACCGTTGTCGCTATCTAACATCTACTTCACGGTCCATTATGGCTCACCTGTAAATAAAAGAAAACTTTTATATACCAACTTATAGCTAAATGTTCCAAGTATGTTCAGAAAAAATAATTCTCTTCCTGCAACAAACAAAAAAAATTAGAGACCACTGTGCAAAACTTTTTGAACAACCTTTGTAACAGTGAAATTTGATATTCGACAGTGAAATGTAATAATATAGTTTATAGCGGTTAGTTTTCTTGGCTCTGGATATGTTCAACTTACATGTATTTTCGTGATAATTCAAACTTTCAACATACGAGTATCAGTCTCCTAGATTTTCGTAAATAACTATGAAGATTATCCTAAATCTTCCAAATAAATACAGATAAGGACCACTAAAGTTCATAATTGACTTTCGAGAACATGCCGGCCCTAACTGATATATCAAACCACTACCTTTCCATTTCCAAAATTATCACAGATTTCAAAATGGCGGATATCAAGATGGCACTGGAGGTTCGTGATCTACTCTGCCTATTCTTCTTTTGTCAATATATGAAACTACCACCGTTTACATTGTCTATCTTTCACTGTTTTCACGATTCAATAGTTTATTTGATGATTTTCAATAACATAGTATAGCCCTTCTCCCATCAATTTTGACCCCCTCCGTTTCTTATGACGTGCCGGACTTATAACTTTGCACATATACATATTTCCACATCCTCTATCAGTCGCTCTACGTCTCATCCCGCAACTCGATTAATTCATTTGGATCCCTTACTTGTCAGACATTTTCTTATTGATGCAGGAACAGGGAAAATAATTGTACAATCACTGACAAGTAACACTTCCCAAGTGTAGCACTCCAATTTTGATAAAAATTGCCAGGTTGATACTACACATAAAATGAACGAATACGTGTTTTTTTATTTTCTGCGGAAAAACTGTCTTAGGGGACAAAAGCCCCCACCCCAAATTCCGAAAGTTGACGCCCAAAAGGCAAAAACAAGTATACCGAAGTGAACGAAATTGTGCACAGATATTGTAGACATAAAATGAGGAAAAACGGGTTTCTTATTTTCCTGAAAAAAAGAAAACCGTTTAGGTTGGACACAGACCCCCCAAGAGTGATCGTGAAATATCAAAAGTGTTAGTAACAGTATGTCAGAAGTTTTTGAAAGACATGAAGAATTGGAACGACACATTGTGTAGGAACAATACGCTAAAAATAAACGAATACATTTTCTTTACTTTCTGCAGAGAAACGGTTTTAAAGGGGAAAAAGCCCCCATCCAAAATTTTGAAATTTAAGGCCCAAATGGCAAGAAGAAGTGCACCGAATTGAAAGACATTGTGCACAGATATTGTAGACGTAAATGATACAATTGGGTTTCGTATTTTTCTGAGAAAAGCGGTTGAGTGAGGCACGGACCTTCTAAACAGTTGATTAAAAAACATAAAAAGTGCAATTAAGCATACGTCAGAAGTTCACAAAGAATATGGAGAATTGCAACACAACTTCGTATAGGGACAATTTGAAAAACAATAAATGAAATGTGTTTTAATATTGGCGGAAAAACAGTGTTGGGGCATAGACCCCATCCGAAAAGAAGAAAATAATACCGCAATAGCGCAGGAAGGAGTGGACCGAAGCAAATCAAATTGTGTGCAGATATTATATAGACTCTATGTAAAGTAAGATCTCAAGTGTCACAGATCAACAGCAAACTAGAAATAAATCAACATATGTTTTTTGTTTATGCGCAAAAACACTGTAAGGGTTAAAGGTGCCTCCTGAAATACTATAAAATACACTATACTCCTTGTGCTTGTAGTTGATATGCCAAATTTGAAGAAATCGAATGGAAACACGACACTTGTGAAACACGAAAGGCCTTATTTTACATATCCACTATCTATATACAATTTCATTCGTTTCGGTCCACTCAACAGTTTTTTTCCCTTTAGGAAAACACGAAACACGTATTCCCTCATCTTACCTCTACAATATTTGTGCACATTTAATTCACTTCGGCCCACTTCGTTTAGCCTCTCGGGCGTCAACTTTCAAAATTTTGGATGGGGGCTTTTGCCTCATAAAACCGTTTTTCCGCAGAAAATAAAAAAACTGTTTTCGTTTATTTTTTTGCGTATTGTCCATACACAGCTTCGTTGCAATTCTTTATATCGTTTACACATATCTGACATACTGTTACTTGAACTTATGATATTCCGTGATCAAAGATTTGGAGGGGTGCGGGCCCCACCCAAACGTTTATTCCAGACAATACGAAAGCCATATTCACTTATTTTACGTCTACAATATCTGCGAAATTTCATTCAGGTCGGTTGACTTCTTCTTACCTTTCGGGCGTCAAGTTTCAAAATTTTGGGGTGGGTTCTTTTGCCCCCTTAAACCATTTCTCTACAGGAAATAAAAAACCGCATTCCTTAATTTTTTGCGTATTGTCCATACACAAAGTTTCGTTGCATTTCTTCATGTCCTGTACACACATCTGACATACTCTTACTAGCACATTTGACATTTCGTGATCGAATGTTTGGAGGGGTCCGTACCTCACCCAACCGCTTTTTTCAGGAAATTTCGAACACCGTATTCCCCCATTTTATGTGTACAATTTCATTCACTTCGGTTCATTTGTTATTACCTTTCTGGCGTCAACTTTCAAACTTTTGGGGGGCGCGGTGGCTCAGTGGTAGAGCGTTCACCTCTGGTGCTTGGGGTCCCGGGTTCGATCCCAGCCCCCGCCAAGTGAACTTTGTGGTGGACAAACACCGTGCTCGTGGGTTTTCTCGGGGTTCTCCCGTTTCCTCCCACTTTCTTCATTCCACCATTTCACTCATCTCTCATTATCACCGTCTCCTTTAACCTAACCGGCATAACCGTGGGACGTAAAACTTAAAGATTTCATTTTCATTTTTTCAAACTTTTGGGTGGGATCTTTTGCCCCCTAAAATCGTTCCTTCGCAGAAAATAAAAACCCTTATCCATTTAGTTTTTTGTGGTTTGTCTTTGCGCAAAGTTTCGTTGCAATTCATCATGTCTTTTACACACATCTGACGTACTGTTACTGGCACTTTTGGTATTCCGTGATCAAAGATTTGGAGGGGTCCGTGCTCCACCTAACAGTTTTTTCCAAACAATATGAAACCCGTATACCCTCATTTAATGTTTACAATATCTGTGCCAAACATTCATTTCGGTTCACCTCTTCTTACCTTTCGGGCATGAAATTTCTAAATTTTGGGGTGTGTTTTTTTGCACCAGAAACCGGTTTTCCACAGGAAATAAAGCAAACCGTAATTCTTTATTTTTTTGTATTGTCCATATACAAAATTTCGTTGCAATTCTTCTTCTCCTGTACACACATCTGACATACTGTTACTACCACTTTTAATATTTCGTTATCAAATGTTTGGAGGGTTCCGTGTCCCACCCTACACTTTTTTTCAGGAAAATATGAAACCCGTATTGCCTCATTTTATGTCTGCAATATCTGTGTAGAATTGCAATATCTGTGCTCATTTCGGTTTACTTCTTTTTTCCTTTCGGGCGTCAACTTTCAAAGCTTTAGTTGGGGGCTTTTGCACCCTAAAACCGCTTTTTTTTTCAGAAAATAAAAAACAGTATTCGTTTATTTTTGCGTATTGTCCATGTACAAAGTTTCGTGGCAATTCTTCCTGTCCTTTAAACACATCTGACATACTGTAACTGGCACTTTTGATATTTCGTGGTCAAAGGTTTGGAGGGCTCCGTGTCCCACCTAACCGTCTTTACCAGGAAAATATCAAACCCGTATTCCATCATTTTGTGTCTACAATATCTGTACAAAATTTCATTCATTTTCGTTCACTTCTTACCTTTCGGGCGTCAACTTTCAAAATTTTGGATGGCGTTCTTTTGCCCCAGAAACTCATTTTCCCCAGAAAACAAAACAAACCGTTTTCCTTTATTTTTGCTTATTGTCCATGCACAAAGTTTCCTTGCAATTTTTCATGTCCTTTACACATCTGACATAATGTTACTAGCACTTTTGATTTTTCGTGATCAAAATATGGAGGGGTCGGTGCCCCACACAACCGTTTTATCCAGAAAAATACGAAACCCGTATCCTCATTTTACATCTGCAATATCTGTGCACAATTTCATTTAATTCGGTTCCCCTCTTTTTGCCTCCTTTGCGTCAACTTTCAAAATTTTGGGTGAGTGCTTTTGCCCCTTAAAACCGTTTCTTCGCAGAACATCAAAAACCCGTATTCTTTTATATTTTGCGTTGTCCATACACGAAGTTATGTTGCAATTCTTTATATCTTTATACGTATCTGACATACTGTTACTAGAACTTTTGATATTTCGTGATCAAATGTTTGCAGGGGTCCGTGCCCCTCAACCTTTTTTTCAAGGAAAATACGAAACCGTATTCCCTCATTTTATGTTTCCAATATCTGTGCCCAATTTCGTTCACTTCGGTTCAGTTGTTCTTGCCTTTCGGGTCTCAACTTTCTAAATTTTTGTGTGGGTTTTATATTAAAACTTTACATTGTGTAACTTTTTTCTTTTTTATGAGATTATTTTTGGGGGGGAAAGAGAAATGCTTTCCTCTGGTATCTGTTTGTTGCGATTCATTCTGTTTGAACTGCTTAAGTAGGATCATTTTGTAACTTTTGATGTCATCCAACTCCGTCACAATAATAAAATTGTCATTTTTAAGAATTTGTTTTATTTTCTTATTTGAAGTTTGCCACACTGATATATTTGTTACAAAATTGAAGTTTGTTCCAACGCCTTTCGAATTCGCAACCAACCCAACCGCCGAGCGTGTTGGGTTGCCTGCTATTGCAGGAAAAGGAGAAGAGCATGTGGTAATGCACTTTTGGAGTCGTGTATACAAATATACGGTATCCTCTTGCTTACTATAGAAATCAGTACGGAACATCCGTTATCCGTATGCGACATTGCACTGTCCTTAGATGTTACATCATGCGTTGCAGGATGTCTCACATCTAAGTTTTCCTTATATCACATGCATATACTTATGTTCCATTCCTCAGCTATATGTTTTATACGTCCATTTGTATGTGAGATCCTGACCGCCTATATTGTTTCATACGGAAAGTACGTATGGATGGAACACTTATACGGAAAGTATTATAAAACATGCGTTTCCAGTTATACGTCTATTGTACGTTAAGTCCAAAAACTACAGGAATTATGCATGTAACCTATCTTTTTAAGTACGCCACCTACATTTTTTTCCTCAGTGTATCCTGTATACTAAACTGAGCAGACTTAAAGTATTTTACACCGACCTCTACTTCGGACTCTTCTGTGAAAGCGATGATTGTTAATATACATTTACTTTACTATATTTGTACGAGGAAGGGGATATGGTCTAGGGATAGAATACACTCTGTTAGTAGTAGTTGTTTCTGTTTGTGCCCGAAACCACGTGAATCTATGATGAGTGCTTGTAATTTTTCTCGGTGCTCTCTTGTACAATACGCGGCATAAATTTTGTTACAAAAAAATCAAAGTCCAAATGAATAACAAACTCTTGCCCAGTTTTCTTATGCATTCCCGCAATACATGTATCAATCGATTAGTTGCTTCTAGTATTTATTCCAACTCCTCCCCGTCCTCCACCTCTCCTTGTCTAAAGCAGTGTGTGTGACGTAGTACACTCTTTCCATTCAGCTGAAAAAGAAACAGGAATCAAGTTTACAACGTTATAGCTTTAAAACAGTCTTTTCCATTCGTTTGTTCTGAAATATTTTTAAGAGCCTAAATTAAAGGAAAGTCACACAATCTTCCCAGAGCTTCATAAATATCTTTAGTTTCATTCTTTTCTTTCTTTAAAGAGTGCAAGCTAGTAAGATGCTCCCTAAGAAATCTATGGATATTGCCAAGAGCTCTAAAATATCTACGGACAGAAACGAGTTTTATTCAATGATTCATTGAATTTCTTTTCATTAAGTGCAAGCAAAAGTTTCAGGGGCGTCATTTGGGCAGGACAGGAGAGTTTAATTGACCCTCTATTGAGCTTCATAAATACGTGTTTTTTGATCAAATGTATAGTAATACACTAATAAAAAGTGAAAGTCTTATGTCGCCGGAGAATCTCTTCCTTCCCCCCCCCCCCCCCGAATAAAGAATAAAAGACACTGGTTTTAACAACAAACCTATAGAGCTACGATAGCACATTGCTAAAGAGCTTACATTTGGTTTCAAGAGTCGAAGGTTTGATCTCAAGCCATATGACTTCCTGGGTGACATTAAGAGAGAGAGAGAGAGAGAGAGAGAGAGAGAGAGAGAGAGAGAGAGAGAGAGAGAGAGAGAGTGATAGAGAGAGGGATTATTTTTATACACAGATTTAGAATTGGGGAAAAAATGATCGGACAGCATTCGTATTATGACGAAAATTCTGATTTTGTGAAAGATAAGAAGGGAAGTTTTCGAACTGCGAGGATCACATTAGGCAGTTGTCGAATTAATGTGGAGAACTCTTTTTAGAGCATCAGATGATTACGAAAGCAGAGAAAGATCTTCAGAACTCAGGAATTAAGATTTTAAAAAATCTGGTTTCGGCGACGGGTTTCGAACCATTACTTTATCCATTCTGCTACGGAGAATTCTATTACTCGTTCACATACGTTTCCCTTAGCTGCGTTGAAAGCTACCTTAAGGGGATATTCCAAAAGTTGACTCGGTGGATGCGCCGTTCAGATAGGACGTAAAACTCTTGTAACTTAGTTACAATGTGCAAAATGAACTTCCTCTTCATCAGGACTGTTTTTAAAGCTTTAACATTTGTTACTATTGTGTTAATTAAGTTACATTTGATAGAACCATCTGATAAAGTAGTGCCAAGCCCTGTGCGTCATTGTCTGTTAGGTGAATGATTAATGTAAGTTACTCCTACGTGGATGGTCCGAGCTTCCAATCAAGACCATTCTTATTGATTATTTTATTTGAGCTACGCTCATACTGTATATTCCACAAGTTCAAGTTTGAAGTAATGTAGTCACAGCTAGTTTAATTCGAAATAATTTTCCAACATTATATTTGTTATTAAATTTACATGGCACTCCTCACTGTTTGTAGCCCTGTATAAATGCAAAATTGTTTAAAAGTATATTTTACTTTCAAGTTCTATTGTATTTTTAAATTGTCCTTCAAATTTATTTTATAATTATTTTCTATTTCTTAATTATAACATATTTTCTATTTATATTGTATTCTATGTTACACCTTTATTATTTACATTTTATGTCTTACCTTAGAAGAGGAGCCTTTGACAATTCAGAGCAGCAGGGACATACACAGGATGCAGGCCTTTGCAATCAAGAGCTTTTGCCACCACGAAATCACTACTTTCTTTTTGTAAATTATATCTAATTTTAGAGATGATGATAGCAGGGGCGCATTCAGGGGAGTGCGTTCGCGCGATCACATCCCCCAGAATAGGGAACTTTTATACTTTTTATTTTAAAAATAAAACATATCCTAAGTATTTTTCATCTTTGTATTATAAACTTAAATTAAAACCTAAAGTAGATAGGCCTTACTTTCTTAAGAAAGTTAATTCTGCAGAAGAGCTACTTCTCCTTTTCTAAATTTGTTTTTTTCTTTTCGTTTCTTTCTTTCTTTGTTTTTTGCAATCCGCTCTTACCTTGATTTGACTTCGAACGACCGCCCCTCCCAAACAATCATCCTGGATCCGCTCCTGGATGATAGACATTTTAGTAAAATATGCCCTCATTGGCTGAAATAAATTCCTGTCAAGCTTTCGATCGCTGAAATAAATTTCTGTCTACGGCCCTGCAAAACAGTGACGATTTTCGGGAGTGATCAGTTAGTAATGCCTCCCTGGAGCAACGACACTTCCCCAGAAGTCATATCTCCGATAATTCAGAATGTGATTTGTGCATTATCACTTTTCACTCTCTGTGTCTTGAAACGCACCAAAAAGGAACTGTTCTGAAGTATTTACTGGTTCTCCCTATGACCCCATTTCAATATGGACAACCTTGGACATATACACATCTGAAATATCACCTTTTATGTCAGTGATCCCAAAAACTATCCATTCGACACAAATATAGGATATTTTCGATTCTTTATTCCTGTCACCCTCCCATTGTAAACTCGAAGCCAACCAAGGCTTATTTTGGACTTACGCAGCATCCACAGTGTTACTTTTTATCTTTGCACATGAATTCGACACTAATTTCGTTCGTATTTGACTACTTTTACATGTCACCTTCACCTCTTGGTAGGGATTTTTTCAGTATCTCGCCCCCACAACTATGGAGAAATTTCAACCAACTAAGTATAATTAAAAATGATCATCTGAAACACAACAGTACGGGTGATCTTTTTCGCAGAGGAATTCGTTAACTACTGTTTCAATATCAATGTATTGGCTTTTTTTGCTCTGCATGCTGGAGATTGCCAAAGAGCTAAACTTCATTTTGTACTATTGTGCTATGAATGTAGTGGTTTAATTCACTGAATACTCGCTTAGATGATGCTCTCGTCACAGGAAAAGTGAGATACAGTTATAAAAGAAAAACGAAACGAAATATTTAAGTTTTACGTCCCACGTTATACCGACTACGCTAATGGAGACAGTGATGGTGAGAAACGAATGAAATCGTTTAATGAAGAAAGTGGGAGGAAACTGGAGAAACCCGAGGACACTCATGCACAGGGTGTTTGTCCATAATAAAGCTCATTCAGCACGAGCTGGGATCTAACCAACAACTCCATGCACCATAGGTAAAGTTATAAAAGAATAGGCGTCTAAACAAATTTTGAACACTACTATCAATGAGAGTTGTATAAGATTAGATTTTTATTTATTTCATTCTAAGTTGAAATTTCAATCAATCTTGATCTTCATTACTGTTCGAAATCCGGACCAACCAGTATTCCCTACTAGGGTAAAGATTAATTGATCGCCAATAGAAATCCAAAATCCTCTGTATAACCCCACGTTCCATTATTCCATATACACAATTAAGTGTCCAGCGTAACCGACCAGTTAATAAGTTTTCTTCTTATTATTATTATTTTTAACACCTCAAAAATATAGGCTCATAATTGAACCACTGATTGGAAAAAGGGAATAAGTACATAAAAATATTTTTTCCACTTTTAAGCTTTTCTCACCAATTGCAGTGCTACAATACAAGATTCTTCTCCTTGTCTTAGAGTTTGTCAGTTTTTTTGCTGCAATTAATCAGTTATACACGTGTTGAAAGAAATACAAATACGCCTCGGAAAGGTTTTTTAGAGTTTCTGAAAACTTAGGTCTGATGTACTTATTCCCTTTTGCTGGAAATAGTTGCTGCAAATAGTTGCTGCAAGGACGTGATAAATCTTTTCGGTAGACTTCACAGTCTATAGCTCCTTCACAACTTCCTTTTCATCTAAGGCTAAGTAGTTACATTTTAGACATTGAGGAAAAAGTGTGAAATTAATTAAAACCCTTCAAAGTGGCGTTACGAATCTTCAATGGACCCCATTTTGCTGTTGGCCTCGCTCAACGCACTCCCGTCACTGTTCAGGGTGTACGATGGAGTTTCTCCCTTTTAGGAATACTTTCTATGACAGTACTAGTGTGTGTTTTTTTTTACAGCTGTTTCAATTGAGTTGTATTTGCTTGAACTGTCGGTTAAAGGAAACAAAAGATCCTATACTCAAACACAAATTATCTCTCTAGAAGCTCTAATGGAAAACGAAACGAATCGTCATAAATATGTTACGTTCTTGAAGAGGAAAACAGCAAAACATTGATTGCACAAACGTATAATGGTATCATTTGCTTGCAAATTTAAAAGTTATAGAAGTTGATGGCTTGTTAGGTGAGGGGTTAGTGAACAGGATTTTTGTACTGGTGGTCCAGGGTTCGAATATCGTCCGTTCTTCTTACGTTTTGTTTCTTTCAGCTACACTGAGTTTGTTCATTCCAATTACTTAAGCTTGAATTAAATCTAATACTAGTTAGTGAATTAAAAGTAGCTAACATTATTTTCAAATACGAGACGTTATTACATGCTTGTCACTAGCTCACAATACTCAACTTTGATATAAACTCTTGCAGCCTTCATTTAACTCATTTCTTGACGTGTTTTGTTACAAAACTCATGAATCGTGGCGAACAAAATTGCTTTACCAGATAATGATGACTGCTTTGAAACCAAATGACAAGTATGAGAATTAAACGTATCATCTGTAGTTTGGTGTGGAGAAGAAACCAAATAGCGAACGAAAGGTTTAAGAACAACCACGTTATTAATATAAACTATGCCAAAGATTATTGACTTATATGATTTAAAAAACATTGAAAGAAATTTTGAAAGAACGAAAAATACTAACTTAGAATTTTGTAACTGGAGGCAAGGAAATCTAATTTAAAAATACTAAAACATACCATTTAGCGCATATAGAGCGTGGATCTGTGCTCAAGGCGCTAGCTAATAATCTGGAGGTTCTCAAGTCGGAACCATGTGGGAATATTTTGTTTAAATTTAGAATTTTTGGTGATCATTAGTCGGCGATGACACACGTTTAATTGTCTTAAGGTATTTGAATATTTTGATCTTTCAATATTTGAATGATCAAATCTTCAATAATAATAATAATAATAATAATAATAATAATAATAATAATAGTTATTATTATTATTATTATTATTATTATTATTATTATTATTATTATTATTATTATTAGCAAAGTAATTCAATAACACGTTCATATCTTTAATTATTTCTCGATAACTACTCGAACTTAAGACATTCTCGAATCTAAGTCCCACCCCGATTTCGCTGGACTAAATTAAAGAAAAATAGTAATATGTTATGGTTTTAGTATTATTAAGCACTCTTTGATATTGGTCATTTTCGATGATTTTATGTATCCCTCTCCCCTCTCCATGTTGGGGGCACGGTATGACAAAAATTATCCCAGGCCCGAATGTCATGTACGTTGAAAATTTGATCGAAATCTGTTGGATGGTTCAAGAGTTGTTCTATTTATTTTTATATATTAATCTCACCTTCTCTTATCCTCTCCTATGTTCTACCGTCAAAGTGAAAATATTAAAACAAAAGTTTCTAGGCCCGAACGTCTTCTATGTTGAAAATTAGATCGAGATCGGTCAGGTGGTTCAAGAGTTAAGTTTTATTCATTTTTATAGATATCTCCCCTCCCCTCCTCCTACCCTACGTTCTACCAACAAAGGGATATGATAAAAACCACCCCAGGTCTGAACCTCATCTATGTTGATAATTTGATTAAGATCAGTTCGGTGGTTTAAGCGTGATGAAGTCACCAAGACAGCATTTTTATTTTTATTTTTTTACATAGTCCCCCCTTCCCCTCCCCTACATTGTGACGTCAAGGCAAAAAATGAAAACATCCCAGGTCCGAACCTTATCTATATTGAATGTTTGATTGATTGGGATCAGTCGGATTGTTCAAGAGTTATTAAGTTTTATTCATTTTCATATATTTACCCTCTCCTCCTCTTCCGCAAGTTCTAATATCAAAATGAAATAACAAAAAGCTTCCCAGGTTCGAATTTCATCTATGTTCAAAATGTGATTGAGAACGATCGGGTAGTTCAAGAGTTATTCACCACCGAACATTGTAACTTTTATTTTTATATTTATAGCTGTTATGTATCTTCCCCCTCCTCTCCATCCTCTACGTTATTCCGTCAAAGTGAAATGGTAAAATCCATCCCTCGCGTTAATCGAGACGGGGACATATGGCCTCATTGCTGACGTCCCCATTAATCCCCCTACCCATACCCTTTAGTGTGTTTAAGTTAGTTTTTTTTGTCTTCAGTTGCAAATTTCTAAGTTATTTTTCTTTGTTTCAAAATTCTCGCATTTCTTGTATGATAATACAAGTTAATAATCTTTGACTTGTTTTATATTAATAATCTGAGTTGTTCTTAAACCTTTGGTTTCCAATTTTGTTTTGTCTCTACACCAAACTACAGATATGACACATTTAATTCTCATACATTACATTTGATTTCAAAGCGGTTGCCATGAACTGCTTGAAAGCACTTTTTCCGTCACGAAACACCCAGCAGAGGGCGTACGATATCGTCTATAGCAATGAGAGGAAACTCCGCCTTGTTACGTGACGTCACATGAAGCACGTTCCGTTCAAACACCTAAGTAAAGCTATCATTTTGCTTCTGGTGTGAAAATGGCTCACTACGAAGCTTCTGTTAAAAGCAGCGTGATGGCTTTAATTGAGCATGCGGGCATGAACTATAGCGAGGCAGGCGCGAGATATGGCGTTAACTGTGCTACAGCACGGAGGTGGTGGAGGAGATATGAGCAAACAGGAGATGTAAGACGTAAAAGAGAAAGTGGGCGACAAAGAGTTTCCTCTGCCAAAGAAGACCAGAGTGTAGTTGCCCAATGCCGTGAGCACCCTTTCATGTCTGCCCGACAGTTACGAGAGGAAACCAATTTCCCAGGCGATATTACGACTGTCCGTGGTAGACTCAAATCCTTTGGTTTGAGATCATACAGGGCAGCTGTTAAGGAGAGACTAACAGATGACCACATGGTTGACCGTCTGGCGTTTGCACAGTTAAATATTGCACGTGTGTGGGACGAGGTCGTTTTCACAGACGAAAAAATATTTTCCAGTGCAAACTTCGGGCCGAAGCGTGTTTACAGTCCCCCTGGAAAAAGGTATGCCTCTGAATACGTTTCCCGTTCTGGTCGAATGGGACATGTAACTGTCCACTGTTGGGCATGGATATGCAAGGCTGCAAATTTCGAAGGAATCTACAGGATTCCTGGTCGCCTAAACGCCCACAAGTATGTGGAACATCTGGATGAAACGCTTCCGGAAATAAAAGCTCATGTAGGTGACGGCATATTATATTTGCAACAGGACAATAGCTCGATACATAATTCAAATGTGGTTCAGACATGGTTGCAGAGGCAACCTGATGTCGAAATAGTTGACTGGGTTCCTCATGGAACAGATCTGAACCCTATTGAATATATGTGGGCCTCTGTTGCAAGAACATTGCGGGAAACCTGGTCGAACAATCCTCCACGAACATCTAATGATCTTTGGGAGCGTGTTGAAGATGCGTGGTCGACCTGTTGCACCCAACGCTATATCTCTCGCCTGATGGATTCAATGCCACGGCGTATGGCAGCTGTAATCGAGTCCCAAGGGGACTATACACACTATTAATAAATGCTCGCCCACAACACCATCAGCCCTCTCGAGGACTACCTAATTCGACCCACTTATTAACAAAATTTTATGAAATACATTACGCGACACCAGTGAATGTAAGTGTCTCAGTATGTTCTGCATTAATAAAGAAGTGAACGTGCGAGACTTGGTGGCCGAGTGGTATTATGTTTGCTATGTAAAACAAAACCACCTGTAACAGTGGTTCGAATCTAGTGAAGAGGACCCCTACTTTTTATCACCAGGGATATTTGCAATACGCCTTCTGCTATGTCCACCTTCGTACGGTCTATTATATGACACATAATGTGGACCGCCATAAGTTTTTACTTAGAAAACAATTTATAAATATACTAGCAGCGTTCACCCCGCTTCGCTGCGGTCACCCCGGAACGCAATAAACTTTGTTACTTAGATAATTTTTACTTTTTCGCTTTCAAGTGATATGATAAAAACCATAGAAGATTGCAGTAAATGTTAACATTATATCGCCTGTCATTTATGTTAACCCGCCCCGCTTCGCTGCGGTCACCCCGGAACGCAATAAACTTTGTTACTTAGATAATTTTTACTTTTTCGCTTTCAAGTGATATGATAAAAACCATTATAACGCCTGTCATTTATGTTAACCCGCCGAGTGACACGGTCATGCGGGTTGCATATACATACGTTTATTTTTATACCTATGATGAACTAACAAAGGATTTGTACGTAATGGACACCTGAATGGTCAATTATCTCAAGACACTGGTAATTGAAAATTAAAGTGATATGATAAAAACCATCTAGGGTCCAAATCCTAATAACCCCCCAAAAATAAAAGAAATTGGTTCAGCCGTATTAGCGTGATGAGCGGACAAAGGATTTGTACGTTCTCTTTTATATATATAGATGAACGAATACCTAGGTATATTAGAGTAACAATGGAATATAGTACTTTCGTCCGACTGACGTCGCTCTGGAAATGTTCATTGCATTACACCGGAAGATGAATTAAATAAAGACTGGAAAATTTGATATAAAAATTGATACGTAATAAGTTGAAGACAAAATATTTAATTATAATCTCATATTTGAAACTAATTTCGACTACAATTCATTCTCTACCTGCTTTCATAAATAATCCAAACCAAACTTCGAGGTTTGGAATGCACAAACTAAGTGTAGCTAAGAGAAAAAAGTAACAAGAAGAGCAGAGATTCGAACCCACGACCACCAGCGTAAGAATTACTTTTACTAACCCTTCATCTATCAAACCATGACGTGAACATGACTTTTGTAAGTTATAAATTTGTATCCAAGAAACACCATTAAGCGTATGTGCAACTACTGCTTTGCTCTTTTTCTCTTCAAAACTGTAACATGTTTAGGACAATTCGTTTCGTTTTCCATTAGAGTTTCGAAAGAGATTATTTGTGTTTGAGTGTAGGATCTTTAGTTTCCTTTAACCGACACTTCTTAACCGGCTTTAGCAAATACAACTTAATTCACACAGCAGTTAAAAAACAAAACTCGTACTGCCTTAGAAAGTATTCCTAAAAGCAGAAGCTGCATCATGCAACCCGAACAGTGACGTAACTAACGGCAGTGCGTTGAGAGAGCCCAGAGTAAAACGGAGCCCATTGAAAATTCGTAATTCCACTATTTTTCCTCGATGTCTAAAACGAGACTACTTTAGCCTTACATGAAAAAGAAGCTGTGGAGGGGACTGCGAAGTCTACTGAAAAGATTTATCACGTCCTTGCAGCAACAACTTTAATTTTTCGAACAGTAATGAAGAACAAGATTGCTTGAAATTTTAACTTAGAATGAAATAAATAAAAATCTAATCTTATATAACTCTCATTGATAGTAGTGTTCAAAATTTGTTTAGACGCCTATTCTTTTATAACTTTACCTATGGTGCATGGGGTTCTTGGTTCGATCCCAGCTCACGCCGAATGAACTTTATTATGGACAAACACCCTGTGCATGAGTGTCCTCGGGTTTCTCCAGTTTCCTCCCACTTTCTTCATTAAACGATTTCATTCGTTTCTCACCATCACTGTCTCCATTAGCGTAGTCGGTATAACGTGGGACGTAAAACTTAAATATTTCGTTTCGTTTTTCTTTTATAACTGTATCTCACTTTTCCTGTGACGAGAGCATCATCTAAGCGAGTATTCAGTGAATTAAACCACTACATTCATAGCACAATAGTACAAAATGAAGTTTAGCTCTTTGGCAATCTCCAGCATGCAGAGCAAAAAAAGCCAATACATTGATATTGAAACAGTAGTTAACGAATTCCTCTGCGAAAAAGATCACCCGTACTGTTGTGTTTCAGATGATCATTTTTAATTATGCTTTGTTGGTTGAAATTTCTCCATAGTTGTGGGGGCGAGATACTGAAAAAATCCCTACCAAGAGGTGAAGGTGACATGTAAAAGTAGTCAAATACGAACGAAATTAGTGTCGAATTCATGTGCAAAGATAAAAAGTAACACTGTGGATGCTGCGTAAGTCCAAAATAAGCCTTGGTTGGCTTCGAGTTTACAATGGGAGGGTGACAGGAATAAAGAATCGAAAATATCCTATATTTGTGTCGAATGGATAGTTTTCGGGATTACTGACATAAAAGGTGATATTTCAGATGTGTATATGTCCAAGGTTGGCCATATTGAAATGGGGTCATAGGGAGAACCAGTAAATACTTCAGAACAGTTCCTTTTTGGTGCGTTTCAAGACACTGAGAGTGAAAAGTGATAATGCACAAATCACATTCTGAATTATCGGAGATATGACTTCTGGGGAAGTGTCGTTGCTCCAGGGAGGCATTACTAACTGATCACTCCCGAAAATCGTCACTGTTTTGCAGGGCCGTAGACAGAAATTTATTTCAGCGATCGAAAGTTTGACAGGAATTTCTTTCAGCGATTGAGGGCATATTTTATTAAAATGTCTATCATTCAGGAGCGGATCCAGGATGATTGTTTGGGAGGGGCGGTCGTTCGAAGTCAAATCAAGGTAAGAGCGAATTGCAAAAAAAGAAACGAAAAAAGAAAGAAAGAAAGAAAAGAAAAGAAAGAAAAGAAAAAAATAGAAAATGAGAAAGAGCTCTTCTGTAGAATTAACTTTCTTAAGAAAGTAAGGCCTATCTACTTTAGGTTTTAATTTAAGTTTATAATACAAAGATGAAAAATACTTAGGATATGTTTTATTTTTAAAATAAAAAGAATAAAAAGTTCCCTATTCTGGATGATGCGATCACCCCAAACACACTCCCCTGGATCCGCCCCTGCTATCACCATCTATAAAATTAGATATATATATATATACAAAAAAAAAGTAGTGATTTCGTGGTGGCAAAAGCTCTGGATTGCCAAGGCCTGCATCCTGTGTATGTCCCTGATGCTCTGAATTGTCAAAAGCTCCTCTTCAAAGGTAAGACATAAAATGTAAATAATAAACGTGTAACATAGAATACAATATAAATAGAAAATATGTTATAATTAAGAAATAGAAAATAATTATAAAATAAATTTGAAGGACAATTTAAAAAAAATCAATAATACTTGAAAGTAAAATATACTTTTAAAACAATTTTGCATTTATGCAGGGCTACAAACAGTGAGGAGTGCCATGTAAATTTAATAACAAATATTATATTGGAAAATTATTTCGAATTAAACTAGCTGTGACTACATTACTTCAAACTTGAACTTGTGGAATATACAGTATGAGCGTAGCTCAAATAAAATAATCAATAAGAATGGTCTTGATTGGAAGTTCGGACCATCCACGAAGGAGTAACTTACATTAATCATTCACCTAACAGACAATGACGCACAGGGCTTGGCACTACTTTATCAGAATGTTCTATCAAACGTAACTTAATTAACACAATAGTAACAAATTTTAAAGCTTTAAAAACTGTCCTGATGAAGAGGAAGTTCATTTTGTACATTGTAACTAAGTTACAAGAGTTTTACGTCCTATCTGAACGGCGCATCCACCGAGTCAAATTTTGGAATATCCCCTTAAGGTAGCTTTCAACGCAGCTAAGGGAAACGTATGTGAACGAGTAATAGAATCCTAAGTAGCAGAATGGATAAAGTCATGGTTCGATGACTACAAAGTTCGTGGTTCGAAACCCGTCGCAGAAACCAGATTTTTAAAAGTCTTAATTCCTCAGTTCTGAAGATCTTTCTCTCCTTTCGTAATCATCTGATGCTCTAAAAAGAGTTCTCCACATTAATTCGACAACTGCCTAATGTGATCCTCGCAGTTCGAAAACTTCCCTTCTTATCTTTCACAAAATCAGAATTTTCGTCATAATACGAATGCTGTCCTATCATTTTTTCCCCAATTCTAAATTTGTGTATACAAATCATCCCTCTCTGTCTCCATACTTGAATCTCTCTCTCTCTGTCTCTCTCTCTCTCTCTCTCAATGTCACCCAGGAAGTCATATGGCTTGAGATCAAACCTTCGACTCTTGAAACCAAATGTAAGCTCTTTAGCAATGTGCTATCGTAGCTCTATAGGTTTTGTTGTTAAAACCAGTGTCTTTTAGACTTTATTCGGGGGGGGGGGAAGGAAGAGATTCTCCGGCGACATAAGACTTTCACTTTTTATTAGTGTATTACTATACATTTGATCAAAAAATACGTATTTATGAAGCTCAATAGAGGGGGAATTAAACCCTCCTGTCCTGCCCAAATGACGCCCCTGAAACATTTGCTTGCACTTAATGAAAAGAAATTCAATGAATCATTGAATAAAACTTGTTTCTGTCCGTAGATATTTTAGAGCTCTTGGCAATATCCATAGATTTCTTAGGGAGCATCTTACTAGCTTGCACTCTTTAAAGAAAGAAAAGAATGAAACTAAAGATATTTATGAAGCTCTGGGAAGATTGTGTGACTTTCCTTTAATTTAGGCTCTTAAAAATATTTCAGAACAAACGAATGGAAAAGACTGTTTTAAAGCTATAACGTTGTAAACTTGATTCCTGTTTCTTTTTCAGCTGAATGGAAAGAGTGTACTACGTCACACACACTGCTTTAGACAAGGAGAGGTGGAGGACGGGGAGGAGTTGGAATAAATACTAGAAGCAACTAATCGATTGATACATGTATTGCGGGAATGCATAAGAAAACTGGGCAAGAGTTTGTTATTCATTTGGACTTAGAATTTTTGTAACAAATTTTATGCCGCGGACTGTACATTTCCATCTACTTCATTACTTTAATAACTTCAATAACAATCAGTTCCCTTAACAATTCTTCTTTGTTAGCATTAAAAGAAAAATATATATTATCAACTTTAAAATTAAAGAGAATATCACCTGGCAAATACAAATGAAACATGCAATAAGGCATGCGTTTTAAATGAAAATTTATTTTATACAATTTTATAATTATTCACTCACATTAAATATAAAGCTTAGAAATAATAAAAACTACATTCAACAATGAGAACACACAATAAATGAAGAACAAACAAAAATCAAATACAGCTGACAGATGACGAGAAGAACCCTAAAACAGGAGTAGCGGGGAAAGGTTAACAACATGGTCAAGTCCATTTTCGGTTTTTGAGGTGTGGTCTATACTTAGATGTCGTCTGCTTCTCCGGGTAAAGTTGTATGCGTGCTATTCCGTGGTATCATTTGAATACCCCCGTGCGAAAAGTGGGCGAGCCCATACCTACGTCACACTACTTCTGCTGGGGTTCATCTCGTCATCTGTGTACAATACTAGCCCAACTTTGCCGCACGAAGTTTGTTCTATGATATAATATTATTTAATTCATTCCACATAATTACTGACTCAAAGTCCCTTGGATCTATCCGGAGACAGGTCCTAATAGCGTTGAGCGCTCTGAAAGTAAAAAAAAAAAAAAAAATATTATTATTATTTTAGATACTACGTACACAGAATAACTTGGTAATGAAAACAATTCGCAAATTAGCTAGCCATGTACGTAAATTCTTCCATCTCCAAAATAGTATTGTTTTGAATTAAGCGGAAAATTGTGTATCACTGGTCATTACCACACAGTGAAAATCATAATAAAAATATTTCACGTTCTATTCGTTGGAGTGGCACGTACCATATAATGCGACCATATTCGAACATTCTATACCGTTGAAGGCGGTCGAGTATATGGAATACCGTACTAAATACACTGTATAAAATGAGATGTTGAAACAACACAAATTGACTACCACTTTACCGTGTTACTTGTGTGTTAATTCAGCACAATTTTTTTTTTTTTTGTCGTTTACCCGGTTAAAGGGTTTTGCCCTTTCTTTGGGGGAGTGATGCATAAACATTTTGGATGTCATAATATTGTAGTGGGTCTAAGTGATTTGTCTTTATTCATCAATTATTAAATAATTCAAACATACAATCAACAGTAATATAAATCTAAGGAACTATAAATGAACAATAACAAAAAGTGATATGTGCAGTAAACCAGTATATAAGTGAAAAGAATAACAATAATATATGTGCATGAAGGCTAATAAACAGAAAGAATGCAAGTAACGAATGGAAAACATAATATATAAACTGAAAAGAATGATATGATGAAATAATAATGAATTAATTGCACTAGACGCCACATCACTAGGTTTTGTTAGCAAACAGATGAAGTTATCTTCTGTTCCTGGGACCACTCAGGAACTGATGAAGACAGGGGAGACCCATATTAGTTGGTAATCACTGTGCGTATGATGGATAAATATGAGGTGATAGATGACGTGGATGATAAATGGCAAATACAACAGGTTCTCTGTTGGCAGGATCCAACTGGAAATGATACAGTATCATTTAATGTTGCATGGAGAGTCCAAGTATCGTGGGGGTGCATCGTTGTCTCGATCGTAGAGAAGGATGTCCTGTAGCATTTCATGGTGTAATTCAAAACGTGTAGTAATATAGCGGATTCGAAGTCGTTCCAAATGTGGGAGTAAAGACGGAAAATCAATAAGGTTGTACAGGAGCCTAGTTGGACTTGGTAACCTAATGCGATAAAGGAATACATTAGAGATTCAAAAGCGGAAAATCCGGTGTCAAGTTTATCGAAATATTTAAAAGAAACGCAACACAGGGTAGAAGATTCACAACTTTTGTTTGGAGCTAGAAATGAAATAGAGAGACTGAGGCTTGAAAATTTTTTATTCATTAAAAAAGTTAAATCTAGACAAGAAATAGTTGACTGGAATGGGATGTGGTAATTACAAAATTTTCACAGGAATAGCATGACGATAAAAATAATAACATGCCTGCCATATTTTAGTTCGTATCACCTTATCCGTATATCGCTGGCGCACTTGCCAACGATTTTTCTCCCACAGCTCTCTCCTTGGTAAGTCCGTTCTTTCTCATTTCTTGATGTTCCTATTCTTTTTCTTCTTGTTTCTAACCTCCGTGACCAAGACTCGAGGGGTGAGTCGAAAGCTTGGAACTCTAAAAAATTCATTGAATTACAGAAATCTGTAAGTATATTGATAGTTAGAATTTTTGAGCTTGGTTTTGCAATGTCTAAGGACGAGTATTAGCTCATTTGCCTACGCTGTAACTTGGATAAAGTACTTATTACTTTCGTGAATTCATGAAGAGTGTAATGTACCATTACAATTACGTAATGTAGTCTCCGCTCGGAGAGGCCCACTAAATTTATCACCTACTATACCATGCTAATTTTTTTCAAAATAGGTTTCGATGTATACATGATATTAAATTGATTATAACTATACTTGGAATTAATGTGGAAATTCGGGATAATTTCGTAGTAACTATATTTTGGGGAATAATATCTTTATTCATACGTTATTTCACGATAATATTTAGCATATGGGTATTTCAAATAGGGAAACATTAAAATCATCATCTTAATGCTGTACAAAAACTAGACCCGCTATTGGGCAGGATTTCTTAGGAAACTCTACCAACCTAAATTTTGGCAGAATATTTTGGACCCCCCTCGTCCTTCTTGAGATGCCCATATCCTCTCTGAAATCCGGTTTCATCCAGATTTTACCATTTTCTATTCGTTTTGTACTCTCCGCCGCCAAAAATCTCTGCTGTGATTGGAACTATTTCCCGAACTATAGTATTACGGCACAAGAACCTCCATTCCAAGACGCGGCGTAAATCAAGGACAACACTGTAACTTCAGCTCCTCTAAATTTGGAAAATTTCTGCAGATAAACGGAATAAATCGAGGTAACACTAGTTCTAAACAATAGTTAAATCATCTGGACGTAGTAGGGAGCCATAAACTGTTATTTTCATCAGCGAAAACGAGCAGAAATAGTAAAATATATAATTCAGTTCATAAGACGCCACGTTTACAGCATATAAACAGTGATGGACAGAATTCATCGTAGTGTGCGAATCATTTCAGAATAGTGTTGGAAAATCTTCAAGTTTTCTTTTGTGTCAGTGATTTCAATCTTTAAGTCTCCTTTTTCCCCTTTCAAAATTTCAATTTAGGGTTCAATACACCTGTCCAAGTGTAGCTTCAGTTTGCATATGTAGTAAGTGTGATTTTTTTTTAATAATCACTAACATGGCGGTAGGTTTTCTCGTAGTTAGAGTAATGTCTAATATGTCTGTGTAAACAAAAACTAAGGGGCTCCCATCTGCTCCTAAATTGAACATAGTCTCAGTAAACATGGGTTGAGAAAACTTTTAGGCATTCTTTTCCTTACAGGAAGAGGGTCCCCTTTCCATTGATAGCTGCACAGTTCCTTATTTTTGACAGTCACTTAAAGAACCATGAGTTAATTGGTAGCAGGGTCTCTTTGTTATATTTTCCTACTAATCTCTTTGTTAATATATATACATATTTCCATACGTAATTCAGACGTTGCTGTTCTACCTAGCATGTATATTGCCAACTTTTTTCCTTTTTTTCTCTCGATATATGTTAAATGTCATAAATGGCTAATATTTTTTTTCGGAATGTAATAAATTGTATAAAACAATGTAATTAGATAGTTTCCTTTGGAATATTTTATCCTTGTTTATACGCTGTCCCGTGTGTATGTGTGTGTGACTGAGTGATAATTTTTAGCCGTAAATCGTAACACTAACGTTGGTTTATTGTAATGGTTTTACAATGCATGACTAAGGTTATAAAGGATAAAGCCTACAACAAATTATAATCGGCTCTGTGAGAAAAGCCAAAATAACAGGATATGCCTGAATAAACGACGATCTTTCAGAAATATCAAAATTTTTATTTGTGACAAATGTATGCATTACTCGAATTTTTTATCTGGCTGATTCAAATGTGTGATCGATCTCTGAATCTTGGAGTTCCGAGACTGGATATTAGGTAACCTTCGTTCTAAAATAATGAATAAACAATAGAACTAAACTTTCTTGTTACCCGGGCTGGGTCGGGGCAACTCCCACTGGCGTAGTTGCCTGGATCCAGGTCGGGGTTGTATGTGTGAACACGTGTCTATTTCGGATCCCTACAATATCAATACTTGAGCAATAACATTCTGAATACAGACTACCTTTTAGAAATTATTCGAGTTTCTTCGCCATATTCCCAAAATTATCCAGTAATTCGTTCTCCTCAGATCTCCTATCTTCTTCTTCCTTTTCTTCTTATCCTTCCCTCTTCCTTCCTACCTTCTTCTTTCTCTTCCTCACTCATTCTTTCTCTATTTCTATTAAAGCCTGAAAAGAGGGGTTGTAACTGGGA
Organism: Thermobia domestica; assembly: GCF_964235325.1. Lineage (NCBI taxonomy): Eukaryota > Metazoa > Arthropoda > Insecta > Zygentoma > Lepismatidae > Thermobia > Thermobia domestica. The sequence goes on along the minus strand of NC_137470.1, from coordinate 162,346,253 downwards.
GTTGTCGCTATTGACACGGTCATTAAAATTGTTTGATATTTCTTCTGAAGTCCGATATGAATTAGTCAACCCGACAACAAACATTTCGAAGTTAGTAAAATAAAATCAATTTATTTTATTCATATTTAATTAGATTATATTCCAATATTCAAAATTTAAGACAGTTTTTAAAAAATTCGGAAAAATGAGTTTAGTAGCGACTCTCACCCCTGCTTTTCCCTCTCACGACGCCCCTATTATTCTATTCTATTTTATCTTCTCTTTTCAAGAGTACAATTAGATTCATTTTCTCGATCCATCTACGTGCCTTGAATATTACCGTCTACGCACCGTGAAATCTACCGTAAGATAGTATGAAGGAAAAAGATTTATGGGTTTTTCTTTTTTGTTTTTATTTATTTATTTTCCCTTTATTTCAGTTGGGAACAAAGGCAAGTCTTTACTTTGGGTACGACGTAGACACTCTTGAAATTAAGCTGGGAGATGCAGTGTCAAAAGTGACACCAGCAGCCAACATAGAAAATAATATTTTCGCCCTAGAAAGACATTTGCAGCCAAAGAGATCTACGCTTACAGGAATTTCCCAGGTAGGTGTATATATAATAAGAGTTAATGGAATTATTACTGAGAATTGTTTATCACCAACGCAATTTGAGTGAACATTAGTTTTAAATTTCATTTAGTACTTTGCGTTACTATTGTTATGAAGATACACTTCTGTGCATATTAATCCACATCATTCTTTTAGTATAAGAATGAAAAAAATTACACTTAATGTGCAACCCCATACTTTGGCCTCTGCTCGTCCCGAAAGTCCTTAAGACATCTATTGATACCTCCTTATTAATACGCACGAGATCAGTAAACAGTAAAACAACCAGCTGATTAAAAAATAATAGTATGGAAGAGCTTTGAAACGGCTGTCTATCTACTATTATGTTACATGTTTCAAAAGTAGATAATGATAATATGGTCAGAGTTCTAAAGGGATTGTGGAAGTATGAAGGGTGTTTATTTAGAACATTATAGGAAATAACATACATGCATTTTTTAACTATTTTTTTGCAGAGATGTCACCAAAAACATGAGAAACAAAGTCACGGCCTTATTAGGTACCATTTGTACATTCACCTGGTGAAACTGAGTAAAATGGTGAAAAACCTCAGTCAGAATGCTAAGTAAATATCCTGAAGGGTTCGAATTCGCGATCCCCTAATCCAATCCTCCCGATCTACAATAGTCACATTGTGACCGACTCAGACTGTCTTGTCTCGAAATGATATATCCTGTGAAGCATTTTTGGACATCCTCGTTTTCCACAGACATTTTCCATGTATGTCGTCTCTTGGGGTACACTGATTGCCACTTATTCAATACCAGTAATATGGTTTATACTATTGCAATATTCTTTTATTTATAAATGAAGTATTAGTTTTCCATTGATAAAATAACTAATACACGTCATCAAGAATGTGATTTTAACGGTCGCTTGAGATTTGATATATTATTGGGAAGAGCTCCGCTGTACTAATTTCGACGCTAATATTGCGCATCTTTTTTTTTTTTTTTTTTTTTTTTTTACATTTGTTGGTGGCCAAACTACCGTAACAGTGTCGCTGCTGTGCACTTTCTTATAGAATGGGGCTTCTTCCATAATGGAATTTACTATTTCAAGATTTGACGTGTGTGTAAGAATTGTTATGAACGTCCTAAACGAGCGAAGGAGCTTCTAAGGACGGGACGCACAGTTTAATGTGGGTTCCGAACATCACGTGTCCCAACCGGAATTGAACGCGGGACCCTTTTGTTTGAAGGAAGCGAGTAAAATTTGACGTGTGCGTGGTTCTCAATCATAATCGTGCTTTTGTGAATAAGTTGTTATTAACGTTTTAAACGAGATTCTGAGCTTCTAAAGGACGAGACCTAGTTTAAAGTGGGCTCCGAACCACATGTGTCATCTACTGGGAATCGAACCCAGGACATTGTGGTTAGAAGGTAGCGAGAATTACCACTCATCGATAGGGTACAATCGTGCTTTTGTGTTGTAATATGTGTATTTGTTACTATTGAAATGACATTTTTATTGTGATTTTTTTAAAAGTAAAATTGTGCACATTAAACGGATTGATTTTTGGTCCAGATTGATACGGATTGTTTCAACAGCTAGCAGTTATTGAAAAAGATGCTCGAAGGTTAATGTATGTACAGACAATTTTATTACTGTAGAGCATCAAAGGCTGAGGCAACTCTTAGGGCTAATTGAACCTGCCTTTGAACGCCAATATTACTCTAAACATTAATACATTTTAAGGCCAGTCTGCGGCAGAAGTTTACACTCAAGACTCCATTTTGAGAACATCAGGTGACATCATCTTCCAAGTTTAAAAGAATTAAAGGATAATTAAAAGGCCTGCGTGGATACGCTGTTTTATAATAAATAACCTAGTGTTTTACCTACTGTGACTTTTACGCCTGATAAAGTATACAGTTAGATAATTTTAAATTATAGTGCTCATATCGATTGTGATAACTTGTGCAGGTCAAAGTTTACTCAGTCACACTTCTTTTTCAGGTAACAATAGTCTTATTTCAGCACGGTTTTCTAGTATCTTCCAGAGAAGGTATAAAATTCAATACAAGTTGCCGCTCTGACATATTATGTGAGTCTACTTCAGAGTTATCCGGTTAAGAAATTTTACGACTTGGTGAAATACTTTCGCCGCAGACTGGAAATGTATCTTATCATATTGTTTCTTAGTTGAAAAAGGACGGTTGTTTCTTTATTTTATTTTTATTTTATTTTTTTTTATTTTTATTTTATTTGAAAATCTTGAGTTGAATAAAAGTATAAACTCTCAGCAAGGTGGACAAGCCATTTTAGGTCAGTTCGAGGACTGATTCACATACCAGTACGTATTTTTTTTATTTTCACTGTACATAGTATTTACTAAAAGCTAAATTATGTGTTTAAATTTCTTCCAAATACACTATATATATATTAAATTATTATCGTTTTACTTGCAGGAGGCAGGCATACATCAGAAGACGAAGAGTATTGTAGGACCAACAGTGTTTTTTGGCACAAAGAAATAAATATATTGTGGTCCTGAAGAAATTATTAATTTGGAACAAGGATGCTCTGAGTTAAGGGCTGCAGTACTATTACTAACAGTCTATTACGTAAAGAACTTGAACTATCCAAGTGCATACGGCCAAATTCGGGGCTTTTTACAATGCGTCGTAACTCGACAAAAATTTCCTAAGCAATTGATGTCGCAAAGACTTTTTGAAATTGTGAAGTTCCTGAGGCTGTGAAATTTCTAAAATTGTAAAAGTATGAATGTGAAATATAGTTGACTTAAACCGTGTTTCACTTATTGCTTGTGTATTATTTTTATGTTTACCCAATTAATATTTTTCATTGTTTCTAACAGTAAATGATCTCACTTTTTAAGCGATATTTAACAAGGAAAAATCTTAACAGAGTCACGTCAAAAGTTCCTTTGAAAACTTGTACACGGGTAGATATTTAAATTAAAGGTCAATAGAAAACAATGAACGCTCACGAGACATAAAGTACAAAAAAGATCAATTGAATTTGCTTGAAATTAGCCCTGCGACTGAAAGCGAATAACACCATTATCAGTATATCCAGGAACTACATAAATCCAACCTAATTTAACAGCAGATTAGTACCAACAGATTATGTAATAGCTTTCAAACAATACTATAACGATTTCGTAAATTTCAATCGCTCATGTAAACAGGCATCCTGTGTAGTCCTTAATATAACCGCAATACTGGCCAACTCACTGATGGAAATGCTATCTACGTGAATGCTGATTTTCGAAGATTACTATTGATCCTTATGTATATATAAATATGTAGCTTATATTTCGTAGAAGCATTTAACATTATGTGGTTGGTATTTTGTTTATACATTGTCTACTAGTGTAAAAATGTTCAAGGCAGTTTCAATTTGATCTTGTAAGATTTTATAATATTGTGGGATGAAACGTTGCTGTTTCAGCAGTTTATTAAATTTATTTTCAACGCCTTTTAGTAGCTGTGGCTCTGGCCTAGAGGTCTGCACGGGCAAAATTAGCCCTCTAATTGCTGTAAATAAAAATACAATTTTGCTTTCATTGTTAAGTTGCTGTAATTGGGCTTATATCGGGCTCATTTGATTATGACACAAGCTCGGGTCTAAATACTAAAACAAATTTCGGTTTCGGGTCGGGTCTCACATTATAAATTCACGGGCTGGGTCGGGCTGGGGCTAAAAATTCCGACCCGTGCAGACCTCTACTCTGGCCAGCATAGAATATAGACCAAGGATGGTATTGGCCATGGTCATTCTTACGGTACCATTCCCGCATTCGCCTGGTTAAACTGTGGGGAAACCCTGGAAAACTTAAGTCAGTATGGTTGGCGGTGGGATTTAACAAATTAACCTCCGCACTACCGCTTAGCATTACGAGACGTTACCGCCTGGACCGCGAGGGCTGGATATATCTTGCTTTGTTACCACAATGATGAAAAGCAGCAGTGTCGAGAGTTTTTTTTTTTCAACAAATGGTAAACTTGGTTTCTATGAGCAATCCAGCTGTTTTGTTCCATTGTGCTAAACAATTTTTTCCTACTGTTTAATTGAGTTCAACAAAGTGGCTTCGGAGTGTGTGGAGCTTTGTTTTTTGAGCATCACAATAATTTCAAGGTAAGAACCCGAATTCCACATTTTCATTTTAAAATAAATGTTTAAGTTCAGCATCATCTTAATTACCGCAGATATTGTATAATACAACATTCTCGAGATTTATTTATCACGTCTAATCATAAATTAGTAGGAAATTCATAGGTATACCTGGTGACAATGCCTGTATGAAATACCATTCTTAGATAAAGTAGTAAATAGCTAAATTTTCTGTACTAGCATAGCTTCCTCTGCCACATTACTGAAAGGGAATAGTTCTAAAAAAAAAAAAAAACCTAGCCAACTTTCGATTCGTATCGCAAGCTTTTTTTTTTTTTTTTTTTTTTTTTTTTTTAGTGCAAACGGTATACCAATCAATTTTCTTGAGTGTGTTAGTTAGGTTCCTCTTTTGAGCACTACTACCTTTCAACAAAACAAAGTAGATAATTAGACATTATATTTGGATTATTTACATTATACTTAACCCTTTTACGATTTATGGTAACTATAGTTACCATTGCATAGTATTATCTTTTACCCAGATGCATTTTGGAACTGGGTGGTCAACTTGGCGGTGCCAAGTGGGAGTGGTGGAGTGAGACTTTTTTTCTTAAGACAAATTTTAGAAATTTTTCATGCCTTTATTTAGTTTTCAAGATATCAGATTGAAATTTTGCATATTGATTGTGTGCACCTTTGAGTATTTCTCAATTTTTTTTTGAGACTCCTACGTGAACGCGGGCTCGAGCCTGAGGGACGCAACTATTCCGAGGGGACGATTTTTCAGAAAAATCCGTTTTTTCCAGATTTTTCCGGTTGAGGTGTATGATACGGACATGTGAGTGATACCGTTGGGAAGGGGAGTTCCTTCGTGGCTAAGCGGTTAGCGTACACGCCTTTGGCGCGGGAGACTCGGGTTTGATTCCCGGCGGGAGCTCAAGTGGTTCGGATTCCACGTTAATCAATAGGTCCACTGTCTCATATAGCCTCGCTGCTGAACGGGACGTTAAACTCAAAATCAACAACAACCGATGGAAAGGGCTCGTTATACTGAAAAAATAGCGTTTGAACCATGGCTCTATTTCAAATAGTAATGACGCAGTCAATTTTTAAAATATCTGTGTATAAAAAATGGGTTACCTTCAGACTTTCAAAAAATTTTCCGCCCTTAGTTTTTAAGATACAAGATTGAAATTTTGCAAACGTATTGTGTACCTAACTAAGTAATTTAAAAAAAATCAGATCCCTACTATAGACTCGGGCCAGAGGGGCGTAAAAATTTTGAAAAATCTCCCGGTTTTCCCTGATATTCCCGTTTCTGGTGTACGGACAAGCGAGTGGTACCGTTGGAAAGGATGCTTTCTGAAAAAAAAAAAAAACGAGTTATGAACCATAAACTTACGATAAATAGTAAGTAAGCAGTAGCTGTTTGAGTGAAAGTCTAAATTTTACCTCAAAAAGTGGAAATCCTAAAACGGTTAATAATGTGAGTTATTTACCATACGAATTGTCGATAAATATACCTAAATTTTGTAGCCTATATACCAGCATAAGGCCTCTTCTATTTATATGTAACGGTGGGCATTCTATTTATGTGTAACGGTTGGCACTTCTATTTATATGTAACATACATCAAGTTTGTTACGTTCATTTAAAGGTCACATTGTGCTTAATTTATACGTTACATGAGACCTTCCATTTATATCTAACAATATTACATTCATTTTATATGTAAAAAAAATCGCGATTTTTTAACGCTTATTTAAGCGTCGCAGTTTTTAGAATGTATATCATCTTCATATCATGTACAGTAAATCCGCTTGTTACTAACAGGGTCTCCTTATGTATCTCATCCCAGAAGAAAACCCGGCATTCACACTCCTCATTCTCATTTCCTTTTGCAATTACTCCTAAACAGCATATCCATTCCCAGACCCTCGAACTGTCTATCTGATTATAAAGAAATGCTTATCAATACTAAACGAAGTTAATAAATGTTTCTTTGCCTAGCTAAAAATTCTTCCTACTGCATGATTATATGAAACGTACGCATGATTATATATATACTGAATTGACACACAAGTAACACGCTAAAGTGGGAGTCATCACCGCATTTTTTACAGTGTATAATGGTACGTTATTCACTGCGAAACAGTTTCACGTTAATTCCACATGCAATGCTTATCCAGAACGGAAAAAACATATATGCTTGTGTGATCAGCTAGTTTGGACGCGCTAATATGACATTCTATAGAAGTCCAGGAGTCAATGTGCCACATACGAGCATTTGCTTCCTTGCAAAGGAAACGGTTCGAGTATCAATGTTAAAATGAAATTGGTAAGGGTAATTAACTGTTTATGGTAGAAGACACTGTAGAGGAGTAAACCAGCTACAACTTTCGTAAATGTAAAATGTATGTACATGGCTAGCTGTAGTAAGTAAAATATATGACTATGTATTACTCCCATTTATATTTATGTTACCTTTCTTATTACAATAATGTTCAAACCATATTTTAGTGAGTATAAAGTTAAGTACATAATAATACAATTTCGCAGGAGTTCTCTTAGGCTTAACGTATGCTTTTAACCTTTGAGAGGAGGCGTATACGTTTTCCTTTGATACACTTTCCCTCGCGTATTATACCTTTTATATCATATCAAATAATAGTAGCGTCATACAATAAAGGTCTTATAATAAAAATATAAATTTCGATTATTTACCTTTTTCTTCCATTATTCAGGGTTATTTTATTTACTTATTTATTTATTTATTTATTTATTGCAGTGCAATTCAAACATAAACTTTTCTTTTAGAAAAATGAATTAGGTCATTAATTTACCATGAAATGCGTTTTCTTTTTGGTTACTTGACTTAAGCTCATTGTTAGATTGGAGAAAATGTCTCTTATGTTAGAAGTGAAATGACCAAGTCTGAAGAGCGAAGAAGAAAACACATTTCGTAATTGAGTCTTCAAAGAATAAAGCTCTAAAGGACAGAGAGAATCCTGCATTTGAAATGTAAATTTATTAAGATAAATTTGGGGAAATTAAGATGATTTTAAGATTACTTAAGACAATTGGATAACAGTGATTTTGAAATTTTCCTCAGTAACTCTCCTTCCGAAGACACGATTACCATATACTGATATCGTTGGAAAGGTCATTATATCACCGCTATAAATTAACTTCATGATAAGCAATAAAGAAAAAAAAATATCAAAAGTGTTTCACAACCTGTATATCTCAAAGAGTTGAGAAAACGACACATACTGATCTTTTTTTTTTTTGCTTACAATGACCTTGCATGTTACCTCCCAAAATAATTCAATTTCTTCCTTGGACACCCTACATTCATCTATGTAAACATTATGACTCCTCTCACAAGATCATCCTCTCACAAATAGACCATCAGTGTATATATCCCTTATTAATTTGTTCCCTTATTAACTTGTTCTCTTTCTTTCTTCTTCTTTAAGTAGAACCTTCCCCATTCTTTGTTTATGGTGAATCATCCTTTCCAATTCATCACCTTGTCTCCTTATTTCCCTGGCTTCTTTCCATTTTTGCACCAATGTTCTGTTCTCAGCTTCTATGACCTCTGCTCCTACATATACAGCGGGCTCTCGATAATTGGAAATATTTGATAATGCGAACCAAGTTTATTCCCCTTCAAAACTGTATTATAAAGGTAACCAAGAAAGTTCTGTCGCTTTTTCACCCACCACCTTCGAAAATCAACTTGTCACCTAAGACGTACCTGGAAGATCAAAAGTCGTCCCCATCAGCATTGGCGACCTTCTGCCAACTTTCTGGAAAGCCATGGATTACATCGCGTTAGAACTCGGTGGGCCATGAAGCAAACAAGCAAACTGACGTCCTCTAAGGTGATTGTCCAAGGAATGGAAGAGGTGACAATCGGACGGTGCAATGTCCAGGGAGTATGGCGGATACAATAGTGTTTCCCATCCAAGTGCAATATTGTAGAATGTGTCCCGGGTCATCCTAGCCACGTGAGGGTTAGCGTGGTCCTGTAAGAGTAGGACCCCTTTGCAATTCAAACTAAAGAATTTTGAGTTTTTCTTGAACACGGTTCAACTGCTGACAGTACACAGTTGCTTTGATGCTCTGACCAGCTGGTAGCAGTTCGCGATGCACGATGCTGCGAGCAGTCCACCAAACGCAGTGCTGGTTTCGGCTGTTTTGGAACCGGATCATGGGATGCTAACGAATAATGACGGCGCCGTGGAGCTTCGTACAGGACCCAATTCTCATCACATGTCAACAACCTGTCCATAAATTGCTCCTTTCTCAGACGAGACAGCAAAGAAATACAGGTGTCTGCTCGCGTTGTTTTCTGGCCCGGAGTCAAATCATGTGGGACCCATCGACCCAACTTGTAGTGCTTCCCAAGTTGATGGAGGTGCTGTCGAATGATTTCTCCACTCACACTGAATTGTAGTCGAGGTTCCTCACATATTTGGCCAATGTTCGCCTCAATCGTTGCCTAAAGATCTACATTTTGTACATGTGTTGGTCTTCCGGCATGTGGTGCTTCTTCGAGTGTTTCATCACCGTCTTTAAACTTGTTAAACCACCGCTGCACTGTTCGCGAAGTCACAACAGCCTCACCAAAGGCCTATTTTTGGTGACCTAACATATCTTTCGCCCCGCTTCACCAGCGTTTTACCCCAGTTTGAACTTGTACAGCATATACGCCCTTGGAACGCTCTGTGGAGGTCCCATATCTCTCTGTCCTTTCGTAAGTTCACGGTGTAACTGAACTGCCACAACCAGGTAGTATGTTGGATATACCCACACCAACAAAGCTTCGCCTTATCTCTATTCGCATTCAACTCACGGTGTGAGGGTCAATTGAACACAGACCTCCACAAAATGCGACAGAACTTTCTTTTTTACCTTTATAGAAAGAATGGTAAAGAATTGTGGATAAATTGAACGTTTAACCTCTTGTTGTAATAATTCGAAGTAATGCAGTAGAAGAGGAATAGCACACTGAGCAACGGTATGTGATAATACACATTCACTCGTATAATTACAGACTCACATAAGAGTTTCAACATAATAACCGTGTCTTCATTAGACTTCTTTTCTTCTTTCTACTTGGGAGATGGGCACCTCTTATATACTTCCCGGAGATCGACTTTTTATTAGGCTCCGTCCCTTCATTAAAAAGTAACACTTGGGTCATTTACTTTCACTTGTACAGCTATGCACCTATCCAATTAACAATATAAGTTTTTGCTGGATACATTCTTGTCTTCTAATTATCCTTGTTATGTTCCCTTATTAATTTGTTCTCTTTCTTTCTTCTTCTTTAAGTAGAACCTTCCCCATTCTTTGTTTATCGTGAATCATCCGTTCCAATTCATCACCTTGTCTCCTTATTTCCCTGGCTTCTTTCCATTTTCGCATCAATGTCCTGTTCTCAGCTTCTATGACCTCTGCTCCATCCTACCCTATCCTGTGGTTTGTCTCTTTCTGATGCTTATATATTGCATTGTTGTAACTTTTCAATCTTACATCATCCTTGTGCTTTATCTTTTCTTGTTTCTTCTTTTCTGTTTCCCAGTATAAATTGTGCTACACTTCGCGCATCCCACACTATATATTACCGCCTTTGATCTTTGTCCACTATTGGTTTTCTTTTGTTTTTTCTGACTACTTCAATTATTCTGCTTCTCTTTCTGTACGTCCTAATTCCTGCTTTCCAAAGGATTCTCTTGATCTTCTCTGTTTCTTTGTCTAGGCTGTCTATACCAAACCATTTTCTGTTATTGCCATCTTGTTCTTCCTTCCTCTTTCTTGCTACGTTTCATTCTACTCTGTCCTATTCATTGTATCCATTTCGCCTTAATTGTGTCCAGGACTTCACATCTCTTTTACTGTGTTCTTTATCTGAGTTTAAGTCTCCTAATCTTTCCTCCATGCTTTGTATGAAATTCTTCCTCGTACCCTCATTCACATCACTTCTTTTGTGGCAATACACTCCCGCTGCATAATCTTTTTGATACCGAGATGTAATAAATTCTCCTTCTACCGACTTGTTTATTTTGATATCTGGATAGTTTATTTCCTTGTCTACTTCTATCTCATTCTCTATTCTAATGTCTTTTTCTTTATTTTCCATGTCTCTTATAAATTTCTCCAGCTGCATTTTCGTTCCCTCCCATATCCCTAAACAATCATCTACATAACGGCAAAAAATAAGCAATCTTTCTCCTCCTCTTTCTATTGTCTTTTCTCCCATCGATTCATTATTATATCTGACAGTACTGGTCTCAGACAAGATCCTGTATTGAGTCCTTCCTTCACTTTAACAATTCTGTTTCTCATTATATAGTATCCGTTCTCCCGCAATGCCTCTAATCCACTTCTTACCTTCTCACTGTCCCAATCTTCTATTTCCTTTTCACCCATTTGCTCTTCTATTATTCACAATATTTCTTTCCTCCTAAGACTCGGAAACATACTATTAACATCAGGGCTGAATAACAGTATTCTATCCTTTCTTCCTCTAATTTGTCTATCATCCTCTTAACCTCTTGCGCATTCTCTACTCTTCTATTTTCCTGTCCTTCTGTCACAGCTTCAACTATCCTTTTAATATTTTTCTAGAAAGGTTCTAACATATTGTTCCTGCAGTTAAGCACCGGCTTCAACTTCAATGCTTCGGAGCCGCGGTGACTCAGTGGTAGAGCGTTCACCTCTGGTGCTTGAGGTCCCGGGTTCAAACCCTGCTCCCGCCAAGTGAACTTTATGGTGGACAAACATCGTGTGCGTGTGTTTTCTCGGGGCTCTCCCGTTTCCTCCCACTTTCTTCATTCCACCATTTCATTCATGTCTCATCATCACCGTCTCCTTTAACCTAACCGGCATAACTGTGGGACGTAAAACTCAAAAATTTAATTTCAACTTCACTACTTCTTTGTGAATTTTTGGAAATCCTTGCATCCTAGGTAACCTTCCCTCTTCTCTCACTAACCTCTTGAACCATTTCTTCTTGCAGTCCTCTATAATCTTTTTCTTTATCTCCTCTTCTTGTCCTTTATAGCACAACATCTTCGTATGTCTCTCCTTTCAAATCTCCAAGTTTTTCTTCAAAGAAGTCCTCCTTCTCTCGATGTTTCGAAACTTGTTCTCGGTAGTATTTCAATCCATAAAGATTCTTCAAAATGAGAATAAGCCAAGAACATTTGACAGCACGTTTGATTTCTTTCCTGGTCACTTCTCGATGGTCTATTTTCGTTCAGGAAGAGGGATTGTCAAATTGTAACATTAAAATCAATTATGTTCCTCTTCCTCAGTGACTACAACTCATTTCTCGTAATCACTCATTAATAATTTGTGCAACACTTTCTTACCCTCGTAATAGTAATTTCCAGTTAATAAATAAAAATTTCTTCATAAATGCTGTATGTTTGCAACTGTAAAAAAAAAAAAAAAAAAAAAAAAAAACAGCATTAATACTGGGCACACCGTGGCTCAGCGGTAGAGCGCTTAGCTCTGGTGCGCGGGGTCCCTGGTTCGATTTCCGTTCAAGTAAGCTCATGACGGACAACATCGTGTCCGTAGGTTTTACGGGGTACTCCTTTTTTCTTACCTCCCATATTCTCATTCCACCAATTCGTCCCTCGTCATTGCATTGCCTTAATCGTCGTCTTCTTTAACCTAAAGGGCATAATCGTAGGACGTTAAACTTGAAAAGACTTCATTTCATTTTCAACACAAATATTGTTTTACTAAAATGGCTTCATACTAGAATTTATCGTATGAGGTATTTGATTTATTAGTATCATTTTAACAACTCACTTGAAAATCCGATAGAGTTGAAGCAGCACTAGGCATGTGTGAAAATTTAACTAATCTCGGGTAACTCAAAGACAATTTGTAGAATTAGCATATCCATTTTTTTTTTTTTTTTTTTTTTGTCTTTTACTGCGCATGTTCCAACTCATAAGTTTACGTTATATGTACAACAGATCTATGGAATTATAAATATTCTTTAAAAAAAAATAAATCCCTTGAGTAACTAATGGCGAATAATAATAAAATATAAAGCTACTTACAAGTCTATCATGTTTAGGCCGATAAAGGCTTTGGCCTTTATCTTGTGCAGGTTTATCTGCAACGGTTCCATTTCCAACGCTTTTTTGGAAACGCGTAGTGCCTTTCTATAGTCGTCAGTCATTATGCATGTCATCGCATACTCTTGATATATTTTCCATTTTTCTTCAGGTCTTCCCTGAAACAAAATAACTTAATTAAATATTTTCATAGTGAATCATATTTTGATAGTAAAAAAAAAAGCTAAAGAAATCAATAAACAAACCATCTAAATGACTAAAATGACTAAATGACTAAAGGAAATCATGTATAATTTGTAAAAAAAAGAAAAGAAAAGAAAAAAAGAAAGTAAAAAAGAAATAAATGTTTCCAGTAGTTGAAAAGCTGTCTTTTCAACCTGAACAAATCCAATGCGATTTTCCCTGGGCACTTACACAACTCAGAGCAATTGTTCCAATTCAGAGCAAAAACATATATTTAGGGATAACCAGTGTACATGATCAAGGTGCAGACAGATGGCCATGTATCAATGCAATCGAGATTGTTGCTATCAACCTCGTCTCTTTCCCAAAGGAATCACAATTAGAATGCAAGACCTCGTGTGTATTTTTCAATCAACTTGTAGACCTATCACCATAGCCGGAACTAGGAATTGTCTGCTTGTTGGGCAGACCTTTCGGTCGGAGGTCTTGGTAGGTGGCCATTTTATAGGTGGCATTTTTTTATTTTTTCTCAAAAAGTTGGGGGCAATGGCCCCCATAACTCCACCAATGTCTATCACCCATATCTGACGTCTCTATCTTATTACTTACTGTGCAGTTTGGCCCGAAATTATGCATATGATGTTAGACTGAATGTAGTATTTGTAATTCTGGACAAAAGTTTTGATATGGCAACACCGTGTAGCCTGAGAATGGGAATATACGGTCACTGGACTTAGAACCGTTAGTGCATGTCAGACAAGATGGCGAAACGGTTGTGTCTGGAATAGCGTGAGCGTTGTGTGCGTTTGTATTCTGCAACAAACAGTTACACGGAGTTGAGACGGAGGATACAGCGCGCTATAGACGCACGCACTTGCATGGCCAACATATATGAAAGGTTTCTTTCATCATGCATCTTGAAAGAATTTTTTGCCCACACACGTACCAACATGCTATCCAACTTACTGAAAGTAGTTTGAGAAATGTGGAGACCATTCATTTTCAACGACATTGGCATGCGACGGAGGAGAGAGTCACGTGATTTCTTCCGCTGTCGTGATTGGCGGACGTAAATATAAAACAGCCATCTTGCATGAACGAGCCCATATACGGTAAACATGCCTGCAGAACGGCAAAAACATCAAGCATGTTTTCAGAAGATTTTGAAAACTTTCAACATGAATGAACGAGGCCATACACGATCAACTTGCCTGTGGTTTTATCATTTTTCATGCAAGTCGGGCTGTTTCTTCAGGCATGTGTTTACGTGTGTGGGCCCCTCGAGTTTGGAGGAAATGGTCCCTCTGTGTTAACAATCACAAACATAAACAGTAAATTTAACGCTACTGGTAATGTTTTGCAAAGCGAAGGGATTAGGCGATTAGGCCCTGGAGTATGCATACCGATGATAACAGAGCTCGTGTGTTGGAACCTACCAACTCGTTCCCTGGGATTTGGGTGGTGTATTGATGGATCATATCATGGAACACAGAGTTTAAAATTCTTGTAAGAACAAGTATGAGAGTAATGTGTTTATGTTGAATTTTATGTTCAAGTCATGGTGCTAGTTTCCTTCCGCAGTCTTTGAAACATGATATACACAATTATGGGCCACCCTACCTATAATGTTTAGTGACGAGAACACATTGTGAACTTTTGCATTGTGAAACTTTCCCCATTTGCTGCATCTTCCACTTAAGCAACGTATAGAAATATAACCCCTCTTAGACGTCTCAATCTTATTATCCATATCATATTTGATGACGAATAGACTTTGGTGAAAAAAAAAGGATTGAAAAATTCGCCCATATACATGGGGGGATACGGACAAAATCTCGCGGCCGAAACATCGCCGCCCAAAATCTTGCGTGGCCAAAACCTCGCCGCCAAAAATCTCGCGTGGCCAAAACCTCGCCGCCCAAAACCTCGCGGGACAAAATCTCGCCGGGACAAAAACTCGCCACCCAAAACATCGCGTGGCCAAAGCTTCGCCGCCAAAACCTCGTGGGCCAAAATCTCGCCTGCAGCTTAATAAAAATTTGGTGTAGTATAACAATATCTGCTGCTTTTCTTATAAGTAAAAAGAAAAAAGGAAGGAAGAGCTTGGTGTGGTGAGAGTAGGGGCGCCGAAATCTCTAGCTACGGCTACCCTCCCACTTCCAGTCCCTTTAGTTGTGCCGACAAAGTGAAATTATAGAAGACATCCTAGGCTCGAAGCTCATCTATGTTGAAAATTTGATTGAGATCGGTAGGATGGCTCAAGAGGTATAATGTAACAAACATTGTCATTTAATATACATATATATATATATATATATATATATATATATATATATATATATATATATATATATATATATATATATATATATATATTCCAAAGCATGCATTAGAATTTTTCTTGTCATTATTTTAATGTAATTATGTGTTATTACTAAATATATACATATAGTAATATATAGAACGTTCTACATTGAAGAAATCGTCGTGAAGAGGTTTTATCCTGACGACATTTCTTCCCAGGCGACACTACGTCTCGCTTAATTTAGACCAGGCGAGATTCTGTATCGCGAGATTATTACAACGAGGTTTTGGTCAGGCAAGATTTTGGGCGGCGAGGTTTTGGCCAGGCGAGGTTTTGGCTCCGCGAGATTTTGGCCCGCGACGTTTTGGGCGGCGAGGTTTTGGCCAGGCGAGATTTTGACTCGCGAGGTTTCGGCCCGGCGAGGTTTTGGGAGGCGAAGTTTTGGCCAGGCGAGGTTTTGGTCCGCGAGGTTGTCGTCGTGAGGTTCTGGCCGCGAGGTTTTGTACCCAAACCATACATGGGATATAAGCTATAGAGAGCCACAGTTAAATGTATCATTATCTATTGTTGCCTTAACTGAGTTATCTCATTAACGATCTTGGTAGAGGTAATTGCCCTACCTATGTTGCAAGAAACAGAATTCAAAAATTCGTTTACATGTATGGGACATGGGATATAAATGGTCGCCGTTAATATTACCGTTATCCGTTCTTCCGTTAACATATTTACCCTATTAACGAACGTGGAACAGATAATTCCTCTAACTGTCTGTTGCAAGAAACAAATAAAAAATTCGCTTACATGTATGAGATATGAGCTATAAACGGTCGCCGTTAATATTACCGTTACCCGTTCTTCCGTTAACGGATTTACCCTATTAACAAACGTGGAACCGATAATTCCTCTAAATGTCTGTTGCAAGAAACAAATAAAAAATTCGCTTACATGTATGAGATATGGGCTATAAACGGTCGCCGTTAATATTACCGTTATCCGTTCTTCCGTTAGCATATTTATCCTATTAACGAACGTGGAACAGATAATTCCTCTAACTGTCTGTTGCAAGAAACAAATAAAAAATTCGCTTACATGTATGAGATATGGGCTATAAACGATCGCCGTTAATATTACCGTTATCCTTTCTTTCGTTAACATATTTACCCTATTAACGAACGTGGAACAGATAATTTCTCTAACTGTCTGTTGCAAGAAACAAATAAAAAATTCGCTTACATGTATGAGATATGGGCTATAAACGGTCGCAGTTAATATTACCATTATCCGTTCTTCCGTTAACATATTTATCCTATTAACGAACGTGGAACAGACAATTCCTCTAACTGTCTGTTGCCAGAAACAAATAAAAAATTAGCTTACATGTATGAGATATGGGCTATAAACGATCGCCGTTAATATTACCGTTATCCGTTCTTCCGTTAACGGATTTACCCTACTAACGAACGTGGAACAGATAATTCCTCTAACTGTCTGTTGCAAGAAACAAATAAAAAATTCGCTTACATGTATGAGATATGGGCTATAAACGGTGGCCGTTAATATTTTCGTTATCCGTTCATCGTTTAACGGATTTACTCCATTATCGAACTTGATAGTGGTAATCACTTTAGCTATCTATTGAGAAAAACAGAATTTAAGGAAAAAAACATCCGTTGAAGAGTTATCATGCGGAGTATCGGGCAGATGCAAGGACGTACTAGCAACACAATATTATAAATATCACTGCATGATCCTAATAAATATCTAAGTAACTAACATTCATAATTAGAATGCAGTTTCTTCCTTACAATAAGCAAATTTTCATGCGGTGCATTTGACTCTTATATTGAGTAATGAACAACGTATTGTATTTTCTTTATTCTTCCACGAAAGCATTTTCTTTGATCGTATTAATTTTCTTACAAGATTTACATTAGCACAAGTGCTGTCATCTATTTTCGATGTTCTTTTATTGCTCTTGGTATGTTGCAACTTATATGTGCCTCTTCAAAAAAGGGCTAGTATGGTCATTTCCCAAGGCTCTTCTTTCATTCGGAAATCATGGTTGATTCACCACAACATTAATATTCACTGTGTTCCTTCTGTTTGTTCACTATATTTTGTTCCGCATAACCGCTTACAAATAATTTATGCCACCCTTTATCTCTCACAATAGTCATTACCGTTTGATAGAAGAGATTCTTTTATATATATTTAAACGTAGTTGTTTGACAACTGTACACAAACCAACATCAATGGTATGCTACTAAAATGACTCCAAATTTTCAACAATCCTGTCAGATAGATAATTCAGCAGCTACCATTTTAACAAATACTCCAAAATTCGGTGGAATTGAAATATCGCGCAGCATGTTCCAGGTAGCACGCAGTCATTGTGTTGGATTAACACAGCAGTTTTTATTATTTTGTAGGAGTTTGAATAATATAGAACACATGGGATATTAATATAATTGGATATTGGCAATGACGGAATAACAAAGGTTAGGACTACAATTGATTGACAATTACAATAAATTATACATTACTTTAAATTATTTATTTATTAAGCTTAATATCCAATGATTGTGCACCTAGGTTAAAGGAGAAGGTGGTTACAAGATGGGTGATAATGGTAGGACGAAAGAAGTGGGAGGAAAAGGGAGAACCCCGAAAAAAACTCATTCATAAGGTGAATGTTCATCACAAAGTTCAGTTAGGGAAGGCTGAAATCGAACCAGAAACACACAGCATAGCTAAATGATCTGTGATTGAGAAACTGCGGTCACCAACAAATTTTATTCATTTATGCATTAAAACAAGAGTAGCGAAGAAACTATCTACGAGGGGCGTCCAATTAGTTATCTACCTAGACAGGAAGGGAGGGGCAGCCTGACACGCACGCCAAGGCCTCTCTAAGGAGCCCCGCTGCGCAATTTGACGTCAGTCTGAGCAACGCAGCGGCCGTGATAGAAATGTTTGTGTTACGCCGCGAACAATGGACTAGCAGAAGTTGCATTTGAGACCTCCATGGGGACTAGGCCTACATTGAAAAAAAAAATGATAACCAGGTGGGCCTATCTGCATTCGTTTCTGTCTACGTGCATGCTCTCGTACTTTTTTATATATTAGGGCTTGTTCCGGGTTACTCTCATTGTGTTAAATTTTCACACATGACTGATGCTACTTAATCGGATTTTGAACTATAATGTTAAAATGGTAGCTGTTGAATCATCTATCTGACATGATTGCTGGATTTTTGGAGTCATTTTAGTAATACACCATTGGTGTTGGTTTGTGTACAGTTGTCAAGCAACTACGTTTGTAAAACAAAATCTTTCCTATCAAACGGAAATGACTATTATGAGGGATAATAAAGGGATTTAGGATTTAGATTTCTGGGCTTTCGGCATCAAAGGCCATTTAGCCCGTCACAATTTCAGGGATGACGTCCTTTGGCGAGCGCACTATCCGGGGAAAGGGAAGGAAGAAAGGATTGGGGAAGGAAGGAAGCGGCCTGGGACCTGTAAGTTAGGTACCACCCCGGCATTTGTCTGATGTGAATGAGGAAAACCCAGGAAAACTTCATTCATTGTGGCGAACCTGAAAAAGCGTGTTACACTTTTTCAACCGAGTGACTCCACCGGGAATCGAACCCGGGACCGCTCGCACCGAAGGCGAAAGCGTTAGAGGTATAATGAAGTGTCGCATAAATTAAGTATAAGTGATTAGAGGAAAGAAATATATTTGCCGAAGAAGATAACATCATGCATTTTTAATCAATTGACTTTTTAACCATGCTTCCTGAAGTGATTTTAAAGCTTGACTCATTCTCAATTTGAGTAATCCTTATAGGTTGAAAAATTCCGAGAACAAGTATAATAATATCGTAAACGGATGACACAGGCACGTAGCCAGGATTTTGCAATAGGGGGTTCCGTGGCGAAATACTGTGGTTATCATACCAGGGGCTCGATCATTCTAAACTATTTTACTGGCAACATATATTCGTTCGTTTAGCCAGATTTCGTAATGGGATGGGGGCGTGACATGAAATACTGTGGATACTCACCAGGGAATCTATCAATCTAAACTATTTTACTGGCAACATACGCATATTGGTTTGTTAGGACAATAAAATGAGGATAAGTTAGTAAGTATTTTAATAAAAAAAACTATGAAGAAATCCTGAGTAAAAGAATATTAAAAAATAT
Source organism: Thermobia domestica (assembly GCF_964235325.1). Lineage (NCBI taxonomy): Eukaryota > Metazoa > Arthropoda > Insecta > Zygentoma > Lepismatidae > Thermobia > Thermobia domestica. The sequence continues at coordinate 162,326,756 of NC_137470.1, read as the reverse complement.
TGATAAAGATATAGTCAATGTAAGTTTTATGTAAAGTATCGGTCAGATCACTCTTATTAGTCATACATACCTCAACAGGTAAATTGTAAATTCTATCGAAAAATGAACTATGTCGTGGTGACTTGTAAACAGCATTCCACAGTTTCAATCCTTCACTCAAACTCCATTCACAAAGTATTGCTGAGCTACGGTTGAATTGTTCATATTCTGCAAAACCTCCAAGGCTGGAAATATGGATATCATTTATTATTAGCCAACGAACGCTGAAGTCTTTGTAACTGTCCGACACTACACATTCTTCAGAATTTGATTTTGTTAATGCGAAAACGCCACAAATTGTGTTGTTGTTTTTCACAGATATAAAAGCGTAAATGGTCTTGCTACTTATACATGGGCTACGGTGCAAAGCACTATGAATCTCTCTATTCCCTCTAAATTTGTTATATTTGAAACTAGCTATTATGTTTTCTCTAGTCAGCTTAACTCCAATGAATACTAGGCCTTTGTCTGCCATATTTTCCTTTTTACTTCTTATGTTCGGTATCCTGCGTTCTAAAACCTGAAAGAGAAAGCAAATAAATTTTTACATTATTATCTAAAACGGTATAAACTTAGCAATACATATAGAACCATGGTTTCGAGAAGACTTATTTTTTTTAGATATTCTTACAACTCGCTTAAACAATGTATTTGGAAATATGTGTACAAGCGTCGCAAAATATTTAGCTCACACTCAAGTATAATATACACAAAATTCTGCAGAGCAAACTTTCGGCACTAATTGATATATCTAATGGTCAATTTGTTTCGTAACCTATTGAAATTTGCCTCTATAGTCTGCTTCTACGTCATGGATCTCCAAAACACACATAACCTGTATGTAGTCCATTGTTTTGTAGAGTTAACAATATAAGACAAGAAAACACTACCAAGAGTATCGTTAGAGCAGATATGCGACATGAAACTCAAATTTTATGCAGCAAATATGGTCGAGTGACACATGTTTTGAAGAAAAAAATATTTTAGTGCAACTTCCATTTTGCTTTTTGTTCAAAATGGCGGACCATCCCTCTTCACTGATCAAGTAGCTAGCGCATGTGACTTGGGTGCTAACTCCCACAGAATACATTATAGTGGCTAGGATTCCACCTTAAAATGTAGGTCTATATCTCATGACCCTCACTGTTAATCCTTTTAAATTCTGGCTTATATAATGTCAAGCAGCTATAGCATCATCCCTATTTATTTTAGGATCATGGTTCGTACTTAATTTTCTTTATAATAAACAGCCTTTCAAACTGTACCACATACATTTCCCTGTCGTGTCTCTGAGGTCGAAAAATTTTGAGATAAATCGTTTTTTTCTCATTTTTTAAAATTTTGAGCCCCTCTTAACACACTGTGTTAACGAACAGATCTCAAAAACCAACTGAAAAATACTAAGGGGTATACTAAATATTTGTACAAAATTTCAAGCTTCTATCTTGAATAGTTAGGACGGGAAAAAATACCAATGAGCTATGAACATCCCCACAGTGCCCCACATGACCTCAAAAAGCCCGAATGTAATATAAAAACTTCCTGAGATATCCTTATTTATCCTAGGGTCTTATTTTCTACCTCATTCTCTTCAGAATAGAATAGCCTTTCAACAGGTACCAGACACATGTTCGCAAGGAAGAAAATTTTGAGGAAAATAGGAATTTTTGGTGAAAAAATATTTTTTCCAAGTTTGGGCCCCTCTGGACCTCCCTGTGTTAACGCACAGGTCTAAAAATGAAATGAAAAATACTAAGGGATATACTGAATGTGTATACAAAATTTCAGGCCACTATTTTGAAAAGTAATGGCGGGAAAAAAATACCAATGTGCTAAGAATATCCCCCACAATACCACGATTCCCACATAAACAAGATCTCAGGTAAAACTTTTCTGAGACATCCCTGTTTATCCTAAGATCATGATTCGTACCTCATTCTCTTTAGAATAGAAAGCCTTTCAAAAGGTATCATTCAAATGTCTCCATCATGTATCTGATTCGGGAAAAAATGCGGAGAAAAGTATTTTTTGTTAAAAATATCTCTTTTTTTTAACTTCTTGCCCCTCTGGACACCCTGTGTTAACTCAAAGATCTAAAACAAATCTGAAAAATACTAAGGGATGCACTGAATGTGTGTACAAAATTTTAATATTCTAGGTGCGAAAATAAGACTACCAAAAACTAATAAAATAAAAAAGGTCTAACAATTTTTTTAAGTTATGACGTAATCACACCCAATGTCTCAACGCAGAAAGGCGTGAATTCATATGTAACGTGTTTTACAATGCCTCCAGGATTAAAAAGACCAAAAAATCTTACGGTACAACTTAAAAGAGCTAAAAACAAACGATAAACTTTAAAAAAAATGGTGAATAGTATAAGTTCTCACGCTGCACCTCAAATCTCCCTAACGACTGAAAATATCCAAAAATGCTGACACCAGTATTTCAGTATTTTCAATTGCCACGATCATAGGGGAACAGAATTTAATCAAATTTGTCTCAAGAGGCAATATGCCAGGGATAACTTAGAAATTTTGAAGAGCAACCGGGATTTTAGCTATGCATATTGAGAAGCATATAATAACATTTGTTCCACTTCCAGATCGCCATATCTTTTAATTAAAGTGACGGATGGTATATAAGTTTCCATGTAACACATTGGATATTCAAACTGACAGAAAATATTCAAAAACTCAGAAATAAAGGAACGATGGTCGTCGAGAAAGTAAATAACGTTTTGGCATGGTTAAATAAAAACGAAAGATATCAGCACAAAACTTTATTTACAAAGCTAAAGGACCTTCCTCTACTTTTCTATGTAATCGCCATAGTTGTCAACACACTTGTTTTAACTATGCCAGTGTTTTTCTATGCCTATGTTATACTCATCTACCACCAAAGATTTGGGACAGGTTGTCACTGCTTGCTTGAGTTCTTCATCGTTTGCGAACTGTTTTCCACTCAAACATTCTTTAAGTTTCAGGAATAAGTGAAAATCACTTGGTGCCAAGTCAGGGATGTGAGCAGATGACCAAAGGTTTCCCACTTTAGACGTTGAAGTTTCTGCTGTTTTCGTGCTTATGCATGAGGCCGGGCATTGTCATGGATCAACAACACTTTGTGGACAGCATTCCACGTCTCTTGTTTTGGATAGCGCGTCGAAGACGTTGCAGAGTTTCACAATAGGCCTCTGAGTTTGTTGCTCCTCTTGTCATGAACTCCGTTCTTCACATTTGGCGGGATTTTCGATTGATATTGGCATTTTGAATCGCTGCAAAAACCAAGTAGCGTGACCGCACAGCATTGAGACTAGGCTCACACTGAGGTGAAGGAAGGAGCTAACTGCCGCGCACGCGATCGGAGTGGTAGAGAGTCGGCGCCGCGCGTGATGCTCATCATTCTTTACTTTCTGGACGGTTCTCGTACAATCCCTATATCCCATCATTTTAAGTTTTTTCGCACTGGTTTAGTGGCTAGCGCATGCGTCTTTCGGTGCATATTATTCAGGGCTCAATTTCTTGTTGAGACAGATTTGAAATTTGAACGCAGTATGGCTTCCATATTAAAACTAGGTTCACTTCCCGTATAACCTTGATGCTGAAGACAAATGGGACGCGAAACTCCAAACTACCCATCATTTTAAAGGTCTATCATTATAGCAACTTTCAATCAATATTCAATAAGAATAGTCGCAGAGATGGTACGGAAAACAACTCAAATGTCACAAGCAGTTTACTAACATATCACTAAATATTATGTAAAACATTAAAAAAAATCTTTAAATTCAATTGGAAGTCACTATTTTTTTGCTTCCAAACTACTAAACGTGATTTTTTTATCTCACAGAAAAACTACCTACTATTGCATTATATCAAGGTCCAAACATTTAACATAATTACATGAGAGGCTTTGTCTGAAATGGCACACGGGAAATAATAGACAGGGCTTAAAAAGCAAAGGAGATTAAGTGATCTATCGTTGAAAAGATCTCGATGGATGAAAAAAAAAATTCTGCAACTTATAACAGGTGCGGCAGTGAAACTAGCGATTTTTCAACCCTGGAAATAGCAAGTTAAGTTAGGAATCAGAAAATGAGAGTGGTGCCATCTGGACAAGAAACCTTTGACATTGACCTTGCTGTTGCTGTTCAGTCGAAATGGCGTCGTGGATCAGTGAATAACGTGCTTTTGTCGTGAAGGCGTTTTACAAAAACGACAGCTCCGTAGCCGCGCAGCGTGTATTTCATACTCAGAATCTCACACGTCATGCCCCAGTTCCGTCTCTGCCTTTAATCATATTCACCATACACGTTCAATTGAATACCGAGGTGGGAATATGAAATAAAAGGAAGGATAGGACTGGAGAATGAAGCATTTAGGAGGAAGAAAATTGTGAATCTTTGAGTAAGCAGAGAGAAAAAAAAGAACATAAAATCTTTGGTGTGGAGTATTGTGTTATATGGGGTAGAAATATGGACGTTATGCAAAAGCAATGGAAAAAGACTAAACATTTTTAAAATGTAGATGTGAAAAATAATGTTTAGAACTAGGTGAGTTGAAGGGAATGCGAATGACAGGGTGTTAGAAATTGTGGGAGAGAAGAGTAAAATTTTAGATGTAACTGAAAAGAACAAATGAAACTAGATAGAGCATTGGGTGAGAAGGAACTTTATCATGAGGGACGTGATACAGGGTATGGTGACAGGAAAGAGATGATGGAGGCGAAAGCTAGTTGGGCGATATTAAAATAGATAAATCGTACGTGAAGACGAAGAGATTAGCTGAAGACTACGGTACATGAAAGCTTCACAGTTGCGGCAAGTGATTTGTCGATTACGGCAAAATACTTATGATGATGATAATCATTTCCAGGAATATGAAATATTCGACTGTCGCATAAAGGATACTCAACCTACGATCTCTGTTTCAGCAAAGCAGCGGGACATCAATGCTTTAGAGTTGTGAGTCATGAATATGTGCGATGAAACTGAGAATCCTGTCAATTGTTAGGGGGTAATTGTGATAAGGTTTTCTATTTCTGCTTGTTCCTGAAATTGAAAGTTTCTGTCCAGAATGCATTTGTCCACTGATAGTGAACTCAAGAACCTTAGAATACATTGGCGGAAGCATAGTACAATGATGCTATGGAAAAATTGGTTTCATACTATGATAAGAACTTGAATGTGGATGGAAAATATCCTGATAAGTAGAGCAAGATATGTTGCTTTTGTATCGTAAATCATATGCATCATTTGTTTGTTTCACACCAAAATTTTTCTTATTTCTTTGTATGTCTGTACCTTTTTAACTCGTTGTAGGATCACCTTTAGCTTGCAGAAATGCTTCGAAATGTTGTGGAATGAGGCATATTAGTAATGTGTGATTTCCAGAGGAAGATTATTCAATTTCTCATGCAGTAAGTCACTCCCTTTCGTCAATGAGAACGGAAAAAGTTATCTGCGGCAGAGTCTGGCCTCCAAAACTACCACAGGTTTTCAATAAAGTTGAGGTTTGGCTATTTGGCAGACCAGACTAGGTATTGAAGTTTATCCCAATATTCATTGACCTACGAGCCTACAACTCCAACAGTATTAATTGGCAAATTGTTATCTTATAAACTTTTATTATTTGCTTAATAACATCTGCACCATACCTGTGGTTAAGTAAAATATTCATTGTCAGTAATGCGACAAGTCAGTATAATCATAGACTATCAGGAGATTGTGGCTCATAGCATCATAAAGCTACAGATTTGTTTCACAATAAACCGGACACAGTTTGAAACATAAGTCCTTTTGATCGTCCAACACACTTAAACATATCTTGTTGTTATAAATAAGGTTAAAGAGGACTCGTCGTGCCATATTAGCAATCATTTTGGTCTATTACGCTGTAATGATGCACGTTTCGGTAGATATACACTCGACCATTTTCAAAACTATAGCCTATACGAGCATCCAATGAGAAAGAAAGTGCAGCGCACAATTCAGGCCATAATAATATACCTAGAAATGTGATATTTAGACAAAAAACTTTTGTTTACGAGAGCAATGGATAAGAAAGGAATTTTGGAACACAGTATATACCTCTAGCTAGGTTTCAACCACCAGTTTGATTAAAACACATAATCCTAAAAGAGTATAGAATTCAAAATTAATGATAAAAATAGAGTATCTCATAAGCCCCTAAATTATATTTTTGAAACAGGCGTTATCTGAAGTTTATGATGGCATCTTGGAAAACGATATACCTTTTAGGAATGAATCTTGGAGCATAGTTAATTCCTGCCTCAGAGTTTTCATCATGTGACATTGATTAAGGGGCGTAAAATAAAGGGTTACAGGAGTTGAAAATTTATGCGAAGTATAGAATATATTATGGGAGCTTATAATTACACTTTCATTGAAGTGTGTATCATAAGAAGGGCAGAAAATTAAAATATTTTCCAAAAACCTATTCTTCCAGTGCGAAGAGATGGTATTCTAACTAGTATTGGAATAAAACTATAAAATCTCTCTTGTCTTGCTAGGTCTTTTCATTGATAATTTACATTTATATTATTTTAACCGCTCTTTGCTTTTCCTGACTAAAATCAAGTTTCCATCTTTTCCCTGACTTTCAAGTATTTTTAACAACTAAGTTTCAGCTGTTTTGAACTTACCTTAGCCTCAAAATAAGTTTGTTGTTAATTTTATATTTACTTGAAGTGTGAATTTATGGGCTTTTTTTTTTTTTTTTTTTTTTTTAGTGGAAGGTTTCCAGTTCGTGCTGGTACTTTTAATGTTATGAAATAGCGGTGCTAATTTTGTAATTACTACTTCCCATTCATCACTTAATCATCCCTTATCCAAATTTAATTTGGGTTTTCTTAAGTGAATAAATAAATTTTCAAATATGAGCCTCTCTACTTGACTTTTGGCATCCAATAAAATTTTAGAATCCTGTACTTTGTGTTGAGTTTTGATCTGACATCGGGTTTTCCGCTTTTGAATCCCTAATATTCTCCTTGGCACCGACCTTGAGATTCCTCTTCGTTTTGCCTATGTAACTTTCGTAGTAACTGCATTTTATTTCACAAATACCGTATTTTTCATTGGTATTCATTTAATAACACTTAAACTGTATTTTGTTCTTTTCTAACTATTTGAGGGGTTTGAAAGCTGTATGGAAACAGCTGTTTATAGACCTTATTCAATGCAGTTGTCAATTTGGGAAAAATAGTCAATCCATATATTTTAGGTCACTCGTGTTGGTTTCAGGTCTATCGAAACGTAAATCTTCTTTAGCCTACCTACACCAATTAAATTATAATGGGACTGGATACTCGTTCATACTACTTTAGTTCAATAACTTTATAATGTTATGCTCATTAGAAACTCAATCGTCTGGGCGAAACTAGGATTTATTTAATACACTTAACTTCTGAGAGCTTTCGGAAACGAGTATATTATAACTGACAAGGCTTATTGCAATTATCAATTCGTCTCCTGAAAAAGATTTAAGTGTCATGTACTAATGATAGATATTATTTTTTTTTAAATACGTCTTCAGTGTTTTCTCGAATGTACAGTTTTCTTAAAAAATATTGGCCACCCACTTTGGTTTAAAGGACCATATTCTGTCAGCTGTTCGTAGGAATTTCTAATACTTGAACTTTGTATAAAAGCCTCGATTAGCCAAAGAAAATCCATTTAAATCCGAATGTATGTAAGAGTGACAGGCTTGTGAAAGTGAGATGCGTGGTCAGATTTTTTTGAACAATACTGTTCAATACTTCACACTCTTGCCCAGGCTGATTGTTCAAAGGTATTTGTATTTGTATATCGTACTTCGTTAACAAGAGTATATACCTACATAATTTCTTTTCTTCAAAATTTCTGTATTTACGAATAGATTTTAAAGTAACTTAAAGAAGAGCATGATTTTTTAAAATTATAGCAGTATGTTTTCATTTGAATGTCACCGAAAGAAGAAATATATTAAGTTTATTACACCTAAATCGTTGGGCGCTGTATGTGAATTAATTGCTTCTATATTTTAATCAACTTCCTAATTTTTTTCTGGTTAAGTTACTCACAAAGGAACTTAACTGTCAAAAGTAAAATTGGAAGATATACGCAATTGCATTGTAAATTTCGTATCTGAGCGGATGCCTATTCCACAAACACATTGGAATCTAATATAAATAAACTAAAAAGTTTGTTCGTGTGTTTGTCTGTCTGTCTGTTTGTGTGCGGCCTGAGTACCAGACGAGTGGACCGAGAGTTACCAAATTTTGGTCAGGGGTTCCTTGGACCAGTCCCCAGTTTAAGAAGAAGCCCTTTTTCAAATTTAGAACCAGAGGGTCTCAGGGGGGGGGGGGGGGAAGCGTTTATCGGAACCGGCTTGGAAACCAGACAAATTGACCGAGAGTTACCAAATTTTAGTCACGAATACCCTGGTCCAGGCTCCAGACCAGAGTTAAACGTTTTTGTCAACATTCGAAGCAGGGGGGCGTTTACCGGGACATGTAAAAGTAGTAGAAAATTACCGATATCAGTGTCGAATTCATAGTTTTCGCTGAAATCAATGGTGAAACTTCGATCGCATTAGCTTCCAAATTCACGCTATTTGGCTCCGGGTCGGGGGTCTCCGGCGGGTGGGAGGGGTGAGATAACGAGACATATAAAAGTAATCCAAAGTGACCGATATTAGTGTCAAATCCATAGTTTTCGCGGTCGCTGAAATCAATGGTGACACTTCCATTAGTGATGAGTTGCAAATTTAGTTACAATTGGATGCGGGCCGGGAGTCAGCGGGGAGGAGGGGGGTGAGAAACCGAGACATGTAAAAAATAGCCCAAAATGACCGATAGTAGTATCAAATCCATAGTTTTCACCGTCACTGAGTTCAATGGTGATACTCCAACAGACGTTCACTTCCAAATACAGCCCCGGACCGAAGCATGGGTATATTCATCTAGTACTAAATATTTATATGAGTTCACCTACTTTTTCCGTCATCTTAGGTTATATACACTACCGTGCTACTGTTTAATTACAGTATTAGCATATCACTTGGCTAAACACATATTTGTAGGAAAGTGGTCGTCCTAATAACAGTGAAAGTAATATTACCAACAAAAAAAGATGGTTGTGGGTTGTAAGAAGAGATTTCGCTGTATTTAATTCACTTTCTACAGATCTCATTACAAGGGATTTAAAATAATCACACGAATAAATCACTGAAACCTGGAATGAACTAACTAACTCTATGATCTGTGGAACCCGGAATTTCAATTCCACATTCACAAAATATCTTTATTGACTTCTGTCCTTAGCCAACTAGATCGTTTCCACATTGCATTTCTATTTCTATGAGATCCATCTTAATATTATCCTCCCATCTGCACCTAGATCTCTCTAATGATCGTTTTCAGATTCAATTTGAAATCATTTATACTTTCTTTCATTTTAGCTACATAACCTGCCCACCCGAGTTTGTTATACTTGATACCTCTGACAATGTTTCGTAAATGCTATAAATTATGCAGTTGCATGATGAAACCTGAAATTGAGAAGCAAAATCCTAAACTTGATAGATTTCTTAATGTCGATCCAGAATTATAGGTTTCACTGACTCATCAAATGATAAATCACATAATCGATTTATTTGTAATGAGACCTGTTATTCATCAGTACAGTTCTTATATATATTCCGAAAACGAATTCATGCTTTCACTAATTAGATAAGTGTTCAGTAAGTCTTCTGAGAATGGTTTATTGTTGTGCACATTAGGCTTGTTTCTAACCCTTAATATGGGGAGTGAGAAAGTGTATATTCGATTTGTGGTGCTTTAGGAATTTAAACAAGACAAAAGTGCTAAAGTAACAGCTGTAAAAATATGTAGTGTATACGGTGAAGGACTCATAACCGATCGGGCAGTTAGAAATTTGTTTGCTAAATTCCGTTCTCGAGATACTACCATAAAACACAAACTGAGGGTGGGATGTCAGATCTTGATGACAATCTTTTAAAGTCAATAAAGGCAAATTCACGTCAAGCAACAAGAGATATAGCAGAAAGGTGGAATACATCATAATCAACTGTTTATCGCCAGCTGAAGAAATTAGAAGTATGGGTACCTCACCATCTCAGTGAAGGAATAAACAAGATTGCATGTCAATAGCCGAAGTCTGCTCGCACGGGTAAAAATTGAGCCTTTTTTAAATATAGAGGTATTGTAACAGGCGATAAAAAAATGGGTTAACTATGACAATATCGCCCATAGAAGACAGCAGTTTGATAAGAACCAACTACCCCTACTAGATCCGAAACAAACATTCATGGAAAAAATATTTTATTATGTGAATGGTGGGATTGTCGAGGTACAATTCATCACCATTTGTTGAAGTCAAATTTAACGATTAGTGCAGGTACATACATTTAGTAGTTGCAAAGAGTGAAAGAGAAATTCCATTAAAAGTGTCCTTCACTCATTAATCACAAAAACGTAATTCGTTTACACGACAAAGATTATCACACACAGCAAGGGTTACTCAAGAATAAAATTTTGAGCTTATATGGTCCGCTTTATCACACTTAACTCCTTCCTTGTATCAACGCAGTACCACCTTACAGTTTCTTACGAAACTTAATCTGTGGATAAGAGCAAACTAAAGTCAGACCGCTGTTTCGTTCAATTTAAATCAAGTGCATTTTTCAAGGAGACAACCTCCCAAGAAGATGGGAGAAGGTCATACATAATAGTGGTGATTATATATTAAATTAATATAATCATGTTATTTAATGAAAGCAAAATAAATGTCTGATAAAAAGGAAAGCTATTTATGAATCATCCTATACCAACAAATTTTAAGGGGACATTCCTCACATCAAAATAGGACAAAAATTCATATTCACTTCTGGGTTTGAGTACATAATGTCAAAGCTAGGGTTGTCCAAAATTGTAGAAAGCTAAATTTCAATGTGCGGTACTTGGAGTTCGATAAGCCATGAGTGGTACTCCTTATCACCGTAAAGGAAGTCAAACATGCAAAATCCAAAAAGGTATAAATTTATCAAAGTGCAATAACTGCACAAGGGAATCCCTACGGATATAATCCCAGACATGTTCTCAACGAAATTCTTAGGTATCCTCTGGTTTCAAGGAGGGTCCGAAGTAGGTAAAAAGTAAGCCCTGACAGCAGTAAACACGGAGTTTAGGCGGGGAATCGGAACTGTTAGGAACCGCTAGTTCATAGTTCCTCGTGTACGGAATAATGTGTGCTAACATGTAAATTATTTTACCACGGTAAATTTCATGCTACTTTCACGCATAAGCGTGAAACAAAACATTGTAGCACGCGTTATTCCGACCACGAGGGACCGTGAAGCTAGCAGTTCCTAATACTTCCAACTTCCCCTCGAATCATTCCGTGTCTACTGCTGTCATAGGCTACTTTTGCATATTATGGACCAACCTTTAGGTCAGAAAATACCTGAGAATTCTGTTGGGAGCAAGCCTCGGATTTATACCCTATAAGGAATCCCTTGTACAACTATTCCACATTGAAAAAACGTGCATATATGCATTACCTATATATGTCTTCCGGGTTAACTACCGCAGATGGCGGCCCCGAAATACAAAATTAACGGGCAAATGAACAGTATCATTCGAAATGGCAGGACGAGAGTAACAAAAAAAGACAACAGTCATCAGCGTAAGGTGATTAATTAGGGAGAAAAACGGAAGTTAAATTTTAGACTATATGTGTTCACAAATTGTTGGATATTAGGTTAATAAGCAATACAGCATAATATGACAGTGTTTCAAACCAACCATCTTATTAATTAACCTAGAACTTATATGTTGCTGTAATGGAGGCAAATACAGAAATGTAGACCGGAAACTAATAAGAAGGGAGTTGCATCTGAACTGAATGTACTGAAATGTTGAATGAAATTTTGAATGTTTTCCCATTTTATGAATGTGCGGGGGGGGGGGGGTAAATTAGTAAACTCCACGGAAGCAATGTGTTAATTGATTCTACAATAGAATTACACAAGTAATAAAAATACAACAGGATCTTACATCTTACGTCCATATTAAGGTAGAAATATGAAATGGGAGGTGTGTTCTTTAACAAATAGTACTCTACAAAAACTCATGATGAGATGAAGTACTATGCCAAGGCATTGTAGAAAATGATTCTACAAGTGTCACAAGCCTGCAACACGTAACGTGCATGTATTTTGTGCCATATAAAATGTTTCTACTAGCAACGTTTATTCGTATACATACCGTCGCTGACGCACCTGATTCCTACGGACGCATCCTCTCTCTGACGCTCGGGCCCTCATGTTGCGCTCCAGTCCTAATATGGTAAGGTAGCATTCGTTCTTTTTATTGGCTACCTATTACAAGTTGGCTCGTCTTTTATGCACTTTAGTATTTATGCACACGTTCCCATTGTATTTGTACTTAGCCCTTCTCAAGTCAATCTGCAACAACTAGTAATGGTGCTCCTTATTTAGTGCATGTTATGCTAAAAGAAGTGATTTTTTCACGAATATAAGTATGCATCCATAAAATGGGATAGCACTAAGGAAAGAAGTATTTTTGTATGTGTTTTGTAATTTTTAATACCCGAGAGATGTGTTTGATAGGAAACACCATTCCAAAACTCCCTCTAAAATTTTATTTACGTAACACTGTAATATTCCTTTTTTAAAATAATTCCTGTATAACGCATACTTTGCAACACTTAACAGTTGGAGTGTAGTAATTTTGTGCTGTAATACTATATAGGATTAGAATTAGGAATTAGATTTCTGGGCTGTCGGCATCTAAGGCCATTTAGCCCGTCACGTTTGAGGGATGACGTCCCTCGGCGAGCACACTATCTGGGGAAAGGAAAAGAAGGAAGATTTTGGGAAGGAAGGATGTGGCCTGTATCATCCCGGCGTTTGCCTGGTGTGAATGAGAGAAACCCAGGAGAAACCTCTCTCAAGATGGCTGCCCTGAGAAAGCTGTTACACTTTCTCGATCGAGAAGCTCCATCAAGAATCGAACTCGGGTAAACTCACACCGAAGGCGAGTGCATTAGCGACAACGCTACGCGGGGCCACGTAATACTATATAGATATATGCGAATGTGGGAAAGAGCAAAGTAAGTATGTAATTAAGAAATATGTGTGATTAAAGTGAAAAGTGAATGCCGTAAATGAAATAGAGATAATTATAGGTAAGGTGTACACTAAAATAAAATAAGGAAAGTAGTAATATAGCGTTTAAAATAGGTTCATGTGTGTCTTATCCGGTGCTGCCATCTTCGGCAGTTTAGCTTGACTTCCTTTGCACTGATATGAACCAACACTCTATGATTTTTCGAATTCAAAATAGCACGTGCTGAAATTGAGCTTTTTCACGAATCTCCAGACCCTAGCTCTGGAAATATGCACTTCCAAATACAAGTCCGTAAGATTTTTTCTCTTCATTTGATGTGAAGAATCTTCCTTTAAAATTTGTCAGTATAGCTCATTAATACCGTACATATATTGCACTAACTTGAGCAAATAGTGTAAATCCTTTTGTGACACTACCTAGATATATTCACACATTTATCAAGTAAAGCGAGAAACCTTATTGTTTACAGGTTAACTTTACAACGCCCGCTCCAGCAGGTATTTCACTCAGAAACGAGAAATTACTCTCTATTAATTTTATGAAAATGGGTAAAAACTTAACCTAACCTTAAGCTAGCCCGTTTCTACCCTTACCCTATTTATCAAGATTTTACTCTACTCTACTGTACTATACCCTTTTAAAGCGGCCCTACTAATTGATGTGCAGCTGCAGCGTGTATTGTAAAGTTTACCCTTGCTTACATATATATTTGCTCATTTTAATTGTACATTAGCCCCCAAACTACAAAATTATGCTTCATCCCCGGTTCTCTGTTTTCTCTATTAAGAAAATTACGAAAAACTCTGACCTGTGATTATACCTAGGTACTTAGAATTTAATAATTTTATTTTAGCTATTTTGACATTAATTAGTACAGCAATTATTAGAGTGCGTATTTATTTAAGTATTCAATAGCTTCGAATAAATCAGCTTCGAATAAATCAATATCGTTTATTTTTAATTATATTCAAAAAAAAATTACCAACTCAATGTTGGATCTAGACAGAAAGCTCATCCACAGAATAAGAACAAGAGTATTGTTCTGATATTGCGAAACTATGCTCACTTAATGCTCCTCTGATCAGCATATTTTTATTACGTGTACATAATAATATACAGCTTAAAATATTAATGGAAAATGTGTGCAAATTCGACAGCTACCTGCACAAAGCAGATAATACAAATAAGAAATTTCTTTTTGGATAATTACGATCTTCTTTGATAATAATTATTGCCTATTCTATTTGAACATGTGCACTTCCGATACATGACAGGTTAAAAATATATTTGCATATTGATAATTGCTACATATTTTTTTTCTCGAGCCGATTTCAAATTTGGAGAAAACTTTGTGAAATATTTAGCATCAATTTTTTTAGTTGTAAATAATATCCTAATAAATTCTAGTATTTTTTCTACGTTGTAACAAATCCACCCCGTACAGATTTATAATATGTGTACAAATTGATTTGCCATTTGAACTAGTATTCGTATATTAAGTAGGGGCCGCGGTGGCTCAATGGTAGAGCGTTCACCTCTGGTGCTTGGGGTCCCGGGTTCAATCCCAGCCCCCGCCAAATGAAATTTGTAGTGAACAAACACCGTGTGCGTGAGTTTCCTCGAGGTTCTCCCGTTGCCTCCAACTTTCATCATTCCGCCATTTTCATTCATTACTCATCATCACCGTCTTCTTTAGCCAAAGCGGCATAATGCTTGCGTCCTGAGTGGAAAAGATTATTGATTCTTGAAGATATAATTTCCCCGTCCCCAAACTGAGAGAAGTTAAATTGCGACCTCATTTCACTGTTCCATTGTTGTACATAGAACTTTTTTTTAAGGGAACAATATTCCAGTGCAGCCCACTCGCATTGTTACTCTGTAGTCTACACGTTTGCTTATACCTTAAATTTATATCATATTCTTCAGATCGCCTATGTTTTCACGAATATTCTTTGCTTCTATTTCAAACATGGTTCATATTGTTGACAGTCTATTTTCTTGAAAACTATTCGAACTGTTCACATTACATATTTTGTGACATTTATAATGATTAGGGGCCTTATTCCGTATCAGTCTTTGGAATATCTGGTGAACAAAATGGAGCACAAAATATGGTAAGAAAAACGGTGGTAAGTCTGTGAAAAAGATGCGGTTTATATTCGATCCTAAATGCAAATTTGCGGCAAAGACGTCATATAATTAGGATAGCCGCTTCATCTACTCTCGGTATTATATTAGTGTGAATATTAGATTTATGCTTCCTTCACTCCTCACCAATAGCTATTAGTACATCAATTAGTGTGACATCTGGGAGATAACATCATAAACAAACTGCAACATGCTTTGTTATTGGATAAAGAAATAAAATACTGACCGCTTGCTATTGTTGAAATATAAATTAGCGAAGCAATGACAATAATAATTGTTCAACGGCTTATGCTCCCAGGAACACGTGAGAGGGAGGGCACTCTTCTACCCAGCAGTAAATCGTATGAAAATAATTAAGTATGTATTTGTAAGTATATGAAAATGGCGACAAATTTCAAGTTTTATGTGCCATGTGCCGTTTGATTTTTATGGCAAGTTTTTTTTTACTAGGTAAATATCACTACGTATATGTTATTTAATAACGTAACAATATTTTCTTCAGCGTACTAGTAGTTCTGAAATATATATTGTTGCATAATTCTTTACTAATTTTCATAACAATGAGCGCCGGTGCAGGCTATTGATGCTATTTATGTTATTCTGTTTTTTTAAAAAAATGCTGGCAGAATGGAATTGTCGTTAGCGTCCTCCTAAAAATGATAAATTAAAGATTTAAATAAGTGTGTGAGCGTGCAGATTTACTTTTGGTTCACCACTCAAAATAATTGTTCAATAACTATAATTACTTCACTAATTTTCTTCTTATTACTTCCTAAATGATTTGCGCTGGGCGACATGAAAATATCTCATATGACCCAGTTAAAATTCAAAGGGTACATCATAAGCAATTGTTGAAAATTTACAATTCTTTTACGATTTGCGTATAAATACGGCGTGCCAATGTAAGCACGAAAACTACAGTCCAGAAGAAACACGTGCTAGATGTCCACTAGAAGGCACAAATGCTATTTAATCGACTTAAGGCAGGACGAAGCTGGGGTGCCCGAGAGTTTGCGAGAGCGTGCGTCCAAACGGAGCACTGCGCGGGTGGGTATACATATAATAGAGGATAGTGAAAACAAGTGGATTTTGGTAATGAAACACATTTCAATAGCACTTGTCAAATCTTTACATTAGTTGCGTTCCACATGTAAACATAAAGTGCAATTTCTGTGCACGGTGCAGAAATAAACCGCCGGTGTAAAATAGTTTCTGATATAGTCACCTTTTATATGCACTCACTTATTTTATCTGTAGTAAAGCATTTGTAAGGATTTTACACTTGTAACCCTACACTTGTAAACATAATATACACATGTATTATTTTGTATTTAATTCTATAACTTGCAGAAATTTATTCTGTATAAATATTTCTTTACTTGCAAAGTATTGATTTTTTACCTGTAAATCTTCCAAAGTGTGGTGTCCCAAAAGTAACCAGGACCATAAAGGAATGTATGTGGTATTAAATTACAATTTTGGAAGAATTATACACAAGGCAGGAAACCAACGTTTCATGAATACAAGTGTGATGTTACAAATATGGGATCATTACAACGGCTTAATACAATTAAAATAAATGAGTGCATATCAAAGTGGGCCGTGTAACATCCTAATTTCCACCCGTGGAATATTTCTGCAAGAGGCTGAAAATCTGTGTTAGAATTACAGGTGCTCCAATGTATAAGAATTTATGTGATATCAATTGTTGCTGCTCTTTCTTCTTTTATATGCATAACTTCCGTCGCTGACACGCTTGGTTCCTGCGGACGCATCCGCGCGTTACTATGTAGGGCCCATGGTGTGGTCCTGCTCTGATTCAATGAGATAGCATTTTCATTATTAGTGTTCACCTAGCATAACATGATTGTTTTTTGCAAAGTTGTTTATTTGGCATACATTAGGAGGCGTACTATTATTCGAAATGGAAAGTCTTCGTAAAGTAATTGCACCCATGAATTCAAATACCTATGAGAAACAATTCCTAATTCAGTTCAAGTGAATTTTGTAATGAAATAATTTCATGTAATACGAAAGCAATTAATACCATAGCACCTAACCATTTGCAGTATACATCAGTCTGTACGTATGTTATCAATCTATGAGCATTTATGTGTTTCGACATGTGCCCGGGTAATAATCCTCCACAATATCTTACGGAATCATTTAAAGCAAGAAAAGTGAAAGAGAAGTGCTCTTATAATTTAACGGACTATTCTCAATCTGCACCTTAACTTACTTTGCAAACGAAGACTGCTTAATTTGAAACTCAATATAGCAGCAACCGTACAGATTAAGAATCTGATATCATACATACTTTACGACATATTTAATTCTTTCATAATGAAAGTGTACACTTATGACCTTAAACATTGTTTCTTATCGGACCGGTTGCATTCTTGCCTACAAATTGATTTTAGGTGCGCTTAGAGTAGTGTGTGGTGACAATGCTATAATAACTGTCAAGCAAAAACAACTAACTGACGGGGCGCGGTGGCTCAGTGGTAGAGCGTTCACCTCCGGTGCTTGGGGTCCCTGGCTCGATCCCAGCTCGCGCCGTGTGGACTTTGTGGTGGACAAACACCGTGTTCGTGGGTTTTCTCGGGGTTCTCCCGTTTCCTCCCACTCTTCATTCCACCATTTCATTCATTTCTCATAATCACCGTCTCCTTTAGCCTAACCGGCATAAGTGTGGGACGTAAAACTTACATATTTCATTTCATTTCATTTTTACAACTAACTGACCTGTGATAGATCAGGACTAAGAGCCAAGAAGTACATATAACTTATATGGCTCACCTATGAGGAAGGGACGCAGTAACCCGGTGGATATTTTCGACGATTCCAAGAGGTTCATCCAATACTTGGAGCACGTAGCACTCTCATTGGCCAAATTAACGGATGGAGTTTGTAAGTACCAATGACGTCACACAGTTTATGCTCAATTTGCTTTTTTGCTTGTTAATTTTCTTTCCCATTGTCTGTGTATGTATTGTTGATGTTTATGTACTAAGTTTTATAATGGTATTGCATAAAACGGCCTTCATGACTACTTCCCATCCTCAACTAACAGTAAGCTTAAACTTATTACTTAACAAAGAATAACGAAGGAGAAACTTATTTTTGCAGGAAACACGCCTGTAACTGAAGTATTAAGGCACAAATAATTAAGTGATAAACCATGCAATAGCCACTCTTGGTGACCAAATGGCTCGGATGGTTGGTCCAATTTATTCAGATTTTTATTATTATTATTTTTTTTTTGGACTACTGGCCGCCGAAGAAGTGATTTACATCCAGATCCTGCCTCTTATATCCGGTTCAATTATCATGAACTGAATCAAATGAGAGGTACTGTACGTAGTACGCACAGCAAAGCTAGATTAATATATTTTCCGAGAATGTTATTGAGACGCCATATCTCTAAGTAGAATTGTAACGTAGGAACAGCATAATTAACGCTGCGAAGTATTTCTGGTAATGATTCAAATGCTTCAGGGAATATCTGTTTTCTTTTTGAATCCGTTCCAGTCGCAGTTGTTGTAATATATATATACACCTTATGTCGCTGTTTGTCCATGACACCTGTAGCGTCAATCATAAAGTGCTCGGATGCTTGTAAGACTACTTCATGACCTACAATCATAAGAGATGAACATATCACTTCACGGTAATTACCTCCTATTCGTGTTCTTGCAAACTTCGGCTTCCTTAAATTATGCTCGCTTTGTTCCTTTCAATATTTTGAATTTTGAAGCGTTTATTATCCTGACCGGTATGTCGATATTCCTCGTGAAATTCTCAACGAAGAAGGTTTAGATTTTATAAACAGTGGGTACAAAATATCAGTTTGAAGAATATATGATGAAATATTCATAACCTTTCTCTAGCAAAAGAATGTATTCAAGCTGTGGACGAAAGGCTGTCCTTGTCCAAAAAAAAAAAAAAAAAAAAAAAAAGTATTTAATATATTTTTTGTTTCTTCTGACATGTCACGACTGACAAGAGAACAAGTATTATGTGCTTGATATTTATGTCTGTTTTCTTAATGTTATAAGTGTTTACTAATCTTGGATTAAGCCATCCACAAATCTACTGTTGGTATTAAGTATGTATCTGAAAGAGGAAAGAATGATACGCAGTAATTTGGTGTAATATTTTTTTTATACCATTCAAATCTTCAATAAACAATTCATTAGTTTCAGTTACAAATACCTTGATTAGTTAGAAAATTTGAATTAATAAATATGAAACATGTTATAATGTAAGTAGATTTTGCATTTGTAATTTCTGAATTTAAGAAAAACTACACTAAGCTACTT
Source organism: Thermobia domestica (assembly GCF_964235325.1). Lineage (NCBI taxonomy): Eukaryota > Metazoa > Arthropoda > Insecta > Zygentoma > Lepismatidae > Thermobia > Thermobia domestica. Next base: position 162,307,077 of record NC_137470.1, on the reverse strand, counting down.
ATTTATTATGCTTGAGAAATACGACTGAAATTCCTTATTTTTCTAACATATAATTCTACTTCCAACTGAGTAATTGTAAGTTATATGTTGTCTTTAAATCTTGTTTATATTCTCGTGTGTTCTTTGAATAAAGGTTTTTGACATCCTTCTAATCTCGTTCAAGTTTTTTCCAATTTTCCGATGAACAAAAGGAAAGGTTTAAAACAAGAATTTAAGGAATGTTAAAAAAAAATGCATCAAAGATTGCGAACTTGGCCAATAGTTTAGTGTTTGGATCAGGGACCACAAAATTTTTGAACGTTCAGTAAATCGAGTTTTCATATTTTTTTGCGGAATAAGCACCTCTTACTGACTAAATTGTTAGTTTTGGTTTGGCTACATCATATGTAGTTCTCAAAATACGAGGCGTGCAAGAAACTGTTTGATTGAATGACATATATTGAATTTTTTGGATCAGGTGCCACACGATTTTTGAATGGCCCCTAACTCGTGTTTTCGTATGTTTTACGGAATAAGGAAATCATACTGAGTCAAGTCATAGTTTGGGTGTAGCTACACTATACCTAGGTATGTAGTTCTCGAGATATAAGGCCTACATGAACATTTTTGCCTCTGATCCAATAATCAGACATTTTCGCACGGAAAGCAAATAATACCAGGTTTATAATTGGTTATTGAGTATATGAAACACTCGTAATAAGAATTAAAACTAAACTTAATAATGTTCTTCTCACAAATTTTTAGCCAATATTTCAAGTACTTCCCGCGGACACTCTTCGTCAGAGCTTAGACTTAGAACTTTACGTAATTTTTGTAACAGTGGCGTGTATACATAGAATTTCTTTCAATATAGTATGATTTGGTTAGTGCACTAACATCTAAATTAAACCTGTTTCTTATGTTTTTTGAATGTTATCCAGTAATCTTCGACGTTACATATATCTTTCAACACGATGTAGTTTAAAATTCTCCTAAATGAACCCTGTTGCCAACTTATGTTCAAATTCAACCCTTAATTTGTAATTTTTGCATGGCCTGAAGAATGTATGATTAACTATTTAGGCCTTTTTTTTTTTTTTTTACGTAGTTGGTATTGATCGTATCCCAGTCCTTTGCAAGGCTTCCTTTTTCAATGTTCAACGACGGATTATTTTTTTCCTTATATAATAAGAATCAAATACGTTCAGTTCCTTTCAATACTAGTAGTGGCGCGATATAGAACTTCTACCTCAATACTTCTATCTAAAAATGAACATTCTGTTTCAGACTTGTCAAAACATCTTCGTGCCACAAAACATAGTTCAAATAATATAAGTTTAACATCGGGGCTTTACTAATATCGAAAGAAACGTATTTGAATTTTCTTATATAAGGACAAGTTCTTTATTGAACAGTGAAAAATGAAACTGAAAAGGACCGAGACGTGTTGATTATCAACTACATTAATAAAATAATATTTAAGACTGTAAATTATTTATGTTGTTTAGGCCATAGAAAATAAAGATTAAATGTTGAATTTTAACATAACATTAGTTCTGGAATATCGAAATTGTTAATATTAGAAAGGAGACCTTAGTGTCGTGTTGTTTATTTATTTTTGTGTTACGTTAAGCATCTGCTCCACACCATTTATTTCTTTCGTAATACGCTATCTGCTGAAAAGCCAGAAGTGACATATACGTACCTATAATGTTCGACGAAACTTGAAAGTCTGCAGAGAGGTTTTAAAACGTGCCTATGAAAGGTAATAAGTGAATGCCTTGTTGGTACGTTTCATTGTTTTATTGTTGAATTGCAAAGAAGACATAACCTTGCTTATAATACTAAGAGGGCGTTTAATGTAAATTCATAGCACCTACAAGAAGCGTTTCCAAGTTTTGCTTGTTTATTTTTCTTCTTGTTTGAATATTCCTTACGGCCTAAACTATCGACAGATTTCACTGTTTAGTTATGAGAGGTGTATCATCATTAAAGTTTTAATGTGTATTGCTTTTTTCTTTTCTTTTTTTTTTCTTTTTTTTTACTATGCTTGAATTTTTTTACAGAAGGGAACGTAGAGGAGTACTCGAATTCCGAACTTGGAACATATGCATCGGATAGTCGGAAAGGGAAGGATTAATGCTGACGTTGTGATAGGAAAAATCTGCAGCTCTAACAAGGGAAATGTTCTTCTAGGACGTTTGATTCTTCACAAGTTTCATCACACCTATCGCAATTAGAATAATTAGAGAAGCAAGTGTAGAGACGTGAACTTTTATTTTACTAATTCACATGAACTCAATCCTTTTTAATTATGGATTTTTTAAAGGTAAATTACAGACTTTCAGTCAAGCAGCAGCAGCAGCATTCCTACTTATACTAGAGTCATGGTTGGCAAATCATGCTTTTGAGAATAGAACAACCTTTCAAACGATGCCACTGATATTTCCTTATTTTGTCCCTGAGGCGGGGAATTTTAAGGAAATTGAGATTTTTTCTGATTTTTTTTTTCAAATTTTGATCCCTTCTGGACACCCCCTGTTTTTACACACAGATCTGAAAATCAACCGAAAAATACTAGGGAGTGTAGTAAATGTATGTACAAAGTTTCAAGCTTCTATCTTGAACAGTAATGGCAAAAAATGTTTACCAATGAGCTAAGAAGATACTCACAATCACCTAGATGACCCGGATGCAATTTAAAAGTTTCTTGAGACATCCCTATTTATCCTAAGATTATGATTTGTACATTATTCTTTTCAGAATAGAACAGCCGTTCAAGCGGTACCATTCACATGTCTCCACCATGTATCATAGGCGGTAAAATCGCGAGAAAGGGCATTTTGTGTTTTAAAAAAATTCTTTTTATACCTTTTTGCCCCATTGGTCTCATTCTTTTAACAACGCAGAGATCTGAAAACTACTAAGGGGTGCACTGAATGTGTGTGCGAAATTTCAATCTTCTACGTGCAAAAGTACGCCCGCTAAAAATAATAAAAACTAGGCATAAAAAAGTAAAGTTATGACGACATCACACCCCAAGTCTCAACGCAGAAAGGCGTAAAAGCATATGTAACGTGTTCTACAACGGCTCCAGGCTTGCAGGTAAAAACCGAAGTAAAAAGATTTATTGTACTTTTTCAAGCGAATAAGGAAGATTCTACCCTACCACCTAAAACTATGTGCTATAATCTAAAAGTGTTAAAGACATAGAAAGTTTACTTTGTACATCTACTTAACCACGATAGATTTCCTTAATATTTCAACCCCCACTGGGGTTATGATTACGATCCTATCCTGCTAGCTGGGAATTACTAATTTTGGCATCATGTTTGTTTCTTGTTTGTAGAAGAAAGAACGCTCCAAGTTTGGAGCAAACGCTTATATCAGTCTAACACCCGGTCAAAATAATATCAATCAACTATTAATAAAATTGACGTAGTTCTTGTTGGGAAAAAATTCAACCAAGAACTGTCTCAACTACATTAATAGTTGATTTATATTACTTTAAGCAGGTGTTAGACTTATTCCGCCTTATGCAGAGTCGTTTTGACGTATGATTAGCGTCATACTAAAGGCCTTACTACTACAGGAAACATATGTTAGTCGAACTCTTTAGTAGATCTCTAATCACGCGTCTGAACGACTCTGCATATGGGCTATTAGGTTTTTGTCCGAAATACTTAAGGTCTTTTTTATCTCACAGCCAATACGCAAATACGATGCCATGTCAGTGATTGCCCAAGTAGCAGTTACAGACTCGAAACCATGAACCCTATGTGGCTTGGGATATTGATGAAAGTAAACTCTTAAATTAAGAGTACTGATTTTCATTAAGGATGAACAGTCCGTTTCAATGTAAATACGTTAATTCTTAGGTTTAGCTTTATTTTCAATCACAAAATCCTCATTGTATTTAAACATAAATCACTTTGTTATACACAGTAGTGCTTTGTAGAGAGAAGGTAACCAGTTTTTCACAATCATGCATCTGAAATTTTTGTAAATAAAAATTGTTCAACAAGAACTCCAGCAGGATATTATACCTTAGAAACTTATACTACCATAGCTACTAGCTTAGCCGACGATGCTACATTATGGTAAACTATAACCGAAAAATGAAAATTCTATTTTAAATTGTACAATATGGCACATTTTCGGCAGTAGATTTCACGGCTATGGTCTCGTGTTTTACCTCTTATACATTCTCACAATATAAATTCTAAATTTAATACATAACAAGTAAAACAGTTGAACCTCTTACAATATATGTTTTCAGGATGCTTATAGGTCCTTCTTTTACTTCAGAAATTTACCGTGAAATTTTACCATTTGGTATTAATCACAAAAGGAAAGAAGAATTTTTGCACTCAGCAGCCAAGGGAAGAGGTAGAGAGCGAAAATGAAAATTGTATGCCTGAAATTCAAACTAAATTTTCAACTTCAATAAAATTTCATAATTCTTCGATATTCTGAGTACCCCTGTATTCATAGTTTCAACAAACTAGAGTAACAAGGTAATCACTGTAATAGTGTCTTGAATTTTTATGTACTGACATTTTCTAAGTTCTGACTAAAGATTAAAAAGAAACGGAAATTTTTAAAATTAAATAATTTCTTGAAAGCATTTTTTTTAAAAAGAAACATTTGTTTATCTCATTTAATAGTAAAAATAATGCCATTCTAGAATACATACGGTATAGTTTTAGTAACCGGTGACCACCGGTTACTAATGGGTGCCAAAATTATCACCATCCTTTCAGGTATTGATCAACACCAATATCCCGAGACATGGCTCCTTAAGTCTCCCGAAATCCTAATTTTTTTGACCAATATCTCAGGAAAGTTAAGTCGTAGAGAGATGATTTTGGTGTTGGTCAATACTTTAAAGGATGGTGAATATTTTGGTACCCATTAGTTACCAGTGGTAACTGGCCAAACCAGTGGCCACGGTTACTAAAATTGTAGTATATGTATTCTAAAATTGCATTATTTTTACTATTTAATGAAATAATTTTAATAATTGAGGAGTTTCATGCAATAAGGGCGTAAGTCTCAAACATGCAGTTGGAAAAAATGATGTTGAAAATTTAAATAGTTTTTTTTTTTCTTACATAAAACAATGTAATATGCAACATTTTATTCCGATATTGAATTGAAATGTTACCAGGAGGATAAACAAACATGGGAGAAGCCACAAATGCGTTTGATGCAAAAAGGGTGTAAACTCGCTTACGCCCTTATTACATCAAACTCCTCAATTTTAAAAATTTTGTTATCATGAAATGATTTAATTTTGAAAATTTCCTGTTTTTTTTAATCACTCTGTTCAAAATTTATTATTAAAGTGGGGGAAAATGTTAACAAAGTGGATTACTTACACTACATATATCATTGTCATTTACTGTTTTGATAGAATAAGAAATGATGATCTTGTATACAATTTAACGCTATCTGTCAGTCGCTATTTTCAGTAATGAACACTGTTTCATTTATATTAGAAAGTTTTTTTTTTAATCTACTAGGAAATATATCCTCATATCTAAATGAATTGCCAAAAGGAAGAAATTAAATTATGAAAAAACTGGTGAAATGAGAATGTGTTAGAGGAAGGGAGTACCCTCGAGAAGAACCCGTGAGCATCATCTTGTGTACTACAACTCTCATGGTCAGTTTGAACCACGAACCCTTCCAAACCAGAGTAGTACGTTATATATATATATCTTGTTTCACTAGAACAAATGTAAAATATTTGCTGTTCAAATTGTAATTATTCGTATTGAAAACTATTCATACTACTTGTAGCTCATACACTCAAGTGTGTGCATAATGACGCTATTGGGTAAAGTTTTCTGTTTCTTGGTACTGTTATAACTCTTCCAGTTAAAATAGAAGTGCAAAGTTTAATTTAGTCTTCTAAAGTATGTACAGTCTGTTGACTTGACCACCAACATATCTTTGAAACGTCATGTGTCCACAATTTGAATTAAACAAGTGTTTGGTTTTATTTGACGAGTTGAGCCCAGGGAATACCCTACTTGCGGTTGTCGCCGAAATATGGCCCTTTAGAGCGAGATGGGTGGCCAGGAGTTCTTGAACAAAATTGAATAATATCATTGCATCATAATGTTGGCTGTTCTAAAGCGAGTCATCATCGGCCGGTCTTCGTTCCGACACGTCTCAGCAGATGAAATTTCTAAATGAACTAGTGGCTTAAATTCGCAATTTAGCTGCGGCATGTATTTATTTCATCGTTATGCATATATTGAATACATTCATAGATATTTAAATCTTAGCAATGTGATGTTCCGTAACAGTTATACTACAATAAAATTTGTATTTTGCATGTATTATACAGAACTATTTTTTGAATGCAAGAAGCAATTTGTTACATCTGTCACGGAACTGCAGATTGCTAACATGGAAGTATTTATTAATTTAGGTGCATGTAACAGTGAAATAAATACATGCTACAGCTAAACTGCCAAATTTTCGAATTTAATCCACTAGTCTATTTAGAAAATCTGTCTTCGGAAACATGGCGGGACGATGATCACATGCAGAAACACTCTCGCAGAATTGCGCTCGTATAAGGCTGCTACAAAGCGGTAGCATGTAGACGGGAGGAAGGCCCCTGTCGAGACGATGGCACGCCTTCCTAAAATCGTCATTCCAGCTAGGCGGAGACTCCTGGGTGGCAACATGTCGTCGGATAGTGGGACATCCAACTATGTGGCGGCTCATGAAATGAGATCGTTACAGCTGCAACTAGCGTGCCAACAGGACTAGTAATGCCTATGATGTCCCTGCACTACAAGACATGCAGCACAATGCCAGTGCATGCTGAGGATTGAGGTTATCAATAAGTCGATGTGGTATGACATGCCATTCTTCAGTAAGTGCCTTCCTGAGCTCAGAAATGATTCTTGTAGTCATATGAAGGCGTGCAATTTGCCTACCAAGAATATATTAATGGTGTCAGTCTGGCGATTGGATCGGTCAATCGAGTCATTAATATTCTGCGTCTCAAGATACTTATATACTGTGCAAACTAGATAAAAACCTGGATAATCGCCTGTTAGAATAAAATCAGGGCCAAGTGCGCCCTGACAGAGAGCAATATAGTGCTTCAGATTGTCATCTTGATACCGTACCTCTGCGATGGTAACCCGTGGGAAGATATACAAGACCCCAAGATCATCTCATCCCTCACGATTCCTCTATCCTTGCAATGGTCCAGTTTAGTAACGTTAGCTGGAAGGTCTGTGATTTCAGGTTATCCTCATATGAATGCATATCGACATTAGACTACATTAGGTTTCATCTTTGAAAAGGATATGATTCCATTACTATTAGAGTCAAGCATGATATTTTCTACACCGTTTCAGCGGACTTTTTTCCCCAGAGGTATCACTGGAACAAATATTGCTGGTTGTCTAGCATACAGGTGTCCCTCAGCTAGCCATTTGTACACATTAAACCTTGGAAAGGCGGTGCTGTGTGTGCTGCACATGGATATTAAGCGTAATGACGGTGTTTAGGGGTAGTCATAATCCTGGAACAGCCCCCACCAAACCACCGAAAGATGTTTCTACCCTGTTGGAATCGTTGTCAGACCCTTGAAATGATGCTCTGTGGGATGGTGCTCGTCACTTACACGATATCAATGAGAATATACAGTACCGCCAAGGGGTAACATCCGGAATCATGTTCGACAAACAGTCAAAAACTTGTTCTGGGATAAACTCAATGCATTTATGACTGTTTCCAATAACAGCTTTCATGCTATTTCGTATTATTCTTAAGTTCTGCACATGAGTATAGTTAGTAAATATACCTTATCATGTATATAAATTACGCTAGACACTGGTCTGGTAGCAACAGTACGTCTTTGATATATGATGTCCCGGACTTGTTTCGCGGCAGGAGAGCCTTGAAACTTCAAGTAATTACTGTGGTTACGATTCCATTTAAGTTGTCGGTCCCTTCTCGTATAGTCTTGGTGATGGGAGAAACAGTAAATTACAAAACAACTAAAAGATCATGTGTGAAATTTAATTAAATAAATGTTAAATCGAGAACTTGTTTGGAAATTGGAAATTTCCAAGTCCTTTTCACTGTATAATTTTCACCTAGAAAAAATAATTTAGGGACAAATAATTGCATGTAAATAACACTCGAGACGCAGTAAATAAATTTGAGAAAAACAGGATTGATGGTATATTTATAGCAAAATACTTCTACAGGGGTTGAAAATTTATCTATGTTGCTTTTCTGGTCCAAATGCGAAATATCGATTAACATTTCTCACGTATTTCACTCGTAGTAGAGTTCTTTTACTGAATTCTAATACGTTTAACTAAATGTACTCCACTCCAGGAACTTCCAATTAGTATAACTAAATGAACTCTTGCACTGAATGTGTAGCACATTATATTTACTAAGATAGAGAGTTAAGTACAAAACTTAAATATTATTCAAATGATCAATTGCGCTGAAAGTGCGACACATTTCCTATACTAAGATACTAATTTATGAGCAAGATTTAGTTATTATTGACGCAATAAATGTAATACAGCAAACGTTGTGAGAAAATCATTATCTACTTACGGTTACACTAGTTTATTGAGGGGAGTATTATACTAATATATATAGCCTTGGGGTGAATACCGGTGCTTATATACTTTTTTCTTCTTCACGGACTACAGAACTCTCCTAGGAACGTCAATACATTATATAAAATATAATTCTCTGTCTTAAACATCACTGGAATACCAGACACACATATAGGCAAAGCACTGTCAGAATTATATCATTACATATTAATTAAACAAATTAAGTATATATTTGAAGATTCTTGAAAACATGAAACAAACATAAAATGCACTCCAGGTGTCGAAGTGGATGTTATTATCTATTATAGACCAGAGTATTTCTGATGACATAAGTATCCGGTATATTCGAGTCTTAGTATATGAGGGACCATGCACTATCTTGATGACATCCAATTTGCATACTAAAGTCTTAAATCCTCAAGTATTTTAAATCTTTAAATTAAAGCAATGGATACCAACATACACTGAATTCATAAAAATGCGGAGATATGGCTCATTGCTAGAAGGAATTTCTTTACATATCATTAGCTGAGAGAACAGTTGAACCAAGATTCTCTAGTTTTAGTCATTCCTCATTCAACACAATTGATAGAGTCTTAATCTATAATAATATTACTTGAAAACAAACACATATCATTAGCTGAGAGTACAGTTGAACCAAGATTCTCTACTTTTAATCATTCCTCATTCAACACAATTGATAGAGTCTTAATGTATAATACTATTACTTTAAAACAAATACATATCATTAGCTGAGAGTACAGTTGAACCAAGATTCTCTACTTTTAATCATTCCTCATTCAACACAATTGATAGTCTTAATCTATAATAATATTACTTTAAAAAAACACATATCATTAGCTGAGAGTACAGTTGAACCAAGATTCTCTACTTTTAATCATTCCTCATTCAACACAATTGATAGAGTCTTAATCTATAATAATATTACTTTAAAACAAACACATATCATTAGCTGAGAGTACAGTTGAACCAAGATTCTCTACTTTTAATCATTCCTCATTCAACACAATTGATAGTCTTAATCTATAATAATATTACTTTAAAATAAACACATATCATTAGCTGAGAGTACAGTTGAACCAAGATTCTCTAGTTTTAATCATTCCTCATTCAACACAATTGATAGAGTCTTAATCTATAATAATATTACTTTAAAACAAACACATATCATTAGCTGAGAGTACAGTTGAACCAAGATTCTCTAGTTTTAATCATTCCTCATTCAACACAATTGATAGTCTTAATCTATAATAATATTACTTTAAAACAAACACATATCATTAGCTGAGAGTACAGTTGAACCAAGATTCTCTACTTTTAATCATTCCTCATTCAACACAATTGATAGTCTTAATCTATAATAATATTACTTTAAAACAAACACGTATCATTAGCTGAGAGTACAGTTGAACCAATATTCTCTACTTTTAATCATTCCTCATTCAACACAATTGATAGAGTCTTAATCTATAATAATATTACTTTAAAACAAACACATATCATTAGCTGAGAGTACAGTTGAACCAAGATTCTCTAGTTTTAATCATTCCTCATTCAACACAATTGATAGTCTTAATCTATAATAATATTACTTTAAAACAAACACATATCATTAGCTGAAAGTACAGTTGAACCAAGATTCTCTAGTTTTAATCATTCCTCATTCAACACAATTGATAGAGTCTTAATCTATAATAATATTACTTTAAAACAAATACATATCATTAGCTGAGAGTACAGTTGAACCAAGATTCTCTACTTTTAATCATTCCTCATTCAACACAATTGATAGAGTCTTAATCTATAATAATATTACTTTAAAACAAACACATATCATTAGCTGAGAGTACAGTTGAACCAAGATTCTCTACTTTTAATCATTCCTCATTCAACACAATTGATAGTCTTAATCTATAAAAAATATTACTTGAAAACAAACACATATCATTAGCTGAGAGTACAGTTGAACCAAGATTCTCTAGTTTTAATCATTCCTCATTCAACACAATTGATATTCTTAATCTATAATAATATTACTTTAAAACAAATACATATCATTAGCTGAGAGTACAGTTGAACCAGCATTCTCTACTTTTAATCATTCCTCATTCAACACAATTGATAGTCTTAATCTATAATAATATTACTTTAAAACAAACACGTATCATTAGCTGAGAGTACAGTTGAACCAAGATTCTCTACTTTTAATCATTCCTCATTCAACACAATTGAGAGAGTCTTAATATATAATAATATTACTTTAAAACAAACACATATCATTAGCTGAGAGTACAGTTGAACCAAGATTCTCTAGTTTTAATCGTTCCTCATTCAACACAATTGATACTCTTAATCTATAATAATATTACTTTAAAACAAACACATATCATTAGCTTAGAGTACAGTTGAACCAAGATTCTCTAGTTTTAATCATTCCTCATTCAACACAATTGATAGTCTTAATCTATAATAATATTACTTCAAAACAAACACATATCATTAGCTGAGAGTACAGTTGAACCAAGATTCTCTAGTTTTAATCATTCCTCATTCAACACAATTGATAGAGTCTTAATCTATAATAATATTACTTTAAAACAAATACATATCATTAGCTGAGAGTACAGTTGAACCAAGATTCTCTACTTTTAATCATTCCTCATTCAACACAATTGATAGAGTCTTAATCTATAATAATATTACTTTAAAACAAACACACATCATTAGCTGAGAGTACAGTTGAACCAAGATTCTCAACTTTTAATCATTCCTCATTCAACACAATTGATAGAGTCTTAATCTATAATAATATTACTTTAAAACAAACACATATCATTAGCTGAGAGTACAGTTGAACCAAGATTCTCTAGTTTTAATCATTCCTCATTCAACACAATTGATAGTCTTAATCTATAATAATATTACTTTAAAACAAACACATATCATTAGCTGAGAGTACAGTTGAACCAAGATTCTCTAGTTTTAGTGATTCCTCTTTCAGTACGCTTAAAATTTACTTTCACTTTATCGTACGTTAATAGAACTGGCAGCCTGATCTATGAAGTTTAGTTTCTTGTCAGATCCTATATTAACTGAATTAGTACGCACCACATGTTCAGTGATTCAGGGTCACACGGATTAAGAAAGAGCGACAGCTTAATCGAAAGCAATGCCCTGGAATTAAAAAAAATAATAATTATGTTAGATACCATGCACTACAACAACTTCACATGGAAAACAATACACATTTTATGTTGATATAAATATATTCTTTACATTTTAAAATCATATTGTCTCTCTAATTATGACATAAAACATCATGTGATGGCAAGCATCAGTACGCTTCATGACAAAACACAGGGTACTTTTGATGACTTCTTTGGAGTAGCACGTAGGTCATACACTGACATACAAGCACGTTCTTTCTTTTAGAAAGTTGTGATGTATGTCGGATCACATCTCTGGTGACAATGTACCATATACCTGCATTCGAAAGAAGTTTCACATTTCACTCCAGATACACAGATTATCCGCGAGAAATAATTTGTATACATGTATGGTAAGTTAATTTGCACGAGTCAACATGGCATTCCACGTAAACGCTATTAGCTATATGTGAACGTATTTTTTAAACAAAAGCAAACGTCTTGAGCATGTATGTTAAAAGAATAGGCAAAGATATTTAATTTGTCATGGTAGAAAGAAGTACAGAATAATCCTTGCTTATTACCGGTTGATAGAACGTCTGTTCAGGCCTAGCTACTTGAACGAGAAAATGGTACTATAACACCAAAACTTCTATATTTGGTTAACTCACTTTAATAATCATGCTCAAACCTGGTTGACGTTCGTCTAATACTACACTTATTCTCAACACAATCGTGTAGTTCTCTTAACGTATGCTTCTAATCTTAGAGAGGATGCACATTAAGGAATTTTCCTTCGAATATTACGCTTTTTATACTGAATAATAAAAGATAATAATAGAGCTATACACTAATGTTGTTAAAATAAAACCAGTTGAGAATGCTCCATAAAACATTGACAGAACGAACTTAAAAAAGAGAGATGATGTGGGGAGGATAACTGTGATTTTTCCTACATGTAAAAGTAAATCCTTTCAACTGTTACTTCTTGTCTTTCTCGCAAAATATCATCTCTCTGTGACTTATGGTTCCCGAGATATGGCTCCGTAAATATCCCAAAATTTGAACTTGTTTGGTCGATATCTGAGAAGCGTGGCCATTTAGCCAGTGGCCACTGATCACCAGTTACTATTTAGTACCAAAATCTCACCATCCTCTTAGGTATTGACTAGCACCAATATAATATCTCTATAACTTGCTCTTCCCGAGGTATGGCTTCTTAAATCTCCGGAAATCGGAAATGTTTGACCAATATCTTGGGAAAGGTAAGAGTGATGCTAAAAAATTCCATCACTTTCTGAGATAGTTTTTGATGCTTTACCGAATGGAAGGATCAAAATTGAAAAAAAAAATCGCAAATAACAGACACACACCTAAGAGAATGGTGGACAGGCACACAAAGAGAGACATAGAGGATTCAGTAACGAACTTTTCAAGTTAGTTGAAAATAAAAATTTGATTGTTTACTTTTTTTTACCATTATTGATAATACAACGGAAATATATTTCAAAATGTAATTATTTTTGTTTCGTGGTTTTTGAAAAGCACTACGCTATTTTACCAGCAGACATATATTCCTTTTCTATGATACGTAACAAATTCATAGACATGAAGAAAATATGACACGATTTAAGTCTATATCTAGAGTGCTGTATTATCAGAGAAAATATCTCTCACGAGCACCTATAACTGAAATAAGCAAGGCCCAGACTGAGAAAAAATGTATGTGGCGTACGTAAAATCGTATGTTACATTTGTAAATCATGTAGTCTTTTGACTTAACGTACAGCAAACGTATAACTGAAAATGCATATTTTATAATACTTTCTGTATAAGTGTTCCATCTGTACGTGCTTTCCGTATGAAACAATATAGGTGTTCAAGATCTCACATATAGATAGACGTATATAACATATAGCTGACGAAGGTAACGTACATATATGTACGTAATATAAGGAAGACTGTTAGATATCAGACATCCTGCAACGTCATGATGTAACATCTAAGGACAGTGCCTATGTAGCATACGGATAACGTATGCTCCGTACTGATTTCTTTAGGAAGCAAGTGGATTCCGTATAATTATATAACATGCCGCTGTCAGTAGAACGGATTTTTTTTCAGTGCAAGAGGACATTTTCTAAGTGAGTCCGTTTCAGTTACCAAATCTTGAAAGGAATAAAATGATAACGACGGAAAAAAGACCCTGAATTTGAAATTATAGTTTATGAGCAAAATTTAAAAACCGGCTAATAATAAGTATCCCGATTTATACTCTACAATTTAAATTTATAGTTAGTTTTTTTTCTGTTTACATACATTCAGAATCGTTTATACTTTTCCGTTTAAAATTTTCATTTTAGGGGTATTATAAAGAAAAAATCAGTTAAATAAAAATTCTTTCTTCTATAAAATAAAATCTTATCTGTTAAAAATTGATGTACTAAATAACAACAGTATAATTAAAAATATGTTTATATTTGGTATGTACTGCAACCTCCGGTAAATGTCAAGTCCAAAAAGGTTGAACCCAACGAATTTGCATTTCATGAACCTTTTAAGTTACCAGCATGCAATAGGTTTTTACATTCAGATTTAAGCAAAGCGCCTGCACTGTCCGTCAACCCGCCATACATAACATCTCTACCGGTTGCCTAATACCGTAGTTTCGACCTGCAATAATGTTAATCTTATGGACTCAAAACGGCCCTATGAATAACGACACGGTTTTTTCAAAATTTGAATGAGAACCACCCAATCTACACAAAATTTTGAATCGACCAGTGAAAACGGCAAGTGCTAGAAATGTTTTCGAGATCTCATTGTCGAAAGGATTCGAGATAAACATATAAACCCAACATTTTAATATATATACTAGCTGAACCTGCGCTCTCTACACAGCGCATCATTCGCATATGAACATAAATCTCCTCCTCATTCCTCACAACATATGTACATGTCTCTTTACAGACACAAGTGAAAGACATCTTGATTTAAAAAATCGGCAAGGAGTATCATAAAGGGGAGATTTTTTCGATTATTTTTTCTCAATATCTCGCACCGTTTGCAAGATTTGAGCCAACATCCGGTTGGAGTTTCTAATTCATGTATGACCAGTGTTTTCTTTCTTCTTGCACGCAGTATATAATAAGCAAATACATTACTTATATAATTAATTATAATGTCAATTATATATGGTGTTCATTGGGCAAAACACTCAAAAAAATAAATATATCTTAGACTTGAGAAATGGTTATCCTTCCTTTTCCATTATTATTTGGCCATGAAAAGAACGCCTGAGACATATGCAACCCCAATACACAACAATGTGGTGTTGGAATGTATAACGCATAGGATATGATGCTTTAGTTTTTTTTTTTTAATTTCAACGCTTCCAGGGTACCCTAAAAAATGTAATAAAGAAATAATGGCCATGTTTTTTAAAATATTCAATTAGAACTGGACAATCTACGCAAAATTTCCAATCGATCAGTGAAAACGTCACCTTTCTAGAGCCTGTAGTTTCCGAGATCTCATTGTCGAAAGATTGACCACAAACATATAAATGTCCTCAACATTTAGTTTAAAAGAACTCGGAAGATTGAAGCACAATTCACATGCATTGATTTTAGAGAAGGCTTATTAAAATATAAAGGTTTTGAACAATGATTTTATATCATAAACTTTATGAAAAAAGACATAGTTAACTAATTTAGACTATTTAAAGTACAAATACTTAAAATGTTTGTCTCTGTTAAACGTGAAATCACACAAAACCGTAAATGAAAGATTTGAAAGCTAAAGTTATAGGTTGGAGCTCAGGCGATTTTAATTGCTATTGTAGCATTTTAATAGATAGACTAGCTGAAGCTGCGCTCTGTACAGAGCGCATCATTCACACATGAGCATGAGTTTCTTTGTTATTTCTCACATCTGTACATGTCCCGTTACAGACACAAGTGAAAGACGTCTTGACAAAAATCGACAAGATATACCGCAAAGGGGAGATTTTTTAATTACTTTTTCAATATCTCGCACCGGTTTCAAGATTTGAGCCTACTTCCGATTGGAGTTTTTAATTAATGTATGGTCAGTGTTTTTTTTTTCTTGCATGCAGTATGTAATAAGCAAATACACTACACACACAATTAATTATAACATCAGTGATATATGGTGTTCATTGGGCGTATCACTTCAAACAATAAAGATTCATCTTAGTCTGAAGAAGGGATTATCCTTCGTTTTTCACTATTATTTGGTCATGAAACAAACGCCTGAGCGATATGCAATCCCTCTATACAACTACGTTATGTTGGAATCTATAACTCATAGAGTATGATGCATTACTTTTTTTTAAATTTCAGCACCTCCAGTGTATCCCTAAAAAATGTAATAAAGAAATAATGGCCACATTTTTTAAACATTCAATTAGAACTTAATAATCTACACAAAATTTGGAATCCACCAGGAAAAACGACACGTTTCTAGCCCTTGTGGTTTTCGAAATCTCATTGTCGAATGAATGGAGAGAAACATATAAACTTTTCTTTGGAGTCAAACACATAAACCTAGCATTCTAATATATAGATTACATAATTAATAATATTATAAATAGTCAAAATTAGAGAAGAAATATTTACTTATTAATTTTAGCAAAAGATTTTATTTTTCTTATATCCAAGTTCTGGGTCATTAGTTTACGTTTCAGATGGAACACAGATAAAGACAATCGTTTAATAATAAACGCACGTTAGATAATTACTGCTACAAAATAATAAAAAATAAAAGTAAATATACTTACAGCCAGTACATGTGCATCTTCAGGAAGCACTGAGACTTGAACTTATAAAGTGCATGCTGTCTTGGTGCTATCCTAATACCCATATTCAATGCATGTACGGCAGTACGGTAGTCACCAAAGAAATAAGCACTGACGGCATGTTTGTAGTAGATTTGCCATCTTTCCAAAGATTGCTGAAACAAAATAAAATAATGTAATATGGTGAAATATATTATTCTATGCCGAGTATATACTGAAAAAAATCAAAGAAATAAACCAACTAAAATACTAAAGACAGATGGAAGTTTATTCCAAATAAAAAAGCCACAATGAGGCACTGCCACAGGTTTTGGTCTAATTTTGAACAAAAACTAAATAAGGCTATTTCAAGTTTACATACAGTAATATAACTAGCTGAACCTTCGTTCTCTACACAGCGCATCATTCATATATAAGAATGAATCTAATTGTCATTCCTCACAACATCTGTACATGTCCTTT
The DNA here is from genome assembly GCF_964235325.1 of Thermobia domestica. Lineage (NCBI taxonomy): Eukaryota > Metazoa > Arthropoda > Insecta > Zygentoma > Lepismatidae > Thermobia > Thermobia domestica. The sequence continues at coordinate 162,290,035 of NC_137470.1, read as the reverse complement.
AACAGGCACAAGTGAAAGACGTTTAGATAAAAATCGGCAAGGGGTACCATCAGTGACGTATTTACGATTTTGTTTCGGGGGAGGGGGGGGGGCTTGGCTAACTTGATTCCTGGAAATGTGAAAATTCTGCAATATATTTCATTTATTTTAATGTAGTAAATACAATTTCGGGGAGTTTAAGCCTGGAAGTCCCCTTAAATACGCCACTGGGTACTGTAAAGGGGAGATTTTATCGATAATTTTTTTTTCAATATCTCTCAAGATTAAGCCTACTTCCGGTTGGAGTTTCTAATTAATGTATGATCAGAGTTTTCTTTCTTCTTGTATGTAGTATGTAGTAAGCAAATACATGCACAATCTTAATTTCTTATCTCTTAATCTTTAACTAGATATAAAGCTACATGAGCTGACATAAATTATTGAGCACTTCCTGTAGGGCTACAATGATTAAATTTGGCATGATTGTAGCTTTCCGGAAATAACCCACAGGAAAATTGCCAAAAGTGAATATTTTTAATTTTTAGGGGGTCTAAAGATTGGATGAAGAATTTCCCCATGTTATTTAAATGGGCCTTTTTTTGGACCTATAATCTCATGTTTTAGGTACTTAGAATTGGAATAAAAACTTGAAATTCGGAGTAGTAGGCCCCCGCGTATATTGCGCCGAGTCAGCAAAAATTTTTGTGACGTCATAGGTCAAAGGTCAATGACCTTGGCCCGGGGTCAATGACCTAGGGGTACCTAGGACCACCCCCTCTAAATTTTGGCAGGGGTACCTTGGCCCACCCCCTAAATTTTGGCAGGGGTACATAGGACCACCCCGCTTAAATTTTGGAAATTGTCAAATCTAAAAATTTAGTATCGTAGCCTAGGACCATAGTATGTACCTCTATCAGTATTGGGTGTCTATGTCGTTCCCTTTCATGGGTAAAAAATTGCCAAAAATTCAAATTTCGGGGGTTTTTGACCTAATTTATCCCCTTTGATGAGGTGTTATTACCCTATATCGTTATATGGGCGTATACAGGGGTCCATTACCTTTCATAAGACATGTGAATAATAATGCACCCCTTTAAAAATTTGGGAGGGGTACCTTGGCCCACCCTTCATTTTTAGAAATTGCCCAATTTAAACATTTGGTATTATAGTATAGGACGCTAATATGGATCACTATAAATTTGGGTGGTCCACCTCGTTCCCTTTTAGGGGTACAAAATTGCCAAAATATAAACGTAAGCAATACGTTGTACCACGTGTTTGGTTTTCGACCTAATTTATCTCCTTGGATGAGGTCCTATTACCTTATATGATTATATGGTCATGTATAGGGGTCCATTCCTTTCATAAGACATAGGTACATTAATGCACCCCTTGAAAATTTTGGCAGGGGTACATAGGACCCCCACCCCCACCCCCCTTAAATTTTGGAAATTGCCAAATCTAAAAATTTGGTATGGTAGCCTAGGACCTTAGTATGTACCTCTATCAGTATTGGGTGTCTATGTCGTTCCCTTTCATGGGTAAAAAATTGCCAAAAATTCAAATTTCGGGGTTTTTTGACCTAATTTATCCCCTTGGATGAGGTGTTATTACCTTATATAGTTATATGGGCGTATACAGGGGTCCATTACCTTTCATAAGATATGGGTATATTTGTGCACTCCTTTAAAAATTTGGGAGGGGTACCTTGGCCCACCCCTTAAATTTTGGAAATTGACCAATTTAAACATTGGGTATTATAGCACAGGACCCTAATATGTATCGTGATAAATTTGGGCGGTCCACCTCATTCCCTTCTAGGGGTACAAAATTGCCAAAATATAAACGTAAGCAATACGTTATACCACGTGTTTGGTTTTTGGTCGATTTTATCCCCTTTGATGAGGTGTTATTATCCTATATAGTTATATGGTCATGTATAGGGGTCCATTACCTTTCATAAGATATGGGTATATTCGTGCACTCCTTTAACCCTCGAGTAGTCGCGCCGCGGTCAAAAGCACCGCAGGAAAATTATTTTCGATCGTGTGTCCATTCTGTTTGTCCGACTGACTTCCCCGTCTAGCTAATCTTCCCTCCCACCTTCCTGAACATTCCTGCTCAATCACTCCGTTATCCGCTGTTTAGTTTAACTACTAGTGATTGTTTAGTGGTTCTGCGGTGCTTTCCACCGCGCGCGACTAACCGTGTAATGTTTTTTCTCAGTCTGTCGCTCTTCACGTGACCTTTGCTTTGGAGATGTTTTAAGCTTTATAAAGATAAATATTATTTTAATGGACGGAAGAGAGGTGGACAGTGTTAACAAACTGATATCAAGTATGAAAGAAGAGCTAATTAGAAATGAACAGCTTAAAATACGGAGGGAAATGTTAGGAATGGACTATTTGGATAAATCAGTCGAGATGATTTCGTGGAAGCTTTGTCTGAGGAAAATCATAACATATAGGCTATATATATATATTTATACATATACGAGTGAACACGAAAGGTGAAGTGAAGAGTCTGCGAGCGAATCTGAAGATCTTAAACCCAGAAATGACCAGCGATTCCCCAAATGTAGTCAGAACAGGAGAGGACGAAATAAGCGACGACGAAGTGTAGAGCAGTGTAAATTTGAAGATAACCCAAAATAATTCAATGTAGTGCTCTATAGGTGAAGTTTCAAAATAACAGGACTGTAAAATAATTCAATGTAAATTTGATTTGATTTGAATTTAGCGCCCTTTCCAGCATCAAGGTTATGCAAGACGTGGACCTACTGCTTAACGAGGGATGCGAACCATATGAGGTCCCACCGGGAATCAAAGTCGGAAGTCCCACGCCAAAGGCGTGTATGCTAACCGCTTAGCTACGAGTGAGCTCTAATTCAATGTAAAATGCGCTGTGAAGCTTTGTTTTAGTGTTATGTTTTTATAGTATATTTTTAACTAGTTTACTATAGCATTTCTAATTTTAGACGAACCAGAGCTGACAAAAACAAAAGATCGTCATCAGATTTAGAATTTTCAATAAAACCAGTGCGTAGCTATCTATCTAAAGAAATATGTAACGAAAAAAAACATTTTATTCCAAATGAGAAATAAAAAAAAGAACATGTCTAATTGTAGGTTTCTCTAATAGTTATTACTGTAATACTTATTATAATAATAAAAATGTTATTCCCTCTTAATCAGAAAATGTACAAAATTACTTTCTAATACAAGAAAAATGTTTAAAACGATATTTGCATCACATTATGTTCGTGCGGTCCTTTTGACCGCGCGCGACTACTCGCGTTACGTTTTCAGCGCGACTTCTCGAGGGTTAAAAATTTGGGAGGGGTACTTTGGCCCACCCTTAAATTTTGGAAATTGCCCAATTTAAACATTTGGTATTATAGTACCGGATCCTAACATGTATTATGATAAATTTGGATGGTCCACCTCGTTTCCTTCTAGGGGTACAAAATTGTCAAAATATAAACGTAAGCAATACGTTGTACCACGTGTTTGGTCTTTTGGCCCAATTTATCCTCTTGGATGAGGTTCTATTACCTTATATGGTTATATGGTTATGTATAGGGGTCTATTCCCTATCATAAGACATAGGTACATTTGTGCACTCCTTTAAAAATTTGGGAGGGGTACTTTGGCCCACCCCTTAAATTTTAGAAATTGCTCATTTTATATATTTGGTATTATAGTACTGGACCCTAACATGTATTATGATAAATTTGGGTGGTCCACCTCGTTCCCTTTTAGGGGTACAAATTGCCAAAATATAAACGTAAGCAATACGTTATACCACGTGTTTGGTTTTCGGCCTAATTTATGTGCTTGGATGAGGTTCTATTACCTTATATAGTTATATGATCATGTATAGGGGTCCATTACCTTTCATAAGATATGGGTATATTTGTGCACCCCCGGGAGGGGTACAATGGTCCACCCCTTAAATTTTGGAAATTGACCAATTTAAACATTTGGTATTATAGTACAAGACCCTAATATGTATTATGATAAATTTGGGTGGTCCACCTCGTTCCCTTCTGGGGGTACAAAATTGCCAAAAATATAAACGTAAGCAATACGTTATACCACGTGTTTGGTTTTTGGTCGATTTTATTCCCTTTGATGAGGTGTTATTACCTTATATGTTTACATGAGCGTATACAGGAGTCTATTACCTTTCATAAGACATGGGTATATTGATGCACCCCAGGAGGGGTACCTTGGCCCAACCCTTTAATTTTGGAAATTGCTTAATTTCAACATGTGGTGTCATAGTACTGGATACTAATATGTATCATGATAAATTTGGGTGGTCCACCTCGTTCCCTTTTAGGGGTACAAAATTGCCAAAATATAAACGTAAGCAATACGTTATACCACGTGTTTGATTTTTGACCTAGGGGTTCTATTACCTTATATGGTTATATGGTCATGTATATGGGTTCATTTCCTATCATAAGACATGGGTACATTGACGCACCCCTTGAAAAATTTGGGAGGGGTATCTTGGCTCATCCACTCGGTTTTAGAAATTGTTTTAATATAAGCATTTGGTATCATAGTACAGGACTTCAATATGTACCACTATAAATTTGGATGGTCCACATCGTTCCCTTTCATGGGTAAAGAACTACCAAAAATCGAATTTCGGAGGTTATTGACACCTATTTAGCACGTTATATGGTTTATTACCTTTATATGTTTATGTTCCCTTTTAAATTTGGGAATTATCAAATAACAAAATTCGGTAAACGTTTTCTAGGACCCATTGGTGTTCCTCTTATGGCCAAATATTCAAAATTTAAATGTTATTGACCGGCTTTATTATTGAATAAGTACAGGATTTATTGCTTTTTTCATAAGACACAGGTGTATTTGTGTACCAATCTTTAATTTTGGGAGGGGTACATTTCTTATTGTCATATCAATAATTGGTAATTGTTCTTTGGGTAAATCATTATGATCACGTGATCAGTTATTGACCTATGATGGGATTAGGAGTCCAGGACATTGGTACATTGAAACTTTGTAGGATAATTTGAGAATGCGTCATTGGTATTGATTATTACAGCCAAATATAAACGTAAGCAATACGATGTACCACGTGATTGACCTTGATGAGGTAGTGTACAGGGATACATAGCTAACCTTATTGAATCTTATGACTCATAGTCTTAAGGGAATACATGCTACAACACTGGCAAAGTTATTGTTGATGCAATTTGATTGGTTGATCATTATCTTTCGTGCAATCTGATTGGCTGATCACTATCTTTCGTGCAATCTGATTGGTTGCTGATTTTCAAATCTTTGCTGCATTCAGTTTTTAAGTTTTGTTTAACATTTAAAAATCTTGGTTTCGTTCAACATTTTGGACTCACTGATAAATATGATCAAAACCGTTTATTTGTTAATCGAATAGTTAAAAACCGGATAAAGTTTGACGGTTAACCGTGAAACGTAAAAATTTTTTTTTGTTTCAGAATTTTGTTTGAAATTTGTTTCAAAATTTTTTGTTTGAAAATTTTTTTGTTTGAAATTTTTTGTTGCAAAATTTTGTTTGAATTTTTTTTGTTTAAAATTTTTTGTTCGAAATTTTTGTTTTGAAATTTTTCGTTTCAGAATTTTGTTTGAAATTTTTTTTGTAAATTTTTTGTTTAAAATTTTTTTGTTTGAAATTTTTTTCGTTTCAAATTTTTGTTTAAAATTTTTGTTTGAAATTTTTCGTTTCCAAATTTTGTTTGAAATTTTTTGTTTCAAAATTTTGTTTGAAATTTTTTTGTTTCAAAATTTTGTTTGAATTTCTTTCGTTTGAAATTTTTTTGTTTGAATGTTTTTCGTTTCAAAATTTTGTTTCAAAGATTTTTGTTTGAAATTTTTTGTTTCAAAGTTTGGTTTGACATTTTTAAAGTTTGTGCACTCATTAGTAAAGAACCGGAACTGTTTAGAACTAAAACCTCTGGCAACATTGTGGTGCAATAGTACACGTTAGAACATGGTGCAATAGTACACGTCAGAACATGATAATGAAACGTCATCAGTTTTGCATCATATATAAGTATCGTTCGCGTTAGTATTCATGATAACATCATCATGGCTACTTGTCTGCAGTTTCTAAACACGCGTGATGTGATGAAATCATTTACCAAGATTACTGATTTACAACAGAATGTACCTTATAGAATCTTAGCTAGCCAAATGATCCCTACAGAGTTTGGATTAAGAATCGTAGTGAAGCTTGAAAATGATAAGAATATAATTTTACCAGCAAGATATTTACCCATGGAAGCATCAAAACAAGAAGAACTGCTGCGTTTCTTAAATACTGGATCTGTATCTTTATGCTATAAAAGACTCTTGGGTCGAAGTCATCAGTTTGAATTTAGTACACAGCCAGATTCGTCAGCAATTGTGATGAAATCATGAATTCAAACGTCAGCACATCAGACATAGTTGTATGAATGTGGTTGGTCAGCATGACGTCAGCAACTGTGATGAAACCATGAATTCAAACGTCAGCACATGACGTCAGCCGTAGTTCTATAAATCAACCAATACCGTGAAATCATTTGAGCAAGTGCTTTTCAGGAGGAAAGATGTGTACTTCTAACGATAAAGAATTCATCTTCGCAAGCTATTATCCAATAAACAAAACATGTGATGATTGGTATCAGTGCTAGAACATTTGAACCAGTGATTCGATTGGGCAAAGCAGAACAATTTGGTGTACAACTGACCTGTGAAGTATGGCACGAATCGACCAAATGAACGATTATTTTCATGATGAGCTAAATGTGACCATAGTCAAATCATTAGGCTCAAATCATGAAGTTGTGATGCGTACAGTCCTCGAAGAGAAGATGGTGCTGTTACGTAAAAAGAGTACATTCCATGTCCCTCGCAACATGGTGTATCTAACACAAACAGAATGGAACAAATTCATCAGCGTATTTCAGTGTGCGAAACATGCAGTGGAAGTGTGCAACAAAACAAGTATATTCCTGAAAAAGTACTATTTTGAAAAATGTGTTATGCATATTGTACAACATGTATCTAGATATTGTGATGGTTGTCAACATCGTTCGTGGGTGCATACCTGTATTGATAAACAGTTTATTTGTGATCAAATGGACATTGAGTTTCCACCAATTGATATTGCAATAGACCTTAAAAGACTTCAATTGGAATTAAAATTATACGCTAAAGACAAACTAGTGCAAGATGTTCAAAATACATTGTATCGACAATATCCAGAACCACTATCTGGTATGGATGTATGTGGAGTGTAATAAAATGATCCATTTCAATGAATTGTGTTTTTTTCATTTCAAGTACAACCCCATATTCTAACGTGTACTATTGCATCATGTTCTAACGTGTACTATTGCACCACAATGTTGCCAGAGGTTTTAGTTCTAAACAGTTCCGGTTCTTTACTAATGAGTGCACAAACTTTAAAAATGTCAAACCAAACTTTGAAACAAAAAATTTCAAACAAAAATCTTTGAAACAAAATTTTGAAACGAAAAACATTCAAACAAAAAAATTTCAAACGAAAGAAATTCAAACAAAATTTTGAAACAAAAAAAATTTCAAACAAAATTTTGAAACAAAAAATTTCAAACAAAATTTGGAAACGAAAAATTTCAAACAAAAATTTTGAACAAAAATTTGAAACGAAAAAAATTTCAAACAAAAAAAATTTAAACAAAAATTTACAAAAAAAAATTTCAAACAAAATTCTGAAACGAAAAATTTCAAAACAAAAATTTCGAACAAAAAATTTTAAACAAAAAAATTTCAAACAAAATTTTGCAACAAAAAATTTCAAACAAAAAAATTTTCAAACAAAAAATTTTGAAACAAATTTCAAACAAAATTCTGAAACAAAAAAAATTTTTACGTTTCACGGTTATCCGTCAAACTTTATCCGGTTTTTAACTATTCGATTAACAAATAAACGGTTTTGATCATATTTATCAGTGAGTCCAAAATGTTGAACGAAACCAAGATTTTTAAATGTTAAACAAAACTTAAAAACTGAATGCAGCAAAGATTTGAAAATCAGCAACCAATCAGATTGCACGAAAGATAGTGATCAGCCAATCAGATTGCACGAAAGATAGTGATCAACCAATCAAATTGCATCAACAATAACTTTGCCAGTGTTGTAGCATGTATTCCCTTAAGACTATGAGTCATAAGATTCAATAAGGTTAGCTATGTATCCCTGTACACTACCTCATCAAGGTCAATCACGTGGTACATCGTATTGCTTACGTTTATATTTGGCTGTAATAATCAATACCAATGACGCATTCTCAAATTATCCTACAAAGTTTCAATGTACCAATGTCCTGGACTCCTAATCCCATCATAGGTCAATAACTGATCACGTGATCATAATGATTTACCCAAAGAACAATTACCAATTATTGATATGACAATAAGAAATGTACCCCTCCCAAAATTAAAGATTGGTACACAAATACACCTGTGTCTTATGAAAAAAGCAATAAATCCTGTACTTATTCAATAATAAAGCCGGTCAATAACATTTAAATTTTGAATATTTGGCCATAAGAGGAACACCAATGGGTCCTAGAAAACGTTTACCGAATTTTGTTATTTGATAATTCCCAAATTTAAAAGGGAACATAAACATATAAAGGTAATAAACCATATAACGTGCTAAATAGGTGTCAATAACCTCCGAAATTCGATTTTTGGTAGTTCTTTACCCATGAAAGGGAACGATGTGGACCATCCAAATTTATAGTGGTACATATTGAAGTCCTGTACTATGATACCAAATGCTTATATTAAAACAATTTCTAAAACCGAGTGGATGAGCCAAGATACCCCTCCCAAATTTTTCAAGGGGTGCGTCAATGTACCCATGTCTTATGATAGGAAATGAACCCATATACATGACCATATAACCATATAAGGTAATAGAACCCCTAGGTCAAAAATCAAACACGTGGTATAACGTATTGCTTACGTTTATATTTTGGCAATTTTGTACCCCTAAAAGGGAACGAGGTGGACCACCCAAATTTATCATGATACATATTAGTATCCAGTACTATGACACCACATGTTGAAATTAAGCAATTTCCAAAATTAAAGGGTTGGGCCAAGGTACCCCTCCTGGGGTGCATCAATATACCCATGTCTTATGAAAGGTAATAGACTCCTGTATACGCTCATGTAAACATATAAGGTAATAACACCTCATCAAAGGGAATAAAATCGACCAAAAACCAAACACGTGGTATAACGTATTGCTTACGTTTATATTTTTGGCAATTTTGTACCCCCAGAAGGGAACGAGGTGGACCACCCAAATTTATCATAATACATATTAGGGTCTTGTACTATAATACCAAATGTTTAAATTGGTCAATTTCCAAAATTTAAGGGGTGGACCATTGTACCCCTCCCGGGGGTGCACAAATATACCCATATCTTATGAAAGGTAATGGACCCCTATACATGATCATATAACTATATAAGGTAATAGAACCTCATCCAAGCACATAAATTAGGCCGAAAACCAAACACGTGGTATAACGTATTGCTTACGTTTATATTTTGGCAATTTGTACCCCTAAAAGGGAACGAGGTGGACCACCCAAATTTATCATAATACATGTTAGGGTCCAGTACTATAATACCAAATATATAAAATGAGCAATTTCTAAAATTTAAGGGGTGGGCCAAAGTACCCCTCCCAAATTTTTAAAGGAGTGCACAAATGTACCTATGTCTTATGATAGGGAATAGACCCCTATACATAACCATATAACCATATAAGGTAATAGAACCTCATCCAAGAGGATAAATTGGGCCAAAAGACCAAACACGTGGTACAACGTATTGCTTACGTTTATATTTTGACAATTTTGTACCCCTAGAAGGAAACGAGGTGGACCATCCAAATTTATCATAATACATGTTAGGATCCGGTACTATAATACCAAATGTTTAAATTGGGCAATTTCCAAAATTTAAGGGTGGGCCAAAGTACCCCTCCCAAATTTTTAAAGGAGTGCACGAATATACCCATATCTTATGAAAGGTAATGGACCCCTATACATGACCATATAACTATATAGGATAATAACACCTCATCAAAGGGGATAAAATCGACCAAAAACCAAACACGTGGTATAACGTATTGCTTACGTTTATATTTTGGCAATTTTGTACCCCTAGAAGGGAATGAGGTGGACCGCCCAAATTTATCACGATACATATTAGGGTCCTGTGCTATAATACCCAATGTTTAAATTGATCAATTTCCAAAATTTAAGGGGTGGACCAAGGTACCCCTCCCAAATTTTTAAAGGAGTGCACAAATGTACCCATATCTTATGAAAGGTAATGGACCCCTGTATACGCCCATATAACTATATAAGGTAATAACACCTCATCCAAGGGGATAAATTAGGTCAAAAAACCCCGAAATTTGAATTTTTGGCAATTTTTTACCCATGAAAGGGAACGACATAGACACCCAATACTGATAGAGGTACATACTAAGGTCCTAGGCTACCATACCAAATTTTTAGATTTGGCAATTTCCAAAATTTAAGGGGGGGGGTGGTCCTATGTACCCCTGCCAAAATTTTCAAGGGGTGCATTAATGTACCTATGTCTTATGAAAGGAATGGACCCCTATACATGACCATATAATCATATAAGGTAATAGGACCTCATCCAAGGAGATAAATTAGGTCGAAAACCAAACACGTGGTACAACGTATTGCTTACGTTTATATTTTGGCAATTTTGTACCCCTAAAAGGGAACGAGGTGGACCACCCAAATTTATAGTGATCCATATTAGCGTCCTATACTATAATACCAAATGTTTAAATTGGGCAATTTCTAAAAATGAAGGGTGGGCCAAGGTACCCCTCCCAAATTTTTAAAGGGGTGCATTAATATTCACATGTCTTATGAAAGGTAATGGACCCCTGTATACGCCCATATAACGATATAGGGTAATAACACCTCATCAAAGGGGATAAATTAGGTCAAAAACCCCCGAAATTTGAATTTTTGGCAATTTTTTACCCATGAAAGGGAACGACATAGACACCCAATACTGATAGAGGTACATACTATGGTCCTAGGCTACCATACCAAATTTTTAGATTTGACAATTTCCAAAATTTAAGCGGGGTGGTCCTATGTACCCCTGCCAAAATTTAGGGGGTGGGCCAAGGTACCCCTGCCAAAATTTAGAGGGGGTGGTCCTAGGTACCCCTAGGTCATTGACCCCGGGCCAAGGTCATTGACCTTTGACCTATGACGTCACAAAAATTTTTGCTGACTCGGCGCAATATACGCGGGGGCCTACTACTTTCGGCATGCTTGTACGTTTTCGTTAGCGTTATCTAAGTGAGTCATCAGAAGTAACAATTTCCAACCGTAGAGTGGTTTTATGGGAAACTGAAAAATCTTTGCCATGTTATTTATATGGGACGTGTTCTACACCCCAAAATGTTTAGGTATTTCCGGCAGGATTAGAATGATGAAATTTGGCATGATTGTAGCCTTCCAGGACTAACCGACACAAAAATTGCCAAAAGCGAATATTTTTAATTTTTTAGAGGCCTAAAGGGGGATAAAGAAATTCCCATGTTATTTAAACGGGCGTTTTCTTGGGATACAAAATGTTATCTTTTAGATAGTTGAAATAGGAAAAGAAACGATAGAATTGTGGGTTCAAGAGGTGCGAGTCCGTAGGTCGAGCAAAGACAGTGTGTAGGGACGAAGCCACCGGATGGGCAGATTCAGGAAATATGAAGAGCAAGTTCACAAAATTCACTGTTGATGCATAGGGCGATAGATAAGAAATTAGAGGCCGTAGGCACAGCAGACTTGGGGGTCTGCAGGCGGAGCCCCCAGCTAGCCAAAGGCTAGTCTTCTATATATATATATATATATATATATATATATATATATATATATATATATATATATCAAATTGAAAATCATTATGTTTGTGACTCCAAATCTCCTAAACCGACCAACCGATCTCGATCAAATTTGTAACATGGATTAGATTTGAGGCTGGGTTGATTTTAGGCTATTCACTTTGATGGTGGAACTGAAGGGCAGGGGACGGGGAAGGAGTAAAAAATAAAACTTAATAACTCCTCAACCACTCGACCTATCTGGATCAAATTTTCCACATAGATGAGGTTCAGGCCTGGGATTATTGTTGTGATTTAAATTTGACGAAGCAACGTAGGGGAGGAGAAGGAGGGGCAGAAAAATCAATTTATATAAGACTGAAAGTGACTATTTTTGTAACTTAATAACTCTTGAATTATCCAACCGATCTCAATCAAATTTTCAAAATACATGAGGTTCGGATCTGGAAACATTTTCGTAATTTCACTTTAACGTAGATCCTAGTGGAGGGGATCGTATAAATAAAAACTAATAAAACCTAATAACTTTTGAACCACCCAACCAATCTCGATCAAATATGAGGGTCTGGCCTCGGGTGATTTTTTATCGTTTCACTTTGACGAGACGATATTTGTGTTGAATCCATAGTTTTCGAGGTCGATGAGAGAAACAGTGACATTTCTGATGCTGTTTCAATCCAAGTTCAGTCCTGATAGTTGGGGGGAGGGTACAACGTAGGGGAGGGGAATAAACATTTAAAAATGATCGAAAATGACTAATATTAATGTCAAATCCATAGTTTTCGGGATCATTCAGATAAACAGTGATATTTTCGATCCTATTTAAATCCAAAATCAGCCCCGCCACTGGGGGCAGGTGGTTATATATATATATATATATAAATGATCGAAAATGGGCACTTTCAGTGTCGAATTTATAGTTTTCTGGGTCGCTTAGATGAACAGTGATACTCTTTTGATCCCTTCTAAATTCAAACTCAACTCCGCAACTTGGGGGAGGAGAGGAAGATATATTTAAAAATGATTAAAAATGACCGATATTAATGCTGAATCCACATTTTTGGGGGGTGAAACGGTGACACTTCCGATGCCCTGGCCCGCAACATGAGGATGGATATATATATATATATATATATATATATATATATATATATATATATATATATATATGGTCAAAAATAACCGATATTGGTGTTGAATCTATAGTTCTTACGGTCGCCGAGATGAACAGTGACACTAATTGAATTACGGAAATAAAATTAGTTGTTTCTGCTGTATTAGAACACGAATTATACTTAATTTACAACTAAAAGAAAAGAGTGTTACTACGTCATTAACAAAAACTGTGTAAACATGCTTGCTGCAATAAACAATAAAATACATGAGATACAAAGATGCGCATTTAAATTATTTATTTCAACACAGCGAAGCGGGTAATATATGCTAGCTAATTATAATGTTAGTGATAAAGATTCATCTTAGGCTGAACAAATGTTAATATACAAATCAATCAATATTTATAATTAATTTTTATTAATTACTTCTAAACTTCTAGCTTTTGATGCTCTCAGGAGCGGATTAAGGGCGGAGCCAATGGAGCTCAGGCTCCGTGGTCCCCAGGATCAGGGGGCCCCCCAAAATCCCTCTCTTTAATACTAAAATATAGCAATCAACTTAATGTAATATTATAGGCTTCAGACGCTCGCGGTATCGCTAGATTTAAGTCTCCTTCCACTAGCGTCTTCACGATACTTATTTTGTGAGGGAGTGAGCTAGTTTGGGCCTCTATTAAAAACCAAATTATTAGCTTTTGGTGATAATTCCTTTGAAATATCTCTGTCATTGCTTAGACTATTTGTCTTTTATTTGGCATTTGTGTGTTACACTGCAGTATATGAGCATTTAATTGTTAATAATAAACGTAATTATTGTAAACTCGGAGAACATTAAAATACTAAAAAAAAAAAAATTAAAAAATATGCGCTGGAATTATTTGTAACATAGGGTCCCCTTGAAATAGTCAGCTCCAGGGCCCCAAAAACCTCAATCCGTCCCTGGATGCTCTATCAAATGGAGGGCTCAAAATTGAAAAAAAAGTCGCAAATAACAAACAGACTCACAGACAGAGAATTCAGTAACGAACTTTCGAAGTTCTTTGAAAATTAATAACATTTCGTAGAACTTTCAAAGTATTCGAAACCGACTATGAAGTCTAAAATTTGAAGTTATTTCATTATTTTAAAATTAGTTTTCGAAAAGCTACAAACTGAGAACTACTTCATTTTAAAAACGCTCATTTGACTTTACACACCGTAGAAACTTAGTTGTATTACATAAAATGCACAGGAGGTCGCTTCACTGTTTAGTAAATAGTCACATCCTTACTACCTTATACTTGGTGCCTGCCTTGCATACAAACCCGCTTATGATTCCACTTTAGACAGTAAGTTCCGTCGTGTATAAGTTCGGTGCTGAGAGGAAACGTTACCGGTAAACAGCACACGTTCTGTTCGTCAGGTACAGGGACGAAATGGGTTCCTTTATTTTCATGAATAATCATAGTAAAACCATATAAGTAAATAAAACACATTTTTAACTATGACATCCAGTACGTCTCGAGGCAGAACTTTGAAAGTTGTCGTTTGAAAAGTTTCTAATTCTAGAAGATACATCTAATATAACTGTAAATATCAAATAAATCTTGGGGGCCGCGGTGGCTCAGTGGTAGAGCGTTCACCTCTGGTGCTTGGGGTCCCGGGTTCGATCCGGGACATGGACAAACACCGTGTGCGTGGGTTTTCTCGGGGTTCTCTCGTTTCCTCCCACTTTCTTCATTCCACCAGTTCATTCATTACTCATCATCACCGTCTCCTTTAGCCTAACCGGCATAACCGTGGGACGTAAAACTGAAAGAAAGTTTTTCAAATAAATCTTATATTTCATTACTAATATTAAAAAAGGAACTATGTATTAGAATATATACGAACACGAAACATTAAGAATAAAGTAAGAGCAAATTGCCTCAATGCCCGTTCTTCGCACGGGGAGAACAGGTTTGTAGAAAATATTTAAGCGCTTCCAACTTGAGTGAATTCTTTAATTCGGCACTTTGTGATTAAACAAAATGAAACTTTTAGTACTATACAGGGTGTTTCAAAACAATACCGACAACGTTTGGGAGGTGATTCCTGACACCAAGATAAGACGAAAAGTATAGACGAACTTGGGTGCACAAATGCTTCCTTTAGGAGCTATAGGCTGCCGAAAATATGAAAAAATGAACTTTAAAGGCCCATAGCTCCAATACTATGGGACCTACCGTAGTCGGATCAAGACTTCACTTAGGAACTAATATGTGCCCTATCCAAATAGCCAAGTTTCAGAATCCCGCGGTACTTTCGCAACAATTTTTGTAGAGGTAGTTGGTGAGTACTTCACATTATATGCCCGTAGCCAAGCTGCCTCTATAAAAATTGTTTTGCGAGTACCGCAGGATTCTGAAGCTTAGATAGGGCACATATTAGTTCCTAAGTGAAGTCTTGATCCGACTACGGTAGTTCCCATAGTTTTGGAGCTATGGACCCTTATAGTTCATTTTGTAAGTTTTTGGCAGCCTATAACTCCGAAAGGAAGCATTTGTGCACCCAGGTGGGTCTATACTTTTTGTCAGGAAACTCCTTCCAAACGTTGTCGGTGTTGTTTTGAAACACCCTGTATATGAAATTCTCACTAATTGGCATTCTTTCTTAACCAACGTCTAATGTAACACAACGTTGAACACTGTCGGGTGACATCAGAAGTTTATGACATGGGTGCTTAAGATTCACCCTTAGTAACGTTCGAGTCATTTAAACTTTAAGAAAATTGTAAACAAAAGCAAAATGAAAATTTAGAAACCATAGTGCTTCTAAAACTTTGAAGATAAATGTTGTGACATCATAACATAATCATGGTGTATTTCATAGACATAAAAACTAAGACAACATTTTGTCCCTAACTCGTTACGTTTTCTTTGTTCTGAAGCACTATCATCTTTAAATCTGTTTTGTCCTGTTTGCTTTACTGCAAACTTTGGATGCGTTAAAATATCAAATAATACTTTCGATAAAGTGGATACTTTCAAAAATCTAGGATCAATATTCACAGACCAAAACCATCTTCATGAGGAAATTAAATGTCGACTAAAAGCAGGGAATTCGTGTTTGAATTCGGTTCAAAATCTCTTATCGTCGCGAATTCTCTCAAGTAACTTGAAGCTTAAAATATATAAAACGATAATCATGCCTGTGTTCTGTATGGTTGCGAAAGATTGTCGCTGACTCTGAGAGAACATAGACTGAAAGTATTCGAGAACAAGATTTTGAGACGAATATTTGGACCCAAGAGGAACGGAAATGGGGAATGGCTGAAACTTCATAACGAGGAATTACATAATTTATACCACTTACCAAACATTGTTAGGGCCATCAAATCTAGAAGACTCAGTCGGGCAGGCCATGTGGCCAGAATGGAAGAAAATAGGAACGCTTTCAAAGTTTTAACTGGAAGTCCAATCGGAAAACAACCATTAAGAAAAGCTAGGAGCTGATGGGAGGACAATATTAAGATGAATCTTGCAGAAATAGGAATACAAAGTAGAAACTGGATCCAGTTGGCTAAGGACAGAAGTAAGTGGAAAGCTTTTGTGAACGCGGCATTGAACCTTCGGGTTCCATAGGTCATAGAGTTAGTTTTGTTTTACACTTCTCCTTAAAAGTATAAAATATGATCATTTTAAAAAAAAAACTTTACGTACCTGATGTTGCAGATGGGATATCAGGTTCAACATGGAAGATGGTCTTGAAACATTTACTATATAGGTCCAAATTAAAAATCCTTGTTGGTAATTAAACTCTTTAATATTTTCACTGTCATTCAGGAAAGTTTCAAATTGTTGAATGTTAACCAGTTCGTTGTTCGTCACGTCTTTTAAGACCAACCAGTTCAGCTCAATCTCGCCCGTACCTTCTTTTGTTTGGTAGTCACTTGTATCACTAACACTTTTTATCAATCCTATACCACATGTCATTTGTAAATCATCAATGTTCACAAATGCATAAACACGTGACCTTTTTTGTAAAATTTGGTTCAATACGAGGTTATCACATGGAGCAACTTTTAGTTTTCTAAATTTAACAGCTATGGTTGCTGTTGAAAAATTTATCCTAATGCCGACGAACCCAATCATCTTTCGTAGCATTAGGTCCCTTTCAAACACAGTTAATTTCGTTAATTGAGGTGATTAATCAAAGTAGTAAGTAACCACTTCCACCCTGAAAGAAATAAAGTAAATGTTTATGTTCTTTCTATAATTTCATAATTAGCCATAATTTAAAGAAACATGATTCTGCGTCATTTGAAAATAAAGTTTAGAGATCCCGGCCACATTCTCTTAAACTGCCCAACCAACACATGTTCCAGGAAACATATCAAAGTCCAAAACGGTTCATCTCATGCCTCAAACGCTAAAAACATACATCACTAGAACCATACTCGTTCAACAATCCTTTAAGAGTTAATTTACCGAGACAATCTGAAGTGCATTGTTGTAAGGAAACAAGCCTTCTAATGTTGGCTATCAATACGGGGATCCATTTAGTTGTAATGCGACATTATCAAATTTGAATTTTAACTAGGTCAGAATTTTGTCCAATTTTTGTCCATTTTTGTCCAACCAAGAAAAATCTTTGTAAAATTCAAATTAATAAAGGAGGGCTATTTCAAAATTTCGGCCACTTCCATCACCTGTAGTGCAACTTCTTCCAATTCGAATTTTAACTAGCTTCGTGGTAGAAAAATCTACAAAAATGAAAAAAAATCTAAACTAGTTAGAATTCGAATTTAAAGATGTCACGCTACTGTGATCGAAGTGGCCAAAAGTTTGAAAATCTGACTCCTTTGTTAGTTTGAATGATACATTTTTTTCTCTTGGTGGTACAAATATTGAACAAAATTCTGAGTTAATTAAAATTCAAATTTGAAGATGTCTCATTACAACTAAATAGACTCCCAATTCGATAATAGTGACACCACATCAAATACTTCAAACGGTCTGGAATGCCTCAGCAAATGTTCTGAAGAGTTGTTAGTATTAGGATTGCAAACAGACTAACAATGAAACAGTGGATGTCAAACAGAGTTAAACAGTCATTAGAACAAAAGTCATCAAATCAGGTTTCATCCAACTCTTCAAGATGATTAGAATTATGTATTTATATTGTTTAATTTTAAATTTTTACTTCTTTTACTATTATTATTTTTGTACAGACAAATATACTGCACTATCGGATATATGTATAATGTGTCAGAAATCGTTAAATGTTTCAAGAAAGTTTAAAACTCGGCGATATTATTCAACTTAACATGCTAGTGAATGTGATAAGTTTGAATGTAGTTTTAGTAGGAGTTATCCATAGCTAAATGGTTCGTCTGCTACAGGTGTATTCCAGTGTGGTAATTGAAGCACTTGGAGGTGGGGGAGGGAGTTAGTGTGTGCCTAAAATATACTTGTACTAAGAGAGTATTCTTGCAGCAGTGGCGTATACTGGTTTAATGGTTTGGGCTACGCCTAACCTTTGTAACATCTGCATTATTATTATTATTGTTATTATTATTATTATTATTATTATTATTATTATTATTATTATTATTATTATTATTATTATTATTATTATTATTATTATTGGATTTTTCCACTTTATTGTACAAGCTTCAAAATAAGAAAAAAAAATTACACCATCCTTTTATCAAGTAGATAAATATCATTTTCTCTTCACTAGCAAGACTTATATTATCTTATTAGTAATACGGAAAAACGATCGTACATTTCTACCTTTATTTGTTGCATTAAGTATCACTACATTTCGCATTGTATAGAAGGTAACCCTACTCACCAGAGCAAATGGAAGCTGTCCGAGTAATAATGAAGGCTGAAATAGACGATTAGCAAAGCAGGAGCCTCAATCTGCAAGAGATTCGCAAACTGCTGTAAATCAAAATTTTCGTTACTTTAACGCAAAACGCTATGGGACGAGGCTCATGATATCCAAAACAATTCCCAGAGACCCCCAAAATGCACTGTCATTACTCGTATAATTTTCCTTTACTCTTCGCTCACGCCCAAGAAACCGATTTCTCTAGACGCAACTGCTGTTACCTGGCAGCCGTACGCTGTGAGCGGAGGTAGAGCGAAGGAGAATGCTCTGATGCGATTCTTGCTGTAGTAGCTAGAGAGTGGTTTCCCCTGCGGTGTCATATCTAAGACCTTTTAAGTTCGCGAGACAGGCTGTATGCAAAGAAGTTGGTGGATCTTTCTAAATGCATACAGTTCTCTGAAGCTTGTGTTACTGAAAGAAGGTACTAAAGTATAAAATTATTAATATAATTTAGTTTATATTATTGTAACTTTATTTTATAATATTTTAAGGTTACCGCCGGTAGGCCAGGTAGTCCAAAAAATACGCCACTGTCTTGCAGATTGTGTTAATTTCTCAACGCATTCCAAAAGGAACTTTTACTCGCAGGAAAATACTGCTATATAATATGTAAAGGGTTATGATTTGTCAGTTCACAGTATTTTCTTTACAAAAGACTCGAAAAATCAGTTTTTCTGATATACATACCACATAGCGTATAAAGGTGTTTGGGTACCCTCTGTGAAAGCGTCTCCATAAAGTGTGCCCATAATTGTAATTTGTTTAATCGCTAGAACACCACGTTAAATTTAAGTTATAAATATGCATAACTACAATTATTATGAATATTTATTCAAAGTAGTTAACCTTCTATTTTTTTAAGTAGTATTATACACAAAAGGTAGAACAGATACTTATATTCATTGTATATTCTTATATTCATTGTTCACAGTAAAATAGTTTTTAACGTAACACAGAACTAAACCTGAGAGACTGCAACACACCTCAACCTGTTCACTGTTCAGGAGATGTTACTTTTCAGCGTTTCGGATAACTCACTGTACTAAAACTTTGTACTCTGTCTCCTTGGAGTAAAATCCATTTCGATACAGATTCCTTAGTAGTAAGTTGAAAAACTGATAATTTGATTTCTTATTTGCTTATAAATTTAATTTTTTTAATTACTCATGAAGGTTTGATGTCATTACCAAGTTCCTCCCCCCCCTAGAAAGCACAAAGGGGACGAGGCTCCGGGGGAAGTGTTCAGATGTGCCTGGGAATTTCCCTCCTTTCCCCCCTTCAATTACCACACTGGTGTATTCTATCCTGGGTTTGACAGCTACTGAAGAGCAACAGTATTTTAAATTATTATTGGTGTTCATGTGCTCATATACCTGTCATTTTAATAAAATGAAAAAGTAGAACAGAGATCCAAAGTAAAAATATTGGAGATGTGAGAAAAAAATTACTTCAAAATATGGTCTTGCGGTGTTTTTAAAAATTAAAAAAAAAAGAGGAAAGAAATTGTCTAGTGAACGTACTTTCGGTGAATATGGTCTCGGGTTCGATTCCTGGTTGCAGAACACCCAACGCACTGCAATGATTCAGAACCCATGTATACATTGTAGGTCTTGTCACATACAGGGTTTGTTCGGAAAGTAGTAATACTGATTTTTTTTTTTAAATATTCACAATTTTGACACTTCGACTTATTAGTTCTCAAAATATGCCCCTTCTGCATCAACACAGCATTTCCAGTGACTCTGCCAATCACTGAAGGCTCTCTGGAAGCAGAAACCGGAATGCTCTTCAGCACTCTCGTTACGGCCTCTTGAAGAACCTGGACCGAGCCGTGGTGCGGTCCTTTCATGACTTCAGTCGGGGAAAGAGGAAGAAGTCTGCGGGAGGGACATCTGAGCTATAGGCTCGCTGGAGAAATTGTGTGATGCCACGTTTAGTCTGGAAGTCCATGACAGCAAAGCCGGTGTGACTCGGCGCATTATCGTGATAAAGTTTCCATGTTACAGAGATTGCTGGACGGACACGAGCGAATCGTTTTCTGAGTCTTTCAAGTACTTCCACGTAGAATACAGCATTCATAGTCTGACCAGGCGGTACAAACTCTCTGTGAACCACCCCTTTGTGGATATGACAAGGTACCTTGAAAGGGGTTCACCATAATCTCGATCTACACTCCGTGAAAGCTTGGAGGAAACTGGGGACTGGGGCGCTGGTAGTTAAGACACACCACTACCCAACCAGCGCAGTAACATTCTCCTCCTTTACCATGTTTAGTCGGGAAGAAATCAGATTTACTACTTCCTGGACAAACCACGTACATCTTCATTACATGCATACAAATTAATCAATCAGGCAATAAGTTTGGAGCAGGTATGGCCTAAAATCTGCTCATACATTATCTATAGATCAACCTCTTATCCTAAGTATCGAAAAAAAATGGTATAAAACAGAAAAAGTTACAGCTTTCAGATACTTAAGTACAAGTAAATTGAAACTATAGGATTTTAACAGCCAGTGCTAGTGTGATTTTCTATTGTTCTTATTATTTACTTAGTATCCCTAATTAAACTTCAGACACAGCCGAATAAGGTATATAGAGGACAATACTTTCAACAAGTAACCCTTAACGACTGAGTGGCTAAAATGTGTGTTTCCTGTGCTTGTGTTCCTTCCTCCTTGTGACTCCTCGTAAGAGTACCTGTTTCATATACAAACCCGACTACAAACTCGGATCGTACACTAAACAGTATCCCCTATACCATATAAGTTTGGCGCTACGAAAGGATATTAAACTCAAAGTCAATCTAAAGGCGGATAGCATGTAGTGGCTCAGTTGTAGAGCGTTCATCTCTGGTGCATAGAGTCCCTGGTTCGATCCCAGCTCGCGCCAAATTGATTTTGTGGTGGACAAACACCGTGTGCGTGGATTTCCTCGGGATTCTCCCGTTTCCTCCCACTTTATTCATTCCACCAATTCATTTATTTCTCATCATCACAGTCTCTTTTAGCGTAGCCGGCATAACCGTGGGACGTAAAACTAAAGATTTAATTTGGTTTGATTTCAATCCATAAGTTTACATCTAACGAAGCCTCCATGATGAAAAGGAGGAGGAGGAGTACGTTTAATTGTCAGAATTTGTTTCATAAAAAATCTCTTTGAATTTTCAAAACTTGTATTCCACTTCTCAATTGTACAAGTTCTTAAGATATTAATTTGAATTATTTTAGAAGAAGAAAAAAATGCAAATTCAACTTTCCTGGAAAAGTAGTATATTCAGAACAAAACTAATTCGTTTTGTGGAACTTACATACTTGAAGAATATACCACTCAGAAAACATTTTGAAATCGTTTAATGAAGATATCACATTCCGTAAGAGAAAATTTGTAGTGTTAAAGATAGGTTTTAAAGTTCACTTCAGAAGGAAAGCATTTGAACTTTCTTCAGAAATTTAACTTGAAAACTTTAAATGTTTAATAAAACAAAACAAAACATGGATTTGTATTTTCTTAAGAAGCCACTGGTGCTGGTACATTTCACATAAGTACTATATCTAATCATTAGAATGAGTATTATTATATTTTGTTCACCAGTCGAAGTTGTAGTGATCAGGATAACATATTACATTTCTTTTTTGTTAAACAAATTATCGCATATGCTTGAGTACTGAAAGTCTCATACTTACTTTTGCTCTATTTTTAAACGTTCACTCATTATTCATTAAAAGCCAGCGCTAGGCAATTTGCTGCCCTGTTCAATGGCATCATTTGCCGCGTTCCCTGTCTTCAGAAAGAACAATTCTTAAAAGCCACGATTTCCAGTATGCTACCCCATCATGAACAACGAAGGGAAAGGAATAAGCACCCGCATTCAGAAATGCCTAAACACTACAAATACAATCTTATTTCTCTGTTTTTTCTTTAAATAATGATCTATTAAGTTAGTGAAAGATAAAGCAAATAAACCTGTTGAGGAAAGATTTTTTTTTTTTTTTTTTACAGAAATCAATATCGAGCTTCAATCTCAATATATCAGTTTGCAATTCAAGTAGAATTACCTCTTTTATATTTATTTTTTTGATTTTCCTTCTACATCTGTTAAAAATGTTTTTTTTTTTAAAAAAAACTTGTTCCTCCTTCAATGATAAGAAACTTGTTTGTGACAAAGACAAGACTAGTTTTCATATCAAGACTGTGAAACTAACTAAATGGAACAGGTGTTCGCTACTGTTCGAGAATTGAATTCTTGTATTTGACAATAATCAAGCAATTCATGCTGGAATTTGTTTGACCATTTGCTTCAGCACTGTCCATATGACTTTAACATGATTTACGAATGTAGTATTCAAGTAGAGGATGAGCTTAGTAAATTTAACTATCATCATTATGAAGTCCGTTTCCAACAGGAAATATTTATTATAAATAATATAGTTATGACAAATTCTGTCGCCCCTCGAAGCTTGCCACCCCGTGCGAATGCATGTGTTGCACATGTGGTAGAGCGGCTCTGATTAAAATATACTTGCCTCAAGAGCAAACAAAACTATCTAGTTTAACATTTCAGCAGAACGTTATTGCCTTCCTCAGTACATATCTTTTCAGAAAACTAACGTTGTTTGAAGAATTACTTGCCGAATAGCATTACTTTTCTTACTTCCAGTTCTCCACCAAAAATTAATCTTGTACTTAAATATTATTTTATATGAATATTCACCTTATATTAAGTAACTGATAAGTAATTAAAGAAACATTGCTCATCTGCCTCACTGATCAAAATTTCCAAGTCCATTAGATTCAAACACTAGAAGTGACTCTTGTACTAAAACTAGCAAAACGTTGTATTAATATTTCAAAGAGTAATATTTGGTTACCAGAATCTGATTTGGCTTTAGAATTATGTCAAGTATATATTTAATTAACTTTTCATAATATTGTTGATGGTCAAAACATCGTTAGAAGCTCGAGGCTGGGTGATTTTAGCTTTTATGTGTACTCTTCTAAGTTAATGAATTATAACTCAAAGATTATTTACAAGATTTATATGCTCAAAAACCTTGGTTTTTAGAAGAAAAATGTGCCAATTTTATAGCGTAAGTTTGGTTGCAGTGTTTCCAAAGAGAGGGAAAGTATGGAGGGAAACGTAAGAGTAAAAATTCACAAAAAAAAATACCTAACCGAATTTTAAGATTTTTTTTGGAGCTGAGACCACTGTTGCCACATGGCTCAAATAACGTCAAAAAATTTTTTGGTGTGTCTACAGCCCACAGTAAAAATGTGAAGTCGTTGGGTGCCCTACGAAAGCAGAAAGAAAAAAACATCTTCCTTCGTACACACGAAATTTTGACACTTTTTCCGCCTCAGAAGCAAAAAATCAACAGTTATGAAAGTGCCGTAGCGTCCCTAATTATTCTATTGAAACTTTCTATTATGCGTTGTGTAAGCTGAAGAGGAGGGCCGCTGATACGTTTGAATGTAGCCAATAAGAGGCAAACTATATAGGGAAAATGGGATATTTTTCAAATTTTCCCCTGAAATAGGAAATTAAACTTTTCTATGGCTGGAAACACTGCTACCAGATAGACTCAAACTATCTGTAACTTTGGTACACTATAACAAGTATTATGTCGATATCGAAGTAACGAAGCTTGTAATTATAAAAAAAAATAGATTATGGTAAACAGAAAAGTAAAAATAAAATCAAGGATTAGAACCTATATTCGACTTTTTCATGCTCACCCTAATTACTCAATTGTAATAACCTGTACTTACTTTTGTTCAGTAAGGACTTATGTTCGACTGTCATAATTTGACCGGAGTTTGTACGTATAGGTACGGATTATAAACATAAATTTTGAAAATTTCAAATTTATTGACCGGAAAGTAGGAAAATTTTAATTCCCCTAGTTGGCAACACTGATTATGAATTCAAATTACTTAAAAAAAATAGGTATCTATATGAGGTATATACGTGACAAGTCGTAAGTAGATATCTTTAAAACGAAGGAAGTTATATTGAGAAAAAACTAGAAAACTCGGAATTTGAAAATTCTCGAATTTTATATTTTTGGCTCAAATTTGAGAGGGAAATTCGACACTCAGGAAAAAAATTACCATCAGGGTAAACTGTGGTCCAATCATATTTGGAATAGAAAAGATCATCCCGGTATGTTAATTATTGTTCACATAGCAGAGGATTAAGTAAGTGTCACTATCGTAAGTGACACTTTAGCCACCCTGTCTCGAAAGGGTTAAAGAAACCACCAATGTAAAGTTTAAAATCTACTAAATTTAAAGTCACAAGTGATTATTAATCAAACCATTAATAATATAGTACATGAATTACATAAAGTTTCAACATTTATAAAATTTACGGTATGTAAGATTGTACAGTATTATACACTTCGCTTCAGCAAGCAATGTTACATTACACACATACGTTAAAGTTGTAACCAGTAACATATTGAAATAAAAAAATAAAATCTCTTCTGGCTTTTGAACACTGACATTTGCATTTTCCTTTATTTGCTCGTTAACTTTGCCTGACAAAAATGAAATTCCCTCATTTCCCTGACTTTTCAGGTCTTTCAAAAACCCTGTTCAATTAGTGTAGCTTCAAAAAGGAGTTCGTAATAAGTGTTATATTTACTTCTTGCATGTTAATATTTATGTTGTTAATGAGGAATGCATTTATGTGTAATAATAATAATAATAATAATAATAATAATAATAATAATAATAATATGCTAAACTCGAAAATATACTGGAGCCGCGGTGGCTCAGTGGTTAGTGGTTGAGCGTTCACCTCTGGTGCTTTGGGTCTCGGGTTCGATCCCAGCCCCCGCCAAGTGAACTTTGTGGTGGACGAACACCGTGTGTGTGGGTTTTTTCGGGGTTCTCCCGTTTCCTCCCACTTTCTTCATTCCATCATTTCATTCATCTCTCATCATCACCGTTTCCTTTGGCATAATCGTGGGACGTAAAACTCAAAAATTTCATTTTTTCGAAAATATACTACAGGAAAACCTGCCTTCAACGGACTCTATTAAACGGAAAACTGTCTTAAACGGAAATATTTCACGGTCCCATTAATTTTGAAGTAAAAAAAAAAAAAAAAAAACATGTAAAAGTCTCTTCATTAAATGGAAACTATGTTATGTGGACAACGGAAAGCAAAATAAACCTTTAACGGAAAATTCTGAGTTTCGGACTACAGCGTTTAGAAAACTTTTAGATATCCTGTGAAGCAAACATATACATTACATTCTTTGTGATAAATTCTTCGTTCTTTTGTTAAATCTTTCTGGACAATTTGACTTACGGAAAAATGACTCTTTGTTAGGCTAAAGTGTGTGCGGAAAGACTAGCAGCCAAGCAGCAATATATACAGAAAACCTTGTTTGACTAATGGGAAAAATATTTTTTAAAAAAATTAAAAAAGAAAAACATGCGCATATTTTATGTTCATTTTAAGTTTTTTTGTGTATTAATCCGTAGAAGAAAGAAGTACTGTAAAAAGTACGTACAGCAATATATTTTCTCAGTATGTTCGTTATAAGCATGTTTTTTTTTTTTTTTTTTTTTTTTTTTTTAAAGGAAACATCCACTTCCATTAAGCAAAAACCTGATTTTAACGGAAAAGTTTGCGAGTCCCGATCGATTCCGCTAAAGACAGGTTTCACTGTGTTTGCTTTTCGGTATAGTAATGAAGTAATATTAATTATCAAAAGGAACTTGACTAATCTTTTTTTGACGGTGGCACAGTGACTCAGTGACATAGCACTTACTTCTGGTGTGTGAGGTCCCTGGTTCAATTCCTGGCTAAGTAATTTTGTGGTGGACAACATTGTGTTCATGGGTTTTCTCGGGGTACTCTCGTTTCCTCCCACATTCTCATTCCACCATATTAACTTGTTTTAATCATTCGTCTCCCTTAGTGTTAAGGACATATACGTAGGACGTTAAGCTGAAATATTTCATTTCATTCTTTTTTTCTTTTGACGACTTGAAAATTTGAATTGGTTTTGAATGTATTTAATAGTGCAATTTTCTCTAACTTTTAAATAGTAAACTAGATAGGAGTGATTTTACACTGAATAGCTAAAAAAAAAGTCGCTAATAATGTACGAAGTTGTAAAGTACTTGCACACTTTCGCATTTTTTTTTTTTTTTTTTAAGATGGTTGGCTACAAGGCCAGATTTAGGAAGTACATCAGTCCAAGTGCACTCTCATTCGCTTCGTTGTAAACATGCACTATCTAAGTTGAGAAGCAGACTTCATTCGTGACTAAGCGGTTAGTGTACGCGTCTTTGGCGTGGGAGACCCGGGACCGATTCCCGGTGAGAGCTCACGTGGTTCAGATGTCACGTTAATCCGTAGGTTCACGCCTCATATAGCCTCGCTGCTGAACGGGACATTAAACTCAAAATTAACTCAACTCAACGAAAATGAGAAGCTAGCAGTCAAAATAGCAACACTTTCTGAAACTTTCTGCCGTTATGTTTCCGTTTGGGGCTTAAAAAAGAAAGCGGAGTTTTGCAAAAGCAATAGTTTAAGTCAATTTTCTGAAGGTTGAAGGAAAAGGATTCACCGAGAGCAGACACTTAGCATTTCCAGGGCAATTCACATCGCAGATGCCTGAAGGCATGTAAAAAGTTCGAATTTAATTCAAATGTACTGAGGGTTATTGGTTCAGAAAATCCTGGATCCGGTCCTGGTTGGGTGTATCTAGAGTTTTCAAGACATGACTAACTTCAGAACCCTTTTTCATACATTTCTGAGACATGTACATTCCAACCTACCATTTTGTGTTGCAATTATATCTTCCCTACTGTGTAGAAGTCAAATGTTAGGTGTTCAACTCATTTAATATTGTAATAAATATTATATTATTGAAGATATCTAATCTTCAGTTCTTTTAAGAATGTACAATACTCGACACGCCTGCCCAAGTAAACTTTTCAAACCCATCTATATTTTTATATGGTACAGTCACCAGCAAAAGTATCCACCTACGTAATTTCATTTTTTTTCAAAACCTCGAAATGTATGAATAAAAATTGAAGTTACTTGAAATAAGTCATGCTTATTTTAAATTAATCCAAGTATGCCTTTGTTTGTCAGTTACTGAAAAAAATTGGAATTTAGATACCTTGTTCGTTGGCGACTGCATAGTCAATTGACGATCAACTTAAAGCTAACAGTAGCAAGACTCCAATTTAGGAAGACAGACAAAATGCCGTTGGTAATGTTTACTGGCTATGCACCACCTAGGTAAACGGGTCGGATATAGCCTTTCGTGAACGTTGACTCCATGAAGCCCAGTTTGTTTATAATACGGAAAGTTTAATAGAATATATCAGCTATATACAAGTTAATGTGAAGCTATTTTACTCAAGGTGACAGTATATGAAGAGTACTACAATCATCTTAACTTACAAACGATTGAAAATATGAAAAATAGTTATACTTACGTTTTTGACTTAAAACTTGTGAACCTTAATTAGCTAGTTGGCTGTATCCCAATCAACGAGAATGTTGGAGATGTACCATCCCTTTTCACAATCCTTCAAAGTTCTAAAGCTCAACTCCGGGCATAATCTATGAACAAATATCATGATGGAATGTAGTTATCTGATAATGTTAATCCTTAAAATAATATAATAAGGATGTTAATGTTTCGGAAAATTCTTACTTGTTTAGAACACTTACAGAGCATCACTAAATATACACATTATTCGCCACTTTAAATGCAAAGTGATAATCTCAAAGTTGTACTCTAACACTTCTTTTGTTAAGACTTTTTCAACCTTTTGCTTGAACCTATTTGATATTCAAATTACTGATCTGTTCCGCGTGTACTTGTCTTGGCAATGTACTAATACAATTCAATTATCCCTAAAACGTCTTAACTAATCTAGACACTAACATGTTCACATTTGACGCATGGGTTTCCAGGTTCGATTTCTGATGGAAGAGCATTGAGCGCATTACAATGCTTTGAATTCCATCTTAACTATAAGTCCACACCTTATATAGCCGTGCTGCTGAGAAGAGACACTAAATTTCAAGAAACGAAACAAAATCTATTCTTGGTATGCCAAATTCATTTTCATAACCGTTCTCGCTATATAATACCCCTTTTAATTTCTAAGTACTACTGTTGAAACCGGAAGTGATGGTTAGATTTTTTATCACTTTTGTTTTCATGGGATGGAATGTACTTTTCAGAGGCTGAAACTATATTTTTAAAAAAAATTCCTTATCTCTTACTGTTTTGGTTTGGATTCCGACCACATGCCTGGCCACCACAAAGCCCAGACCTCACGACCTGTGATAATGCACTATGGGGATTCACAATGGGCAATTTTGCACAAAACAATACCACTGCCGAACTGACAGTTGTTGTGAAACAAGCTTTCGCTCAAGTTACACCTGCAATGCTCCGCAAAATGTCGCACAAAATTTGCCTGCGTATTATCCTTTGTCATGAGAATGACGGTCGACACACTGATGCTTTGGACACTTAATGTTTATTATCTGAATACATTTCTCCAAAGCATTGCTGTTCATGTCATTAAGTTCTTTTCGTGTGGCTATTTACGTACGTTTAGTGGTTTATGTGACTTATTTTTCACGAGAAACGAAATTTTGTGGCTTCACAGAGAAAAATCCGTTCTCCGAACAGCGGTATATAGTACAAATATACGGTATCCTCTTGCTTACTATAAAAATCAGTACGGAGCATATGTCATCCTACATTGCACTGCCCTTAGATGTTACATCATGCCGTTGCAGGATGTCTGACATCTAACAGTTTTCCGTATATCACATACATATACTTATGTTACCTTCGTCAGCTATATGTTATATACTTCCATTTGTATGTGAGATCCTGACCGCCTATATTGTTTCATACGGAAAGTACGTATACATGGAACACTTATAAAGAAAGTATTATAAAACATGCGTTTTCAGTTATACGTCTGCTGTACGTTAAGTCCAAAAACTACAGGAATTACGCATGTAACCTATCTTTTTAAGTACGCCACCTACATTTTTTTCTCAGTGTACCCTGTATTTTGGGCTGCTAAGTTCATATCAAAAAGACATTTATGGGTATTTTTTCTCTGTTTTTACTCTGACATCTGTTCAATTACAGTACATTTTGCATTTTCCATAGCTGACCAAACGTGAGTTACAGATCAAAAATTTCTTTCTATATATTTATCGAAGTTTTCCCAAATTCCTGTTAATCCGTATAATCACAACATTGTTCCCACTATGAAACAATTATGGAAAAGTAATCCCTTATGTGTAGTTGATAACATACATACTGCATTTTTTCATAAAACTAGTCGCGCGCTTCACTTGTTGTGGCCTAGAATCAGGGGAATCATTTAGGGGGGCAGGAAGGGACATTTCCCCCCTGAGTTTGAGATTTATATAGATTTTATCAATAGAATAGTAGTAAGTCAGTGAAAAACGCGAAATTTTACTTATATGAAGGAGTCTTGCCCCCCCCCCCAAGCCAAATCTGAAATGACGCTACTGCCTAGAATATTATAGTGAGAGACATTTAAATACTGTAGTTTTTATACAATGTACAATACTCCATTTATGGAGGGTTGTGAGGTAGTAAACTTACATTATTTAAAAATTTTTACGATATTACTTTAATTAGGGTTATTCAACCTGTACAAATGTCACCCTGATACATTAGGATTTCATAGCGACATAATAGCTTTCTCCTGCAAGTTTTGCAAAATTTGGTCCTCATATTGTTCAACTGCACCAATTCTTTCTTTTTTATCCTTGTAAGTATTTACTTTTGGTACGGATTTAGAATAAGAGGACACTATTTCGAATATTTGCTGGTAAAATCTATAGATTAACAAATAAAGAGTAACATCTAAGCAACTTAATTGTTATCACAATATGGTAGAAATAACCCAAATTATATGCTTATAACTAAAACAATACAGTGAAAGTATCAGAATTAATATAAGTGTCATTATGTATAATCTACCGTACAGAAAGCAATTAGACACAATATGAACTCTGTAAGACCTGATACATTATGCATTTCCCAAAGTACTTTTTTCCCACATTTACCGGTACTATAAACAGCACCCCCTTCAGTACCTTTGGCGTCCTAACGCTTGCTAGTGACTGCCTTCGCTCGCAATGAATTACGAAGTTACTGTTGAGGACTAATAAGTTGAGTAACATTGCTTGTAAATAGCGCCCGCAGCAGTGTCATCGGCTCCCTAACCCTCGGTGCCAATTTTCACCCTTTGGGCTCTAATAATTTCCCTCGCGCGAGTATGTTTAATAAAATAGAACATCGCCAATATTTTGGAGGGTTTTGTGCTGTTACGATTTTATTTTGTGCATATCGCAATATTATATAGCTATTGTTTTACGCTCTGCTCTTGTTAATCTGTGCGTGAGAGATACGAAATAAATCTTTGCAGGTGCAGCTACCGAATATAACTTTTAAAGTTGTTAGCATACATTAAAAACACACTTTCATAAGTCATTTTATACTTTCTCTTTACTATCAAGCTGACGTTTTTTTTTTTTTTTTTTTTAATCTTTATTATAACTGGTAAGTCAAATTAGGTGCTGCAGAGTAGGATCAGAAATGTTGAACATGCTCTTTGTACCATAAAGTAGGTACAATATTTTCAGGTTTAAAAACGTTAAAATATTGTCATTTATCAGGAGATTTACTGCCACTACCTTAGAAGGTGTTTCTCAAGAATGAAATTCCATTCTTTGGTACAGATTCACTTTACGAGAGCTTCAATATTTTGGAAATAAGTCTGCATCCGAACATATGCTATAAAAACTATTGTAAGAAACACAAAGTAACATGTGCTAGGTGGCCGCTAAACTGCACAAAAAACACTAGGTTCGGTTATTTCCTTTCATAATACATTAACTGCAATTACATTTGCACCACCACTACCGTGTTGTCAATTCAATAACTGTTTTCAAATTTTCTTAAGATTTTTGTACATTTACAAAACTTTCTACTCAATTTCAGTACTTCGTGCTTCCCCACAAAACGTAATAACTCCTGTTCCTCATCAATATACGTATGACATAAAACTGAAGATCTAAATGACACATTAAACTGCCTTCTTACTATAAGAGAACTAGTTCAATCATTACACCCTAATATGCCTGCAAGCCAGTCAGCCTACACATTAAAAAAATGAAATGAAATCTTTAAGTTTTACGTCCCACGATTATGCCGGTTAGGCTAAAGGAGACGGTGATAACGAAAGATGAGTGAAATGGTGGAATGAAGAAAGTGGGAGGAAACGGGAGAACCCTGAGAAAACCCACGAGCACTGTGTTTGTCCACCACAAAGTCCACACGGCGGGAGCTGGGATCGAACCAGGGCCCTCAAGCAACGGAGGTGAACGATCTACCACTGAGCCACCGCGTCCCCATGCACTTAAAATAGTACTATAAGATGCCTCTATTAACATTTCAAGACAGCACATTAAACTTTGTATACTTTGTGTTGATCTCACGAAAAATAACCGGTTCACTATGTCTTTCCTGTAAATTTTACGTATTTTTCATGAAATGAAATGAATTTAAGTTTTACGTCCCACGATTTTGCCATCTAGGCTAAAGGAGACGGTGATGATGAAAATGAATGAAATGGTGGTATGAAGAAAGTGGAAGGAAACGAGAAAGTCCCAAGAAAACCCAAGCACACGATGTTTCTCCACCACAAAGTTCACTTGGAGCGAGCTAGGATCAAACTAAGAACTCCATGTACCAGGGGCGTCATTTCAGACTTCGCTTGAGGGGGGCAAGAGCACTACCGACATAAGACTTTCGCGTTTTATACTAGTATATTAGTAGAAAATAGATTAAAATATATGTATTCCTCATATCTTAGGGAGCAATTGCCCCCTGCCCCCCTAAATGACGCCCCTGCCATGTACCAAAGGTGAACTCTCTGCCACTGAGCCCCGCATTTTTCATATTTCTGCACCTATTGTTTGGCACTTAACCTATGAACGTAATCGAAACTAAAGTAAACTAGCAGAACCTAACCTAAACGGATGCACATTTAACGACTCTAACCTAATCTAACCTAAATTAACCTACCTTACCTTAAGCTTACCTAAGTCCTAAAATGCTGGATATACTCTGCGGTATACAAGGTGGAATGTCGTTTATGTGAAGAAAGTGATCGTTTTTTTTTTTTTTTTTTTTTAAGTACGTAAAATCCTTCTTTATTTGTTGTCTAGGTTTCTGGTTCTACCACGATGAGGTACTGGAACGAAGTGCAAATCAAAAGTTAATTTGATGAAGTGCACACTATTTATACTATCTAGTATGCACTTCAATTGTATATTTCGAGTATGCATGCACAAAGTGTCACTTCACACTTTTAGAAATGGCCCTGGTTCCAGTCTTG
This sequence comes from Thermobia domestica, assembly GCF_964235325.1. Lineage (NCBI taxonomy): Eukaryota > Metazoa > Arthropoda > Insecta > Zygentoma > Lepismatidae > Thermobia > Thermobia domestica. The sequence continues at coordinate 162,256,675 of NC_137470.1, read as the reverse complement.
TCCTCTTTGACATATCTGGCTGCCGTTTTATATTATACACATTTTCGTGTTTGAATTGTGCAAATACTTTTGATCAAACTATAAGCATGTTTGGGCATTTTCACTTTATTATGTATACGTTGCATTTGCTAAGAAAAAAATGTTAAACAGTCCTTATTTTCTAATGACAACATTTCTTGATTTTCATTTGGATAATTGTTATTTTTTACATGCCTCATTATAAGCGACTCTATTATGTCACATATATCACAAAAGTAAATAACTGAAACCTGGAATTTTGAACGGTTACTATAAGTAGCATACATTTCTTACATCTTTGATTTACAGCTCCACACCAGGATTCACTGATTCACTAGTGAGCTAAATCACGTAATCGTATCACTTGTAATTGTACCTGTTAGTTTCAAGTACGGTTCTTTTAAAATATACATTGTTTGTTTGTTGGGCAAGATTTTACTTTAGGTAATTCATTTAATGGTTCGACTCGTTAAGGCACCTGGAACCAAACCGGAAACCAAACCTAACCTATCCTAATTTTTCACTACTGATCATTTATCTCCTGCAATAGCTATGACTATTAACTACCGAAAATGTTATTATAATAAATGAATTACCTAACATAAAGTCTTGCCGTTTGTTGAATTTTAGCATCCGTTTATGGCACCGAGGCATATGAAACGTACATTTACAGTTTAAGGTCTCCCATCGGAACCAAACCAGGGACCCATCAATCAAACGTGTACTTAATTGGCACTAGACAAGCGGGGAGGGCAAAAATAAGGGATATTTTTGGATTTGGGGATCCAAAATGAAGCTCAAACCAGAATGTTTACAGGAGAAATGAGTTGAAGTTACGAAAATGTAATTACTAAGTGAAGGTAAGTACTAAGTTAACTGAAGGAACAAAGAAGTACAGAAATTCTTGTAAAAAGAGTACGAATTTTGACTAAAAAATGCTTGTCCCCCAATTCCAAAAATATGCCAAACAAATATTCTTCTAACTCAAGCAAGTAAATTATAGGCCTACTTTGCCATATTTACCGACTTATGTAAACAACTGACAGACAGTAGTTTATTTGTTTACATGTCAATCTAAATACTGAAAGGATCATATCGCATATTAAGCTTCTAGAACAGCTCCACGACATCTTTATTGCAAAAAATCATGAAAAGATGTGCATTTGCTGTCATACGCAACAGAAATATAATCTGCATTTAACTTACCACTATTATTAATACCACACTAGAATGACTATATTTTTTGTTATCTAAAGATTTGAATCAACCAGTTGCATTGTTATTTATTGAACAAATTTTTAAGATCTTACTGTCTTTGTTTAATTTTATACCAGGGTTAAATATATCATTTCATCGAGAAGTTTTACTCACCCATTAAACAGTTGCTCATAACGAGCACACTTCCACAGGCTAATCAGCAAGTTAGTTCTGACAGCACAGAAAAATGCTCCGATAATTTCTCCTCTGAGCAAATATGCATGAATCGCATATTTCATGCAAATTTATAATAGTCCATCAAATTTAACACAAAAATCGGGTTAACTGCTGTAGATGTCAACTCTAAAATACAATATTTACGGAGGAATGAACAGAATCAGACGAAAGGTAGGCATAAGAATTACAAATATAATGAAGGTAATCAGTGTAGAGTGATTACTTACAGAGAAGATCGAAGCTAAATTCTGTACTATATGAGTTTCCGCATTGATTTAACATAGGTAAACAGAGAATAGTGTATAATATGACAGTGTTTCAAACCCACTGTCTTAATAACTGACTGCTGGAATAAAAGAGGGAAATACGAAATGCAGAGCGTAAACTAATAAGAGGAGTGTTGCATCTGAACCAAATGTGATGAAATGGGGCAAAATTTTGGGTGCTATCCTATTTTATGGGGGCATAAATTAGTAAAATCCACGGAAGAAATGTGTTATTTGATTTCACTAAAAGATTGTACAAGTAATCAAAATGTTTCGGGATCTTACATCTTATATATATAATAAGGTAGAAATAAAATTTTAAAGTGTGATGTTTACTAAGTAAGACTTTCTCTCTCTGTAAGACTCTAATTAAGTGTAGAGCGTTGTTTACTCTCTGAAAGAAAGACATGAGTGAAGTTCTATTTGAAGGCAGTGTACAAGGTGTCCATAGAAATGTCGCAAAGCTGTAACATACACAAAGCATGTGTTTTATATAATAGAAAGTGTTTTTCCACTATCCTCGTTTAAGCATATACCCACGGTCACTGACGCGCCCGCTCCGTACGGACGCACCTCGTCGTTACTTCTCAGGTCCCCTGCTGCGTTCCTGCCATGACTCATTTATATAGTATTTGTGCTTTTTAGTGGCCACGAGTACAGATTAACAGTGGCTAGCGCCACAATTTCCCCTGGCGGTAGAAAGTTGACCTAATAGTTTTTCTGCGTAACTCGCTTCCGCATGCTCTCATGAGCAGATTTACTGAATTTCAATGTAATGCGTTGGTCACAGCTCGCGCTAGACCGCCGCGAATAGCAGCACTTTAATTGTAACTACATTGTATAAAGTTAACAAAGAAAGTTCTGTTGCTTTTTCTCTCACCATCTTCAAACATCGATATGTCACCTAAGACGTACCTGCAAGATCAAATAGAGTCCCCTTCAGCATCGATAAAATTCTACCAACGTTCTAGAAGGCCATGGATTCCATCACGGTAGAACTTCTTGGGCCGTGAAGAGAAGAAGGTATCAATTGCATTTTGCATCTTCACTAGGGATTTGAACTGGCATTTTCTAAGGTGATTGTCCAAGGAATGGAACAGGTGATAATCGGACGCTGCAATATTTTGGGGGAAATGGCGGAATCAATAGTGTTTCCTATCTAAGGTGTAAATTGGTGTCTCGGCTCATCGTAGCCAAGTAGGGCTTAGCGTTGACCTGTAACAAGAGAACACCTTTGCGATTCAGAAGTGCTGGCTCCACAGTTTGAATTTTTCTTGAACACGGCTCAATTGCTGACAGTACACAGCTGTATTGACGCTCTGACCAGCCGGTAGCAGTTTCCGATGCACGATGCCGTGAGCAGTCCTCCAAACAAATAGGAGGAGCTTCTTCTGGTGCAGTTCTGGTTTCGGCTATTTTGGAACCGGTTCACGGGACGCTAACCAATGATGATGGCGCCGTGGAGCTTTGTACAGAACGCAATTCTGATCACATGTCAACAACCTGTCCAGAAATGGCTCCTTTCTCAGACGAGACAGCAAAGAAACACAGGTGTCTACTCGCGTTGTTTTCTGGCCCGGTGTCAAATCATCTGGGACACATCGACCCAACTTGTAGTGCTTCCCAAGATGATGGAGATGCTGCCGAATGGTTTCTCCACTCACACTAAATTGTAGCCTCAGTTCTTCACATGTCTGGTCAGTGTTCGCCTCAATTGCTGCCTGCAGATCTTCATTTCGTACATGTGTTGGTCTTCCAGTACGTGATGCGTCTTCGAGTGTTTCGTGCCGTCCATAACTTGTTAAACCACCGTTGCACTGTCCGCGTAGTCACGACACCCTCACCAAAGGCCTGGCATATCTTCCGCCCCCTGGAGCGGCATTTGACCCCAGTTTGAACTCGTAAAGCATACAAGCCCTTATGACGCTCTGTGGAGGTCCCATGTTCACTCTGTCCTTACACAAGTTCACGGTGTAACTGAACTGCCACAACCAGGTAGTATGTTGGATATACCCACATCAACAACCGATTTTCGTCTTATCTCCATTCGCATTCAACTCACGGTGTGAGGATCGATGAAACACAGACCTCCACAATAAGCGACAGAACTTTCTTGGTTCACTTCTCATGTAATCTCGGTATTGAAAAGAGAAACTAAACTTAAAATATCAAACAAGCCGCAAGTCTAGAAGGATCCAAATTTACTCAACTCCTATGATTACTCCCCTTCCTCCAACTTACCACGATAATTCTTACCTCCAGGGCGCTGCAAATTATAACAAATTAAAGTTTATGTATTTTTCTATATTTATGAAATACATAATTTGAAAACTTATTTTTCGAAATCTTAGTTTCCTCCACTTTCCTTATTTTATGACAGTTTCAATTACAAGTGTAACATTTGTAAGCTTGTATTTACAATGCTATTTTCAAACCAGATCAATTTCAAATGTAATGCAAGAATTATTCATCCATTTTCTTCATTGATGAGTTAGAGTTTAGCGTCCAGTTCATCACCGAGGCTATGTAAGACGTAAATCTACTACCTAACGTGGAGTCCGAACCGTATGAGCTACCGCCGGGACCCAAACCCTCGTTTCCCAGACCGAAGAATATATTCCACAAGGTAGTTCACCGCTTCCCATATTGTTTCAGAAAATATACATAAACATATCGTACAGTATGTGTTATTAAACTTCAATATTGTAAACTATATTAATTGTTATCTATATATTAAAATGCTAGGTTTATATGTTTCAATAGACAGCGTTCTTAGTGACTTTAATGCAGTTTTTATAGACTAACAGGAAACAAATTGCGTTTATTGACTTAAAAGAATGCACAGTCATCAGTTTTAACTTTGTACTTTGATGTGTGTATGTAATAGCGACCTTAATCGAGTTCTTTCAAACTGACTTGTGGTGCTTCTGCTAGCTACCTAATAGGCAACCCACCATACGTTGAAACTGTGCGGGTTATCCGTAAAATTAAGGGGTAATTCGTGCTAAAATGGATAGAGATAAGGAAAGACCAAGACTTCGTGGTGAAAGAACAGCCAGGGTCAATTTCAGTAGCTATGAAGAAATGCTGGACTTTCAATTATGAAAAGCGGGAAATAAATCCCCTGTAAATATAGAAAACCCTGATGTGGAACTCACGGAGGAAGATAAATAGAGAAAGTACGAAGAAGCACTGAAATTTGTCGATGTAACCTTGGACGCAAGCAAAGTAGGCAGATTGAAGATCGAATCGTTAAAGAAGAAATTTGCTGAGTGACTAGCTTACCAATCCCGTTTAAAAGGCATTATTGCGTGCCAAAAAGAGCAGATTGAAGACCTGAAACAAGAAAATCGCAAATTAAGGGGAAGAGAACTGTAAATTGAAGGACACTCCAAAGCAAACTGAAAAACAGGATGTACTTTTTCCAGCTCTGTCGTACGCCGGAGCAGTCAAAAAGGAAGATTCAACCAGAGGGAAAACCATTAAAGATTCCCTGAAAAAACAACGTCCACTCATATTTCTAAAAGGTGCTAATAAGGATCTCGACGCGAAAAAGATCCAGCAAAAATTGGGAACAACATTCAACCCGGCCAAAGAGAAGGTTAAAATAATGGCTACAAAAGCAGCAGGTAAAACGCTAATTATTGAAACGGCAACAAAGGAAGATTTGGAGAAACTTCAATCCAACCAACAATTGAAGAAAGACTCCGTCATGGGAAAAAGAAAAAAAGGAAAACCCCCAAGATTTCGTCATGGAAAAAAAAGAAATAAAAGGAAAACCTGCAACTGATAATATGTAACATTCCCTCGTAAAATTCAGATGAGTTTCTTCTTGAAACACTCAGAAAACAAAATCTGGAGGATACTGACAAGGAGCAAGCCGAGAGAGAAATCAAAATGAAGTTCAGGGCTGGCCCCAAAAATACAGCCAGATGTCGCCTGGTTATTTCACCAGATGTCATCAACGTCTTGTGTGACATCATTGTGATCAAGGTCATCATGCTGACGACTGAACAAAGAGTGTTTCTTGTGGAGCGTGTGTTCTGCAATGGCGACAAGTTTACCTCAGCAGTAGAAGCTGCATTTGCGTTCACCCGACTTGACTCCACCGGATTACTTTCTATGGGTTACGTTGAAGGGAAAGGCCTATGAAGGCAATCCACACACCATACAAGAACTCCAAGCTGCACTGAAACGTCACATTCGGAACATCACTCCCGATGTTCTGCACAACGTCTTCAAAAACATGCAGAAACGTGTGCAACTGTGTGCACAAAGGGATCGCTTCCACCATCTCTTATAACTTTCATGACATTAAAGTTTATCTTCAAGTTAATTTTAATTGTTTAAAGTCGTTTATGGAAAATAAAATACCGGAAGTTATGAACTGCATAGTTACTTTCTGAACACCCGTATATATATATATAGTGTTGTAAGTGTGTGTATAAGTGAATTTATCAATCAACTGTTGGTCCAACTCCCTGAATTTCCCTGTAAAGTGCCACATGGTTCTAAAGTCATCACTCTTTCTGTCAGATTAGTATTTTTTCCTCATGCCTAATGACCATTTTTTCCATATTTACAATGTAAGCCATACACTGATTTCCATTACTTTTAATGGTCTTTTTTTCCTTCAGTATTAAGTTGTTAACCTCTACCAATATAAGCTAAGGTGTGTACTCACAAAAATGATTTTCACTTTGCTCACGTTCTCTATTTTGTCACGGCATATTCTGCGTTTTTTCTCACGTATAAGCATGAAATAAAACATCGTGGCACGTGTTATCGGGAACACAAGAAGTCGTGGGGGCCGCGGTGGCTCAGTGGTAGAGCGATCAATTCTGGGGTGCATGGGACCCTTGGTTCAATCCTAACTCCTCCCAAGTGAACTTTGTGGTGGACAAATAGAGTGTGAGGGGGTTTTCTCAGGGTTCTCCCGTTTCCCCCACTTTCTTAATTCCACCATTTAATTAATTTCTCATCATCACAGTCCCCTTTAACCTAACCGGCATAATCGTGGGACGTAAAACTTAAGATTTATTTTTTTTTTTTACAAGAAGCCGTCGTGCCAGAGATATTTAACCTTTCCGACTTTCCGCTGAGGCATTCCGTGTTCACTACTATCTAGGCTTACCTTTTGCCTACTTTGAATACACCTTGAATTCAGAGCTTATTTGCGAGTTATGTTAGGAGCATTTCTGGGAACTATGTACTTCGTAGGGAATCCCTTGTACACCCATTACACATTGATGAAATATGTATTTTCGGATTAGGTGCGTATGATCTCCTTTACGCTGATATGACCCACCCCTCCACGTTTTAGTGAATTCAAAACAGCGCGTGTTGACATTTAGCTTTTCGATAATTTTGGACAGCCCTGGCTGTGGAATTATGCATTTTCCCTGGCAGGTTCATATGAAACTTTTTCTCTTATTTTGATGTGAGGGATCACTTCTTACAATTTGCCAGTATAGTTCATTAACACCCTGTATATGTATGTATATACATAACTTTACTTATTTATTTATTTATTTATTTTGATCAAATTTTTAAACTTTATTATATGTAACAACTACCGATAAAGGATCCAACAATCAGTCGCGGCTTCACAAAGGGTCATTACTAAATACACGTTTATGCGGCAGGATCACTCGGAAATGGAGAAGCATATGGGAATCTATAATGCAGAAACTCCCACATAGGACATTTCTAGTGCAATAAATTAATTTATTTTGTAATGCATAATAAGCGCGATAGGGAAATAAATTTTCCGTGCATAAGTTGGATGCTGTTGTAGACCCCGGCCTATTCACCCTAGACGTTAATCCAGACCTGATAGAAATTAAATCAAATCTTTAAGTTTTACGTCCCACTATTATGCCTGTTAGGCTAAAGGAGACGGCGATGATGAGAAATGAATGAAATGGCGGAATGAAGAAGGTGGGAGGAAACGGGAGAGCCCCGAGGAAACCATGCTCATGGTGTTTGTCCACCACAAGTTTACTTGGTGCGAGCTGGGATCGAACCAAAAACCACAGGCACCAGAGTTGAACGCTCTACCACTGAGCCACCGCAGCTCCCAGACCTAATAGTGTTGCACAAAATATACATCTAGTAGGGATGAACCTTATTCACCAAGAATGTAGCTACTAGAATCTTACTAATCCGGACTAGATGCGACCAGATCCTGTTAGGATGACCGAAAGACCTGATTAAACGGAATTTTCCTTAAAAAAAAAAAAAAAAAAAAAAGCACGTAGCACAAGCTTGAGATGGGTACTATTATAATTTTAACTTAAGCCTCGTTTAAGGTTTCGTTATTTCTTTAGAGCTCCTCCGTGGCTAAGCGGTTGGCGTGCGCACCTTTGGCGCGGGGGGCCCTGATTCAATTGCCGGCGGGGGCTCGTGTGGTTCGGATTCCGCATTGATCAGTGGGTCCACGTCTCATATAGTCTCGCTGCTGAACGGGACGTTAAACTCAAAATCAATTCAACGTTATTTATTTATTTACTTTCTGCAGGCTTCTGTTGCCTAAACTCTCTTTGCTAATCATTTTGCTTAAAATAATCTTCAATTACTTTCCGTTTATTATTATTATTATCATTGTTATTATTATTATTATTATTATTATTATTATTATTATTATTATTATTATTATTATTATTATTATTATTATTATTATTATTATTATTATTCGGTTAGAAATTGTTTGTTTTCGCACTCTTAGTTGATTTATGGTTTTAGGTAGTGATTCTTCTACAAGAATATGACACAAATGTAGGAGTTTTTGCTCCACAGTCAAAGTCACTTTCTCCTGTTTAATTGCCATTTCCACACAAGAATGCTCGCACAGAACGGTGAGTGACAACAAGAAAACAGAGCCGTAACAGACTCACGGTTAATGCGATAGGAGAATCAACTGACAAGTGAAACGACGGAAACAAAAAGAAACGAAAGAGATTTTCTGAGAGCAGCTGTAGGGAGTAAGTCACATCTTGGAGAACTGGGTATTGTGCGCCAACTTCTTTGTTCGCACTTTCTTTTCGTAGCCAGCTGAGGGTGTCAAAAATTACGTAGTATAGAAGAAAATCCTACGTTTTTAACTATATTTTTGATCTTGTCCGGATTAACCGGATGCCCAGACTAGCTTCCTGAGGTCGAGTTAGCTGGGCTCTACTGTGTACATAACAGATTCTTACTGCTTATAGAATTAATGTTTCGTTCACATAATAATTCATTTCTGACAATGAATAGAAGTGTTTGGAATTCAAAAATGCGCTGAACGAAAATGATTCTGCCACAGAATACATGTTCCATTTGATTTGATCTTCAGTTTAGCGTCTCTTTCAGCAGCGAGGCTATATGAGACGTGAACCTACAGCTTTACGTGCAATCTGAACTAAATAAGCTCCTGCCGGGGATTGAACTTCGGTTTATCATGCCAAAGGCATCTACGTTAGCCACTTAGCCATAGGGGAGCTCTACAGAATAGTTTAGAAAATGAAAACGAAATCTTTAAATTTTACGTCTCACAGTAATGCCGACTAGGCTAAAGCAGACGGTGATGATGAGAAGTGAAGGCAATGGTGGAATGAGTAAAGGGGAAGGAAACGGGAGAACCCCGAGAAAACCCACACACTCAGTGTTTGTACACCACAAAAAACACTTGGCGCGAGCTGAGATCGAACCACGGACCCCACACACCAGAGGTGAACGCTCTACCACAGAACCACCGTGCCCCCAGAATATTTTAGATTTTAAAGTTTGGTGAAATATAATCACATGTATACAGGGTGTTTCAAAACAATACCGACAACGTTGGGAGGTGATTCCTGATACCAAAATATGACAAAAAGTATAGAGCAATCTGAGTGAACAAATCCTTCCTTTCGGAGTTACAGGCTGCAGAAAACATGAAAAAATGAACTTTAAAAGTCCGTAGCTCCAATATTATGGGACCAATCGTAGTTGGGTCAAAACTTCACTTAAGATCTAGTATGTGCCTTATCCAACAATACATATTTCAGAATCTTGTGGTACTCAGGTAGCATTTTTTATAGAGAAAGTTTGGCTAAGGGCATATAATTTGAAGTACTCATAAAATATCTCTGTAAAAACTGTTGCAGAAGTACCGCAGGATTCTGAAGCATGGATATTTGGATAGTGCATATACTAGTTCCTAAGTGAAGTATTGATCCGACTACGGTAGACCCCATAGTTTTGGAGCTAGGGACCTTTAAATTTCATTTTTTTTTCATGTTTTCGGCAGCCTATAACTCCGAAAGGAAGCATTTGTGCACACAGGTTGGTCTATACTTTTTGTCTTATCTTGGTGTCAGGAATCACCTCCCAAACGTTGTCGGTGTTATTTTTAACACCCTGTATATTTCTAATGAGATAGGAACATACAGTGACTCACATTAATATTCGGACACTTGCATTTTGTTAAAAGTAGGAAGGATTATGAAATAAATGAGAGCCGTGTGAGTAAAAAAAATGAGGTATTTAGATATTCATATATGCTTACAGAAAGAAAAAAAAAAGATAAAATTACGGTGTCTTGAACGAAAGAAGCAGAAATAACTTACAAATACTGATGACACTGTGTATTTGCAACGTCACTTTAATATTCGGACACCTACTACATAGATATTGGTTTCTGTTGTTTCTTGGTCACAAACGTTTCGCTAGTACTCTGTGGGAAACCCACGACGTTTCATGACTTCCTGTAAACGGTTGGACATGCTTCCAACAAGTTTGTTGGTAGAATGGGGCGATATGTCATCTCAACTGTCGTGCGGAGAGCTCTTTTCAAATCGTCTCGTGACGTTACTTGTACCCGTTTGACCTTACGCTGTAGCTCATACCAGATATGCTCTATAAGGTTAAGGTTGGAACTCTGCGGTAGTGTTTAAAGCAGTTTCGGACAACTATACAGCAACTATTCGTGCACCACATGCTTATGTTTCGGGTCATTATCCTGGTAAATTTTAAACATACCCCTAATTCCTCATTTTTCAGGACTTCAGTCGAGATTTTGCCGGAGAGTATTGAAATAAACCTCCTTTGTCATAATTCCTTCAACAAACCAGTTCTCGCACTCCCGAAATACACGCAAAATCTCGCAAAAATACACTCCCAAATTATCACATTTCCTCCTCCATGCTTTACGGTAGGTTGAAGATTTGCAGGATCTAACTAACTCTGTTTGTGGCTTATTCCACACAATTACCTTGCCATAGGACTCATGCAGATTGAAATTTGATTCGCCCGTGAATAACACCCCATTACACCAAGTTACGGGCTTCTCAATATGAATTTTAGGTAACTTTTTTTTTTACCTTTGTTAATTTTATTAATAAAAGTGTTTTTCCTAGATATTCTCCCATTAAACCCTTCCCTTCACAACACTCGCTGCACAGTTTCTGGATGCACCGTTTTCCCTGTTTCTTCATTCATCTCTACTGTTCACTTCGGTGCACTTATTCTGGAATTTGTCTTCATTTTCCAAATCAATTTGCATTTCTCTCCATCATTCAGTTTCACAGGTCGACCTTTCTGAGTTACTGACTCGATTCAAGCCTCTCTATTAAATCTTTGTACAATGCCATAAACGGTGCTTTTGCAAATATTGAGTAGATATTCAACTTCTCTATACGATACACCTTTCGCATGGTGAAAAATCATAACTCCCGTTGCTTAAACGTTGTATTCGGTCCCTTCCGCCCCATTTTCCTTTTATGTTTTCTCACGGTCACACTAACCACTCGTAAACTAAGTAGATACACATGTCCTGTCCAGAGTTGGCGTAGGTCAACGAAAACTTGACCCACGACCCACCGACCCACCACCCACCGTGACCCACGACCCACTGACCCACCACCCATCGTGACCCACTCTGACTCACCACCCACGATGACCCACTGTGACCCACCATGACCCATCACCCACCGTGACCCACCACCTACCATGAACCTTTGTCATCCACTGTGACCTACTCTGACTCACCAAAATCTATCGTCATCAACTCTGAACACGATCCACGGCTTCTTCTGTACTGACTAAAGAGTTTACACTTGTAATAAAACAAGGCTGTGAAATTGTCACTAATCAGAGTTTGAATTTCTAGTCAATCGCTCAAGCACCACTCTGTTACAATAACGGTGGATCTGACATTTACGATATAATATGGTAAAGTGTTTGTCAGTGAGGAAATTGAAACGCCCCGAGGTGGGGAGGGAGAATTAGTATGTGCCAGTGTTGAGCAAAATCAATTGAAATCAATTGCAATTGATCAATCAATTGAGAGTAATTGCTCTGAAAATCAATTGCAATTGATTTTAATTGCAATTAATTTCAATTTGTAATTGACAATTAATTTCAATTGCAATTGAATTCAATCATAAAATTTGCAATTAAATTTTCGTCAATTGTTAATTGTTAATTGGTCACCAGGCAATTGAAACTTTTAATTGTTAATTGTCAATTGCAAAGGGTGCAATTGAAACATTCAATTGTTAATTGCAATTGACAATTGAAACTTGTAATTGTTAATTTTAATTGTTAATTGCAATTGAAATCAGCAATTAAAACTGAAGATAAGAAGATGTGTGTATATTGTATTGTCCACTTGTTACTGTTTTACATATTTCAAATAAGGTACTTATAAGAAATGCTGGATACCTACCATCCCTTTCCCCGCTGGGAAGAAAGCCGTGAAACTAAGTATTTTTTAAATATATTATGTTTATGGTTCTATCCCCCTCGAAAGAACTCTATATGCCCATCATGCATACAATAGGAATGAGCACGAGCGAGTTCGAGCGAGTTTTCTTTAAAACTCGACTCGACTCGAAGCAGACATCTTTGAGTTTGACTCGAGATATCGGCTCGAAAAATTTCCTTCAACTCGACTCGAATTCGGATCGAGTTTCCAGTCGAGTCGAGCCAATTCGAGCTAAATCCGTTGTGTAGTTCCAAGTACTACTATCTTCAAGTATCCTACATAGACGATATAATTATCAATGATACTACTACTACTACTATAACTAATTATTATTATAACACCGTGTACCTGTATAAACATGGAATATAGGCGGTTTGTATCGGAATACTAAAAATTAGTTAACTGTCGATCTCGGTAGTCAAGAAATCTTCAGGAGGCAAGGACATCGGTCACGAGGTTCTTGGCTTGAGTTCAGGAGGAGCAAGTATTCGGGCTCGAGCCAAAAATTGTTAGAAGTTATGGGACTCCAGCCAAACATGTTTAAAACTGCTCAACCCGGGTTTAGGGTTGTCAACAACTCAAGCGGCTCGCTCACAGCTCATTCACTTATCGAGCCGAAACGAGAAGTGAGCCGAGCCAACAGCTCATCCAACCGAGCCAGCTCGAGCCGAACCGAACCGAGCTGATTGCTTACCCCAACCGAGCCGGTTCGAGCCATTGGCTCAGTTAAGCTAACTCGAACCCAGCCTATGGAATCGTTTCAACGGAGCTGGTTCGAGTCATTGGCTCCAATCGAGCCGAGTCGATAACTCGCCTTTACCGAGCCAGTTCAAGCCATTGGCTCAATTGAGCCCAGTCGATGGGTAATCCCAACCAAGCCAGCTCAAGCTGTACGCTCAGTTGAACCGAGCCGGGCTGGTTGACATCACTATTCCGGTTGGGCTTCTACTTTGGCTAAAAAATTAGACCGTGCAGTTCTCAGCCTTGATGGTAAGAACTACAAAAATGATATGAAATCTTTAGTTTTACGTCCCACGCTATGCCGGTTAGGCTAAAGGAGACGGTGATGATGGGAAATGAATGACATGAAGAAAGTGGGAGGAAACGGGAGAACCCCGAGAAAATCCACGAGCACGGTGTTTGTCCACCACAAAGTCCAAACTGCGCGAGCTGGGATCGAACCAGGGACCTCAAGCACCGGAGGTGAACGTTCTACCACTGACCCACCGCGCCCTCTGGTAAGAACTACAGTATATACTTATATTGGTGCTCACGGCGTCATTAACTTGTTCAACCACCAACGAATTTCGAGGTACTTTTTTTGCATCTTTTGTGCGTGTTTTGTGTCGCTTTGTGCGCCTATTCCCACATTTTGTGCATCACCGGAAGTGGATCAAAATGGGCCTACAAATATGACGGAACAAATTATTGCTCTTCCGCCACTAATGAATTTCGAGGTCGTTTCCTTCACATCATTTTGTACCGTTTTGTGCGTCTACTTCCGTTTTGTGCGTCACCAGAAGTGGGTCAAAATGGGCTTCCAAGATGGGACGAAAATGACCAAGAGTTCCGCTACTATCGAATTTGGAGGTCGTTAATTTCACACCGCGTACCCTTTTGTGCACCTATTTCGACGTTTTGTGCGTCACTGGAAGACGGTCACAATGGGCCTCGAAGGTGGGACGAAAATGACTCACTTCTCCGCCACTACCGAATTTTGAGGTCCTTCCTTTTGCATCGACTACTGAATTTTCGTGCTGTTTCGTGCCCCCATTTCCACGTTTAGCGCGTCGCCAGAAGTGTGTCAAAATGGGCCTCCAAAGTGTGACCAAAATGACCCATTGTTCCGACACTATCGAATTTCCAGGTCGTTTCTTTTGCATCGTTTAGTGCCTATTTTTTTAAAAAAGTTTTCTGTACCTACTTCCTCGTCTTGTGCGTCACCGGAAGTGAGTTAAACAGGCCTTTAAAGTGGGAGTTAAATGGCTCACTGTTCCGCCACTATCGAATTTCGGGGTCGGTTCTTTCGCATCGTTTAGTGCCTGTTTTGTACGTTTTGTGCGTCACCAGAAGTGTGTCAAAATGGGCTTCCAAAGTGTGACGAAAATGACCCACTTCTCCGTCACTACCGAATTTCGTGGTCCTTCCTTTCGCATCGACTAGTGAATGTTCCGTGCCGTTTCGTGCCCTTATTTCCACGTTTTGCGCGTCACCAGAAGTGTGTCAAAATGGGCCTCCAAAGTGTGACGAAAATGACTCACTCCTTCGCCACTACCGAATTTCGAGGTCCTTCCTTTCGCATTGACTAGTGCCTGTTTTGTTACGTTTTGTGCCCCTATTTCCACGTTTTGTTCGTCACTAGAAGTGTGTCAAGATGAGCCTCCAAGGTGTGACGAAAATGACCCACTGTTCCGACACTATCGAATTTCTAGATCGTTACTTTCACATCGTTTAGTGCCTTTTTTAAGTTTTCTGCGCCTATTTCTCGTCTTGTGCATCACCCGAGGTGAGTTAAACGGGGTTTTAAAGTGGGAGTTGAATGGCTCACTGTTCCGCCACTATCGAATTTCGGGGTTGGTTCCTTCGCATCGTTTAGTGTGTATTTTGTACCGTTCTGTTCGCCTACTTCCACGTTTTGAGCATCACCAGAAATGCCTCAAAATGGTCCATCAATGTGTGAGGAAATAGAGCCATTGTTCCGCCACTATCGAATTTGGAGGTCGTTTCTTTCGCATCGTATAATGCCTGCCTTGTACTGTTTTGTGCTCCTATTTCCACTTTAGTGCGACAACGAAAATGGGTCAAAATGGCCTACAAGTATAGCGAAATAACTTAATGCTGTTCCGTCACCATCGAATGTCGAGGTCGTTTTCTTCACATTTTATTTATTTATTTATTTATTTTTTTTTTTTGCATGATTTGTGTCGCTTTGTGCATCAGTGGGAGAGGGTCAAAATGGACCTTGAAAGTGGAATGGACATGTCTTTTTCTGCCATATTTGTAGGTCGTCTTTGACCCACTTTCGTTGGCCTACAAAACGTGAAAGTATGCACAGAAACGGTATAAATATGCACTAAACAATGCGAAAAAAGCGACCTTGAAATTCGATACTGATGGGAGAGTGGATCATTTTTCTTCCCACATTGATTGCCCATTTTGACCCACTACCATTGATTCGCAAAACGTGGAAATAGGTTTACAAAACGGTAGAAAACACGCACAAGATGATGTGAAGGAAACGACCTCGAAATCGTTCCTGACGGAACAGCATTAACTTGTTCCACCATATTTGTAGGATAACATTGACCCATTTCCGGTGACGCAGAAAACGAGGAAATAGGCGCACAAAACGACACAAAAAATTTCCATGTTATTAAGCTAAATTTCCATTTAAGTTTGTAAGCTTAATTATATGGAAAATTTTATACATTTTTCCTTTACGTTGGTCTACTTTACGTTGATTTGGGACTTTTAAATTTTATTCAGTTTTCCACTGAAAAGTATCTATAATTCAACAAGGAAATAATTATTAATTATAATTATTATCTATAATTGAATTCATTGTAATTTGTTCCATAACAAACATTTTACCATTTCGTACTAGCTGTTATGCCCGTTCTTCGCATGGATCATATAAAATATCAATGTAAACGAACTGAACAACGGGAGAACAATTAAGAAACATTTCTAAAATTGGATATATTTTGTGTGAGTATATATCCAACAACGTACATGTGTTTTCATTGGGAAGGCCGATGGGGGCTGAATTTGAACGTATACACTATCGGGGGTGTCACTATACGTCTGAGCAACCCCAATAAATATGGATTCGACACAAATTCTACTACTTTTACATGTTTCGGTGAACCACCCCTCAGACCCCCTTGGTTCGTATTGTGAAAAAATCTCCTCTGGCCCCCACCAAACCCCCAAAAAAACCGCTAAAACTATGAATGTGACACTAGCATCTGCCATTTTCTACTACTTTTTACATATGCCGGTAAAAGTCCCTATTATCCTCTGGTTCCATTTTTTTTTAAAAAAAAAACAATGACTCTGGCCCACAGCCGATAGGGGCTGTATTTGGAAGTCAACGCCTGTGGAAGTATCACCATTCGTCTCAGCGACAGCGAAAACTATGGATTTGACACTAATATCGGTCACTTTCTATTATTTTTACATGTCTCGCAATTCCCCACCCCCGGTGACTCCCGGCCCGCATACAATGGTGGGTAAATTTGAAAATCATCGCTAATGAAAGTATCACTATTGATCTCAGCAACCGCGAAAACTATGGATTTGACACTAATATCGGTCATTTTGGATTACTTTTACGTTTCGGTATCCCCCCCCTTCCGTTGACCCACGGCCCGCAGCCGAACACGGTGAATTTGGAAGTTAATGCGATCGGAGTTTCACCATTGATCTCAGCGACCGCGAAAACTGTGAAATCGACACTGATATCGTTCTACTTTTACATGTCCCGGTAAACGCCCCCCTGAGACCCCCTGGTTCGAATTTTGTTGAAAACGCTTTGCCTTGGTGTGGGACCTAGACCAAGGTATCTTTGACCAAAATTTGGTAACTCTCGGTCGACTTTTCTGGTCCCCAGGCCGGTCCCGGTAAGCGTCCCCTGGAGACCCCCTAGTAAGGAATTAAAAAAAAAAAAAACTCTTCATCTTGGTCTGGGGCCTAGACCAAGCTACCCGTGACCAAATTTTGAAAAGTTTCGGTCCACTCGTATCGTCCACAGGCCGCACAAAGATAGACAGACAGACACACGAACAAACTCTATTTTATTTATATTAGAAAGGTCAGATCCGCCGTTATTGTATTAGTGCGGTGCTTGAGCGATTGATCGTAGAAATTCAAACTCCTATGAGTGATAATTTTATAGGCTTGTTTTATTACAAGTTTAAACTCTTTAGTCAGTAGAGAACAGGTCGTGAATCATGGGTCAGAGTTGATGACAATGGGCTTTGGTGGGTCTGTGGGTCACAGTGGGTAAGAGTGATTTATGGTGGGTGGTGGGTCAGAGTGGGTCACGGTGGGTCGTGGGTCACGACGGGTGGTGAGTCAATTGGTCGTGCCTAAAGTTTTCATTTCCCCACGCCCTCTCTGAACTACAGTGTTGAAAATTAATCAGTGAAAATCAATTGCAATTGATCGATCAATTGAAAGTAATTGCAGTGGAAAGTAATTGCAATTGAATTCTGTAATTCAATTGCAATTACTTTCCACTGCAATTACTTTCAATCAATTGATCAATTGCAATTGATTCTCCTTTTCCAATGACCAACTGCATTCAACAATTAACCATTACTTATTACAATTGTTAATTGCAATTAACAATTAAATTTACAGATTAATTGTTAATTGTTAATTCAATTGAAATTTGCCCAACACTGGTATGTGCCTAAAATATATTTACACTAAGAGAGTATTCTTGCAAGTGTTAATTTCTGAACGCATTCCAAAAGAAACTTCTATTCGCAGGAAAATACCCCTGTACAATATGGAAAAGGTTATGGTTTCTCAGTTCACAGGATTTTTCTCACAAAAGACTTGAAAAATCAGTTTTTCATAGTGTATAAAGGTGCTCGAGTACCCTCTGTGAGACCATCTACATAAAGTATGCTCATAATTGTAATTTGTGTAATCACTAAAACACCATGTTAAGTTTAAGTTACAAATATGCATAATTGCAATTATTATGAATATTTATTCAAAGTAGTTTACCTAAAGCAAAGAAAAGGCTTATTAAAAATTAGGTACAAAGTTGAATAACATAAATAAGCTATTAGTAATACAAGTATACATTTTCCGTAACTCGTAATTTGCCACCTTAAAACAAATCTGAAATCGGGTTTATTTCCTGTTGGTAACTTTTTCGTGGTAAATCATCCGCACCGGAATGATGTCCATCCTTCAGCCAAGAAATAACTAGCTCGTCTACTTTGAGCTTGTCTAGCAGTGGGCCATTAACATTGATGAACAACAAATTAGACAATGTTTAAGCACTTAGTCTATTTCTAATATCAGTCATCTGTAAATTCATAAGGGGAAATCCCCGTTCGCACTCTGTCGTGGAAATTGATAATACTTCTACCCGATTTCTGCAACTCCTCATCGACAATCTGCTTGTTAGACTTAAGTCTGATAACGATTTTTCTCGGTCAGTTTTGAAATACTCAGCAAGAAGTATCATCTCTCTATCACCATACAACATATTTTGCACATCGACCATGTCAGTTGGCAATGTCGACTCATGGAGAACAGAAACTTCATCTACCGCACCTTCGATAGGGAATCTTGTGAATAAATTATCAATTAAAGCCTGGTAAACTGATGATTTCTTATTTGTTTATAAATTTAATTTTTGTAATTACACATGAAGCTTTGATGCCATTCCTTCTCCCTCTAGAAAACGAAAGGGAACGAGGTTCCTGGAAAGTGTTCAGAGGTGAATGGGAATTTCCCTCCTTCTTCCCTTCAATTACCACACTGCTGTTTGCCATGGGCCAAATTACTATGAATTTTATTTAAATTATCATAGTATAATTACTTCCTTGATGAATTGTCGATACTTTTCAGTGGTAAAAAATATGAAATTTGAAAGTTCCAAATCAAGGTAAGTAAACCAACGTAAAGGGGAAAAAAGTGTAATATAATAGTGTAAGTCCATATAATTATGCGTACAATCCAAACTTAAAATTTCTGTGTAATTAAGCTTACAGTACAAATTTTATGCCTATTTTTCTCACAACTTTATGGGTTGATTGTCCTGTGCTGTAAGCGCTCCATATAATAAACATAAGCTTCAGCAATTATTATAGTAGAAAACAATGGATATATGAAGCCAAGCACTGTATTTTTTGTTTCTATTTTTTTTTAAAATAACATCGATCGTTTTCGATCATTTTTACAAACCAACTCACTATCAATTTTCCATATATAGAAAGTGCCTCCCCTCATAAAGGAGAATTTTAAAAAATGCTAGGGCACATTAGGCCTTATGCAGAGTCGTTTTGACGCATGGTTAGTGTCTTACTAAAGAGTTCGAATAACATATGTTTGGTGCAGTAGTCAGGCCTTTAGTATGACGCTAATCATATGCAAAACGACTCTGCATAAGACGGATTCTGTTTATTTTCAATACACTGAATTTCAGCTCCGTAAGTTTAACGGCGTGCGAGATACTAATTTTTTTCGCAAAAATTTGGATCCTCACTACCCCCTTAAGATATTATGCATTATAATGAAAGCAATATAACATTCCAGTTTGGATTAAGACCTAAGTATATACCAAAAGTAATTTCATTTGACTGCAATTTGACCGTGATGATCAGGGACACATAGTTACATTCAATTTTTATATAATAATTTATATATTACACTGATTCAAAAATGTGTTTTTTTCCAGTAGTTAGCTCCTCTAAAAACTCACACGTCTCGAAAGCCAAGTAGCAGTATAAGTCCTATTGTTATTATTACAATTAAAAATATCAATATCCAAAAGTGCCTTTTTTTTTTTTTTACTTGGTTAGATATACTCACCTCAAATAAGTAAACAGAAACAAATGGAAAAGGAAGGGAAGTGAAGGTCTTGAAAGTAAAACTAAGGCAAATTTACCAGTCTTCAGAAGATACTGTCTACAATGCAGTGAGCAGAGTAGGTCGGTAGATTATACTGAGTCGGTGGGCCACAGTGGGTCATGGTGGGTGTGGGTCGCAGCGGGTCACGGTGGGTGGTGGGTCACATGATGTTGACTCACGACCCACTTACCCACTCGGAAAAATTGACCCACCGACCCACTGGCCCACTCCATATCTGGTCCTGTCTCGGGACAACTTAAACTGCAACTGGAACGCTTCTGCTGTCTCGCTCACTATTGGTAAACAACAAATGTCAAAAACAACTGTCCGAATATTAAAGTGACATCCAAAATACGGTATATTATAATTGCGTGCTCATAAAGTGGACTTAGTTTGCATAATTTAATTAACTGATAGCGTATTTTCTCGACAAAACCATTGCCTTTTTGCTTATATTCCGTTGGTTTCCCATTTATTATTTTTTCATGTACAGCAAACAAATTTTGTGTAATATCTATGGTGTCCGAATATTAGTGTGAGTCACTGTATGTTTTCTTTAAAAAAATTACATCTGTCATACGTTCAAAGGTGTCTCTTTCTAATTTTTTATACAGAGTATGTTCTTATTCATAAGGATATATCAACAATAATTTTATTAGGTACGCCCGATATGATGTTTTTATTTTATTATATTCCATATCAACCTTTGTACCCATCATCATATGGGAAAGTAAAAAAGACAATATTTTTTTTAAATCATTATGCAAATTTTCTTGAATGCCCACACATTACGCTCGATAAAGACGAAAATAATGCAATTTAACTCAGTGTTCTAGTAAGCAATGCGCCGCGCCACATGGTCGCTCCGCTTGTGTGGAATTGCGAAACTGAAGTGTACAAGTTTAAACTGAAGAAGCGAAAAGTCCATCTAAGGTTAGTGAATGATACATTGAATGAAATTTAGACAAAATGCTACGTCAGTGCAATGAACTCATGACCCTGATGCTACTGCACGCATTTTACTGTCCAGATATGGCACGTAACAAGAAGTATTGTTATACATGTATATTTTTTTGAACATTGTTTTTCCGGGACTCAACAACGGAACCCTTGTGTAAGAGCCAACTTGTGCAACAGCAAAGTCAGAGGACGAACCGGAAACGGCAGAAAGCAATACGGGAATGATAGATGTGCTGTCAAATGGGTAACGCATACAGCGTATAATCTAGTTTCTGTTGACCAGTCCTTTTTCATCGACTTCTTCCCTTCATGAACCAGAGAAAATAGCGCCAACAACAGAAGTAATGGTGGACATTTCGCTTGAGAGCCATGTTAGGCTTAGCTCAGTGATCTGTAAAATGCAAACTGAGGCACTCCTTGCTTTCTGGGGGGGAAATCGACCGAGCGTGTTAACGTGCAGAAGAGGAAGAACGCACCCTATATAAAAAAGAATCAGAAGAAAAGAAAGGATGAACAATCTAGAATTTGAAAAGAGGGCCGTCGGAAAATGGTTAGGAGGGAGAACAGGATAAGTTACACTCAGGGTTGTTAGTTCCCCATACTACCACCGAGACCGCCACGCGACTATACCCATTCGACCGGCAAGCATATGTTGCGAGTAAAGTGTCAAATGTTGTCGAGCAAAGTCAGTCGATTAAATGGGATTCAGAAGCGAGTCACGTGTTTGCTCCGATTAGCCATGAAGAGGAAAGACGAACAAGGAAAACTATGAATGTTTGTGTGCAAGTAAAAAATAGATATATATATATATATAGGATGAAGGAAGAGAGGATATGTGTCGTAGCAGATAGGACTACCAATTGTCGCTTGCTTCGGTTGAAGAAAGGAATATTTATCATGTTTCCGAACTAGCAACATCACTGTCAGGACCTCCAACTGTGACACGTGGCTCCATAAAAACAGTGAGCCTTCTATATCATAGAAACTTTAAGCGATAGGATGATGATCTCGGAGGGAAAAAAGGCAAAAAGCTTTTTGATTTACGTGTTTTTTTTTTTCATTTAGATCAACCAAAATTGATGGACTTATATTGATTTATACAACATTGTATAGATGGAGGTAAAAGCAAAAGTATTACATTACCAACAATTACGTTCACGTTAACTGATGGATCATGATATAGTGAATCATCTCCACTTTGAAAAAAAAAACACTAAAGTTTAAAAAAATTCTTTTGAATATAGAGAGTGAGAAGTGTATGAAGGTCTATGTTTTAAGATATCTACAGAAGGTGTCCCTAGGGATAAGACAGTTTTACAGCTAATTTATGCAAGAAAACTATCAGAAGTGTCGGTTCTTCGTATGTGAAGAATAAAGATAAATAAATAAATAATAAATAACACAAAATGATTTGAAACTTAATTAATCTATACCGTTTAGCATAACGAAAACGAATGACCTGTGAAAACAGGGCCGGCTCTATCACATGTGCAAAACATGTATTTGCACGGAGAGCCAACTTTCGAGGGGCGGCAAAATGTGTCATAACTATATTATTTAAAATAAATATTTCTTGTTGGAAACAGACTTCATGATGATGGTAGTTAAATTTGCTAAGCTGGCCTTCTATTCGAATACTACATTCAAAAATCATGTTTAGATCGCATTAGCTTAAGGTCGCATGGACAGGTCTTGATACTATCCCTTTTTCAAATAGTCCGCGGTGTTCAATCAATATAAAACTTCTGCACACATACGTACAGGAAAAGAGTTCACATGTATTTATGAAAAACTATTTAAGTGCTCCGACGAGTTACTATGGACAATATTAGGTGTTCTTTCTTGTGCATCCTTTATATAGAATTTCCCTGAACACGAAGTCTCGCATGAAAATCGTACAGTTCGTATGAGCCCTTTTCTTTCCTTTTCTAGATCAACCCCACCCCTTTTCTTCCCTTTTATAGATCAACCCCACCCCTTTTCTTCCCTTTTCTAGATCAAACACTTAATGCTGAATCAAGTGATTACGAAGTGAAAGGTCGAAATATCAAATTTCATGTATTTAACTGTAAGAGATTTCGAGGTATGGGGCCTTATTGTGCTAATTGAAATAATTTCCGCCTTTCTCTCTGACTACTTTTTTCCCTTCTAAATCAAGCATCAGAAAACGCTGAAACACGTATGCAATTAATTTAAATCAGAAGTCCAAATACTAAATTTTATATATCTAACTTTAACATATTTCGAGATATGGATATCAGATTGTAATTGCTTAAACCTCATCCCTTTAAGTTCCCACCCATTTTTTCCCTTCAAGTTCTCACCCATTTTCTTCCCTTCTAGATAAAATAACAAAAAAAAAAAAAAAAAAAATTGAAGCATGTGTTTAATTATTTTAAATCATAAGTCAGTATACTAAATT
Organism: Thermobia domestica; assembly: GCF_964235325.1. Classification (NCBI taxonomy): domain Eukaryota; kingdom Metazoa; phylum Arthropoda; class Insecta; order Zygentoma; family Lepismatidae; genus Thermobia; species Thermobia domestica. The sequence goes on along the minus strand of NC_137470.1, from coordinate 162,233,253 downwards.
TCATGTCTTTACCCTTCAAAGATTCAAGGATGTGGACATTTTGATACAGGGTACCTATAAAGTCTATAACACATCCTCATCATCTTTGCAGATGATCTAATCTGACCTGGTCTGTGGAAATGTACTCTACTGAATAGCAAATGGCCGCGTGATTGTTTGCGTGGTAGGACATACGGATAGATACAGGACTTCACCCTTAAGTACAAAAATCTCCTTCAACGAGACAAGCTATTAAGAACACTGTCAACAAATTCAAAAGCATTGAAAGAGTACATGATGAAGAGCAATCTGGGATGGCATCTATTTCACAGCAGACCATCCATAACATTGACGACGCGGTGACCCGCAGTTCTCGTGCATTGAAAAAATGAAATGAAACCTTTAAGTTTTATGTCCCACGTTATGCTGGTTAGGTTAAAGGAGACGGTGATGATGAGAAATTAATGAAACGGCGGAATGAAGAAAGTGGGAGGAAACGGGAGAACCCAGAGAAAACCCACGAGCACGATATTTGTCCACTACAAAATCCACACGGCGCGCGCTGGGATCAAACCAGGTGCTCCAAGCACCGGAGGTGAACGCTTTACCACTGAGCCACTGCGGTCCCTTTCTCGTGCATCAAAAAGAAGGTTCAGTCACCTCTTTAATCGAATTGATATGATCTAAAAACCCAGCTTACGTGGGTACTATCTTTCGAAAGTCATTTCAAATGGATGAGCCGTTTTCCCAACTCTGAAAACTATGAAATGGATAATTACTAATCGCAGCTATTACTGTCATTATATTTTTCACCCCTTCTCAGCCACCTGTCGATGCGGCTGAACTTGGACTTTAAAAGCATTAGGAGCGTCACTATTCACTTTAACTATTACAAAAGCTTAGGGTTGCAAGCTAATATCAGTCATTTTGGATTATTTTCACATGTTAGCCCTTCCAATTCATTGCACTTGAGACGTCTTACCCCACTGTGTTTTTTTTTCTAGTTTGTAAGTTATATGTCTGGCAAGCATGGACGGGAATTGCCCCCAACTTTTTGACAAAAAATAAAAATGAAATCTATAATATCCTTTAATTCTCATTTGTATTTACTGTGCCCCCCTGCAGACAAAAGGTCTGCCTCCTCAGGAGACAATCCCTAACTCCGTCCATACTGGCAAGTAAGGTTGAAATTGCATCAAGCATTCCAAAGTTACGCTAGAATATATATTGACTCACCTACACCCGCTTAGTTACGCTAGAATATATATTGACTCACCTACATCCGCTTAGTTACGCTAGAGTATATATTGACTCATCTACATCCGCTTAGTTACGCTAGAATATATATTGATCACCTACATCCGCTTAGTTACGCTAGAGTATATATTGACTCCCCTACATCCGCTTAGTTGCGCTAGAATATATATTGATCACATACATCCGCTTAGTTACGCTAGAATATATATAGACTCACCTACATCCGCTTAGTTACGCTGAGAACTATGGATCCGTCATTAATCTCATTTGAGCCATTTTATTTTTGTTCCCTTCTCACCCTCCATGCTGATGGAGGATGAACTTGAACATATTAACTCTATTTGGGGTGTGACTATTAATCTCAGTGACACTGAACTTTATAGATTCCACACTAATATTGCTTTTTTTACGACACTAATATTACGTTGACATGTCACAAACTCCCCTGAAATGGTGCTAATGGGATTGAGTTTGAATTTAAACGGCATCGTAAGTGTCACTTTTCACCTCAGCAACCCCGAAAACTTTCGATTCAACACTAATATTAATCGTCTTTGATAATTTTTATGTGTCATCCCTCCCACTCTCCATATGTGTGTAAGGGACCATACCCACTGGAGGCTGAAGTTGAGCCTAAAGGGCATCGTAACTTTCACCAATCAACTTAGGACCATTAAAAGTATAGATTCGACCCTAATATCGGTCGTTTTAGATTATTTTTATTTGTCAGCATTTTCCCCCTCCCAAGAGTGCTAATGAGGCTGAACTTGAACTTAAACTACATTGAAAGTGTCACTATTAATTCCAGATGTCCAGGAAATTATTGATTCGACACAAATATACCTTGTTTTTGATAATTGTTTTTCACCTCTCACCTCTCAGTATTCTTATTCAGACTATAAGTAATATGTGCATCAAGGTTGAATACATAACAAGTTTGTTCAAAACATACATACATTTTTATATATAAAACAGAGAGGGAGGGAGACAGTGGCGGATAATGAAGGTAAAAACTGGAGTGCAACCAGAACCCAGACTATAGTACGTAAACCATGAGTTTACAATTCTTCGTGGGTCCTGCAGACTGTACCAACTTAATTCTTTCCCAATGGATATTATGGTTAGGTTGGATGTTGACATTGTGAACCTAGAAGTTTGTTTTACACATTACAGAACAAAAAAAAACTGCAACTGAAACTATTTCTAATGTTTCAAAAAAAAAAAAGTCGAGTAAAGAATTAAAGGCGACGTTACTATAAACTTTTAAAAAAATATAAATAATAGTTTCAATTATTTTTGCCACTCAAAAAAACTGGGGTGACCTAGGCTCTCTGGCCCGAAATAGAACGGCCAATGGGGAAAAAAATAAAAGAGTCTGTGTTTTATTGAATCTAAGATATATTCCACAACACATCAAAATATTAAAATTAAAAAAAAAGTTTATAAATTTGAACCGGAAATAGATGTAGTCATCTTGCCCCCAATTATTAGCACCTTGCTTAAAATCTTCACTCGTTGAGCTATGTCATACAACGATATAAACGATGTCATACAACGTCGAGTAAAACTAACTTATCGGAACTTAAAATTAAAAAATGTGATAAATCTATATTCTTGAAACCAGTAACAGAGAGTGGAATAATCATCATAATAAAACAAATAAAAAATTCGAATTCGGCTGGGTCGGACGAATTATCTAACAATTTAGTAAAAAATTGTTACGAATATTTGGTTAAACCATTATGTTATCTCTCAAATATTTCAATCACCACAGGAACCTTTCCTGATAAACTAAAGATTGCTAAAGTTAAATCTTTGCACAAAAAAGGTAAACTCAATGAAATAGAAAACTATAGACCGATATCATTGCTACCCATTATAGGTAAAATTCTGGAAAAAATAATGTTCAATCGGGTTATGGATTTCATTAATAAATATTCTATTATATCCAACACACAACATGGTTTCTTGAAAGGTAAATCTACTGAGACAGCAATTTTTCATTTTCTAGAAAACTGCAGAAAGTTATTGGATGAGAAAAAAATTATCTATAGGAATATTTTTAGATCTAACAAAAGCCTTCGATTTAGTAAATCATCATATATTGCTAGAAAAACTTAGTTGCTATGGTATTAGAGGCTTAGCAAATAAATGGTTTGAATCATACCTTAAATATCGGAAACAAGTAACTGAAATCACAGGAATAGTTAAAAATAAAATTCAAAAATGTGTGTCAAGTGAAGAAATTATTAATCCTGGAGTACCACAAAGATCATTTCTAGGACCACTTCTCTTTTTTCTTTATATAAATGATCTTTCTGAAACTATTAATAGTTCATGTGTGACTTTATATGCAGATGATACAAACATAATAGTTAGTGGGAAAGATGAATGCGAATTAGCTTCAAACTGCCAAACGGCAATGAACCAACTTTCAAGTTGGATGAATAAAAATGACCTAATCATTAATGTAAATAAAACATGTGCCTTAAATTTTAACAATGGTAAAAGTAATCAAGCCAATGCAATAATAAAAATAAATAATAAAACAGTTAAATATGTAGAAACTGCTACCTTTCTCGGAGTTAAAATATCTAATAATTTCAACTGGGAACCACATATAGAACATGTAAGAAGTAAGCTAAGCAAACTATGCTATGCAATTAGATGTGTAAGAGATAAGATTAATGTAAAAACAGCTAAGTGTATATATTACTCAAATTTTTATTCTACAATAAAACATGGCTTGTTCTGGGGAAATGCACCTAAAAGTATTGCTATCTTTAGGCTACAGAAGAAAGTAGTAAGAATACTTGCAGGAGTAAAATGGAACTCTTCTTGCAGAAATATTTTTAAGGAACTTGGAATAATGACTCTTCCCTCAATGTATTTGTTCGAAATATTAATGTATTTGAAAAAACATAGTAGTGAATTTATTGTTAACAAAGACATTCACAGTTATAACACAAGAAGTAAAGACGACATTCACTTGCATGCACATAGGACAAATATATAGAATAAATCAGTTACGCACAAAGGTACTCTATTATACAATCTACTTCCATCATGTATAAAAAATCAGGTCTCTGTCAATAGCTTTAGATCCAAACTTAAAAGGTACTTGATAGAACATTGCTTTTACTCGGTTGAAGAATATGTAGAAAATAATTCGTATACGTAAAATTAAATGTATAGTAAGTAAATTAGTGAAACCATAAGAATCTATTTATATATGTAATAATAGTATGTATGTTTATGTATACTGGTATATATATATAAATGACATGTTCAATTTCGTTATATGACGATGAACGGATGCAATAAATTATGATTATGATTATGATACGAATATGCATATACGAGGGGGTATCGTAAAGTTTTAAATGTCATAGTAAAAGAATCAGAGTACAGGGATTGTTGTGATTTGTAGTTGTTAATTCACCTCTGTGTAGTAACAACCCAGATTTACACATTTCTCACAGCGTTTCTGCACTCTACGAATACCATCATTGCAGAAGTCTGAACATTGTGCTTTAAACCACTCTTCTATCCTATGAGTGACGTCATCTGTGTTGTCAGAATGGCGACCACACAACATATTCCACATTTTGAGAAACAGAAAAAAAGGTGCGAGGTCGGGAGAATAAGACGGATGCTGCAATACCTGGGAGCCACACGCCCTTGCTTTGTCGACAACAACTCGAGATGAATGAGCTGGTGATTGTGAAAAGGTATCAGCAAAAGAGGAACCTAGTACGCAGATACCTTAGACCTGTGAATTTCGTAGTGGATAATTTTCCACACACTACTGTGAGACCAGTCTCATTCATAATCGTTCGGATAGTTACACGTCTGTCTTTGAGGATTAAACACTCCACTTTCTTCACAGTGGCCACATCGTTCCTCAAGGATGGTGTTCCAAGTGTTGGCTCGTCTGTGAGGGACATAGACCACTTTGGAATTTCCTTTTCCAGTTTACAATGATGTCACAGGATGGACAATCATCACCATACACGGCCTTCATCTCGTCATGAATTTGTCCTGCATTATTACGATTCAAATTCAGGAAATTTATCACACTGCGAGCCTTCATCTTATCCATCTTGCACTTTGGTCACTTTTGTTACACCCTGTAAAAATAATCTATAGGCAAGGGCGCCGATTTCTCTGTAAATTGGGGGGGGGGCATTCAGATGCAGAAGGTATATATATGAAGATTTTAAGACAAAATGCACTCAATTTATGCCAAATATTGTACACTCATAAATACAATAGGGGGGCTCACATGAGCTTTGGGGGGACCCGGGACCCCTCGGCCCCCCAGGATCGGCACCCTTGTCTATAGGAGCTAATTTTCTTAACATCATAAGAAACAAACACAACACATAACAGCCAAACACTGACAAAATTTCATCATCATATCTTAATAACTTCCTGGTGATAATGAAAACTTTTCAATATCCCCTCGTAATATTTGTTGTTATTTCTTAAACAATTTATATGTTTAACTTTTTGTAGCGTCTAATAACGCACATTATTAATTATTGTATGGCATTTATCTTCAATAATGACAAGATAACTATCCCTATTGAAACTCATAAACAAAATCTATTTGGTAATTTTATATGTTTACTAGAATAGAAAATCAGCTTGTACAATCTTGTTTTGATTTCTCCACCTATCTGATGGAAACAGTTCACGCACATTACCACTTAACTTTTGCATGTAATATCCACTTGACTTTTTAACCCACCCATTCCAACCCAAGCGCATTACCATCTCAGACATTCATATGAGTTTAATTAGTCTTGCCAACTACCAAACAATCCAATTTTTTTACTTCTTTTTTTTTAATCATGTGGGAAAGATTAGTATCGGTGCTGCCACCTACCAGGTTCCTCGGTTACTAATCGTCACGTGAATGAGAAAATTGTATGTTGTCACGCACGTAATTTGATTCACATGAGAAAGATAGCTTTACCGAATATTACCGGAAGTGGTCACATTGCCTTTCTTTCCCCTTGATGCACGAACACGCGCCATCTTACATGTTGACCCTAGAGATGTCAAAAGTCTATCTGTACAAGTTCCCATTTAACCATGCACTTATTAATACGTCATGCATTACTTGTAATATGGCCATAATTTTCTTCTTTGGTTTTTCTTCTAGCACGTTTGTATTACGCTCTTAGTTTTTCCTGTTGGATTAACATCTACGTGGAGTGAACACTCTGCGATGTTTAAATATTTTCACCCTAAATTTGATATTTCTAAAAAGAATATAAATAAATGATTAAATAAAAAGTTTGTGTATTTGTTTGTATTGTTGATGGTGCATTTATTTATTTATTTATTTATTTACCAGCAGAATAACCGTTCTTTGCACGGGAAAAATACATTTCATTTTGGACAATTAGAACAATGAAAGCTCTAAGTTTGGATTTAAACAGCATCGGAAGTGTCACTGTTTATCTCAGCGACCCCGAAAACTGTGGATTCGGCACTAATACTGGTCAGTTTTGATTATTTTTTAATATCTCCCCCTCTCCTAAGTTACACCGTTAAAGTGATATCATAAAAGCATTTCAGGTCCAAACTTCATCTATGCTGAAAATTTAATCGAGATCGGTCGAGTGGTTGAAGAGTTATTAAGTCACAAGGACAGTCACTTTTATTTTTTTTAGAAATATCTCCTCCAATCCCTTCCGTACGTTGCATCGTCAAAGTGAAATGATGAAAGCCATCCCAGGCCTAAACCCTATCTATGTTGAAAGTTTGATGAAGTTCAGTCGGGTGGTTCAAAAGTTATTAAGTTTTATTTATTTCTATATACTGTATTTCCTCTCTCCCTTCCTCGAGCCCTAAGTTCTAGCTTCAAAGTGAAACAACAACAAATTTTCTAGGCCCGAACGTCATCTATGCTGAAAATTTGATTGAAGTCGGTCGGATGGTTCAATAGTTATTGAGTTTTAATTATTTCTTATATCTCCCCTTCTCCCCCTTCCCAAAGTTGTACGATCAGTATGAATAGATCCCAGGCCCGAATCTCATCTATGTTGAAAATTTGATCGAGATTGGTCGGCTGGCTCAAGAGATTAAGAGTCACAAACATAGTGACTTTCAATTTTATAATATAGACTAATCTTAGGCTAGCTGGGGGCTCCGCCCCCAGACCCAGACCCGCGATGGCTCAGTGGTAGAATGTTCGCCTCTGGTGTTTGGGGTCCCGGGTTCAAACCCTGCTCCCGCCAAGTGAACTATGTGGTGGACAAACACCGTGTGCATGGGTTTTCTCGAGGTTCTCCCGTTTCCTCCCACTTTCTTCATTCCACAATTTCATTCATCTCTCATCATCACCGTCTTCTTTAGCCTAACAGGCATAATCGTGGGACGTAAAACTCAAAAATTTCATTTCATTTCAATAAAGCTCAAAGTAGATTTGTTTGCACACTACTTCTTTACAGGATTTTCCCATCATATAAAAGGATTGGCAATCCCCTTAGAAGGTACCCGGGTCATGACGAGCAGTTGCACAGGCGTTATGGATACGCTGTTCCAAATCGTGGACAGGATTAGCATAGTTTTCATGTGTCCCCTCCGATATAAAAATAATCCAGTGCATTCAGGTTCGGAGACTGGGCAGGCCAATGCACTGGAATGCCACGCCCGATCCAATGAATTGGGAAGGTGTTGTTCAACCACCGGCGAATATAGCCCTGAAGTAGGGAAACGATTTCCAGTAATTTGGACAGTGTATCCTGCAGGAATGTCAAATACTGTAATCCAATTCACTCTTCGGGATAACATGTATGGGCCGATCAGCTGATCATAGACAATAGCACACCATACATTGAGCCCAAATTGGTGCTGATGATGAGTGACAACTATACCGTGGAGAAGTGCATCTGCCCAGGTGTGTGTTATGCATGTTGACGATACCATACCTTTGCAAACGTGGCCTCGTCAGTGAAAAGTACTGATGCCTGAAACAGCATGATGGTAGTGATCTGTAGGATGAACCATTGGCAGAATGCTTCACGTGGTTCGAAATCCGATTCTATCAGTCCTTCTATCCTTTCCAGGTGGTATGGGTACAAGGCATACACATGTAACGCAGCCACACAGTCATGTGACTAACATTCATTTCACGACTAAATTCCCTTGTACTCGTACCTGGCACATTGTGCAAAGCTTCGTCTATAATAGGTGTTCAGTCTCACAACGATGTCGACCAGCATCCACATGGTCAGGTAGTATGTTCTCTGTTTCACACACGCGCTGATAATTTGTTGGAAACATCCTGCATGATGTTAATTTTTGTTACTATAACGCTCGTGATAGAGTCGCCCTGCTTCACGTCCATTTCATCTGCATGAATGCATGTGAACAGCATGTTACCCTGTTCGAGGTTTGAATAACGCACCATTTTTAGTCGAGTATTTAACAGTCGCAGCACAATGGCCGCACTCATGTAGTGTAGCGTCTTGAACACAAGCGCCACCTATGTGTGTAAACTAAAAAGCTACGTATTGAACACCAGCGCCACCTCTGGAACTTCTAGGCCCGCCATCTCTAAGCTTATTAGTTTTCGATATCTACCGCTACGAACTTACTGTTTCCACGCTTTATTTCAGACTTTGTTTGAGAGGCAAGAACACCACCGACATAAAACTTTCACGTTTTGTATTATTATATTAGTAGACAATCGATTAAAGTATATGTATTCCTCAAACTCTTGGGGAGGCAATTGCCCCCTTCTGACCCTTAAATGACGCCCTTGATGTACAATATATTATATGTTCATAGGACCTTTTTTGATTTCCTCACGACGTTTGTTACATTAATTAGTTTACACCCTGTCTATATATATGTTGTCCATTTGAAGAAAATGGAAGAGATTGTAAAAAACAAACAAAAAACTGTCAGTTTCAAATAACATAGATCATCCATAAATGACAAGAAGCGATAGCGTTCATGGTAATTGACTTAACTGTCATATTTCGAACATGAACATTTCGAGAAATATACAAAAGCATACGTATTGAAAAGTAAACATGTTCCGGAAATGGAACATTGGCATGTAACAAGTAAGTTGGAGTTCAAACTACAGTAATATGTTCATTGCCTTTTCCATCGGAATCGAACCCGGGATTAGGCACATGAAAGACACGCGGTTTAGCCACTAGGCCAGTGTGCTTCTCAGAATCACAAGAATGATATATATCGTACGCAATGGATAAAACTCACCCTGCCTTGAACAAACCTGGCATGGTGGTCAACTTCGAAGAGGTTATTACGCATTAAACAATGTGGTATGCAAGACTTTGGTTTCCGAGTTACGAGCTATCAGATTTAAGGTTTGGACTTAATCAAACCTTCAAAAAAAATCAAATTATTTACAACAAAAATACGTGAAGCAAATGTTTAGCTGTGTTGTTAACGAAGTATGTGTTTATAATAATCTTCTCCTAAGCCCTTTTCCCAGTTAGCCTACGCTCACAGTGCATCCGATTTTTCACTCTGGCGATTACGGCCGACTGGTCAGCCGACCGCGTCTGCCGACTGCTTGGTCACACTACAACCGATCCGTCGTCAATCTGTCTTCTTGTGGGATACAGTATGGACGAGGAATTGCTGCTATTAGAAAATCCTGTATTAAAAGTATTACTTTTAGAGGAAGATAGGAATGAATATGTAAATAGTATTTTTCAAGAAAAAGAGAAATATGGTGAGTTTCACACGCTATTTCCAAAGTTGGTGGAGCAGCCACATAAGTTTTTTCAGTACTTCAGAAAGGAACAGGGTATATTTTGGCACATCTTACAGAAGATCCGAGGACGCATAGAGAAGCAAAGTAACTTTCGAAAATATATATCAGCAGAAGAACGGCTTGCTATAACATATAAATGGGAATCTCAATATTTGCGATGAATTTTAAACCACCCGCTAGTCTGGCGTAGTCTGACGACAAAAACAAAATAATTTGTTTCCGATCGGTGTTCGGTAGAAGTCGGCCGTAGTCGCCAGACCATGTCGGCGCCAGTCTGACCACGCACATTTCTCTCAATGCATTTGTTTATTTCACCGATGTCGTCAGAGTATGTAAGACTAAAAAATCGGTGAAAGTCGGATCCACTGTGACCATAGGCTTAGCTGGAGTCAGCTTTACGGATCGCTGCCCTCCACCTGTTTCTATTTTGTCATATCCACTAACACCACATCGTTCTTCACATAATCTCCCAACTTCTTCTTTTACCGGTCTAGGGATCGTTTCCCATTCGGTTCTAATAGCATCCACTTGGTAAGCTATATATGACAAAGGTCTTCCTGTTATATGCCCAAATCATAATCCAAATCACGTGAAGAATTATGTGTACCACACAAAAATTGTTGACCTAACAGATGCCAATACAACAAGTGTCAACATAATTACAGAAGACACGCTACAGCGTACAAATCACGAAAATGAATTCAGGCTGAATGTGCCCAGTGCAACCAGGCCCGTATTTATATATTGTGCGCCCCCTGTGGTTTACATAATTTGAGGCCCCCGCACAAAATTTTCCACCCCCTTCCCCGGCCGAAAACGACTAATGTTCGAGTTAAATTCATAGTTTTTGGGTCGCTGAGATTAATAGTGAAGTTTTAATCCAATTCAACTTCAAAGTCATACTCCACTCCCCAGGGAGAGGGGGATATTTTAAAAATAATCGAAAATGACATATTAGTGTTGAATTCTTTGTTTCCGAGATCGCTAAGTTTAATGGTATCAATTTTCATGACGTTCAAGTTCATCCCCACTCTTTGGGCTGGGGGTGGGAGAGGATGACTTTTTAAAATAATCAGATAAGCTAGCTAATTAGTAACTACTGTAATTAGAGCGAATTAAACACATTAACATATTTTCTCGCTCTTGGGCTTTGACTCTGAGGGTTGCTAGTTTCAAATATTACTTTATTGTAAAACTTAAAAAGAGTTCCAGAATTGTGCCGCCCCCTAAATTCTGCCGCCATGTGCTCGAGCACAGAAGAGCACTTACCTAAATACGGGCTTGAGTGCAACCTATAGTACTCACATTAAGGTGCAAAAAGACGCAGTAAATTATGTAGCTTACGTGAGAATGTGATAAAATTTTAAATTGTAAAGATAATTCTTGAACACCCTGTATAAACTCAGTCTGGCATTAGAGTTGATTTATTACTGTTTCTGAACTTAGCAGTGAACGAATTCCTTGAATAACAACTACTCAAAACAAACTTATATTTACACTCAATTGCCTTTCAGCACACTCTGTAAGTTTTACCGTCAAAGTACACACTCAGGCTTTTGTTACGTTCTTCTTTTCGGAATCAGTTCTAGAGATTCATCTAAAGTTTTAACAGTTAAGTTGAGCAAATACTATTGAAGAAAAACAATACACCAATTCTATGAGTGCATTCATTACAATTGTGATTGTGGGCCTCTTCGTTTTCTTCTCTGGTTACGCTCGAGTCGCGACGCAATAAATCTGCACGGAAGAGTCTGTGAAAAGAGACGCTCTGCGATCGTCAATTATTCTCCTTCTTCCCTTTTGATGGCAGGGGCACAAAATAGCAAAAAGATGTCGGAATAAATGGGTTGAAGAGCGATGCCATTGATTACGGACACAATGTGTCTGTCACGAATCACCAATTCCATATTATTTGATTCGTCGCTTTGCCATTATTTTCTTCCAGCCTTCCTTATCATCTATTGTCTTTTGTCAACACAGAAGCAGAGAATACTTCCAACAGGAGAGGGAGGAAAAAGTGACCTCATTGACATAAACTTCGAAGTTCAACTTCTCTATTTTATTCTCTGAATAGTGGCTTGTTGTTTTCTTCTCCACTCTTCTGGGAAGAAAAACAATAAAAGATTTTTCTTGTCTTTTTTTTTAAATTCAGAAAACACTGTACCCGAAAATTGACTCAGTTCGCAGTCTCTTCAGAGAACTAATTGAAAAGTACGAATAAAAAAAAAAAGTAGCATAAAGTTTCTGGTAGACCTCCAAAGTAATGTATGTGGTAATTTCGAGAAATGAACTATATTTTTATGAAGTAACATAGTTTATAGAAGTCTATAATTACCTAGCAAAAATAGTGTTTTTAACTGATTTTATCCTTTATTTGTTTTTTTTAAATCAATCACAAGGGAAGTATATGGTCTGTCGTACGCGATCAATGATATTTATCTGATATTGACCAAATTTTGGATGATGGTAAACCCAGGGCCTAGGAAATTCGCCGCCCCTTGCAATGCTATCATTTGCTGCCCCATTTCTCAAACAAATATACAGGGTGTCCGAGAAGTCCTTCCCTGATTACAGAAATTGATAACTCAGGCTAGAAATAAGATAGAAATATGAAACTGGTGTTGAATTGTTTACAAACTATAAAAGTTTTGGTCACATCAGTACACTTCCACATGAGCACCCTTGGTAGCACGTAGCACATCTAGGCGATATTCAATTTCCATCCACACATTAGCCAACATCACTGGAGGGATCGATGCAACGACTGTGGTTATTCGTTGCTGCAGGGTTTCAAGATCTGGTACACGTGTTCGGTAGACCTTATCCTTGACATAACCCCATAAAAAGAAGTCTAATGGGGTTATGTCAGGAGAGCGTGGAGGCCAAGCTGTTGGTCCATCACGACCAATCCATCGCCCAGGAAATGTCCTATCGAGATAGGCACGGACGTCCAAACCCCAATGAGGTGGTGCACCGTCTTGCTGAAAAACGACATCGGGGCGATACTGAAGCAGCCGAGGAACAGCATACAGCTGCAACATATCCAGGTACACTGCAGATGTGATGGTATCCTCAGGGAAGAAGAATGGCCCGATAATTCGATCGTGCAATAACGCGCACCAAACATACACCTTTGGACTGCCTCTGGTGAACTCCCTGACCTCCCTGGGAGGTTCTGAACCCCAAATGCGTACATTATGGCGATTCACTACTCCACTGACAAAGAATGTCGCTTCGTCGGAAAAGGCAATTCGTCTGAGATAACCATTATCGTCCGCAATACGTGATAGCATTTCGACCGCAAAGTCATATCGACGTGTACCGTCGTCGGGCAACAAGGCCTGAACGAGTTGCACTTTGTAAGCACGAAACAATAAACGTTTGTGTAAAATGTCATGGTTAGAGCTTTTTGGCATCTGTAATTCACGTGAGGCCCTGCGCAACGATTTCTTAGGACTTCTCAGAAAAGACTGCCGCACAGCCTCCACCGTGTCTGCTGAGGTTCTTGGTCGACCAGACCTCGGAAGGTCAGCAACTGACCCTGTGTTCTTGAACTTCTCATACCAGGCTTTAATGCTCTTGACATCAGGTGGAGTCCTCCCAAATGTTGTTTGGAACTGTCTCTGCTCCGTGGTTGGTGATCGTGTCTCATGGTACCACAGGACACACTGTGCCTTCTCCTGGTCGGTTGGCATGGCTTCTTGGGCTTCTTACTTACGTACTACAAACCTAAAACAAACAAAATTGAGACTTGGTAAATCAGAACAAACCTAACACAGACAAAAACTTTTATAGTTTGTAAACAATTCAACACCAGTTTCATATTTCTATCTTATTTCTAGCCTGAGTTATCAATTTCTGTAATCAGGGAAGGACTTCTCGGACACCCCGTATATTAAAAGCCACGATTTTAAGTATGCTACCCCATCAGGAACAGCGAAGGGGAGGGAAAGTGTATTTGCGCTCAGAAAGGCCTACCACTACAAATACAATCTCATTGTCTCTGTTTTATCTTTAAATAATAATCTATTATGTTAGTGAAAGATAAAGCAAACACACCTGCAGAGGAAAGATGGTAATCTTTTTCTATATAGAATTAGATATCGAGCTTCAATCTTCATATATCAGTTTTCAATCCCAGTGCAACTAGCTCTTTTATCTTTATTTCTTGATTTTCCTTCTACATGTTTTAAAAAGCTAAAAAAAAGTTTCCACCTTCAATGATAAGGAACTGCTTGTGAGAAAGACAAGATTAGTTTTCATATAAAAACTCTGATAACTAACTAACTGGAACAGCTGTTCCCTACTATTTGAGAATTGAGTTCTTGTATTTGACAGCAATCAAGCAATTCATACCGGTATTAGTTTGACCATTTGCTTTAGCACTGCCCATGTTCTCTTAAACTAATGAAACCTAAACATGATTTAAGAATGTAGTATTCAAATAGAAGGTTAGCTTAGTAAATTTAACTACCATTTAACTACTACGTCTGGACTTACATCTTGACTACACTTTAACCACTATTTTGATGGTCCAAAATTTGGCAACAAAAAGTCTGCACACCACAATACATACCGGGTCTAGTAATAACTGCCACAAGATTTGATTTAGTTTAAGAAATGGGAGCGAGACCGTTCACTGTATTACTCCTTATATTTTATTTGATAAGCAGATTTAAAAAAAGAAAAAAAGAAAAAAACTTTCAGTTTAACGTTCTATGATTATGCCCTTTAGGCTTAGGAAGACGATGAGTAAAGGAAATTAATGATGATGGACGAATTGTTGGAATGAGAAAGTGGAAGAAAACGGTGGTACCCCGAGGAAACCTACGGACACCATATCGTCCACCAATAAGCATTTACAGATCAATGTTTGTTTGTGATCAAAACTAAAAATTATAATTTGAGGATTAGCAATGGAAAAATAAATAAATAAATAAATAATAAAAAATATGGTTATCCTTTTAAGTGTATCGCAGGATTTTAAATTAGTGTTCTAAAAACTAAAAAGAAATTGAGAAATGCCGAAACTAGCATACGATGTCATAATAAAATTTGACTACAATGAAGCCGTTATCAGCAAGATAGCAATTTCCGCAATATCATATTAGATTGGTGCAAATGAAATGTTGACCACATTTGTGTCACTTTTAAAGGCCAAATAAAAAGTGGCAACTTCGATACGTGCTTAATCAAAATAGTTGCTGGCTGCAGTCACGCCCTTTTATTTAAATGAAATCTTTGAGTTTTACGCCCAAAGATTATGTGGGCTAGGCTAAAGGAGACTGTGATGATGATAAATGAATGCAATGGTGGAATGAAGAAAGTGGGGGAACGGGATAGCCCCAAGAAAACCCACAAACACGGTGTTCATATACCACAAACCCCACTTGACGCGAGCTGGGATGGAACCAGGGATCCTACGCACCACAATAGGGAATGATGTACCACTGAGCCACCGTGCCCCCCACACGCTTTTACTATCACGTAATCAACTACTGAACTCTGTGACAAAAGAATCTTAGAGTCAGCAGTGCGAAAAAGGCCTCAACAGCACATTGCACCGCCTGATAATCAAGGTAGATATTCCCTCCAAGAAAGTGATCGAGGTACTGTCAGGATATTACGGTGGATGAGAAAGGGTTTCATTCTGCAACTCATGAAGAATTTCTACCGTCCTTTGCGCGATATGTACGCGAGCAGGTCGTGCAACATGATAGCTGACTATTGCTGGAAGGTTGTGAACGAAAATAAACAAATGAAAACTTTCAGTTTTACGTTCCACGGTTATGTCTGTGTACTAAAGGATTCATCGATGCTAAGAATGAATCAAATGGTGGAATGAAGAAAGTGGAAGAAATCCTCACAAATGAGTTTTGTCCACCAGAAAGTCCATTCGGCACGAACTGGAATTGAAAGAAAGACCTCAAGCACCAGAGGTGAACGCACTGAGCTTCCGCTGCAGTTCCCGCTTGCGGACAATTCTGCAGTGCATTCCTCGAAGTTCAGCACTATAATGATGTCGCCTGTGAAACGCATGATGGATCATTCCACCACTGACAACTATACCAGCAAAAACAACTTCTGTGGGCGGAGAAGTACGTAGTTTAAGAATACGTCCAGGTAGTTGATCACGACCCATGTATTAAGCTGACTATTTACGATTATTATAGCATTTTTTTTTTCATTTG
Source organism: Thermobia domestica (assembly GCF_964235325.1). Lineage (NCBI taxonomy): Eukaryota > Metazoa > Arthropoda > Insecta > Zygentoma > Lepismatidae > Thermobia > Thermobia domestica. The sequence goes on along the minus strand of NC_137470.1, from coordinate 162,217,056 downwards.
AAGTGAAAATCCGATGCTGAAAAAATTCCCGGTAATTCCTTACACCTGCAAATATTGATTCTTGTCTGAAGTTGTGAAATTACATGAAACCCAGGAGTCCAACTTTTACCACCTTACCGATTGCACGGAGCCGCCTAACGACACAGGTATGGTGTATGCCTAACTTGTCCTCGATGGCACGAAAATTTCTCAGAGGATCCGCTTCCACTGTGTTCTGAGTAGCTCATTCGAGCGTGATATAGGTTGGTCCATACGGGGATCATTTTGCAATGTTATGTCACCGGAATGACATTTGATAAACCAGTGACAAATACTATATTCATTAACCACTCACACCGGTACAACGTACACTTGTACGGACCCTCATAGTGTTTCTACAGGTGGTTCGACGTATACGTATACGTCCCGTTCAGTACTGACGAAATTATGCATATTCTGCCCTCTGTTGTTTTCGCACTTGGACAAAAACGAATGTCACTCAAGAGTAGACTGCAATGTGCTGCCAGTTGTTGGAATTCCTTCCTATTACATGAAATTATATATCAATTTGGTGGCACTACGCGAAAATAGCTATTTTGGTGATTTAAAATTACCGCCTCTCACAGCGGCTGATGGTTGTTTAACTCCTGGCTCGAGGGGTTAACCTTTCCCAGCTAAAATGCTGTATTTATATTTTCTCGCAGTTTGCAGAAGGTTTAAATACTTGTACGAATTCGTAAAGAAAAATCACTGACAATTGTATGTTCTTTGTGGTGTACTTTCATACGATCTTGTTCAATAACGCATCTCCTGGGGGCACGGTGGCTCAGTGATGCCCTTCCCACTGGTTTAGTGGCTTGCACGTGCGCCTTTGGTGTGCGGGGTCCCGGGTTCAATTCCCATTGGGTAAGCGTTTGGAATTTTAACTATCTTCGATGGTTGTTTGTTCGTGTCGCCCTGGTTATCGGTTACTGGAAAACCAAGTAAATGGTAGTAAAACATAGAGATAATTAAAAGAGTGGTGGAGCGCTTACCTCTGGTGTGTCTAGTTCCTGGTTCGTTCTCCGGCCAAGTAAGTGTGTGGTGGAAAAAATTTTGGCTGTGTTTTTTCGGGGTATTTCCGTTTCCTTCCACAATTTCTTTCCACCAATTCTTCCTTCATCATTCACTTGGAGCATAAGGGGCATAATCATGGGATGGTAAACTGAAATATTTTATATTATTTCCTTTACAATACATTCTAACTGTCTGGGTACCCCAGCCTGTTTGCTTCACATATACGGAGTTTATTGCGTTATGCGCTTGATCTTTCTCCATCCCTGTGTTACATTGCTAAGGTAGGAATAAGTTTTCCACCAAACGTCAGACTCAGAACGGACATTTTATTAGCAACCACTAACCTAATATTTTTTTTTAAATTTAATATATGGGGACATGACTGGTGACCGCCCTGTATTCAATTGAATATATTAAATCGTCTCTGCTTGTCTGTTGCTTAGCATGTGTGCTTTTAGTGCACGTGTTTCCAGGTTCGATTCCGCTGGGAGTGTATTGGAGGGATGACAGTGGTTCGGATTCCACCTTGAACTGTAGGTCTAGATCTCATATGGCCTCGATGCTGAAACGGGGCACCATATTTAACAAATAAATATTAACCGTTACACTTGAATGTTAAACAGAAGGAATCTTTATTTTCATAATCATACTTGTAAAATTACAAAGGCAACTTTGATATTTAAGTATACTAAAATAATGAGTATTTGAGGAGCAAAGGAACAAATCCCATATTTACCCTCGACATGTTCTAGTTCTTATCTCCGTGACTTCACTGACTCAAAACACAGAGGGCGTGACAGAACCTCTCTCTGTGATTCGGTTAATGTCGGAATAATTCGCGTGATCGTTGCTGCCACGTGGCTTACGGTGTGTTTCATGGAGATTACACGACCGTAAAAGAGTAAGTGTATGGGCCATTTATGATGTATTTCAGGCTTTTTTTTTTGTAAACATAACAGAAGAATGAGTAACGGTGCTGAGTGGGTATTACAATCGGTTAGGAAGGTTTGATTCATAACATTAAGAAGTGTTCATTCCTCTTAATCGATTTTACAGTACGCTTTTATTTTAGAACCTGTATGCTAACAGCGGCAAGTGTCTACAATGTCCTGCATTTGATACTTTTCTTTCTTCAATTACTACGTGATAAATTGGCTACTCTTCGTGCTCTATTGACGTTAAGGAAGAGAAGGACACACAGCGCTGGCTCTACCATATAAATGGGACGGCAAATTTCGAGGAGCGGGAAAATCTGTCACAACTATATTATTTAACATAAATATTTCTTGTTGGAAACAGACTTCATGATAATGGCAGTTAAATTTACTAAGCTGACCTTCTATTTGAATACTAAATTCTTAAATCATGTTTAGTCGCATTAGTTTAAGGTCATATGGACAGTGCCAAAGCAAATGGTCAAACAAATCCCAGCTTGAATTGCTTGATTGTTGTCAAATACAAGAACTGAATTCTCGAACAGTAGCGCACGCCTGTTCTATTTAGTTAGTTATAACAGTTTTGATATGAAAACTAGTCTTGTCTTTGTCTCAAACAAGTTTCTTATCATTGAAGATGGAAACAAATGTTTTTTCTTAATTAATGTATGTAGAGAGAAAATCAACAAGTAAATATAAAAGAGCTAGTTACACTGGAATTGAAAACTGATATATTGTGATTGAAGCTCCATATTGAATTCTAAAAAACACGTCTGAGACTGCTGTGTGACATTGTGCGTTATCGTGGTGCAGCATTCAAGTGCGTGCAATGCCCAGAGATGGAGTGGGTCAGTGGGTCACGGGTCAACAGCATGTGACCCATTGTGACCCACCACCCACCATGACCCACTGTGACCCATCACCCACTGCGACCCACCGACTCAGTATGATCTACCGACCCTCTCTGCTCACTGCATTGTAGACAGTATCTTCTGAAGACTGGTAAATTTGTCTCCGTTTTACTTTCAAGACCTTCATTTCCCTTCCTTTTCCACTTGTTTCTGTCTACTTACCTGAGGTGAGTATATCTAACCAAGTGAAAAAAGAACTTCAGGCACTTTTGGATATTGATATTTTTAATAGTAATAATAGCAATAGGACTTACACTACAACTTGGCTTTCGAGACCTGTGGGTTTTTTAGAGCTAACTACTGGAAAAAAATACATTTTTGAATCACTGTAATATATAAATTGTTTATAAAAAATTAAATGTAACTATGTGTGCCTGATCATCACGGTCAAATTGCAAAGTCAAATGAAATTACTTTTGGTATATAGTTAGGCCTTAATCCAAGTTGGAATGTTATATTGCTTTTATTATAATGCATAATATCCTAAGGAGGTAGTGAGGATCCGATTTTTTGCGAAAAAAAATGAGTATCTCGCAAGCCGTTAAACTTACGGAGCTGAAATTCAGTGTATTAACTCTTTATTGAAAATAAACAGAATGTGTCCTAGCATTTTTTAAAATTCTCCTTTATGTGGGGGGGGGGGCACTTTATATATATATGGAAAATTGGTAGTGAGTTGGTTTCTGAAAAGGATCGGAAACAATCGATGTTATTTAAGAGAAAAAAATCAGAAACAAAAAATACAGTGCTTGGCTTCATATATCCATTGCTTTCTACTATAATAATTGCTGAAGATTATGTTTATTATATGGAGCGCCCATAGCACAGGGCAATCAACCCATAAAGTTGTGAGAAAAATAGGCATAAAATTTGTACTGTAAGCTTAATTACACGGAAATTTGAAGTTTGTATTGTACGCATAATTGTATGGAAAATTTAACACTCTTTTTCCCTTTACGTTGGTCTACTTACCTTGATTTGGAACTTTCAAATTTCATCCTTTTTTTCCACTGAAAAGTATCGATAATTCAAGAAGGAAATAATTATACTATGATAATTTAATTGAAATTCATCATAATTTGGCACATGGCAAACAGCAGTGTGGTAATTGAAGTTGAAGAAGGAGGGAAATTCCCATTCACCTCTGAATACTTTCCAGAAATCTCGTTCCCTTTCGCTTTCTAGACGGGGGAGGGAACTTGGTAACGGTATCAAACCTTCATGTGTAATTACAAAAATTAAATTTATAAACAAATAAGAAATCATCAGTTTATCAGGCTTTAATTGATAATTTATTCACAAGACTCCCTATCAAAGGCGGGGTAGATGAAGTTTCTGTTCTAAATGGGTCGACATTGCCAACTGACATGGTCAATATGGAAAAGATGTTATATGGCGATAGAGAGATGATACTTCTTGCTGAGTATTTCAAACCTGACCAAGAAAAATCGTTATCAGACTTAAGTCTAACAAGTAGATTTTCGATGAGAAGTTGCAGAAATCGGGTAGAAGTATTATCAATTTCCACTACAGAGTGCGAACGGGGATTTCCCATTATGAATTTACAGATGACTGATATTAGAAATAGATTAAGTGCTCAAATATTGTCTAACTTGTTGCTCATCAATGTTAATGCCCCACCACTAGACAAGCTCAAAGTAGACGAGCTAGTTATTTCTTGGCTGAAGGATGGACATCATTCCACTGCGGATGATTTACCGCCAAAAAGTTACCAACAGGAAATAAATCCGATTTCAGATTTGTTTTAAGGTGGAAAATTACGAGTTACAGAAAATGTATACTTGTATTACTAATGGCTTATTTGTGTTATTCAACTTTGTACCTAATTTTTAGTAAGCCTCTTCTTTGCTTTATGTAAACTACTTTTGAATAAATGTTCATAATAATTGCAATTATGCATATTTGCAACTTAAATTTAACGTGGTGTTTTAGTGATTACACAAATTACAATTATGAACACACTTTATGGAGATGCTCTCACATAGGGTAACCGAGCACCTTTATACTCTATGAACAACTGATTTTTCAAGTCTTTTGTGAGAAAAATACTGTGAACTGAGAAACCATAACCTTTTCCATATTGTACAGGGGTATTTTCCTGCGAATAGAAGTTTCTTGTGGAATGCGTTCAGAAATTAACACTTGCAAGAATACTTTCTTAGTACAAGTATATTTTAGCCACACACTAATTTGCCCCCACCTCGAACTGTTTCAATTTCCTCACTGACAAATACTTTACTATTTTATATCGTAAAGGTCAGATCCACCGTTATTGTAACAGAGTGGTGCTTGAGCGATTGACTAGAAATTCAACCTCCGATTACTGACAATTTCACAGTCTTGTTTTATTACAAGTGTAAACTCTTTAGTCAGTTCAGAAGAGGCGTGGATCATGTTCAGAGTTGATGACGATGGATTTTCATGAGTCAGAGTAGGTGAAAGTGGATGAGAGTGGTTCATGGTGGATGGTAGGTCACGATGGGTCAGAGTAGGTCACGGTGGGTGGTGGGTCAGAGTGGTTCACCGTGGGTGGTGGGTAGTGGGTCATGATGGGTGGTGGGTCAGAGTGGGTCACCGTGGGTGGTGAGTCATTGTGGGTCGTGGGTCAGAGTGGGTCATGGTGGGTGGTGGGTCAGTGAAGTTTTCATTGACCCACGCCAACTCTGGCAATGCCTGGTCGCACACTTTTGTCATGTTCAAATCTTGTTAAAATTTGATGGACGGTAAACACTTTCAAATTTAACTCGCTACTGATTATTCTCACCGTCAATCGACGATCTTATCTCACAAGAGACTTCACTCTTTGGACATTGTCATCCGGTTTAGAAGTTGAAAGTCGTCCCGCACAAGGTTCGTCTACCCCTTGCTCGCGGACTTCTATTTAAAAGATTCTTTGAATAGGAAGATACTTTCATAAGCCCTTTGTAACTTTTCACAGGTCATACTAACGGATTCGCCAAGTGACACGAAATTTGATGACATCTTTTCATGGTTCATTTTTGTAACGCACCTAAATTCAGACGCTCTCAACAATTGTGTAAGTGAGCTCCCTCGTGGCTAAGCGGTTAGCGTATGACATATGAGAGACAAGTTTGATTCCCGGCGGTTCGGATTCTACGTTAGTCTGTAGTTCCACGTCTCATACAGTTTCACTGCTGAAAGGGACGTTAAAGTCAAAATCTTCTTCCTTAGCCTAATTTTATTTTATGATTTATGTAAACTCGCATAGAATTTGTTACTTCATTTTATGTTTTCCGTAATACATTTTTTAACTTCATGTAACATTTTCATATCTCGATGTCAAACATAATATCTAGTCATATACTGTAATTGTGCTTATACTGTTTTAATATGTACTTTTTAAATACATATATTTTTAAAACTTCAAATTGCTGTGTCATTTCTTGTCAGTGCTACCAACATAATTTCGCATTAGGCAAATCTTGAGTTCAAGATTCGCCTACAGTTTCTCATTGCCTGAGGTTGTTAGGCTAATCTTGAATAGGCAGAAGTTGAAGTCACCTTTTTTCTTGTAATCGAATAAGCGCTTAAAGAATAGGTTCAATCTCCTCCATAAACTCTTTATTCAAAGCGGAAGTGGTAGAAATTAACCGTTTCCGGTTTTAATGTTGATCATCATAGATCGACAATGATAATAACAAGCAGTTTTTTTTTTTGGAATCAATACAGCGTTGCAAGAAAACATACCATCACTACCAGTAACACTCTATCGAAACCGGAAGCGGTTCACATTTACTAGTATTTCCGGTTTCAATATTTATTTCCATAGAGCAAGCACGACAAAAACGTTTTTTAATCGTTTTAGCGTCCCAAAAATAGCATCCATTACCTCAATTAACCTTCTATTCAAATCGAAAATAGAAGAAATCAACCTTTTCCGGTGTCAACACTGATCCCCATAGAACGGAAACGGTCGTAGATAACATCAAGTCATTTTCTGGAATCGACTTAGCGTCGCAAAGAAGCAGACCATAACCGTCAGTAACGGCTGTACCAAAACCGAAATTAATCAAATGATATAGCCGGATTCCCCCTGGTTTAAATCCAAATTCAGGCCCCATTGTCCTTTATGTCTCAAATGAAACGTATTATCCCCGTGCGAGGAACGGACAATTTCCTACTTGTATCTATATCTTTTATGTAATAAATAATTAGGTAATTATCGTATTCGTTGTTAATTATTCTGAAAGGTTTTATGTCATCTCCGTAGAGCAATATTATAGTAATATTATATTACAATATATATATTACAATATATATATTACAATATATATTATATTATATTATATTACAATAAACAATATATATAATTTATTTAAGTTATATCAATATTTTGGACACTTTCAGTTGACCGCAATTGTCACAGGTCCCAATTGTCGCAATAGTAGCTAGAAAAGAAATAGGGACAAAAATTATAGACACGATGTTCCCTATCACAAAATAGTGTCCAGTGAATGAACCAGGGACCTTGGGATTAAGATAAACATTCACAATATGAGTCACCATGCTGTTCAGAAGCCGTTTTTAGCGTAATGTGAATATTCATAGTATTCTCACCACTGCTTATAAATATGGATACATCTAGAAGTTGACTGGTAGGTAATAAATTTCTTTAATTTGCACAACCCTCATATTTTTAGCGGAAGATGTTAGTTAAGAACAGCCTTTCCTTCAGGGGTAAGATCGTTTGTCAGAAAGGAAGTGGAAGGGGGCATAGCGGCAACACTGACTACGGCGACGAATCGACGAGAGAATCACGTGACCGGATCTATGACGTGTTCTGCTTTTCCTTTGCTTCCGGTCCTGTGATGATAGAGATCACAGGAGGAAGGCGGTAAAGGCAACGAGTGATTGGCGTTCCGTCCGGGGAATTTTTATTTTCCTTTTTTCTATAGCTCGTAGTGACGTGAAAGGAATCGGATTTTTTTTACCTGTTCCGGTTCCAGAACTTCTTCTCTGAAATCAATTAGGGTAATGTTTCTCCTGCTGTTTGATATTTGTAGGAAAATTCTTGTTCACAGCTTTCTCATCGAGAATGGCCTAAAACAAGATGATGTGTTGCCATCATTATTATTCAACTTTGTTTTGGAGTACGCTATAAGGAAAATCAAAGTCAGCAACCAGGGCCTAAATCTGAATTGTATTCACCAGGTTATGCCGTATCCTGATAATACAAATATAATACGGAATGATAGGAGAACAATAGAAAGAAATGCAGAGGACTTATTAAACGCTTGCAGGGGCATGAGTTTGGAAGTAAATGAAGAGGAAAATAAGTACAGGGAAGTTCACCAGGATCGTAATACTGCAAATTATGGATACGTCAAAATATCAAATAATACTTTCGACAAAGTGAATAACCTCAGATATATAGGATCGGTGTTAACAGACCAAAACCATATTCAAGAAAAAACTAAATATCGACTGAAAGCAGTAAATTTGTATTGTTATTCACTTCATAATGTTTTGTCTTCGCGAATTTGAAGCTTAAAATTAAAAAAAAAAAAAAAAACGATAATCATGCTTGTTGTGCTATGTGGTTAATAAACATGGTCACTTACTCTGAGTGAAGAATGCAGACTATAAATATTTGAAAACAAAATCCTGAGACGAATATTTGGACTCAAGGAAAACGGAAATGGAGAATGGCGGAAACTTCATAACGAGGAACTACATAACTATATCGTTTATCAAACACAGTTAAGGTCATAGTCTACGAGGCTCAGGTGGGCGGATCATGTAACCAGAACGGAAGAAAGTAGGAATGCTTTCGAAGTTTTAAGAACTGGAAATCCCGTCGAGAGCGACCATTAGGAAGACCTAGTTGCAGATAGGAGGATAAACTACATAAGGAGAAACTACATAACTTATATCGTTTACCAAACATTGTTAGGGTCATCAAATCTACGAGGCTCATGTGGGAAAATCATGTAGGCATAATGGAAGAAAGTAGGAACGTTTTCAAAGTTCTAATGGAAGTCAAATCGGAAAACGACCATTAGGAAGACCTAGGCTCAGATGGGAGGACAATATTAAGATCGATCTCGCAGAAATAGAAGTAAAATGTAGAAACTCGATACAGTTGACTAAGGACAGAAGTCAATGGAGAGGTTTTGTGAACGCAGCATTGAACCTCCGGGTTTCATAGGCCGTAGAGTTGGTTATATATTCATTTATTGCGGTTTACTATGGCAAAGATAAGGATGTATTTAACAACTTCCACTGTACTTCACCGTAGATGAATTAGAATATAATATTAATAATAGAAGCCCAATTTAAATATCGAGAATCTCAATAATACGTACGTTAGCATAACTAACAGAGCTGTGACTATCCGTAAATCTTATATATAAAGGACAATCTTGGTTTGTCTGTCCTTCATACTAATCTACGGCTTGGTTTGACATGCTTATGTGTAACTGTAGGTAAGAGACCAGAAGCAACTTAGAATTTGTTAAATGTGTATCTGAATGCGAGAAGGAAATTCATTTTTTTAAATCATACAGTTCAGAGCCGGCGGAAGACCCATGCGAAAGATGCAGTCGATTGAAAAAGTAATGCTTTTTATTAAATATTTTATTTTGTGCGTTATTTTTTGTAAATAATTTAGACCTACAATATACGTGTTAAGCACCATTCTCGTAATAATCTCCGCGAAAAGAGTAAAAGCGTATGAGTTTCGTTTCACAGTGTGTAACTGTGGTAGATTTATAAACAATGGGAATTCAATACTCTAACTTGAAGTAGTATATCTATAGCTACTGGATGCAGTAAATTGGTAAGATCAAAGATAGAACCTGTTTCTCAGACCCTGAATCCATAGAAAAAACTCATTATTCGCTATCCCTTACTGTTTTTGTTCCGTGGTAATAAAAGTTGAAACCAAAAATGGTTCATTTGAACCACTTCCGGATTCAATAGACGGTTAAGGGAGGAGATAGAACCTAGGAGGCAAGCTGAATTGATTGCAAAAAGCTACATCTGGATATCTCTTACCGTTTTTGTTCTACGGAAATCTGTATTAAAACCGGAAGTAGTATTAAATTTCAACCACTTTCAGTTTTGTTGTGGTTTTGGAGTGTTATAGGTTGAGATAGTATGTTTTCTTGAGACTTTGCACAAAAAAACACTTGTTGCTATTTAATACCATTGATGTTCTCTGGCATTGCATTTTGAAACCGGAAATATCTAATTTGAACCACTTCTTTCCTCTTGGATAGAGGGTTAACGGAGAAGATGGGATATGTTCTTGGGACACTGAACCAATTGCACAAAAGCTGCATCTCGATATCTCTTACGGTTTTTCTTTTATGAAAATCAATATTGAAACCGGGGCTGTTAAATTTCAACCACTTCCGATTTGGTAGAGTGTTGTAGATTCTGGTTTTATATTCTTTTGAGACACTGAATTGATTGCAGAAAACCGCTTTCCGCTATCTATTATCGTTTTCGTTCTATGTTGGTAAGTGTTGAAACCGGAAATAGTTTCAACTGTGAGACACTTCCACTGTAAATATCGGGTTAATGAAGAAGATGGGAACTATTCTTCAGAGAATGAATCGACTGAAGAGAACCGCATCTCGATATCTCTTACCGGTTTTGCTCTGTGGAATTCAGTATTGAAACCGGAAATAATGTTAAAATCGAAACATTTCCGTGTTCGGGAATGTTGAAACCGCAAATGGTTAATTTGAACTATTTCGAGTTCGAACAGAGAGTAGACGAAGGAGATGGAATCTATTTCTGGGACTCTGAATCAATTGCGTAAAAAACAAAAAAACGCATTTCGACATATTTTACCGTTTTTGCTCTGATACATGTCAACAGACAGACAGACGGACGGACAGACAAAGCCGTTATACAAGACTTTCGACACTTATCCAAAGCATAGTTTGGAAGTCTAAAATACAGGCGAAGTTATTTAAGCAGCGTTTTTAGACTGATGCAAATAGCTTAGACGTAATGACGGTGATGCTGGGAACGAATACAAAGACAATAAAAAAATCCAAGGGACCCTTGCTAAGTAGGCATACACAAGGGACGAAAACGGTAAGAAGTCTTAATGCTCACATCTGTCAGAATATTTCCTAGGTCCGTCACTGATAAAGCCCCTACAGCTAGACAACCCAAACTACTTCAGAGCACTTCAGGTTGCATACTGTTCAGCGTGTGTGAAGAAAAATACTTCAGCTTGGGTGATATCAATAAAACGGAGAAGTTACTCATTACGCCCAATTTTGAAGTAGTTACTCGCATTGGTAGCAATAAAAAGAGAACTGAGCACTAGTCGTCTCGGCTGACCTCGGAGAAGCCCCGCCCTTTTGAAGTAACCACACCTCTGTTCTCGAGCCGAGTAACTACTACGCGTTTGATATCAATAAAAATCAAAGACTCCTCTGTGATGCTAGTAACTTCTCCAAATTTGTGGAGCAAGCTAAATAGGTGACTCCGTGCGAAATATGGCAGAGTATATGATTGTTTTACTACGTAGAAAAACTTATAAACTGCATAGAAATGTTGGAAATGGAGATTACAAAAAGCATTATAAGTTTATGAAAGAAAATGTAGTGATTAGCACAACATTTTATAAGGAGAATCAACCGAAATTCGGGATGGTGGACTACGTAATGATGAAAAGATGCGGGTTTTCTTCAAGGGCGCCGATCCTGTGGGGGCCAGGAGACCCGGGCCCCCCAAAGCTCATGTGGGCCCCCTATTGTATTTATGAATATACAATATTTGGCATAATTAGAGTGCAATTTGTCTTAAAATCCTGATATACGGTGTATATACCTTCTACATCTGAATGCCCTCCCCCCCCAATTTACAGAGAAATCGGTGCCCTTGGTTTTCTTGCGTTACGTGAGTGATCCGGGATTCAAGGTCGGAATGTCAGGGGATTCTGGTGTGGCTCAAAGTACTGTCTATGACTACCTGAAAATGGATTGTTTCCGGAAGTGTGCGTAATATACAAACAGCAAAGGCAGAGTGGCAAGAACAATATACATTTCCGGGTGCTATCGGAGCACTTGACTATACACAAGTGGCATTAAAGAAACCTAGTATTTTGGAGAGTAATACGTTAATAGGAAGAGATATTTCGTGGCTAAGCGGTTAGCGTACATGCCTTTGGCATAGGAGACCCGCGTTCGATTCCCGGCAGGAGCTCATGTGGTTTGGATTCCACGTTAATCAGTGGGTTCTGTCTCATATAGGCACGCTACTGAAAAGGACGTTAAACTAATAATCAACTCAACTCAACGTTGATAGAAAGGGTGTATACATGAGAATGGGACACGTATGGTGTGGAAAACGCAATCAGATGGACGTGATTTATGACGTGGGTGGCTGGACTTTATTAAAAAGAAAACAAAGGAGCCAAGTGTCTGATTCCGTTCTTAAAGCCAAACAATCTACAAAGACCTTGGACAACACGTGATATGCGCTTGTCGTGTTAATCTTAATATTGCTGGATTCCAATCAACATCCGTCAGCTCAAATAGGTTCATTCGCATGGTTTCAATATTACTTTCTTCTTTCCCGTTTTTTTCTTCTTTTTTATTTTTGTTTTATTCTCGCTCGAATATTAAAGATTCTCTTTTGAATTTGTGTCTCAGTCGTAGATGTATTTGATATTTCGTTGCATTTCAGTGTAATTACCTTCAAACTTTCGGCTTTCCTTCGTTTACTTTCTGGTAGCTGTGACTTTGAAAGTACCACTGGAAACTCTTTTAGAATATCCACAAATGCACTTTGATTGAAGCTATCGTTGCTACTTGCCCGTTTCATGGCTTTTAAGATACACGCCATAGGTTAAAAACAACGAAATGACTGCGCGATGAATGGGAGAAATTAGTAATCACTTCTTTTATTGATACGACTCAGTGCTACGTGCAGAGGAAGCGCGAGTAAACGTTCATAAATCTGGAGCAGACTAGACCTGAGTAGTGGCTTGTTTTATTGATACGAAATTGAGAGAGGAGATTACTCCAGGTGTAGTTACTCCGATTCTCGAGCAGGACTTCTCAGGAGTAGTTACTTATTTTTATTGATATCACCCCTTGTCTTTGGTAGAAACATAAAAGGCCTTATGCAAAGATGTTTTGACGTATGACTAGCGCGATATTAATTGGCTAAGTAACGCATGGTTATCAGAAGTGTACTCAAAATCTCTGATTAGCATGTAATAGATGACTAAGTTAATCACATGCGACTGATTTAGAGCAGAGGGTACTCTAGTTTAACCACGGTTCAGCCACAATAAACTCTGCTCTGCTCTAAATTAATTAGTCATATGTGATTAACTTAGTCAACTACTAAGTGCTAATCAGATTCTGAACACGCTTCTGATAACCATACGTTAATCAAACCTTTAGCATGGCGCTTGTCATACGTCAAAACGACTCTGCATAAGGCCCAAAGAGGTTTATAAGAAGTTGATCCAAAACAGAGTTCATGATCAGTCACCGGATTAGTGATAGAAATCACTCAGTCTGACTCGTTCGTTTGCCATTAGCAATAACAAATATGTGTTAATGTCAAGCAGAGATTTTGAATATTCATAGCGACGTGAAGAAAAATGGCTGAGTATGAAAAATTAGCTCTTGTCCGTTTGAGCGTTGATGACGATACTGTCCCTTGTTTTATTGTTAGGGTTACACATTGTAAAAAAAAATCATCTTTTTCTTTCGTTCTTTTTGTGGAACTAGCTCCAGCGCATCATTACGCTTACAACGACCATTTATTTTCGACAAATTCTTTAGAAAATACTTGACGTTTAAAGTTTGTAACGACTTTTTAACTTATCCTTCGAAGCGAGAACAATGAAAATGTAAAAGAAACAAAGATATTAAAAAGGAAATTAGTCTTAGTAAATATGCTGATGAGAAATATTCCCTTTCAGTTCTTCTAAGATTTTGATATTGTTTACACCATCTTGAAAGAAGTATGATATACATATTTTAGTGGTTGATTTGCATTGAAGAAATAACAAAACATTGTTAATAGGAACCAGTTTAGAACACTCCTAGAGCATTGCCAGAAGGAACTTAAAAAGAATGGAGCGGGAAGGAAAATTGTTATTGTTCCTCGATGTAAAAGTAAATCTTTTTATCTGAACCTCCTTCTCTCTCTCGCAAAAATTAGTAAAATATTACCTCTCTATGACTTACAGTTCTCGAGATATGGCTGCTTAAATAACTTGAAATTTGAACTTTGTTGGCCAATATCTGGGGAACGGTGGCCAGTTGGCCAGTAGACAGTTAATCAGTGTGTACTGGTTACTATTTGGTATTAAAATGTCCACCATCCTCTTAGGTATTGATCAACACCAATATCATATCTCTATAACTTACGGTTCCCGAGATATGATTCCTTAAATCTCCTGAAATCGGCAATTTTTTTGGCCAGTATCTCGGGAACGGTAAGAGTGACGCAAAAAAATCCACCACTCTTTCAAATAGTTTTTGATGCCTTATCAAATAGAGGGCTCAAAATTAAAAAAAAATCGCAAATAACAGATAGACACACACACACACACAGAGTGTGAGAGAAAGAGAGAGAGAGAGAGAGAGAGAGAGAGAGAGAGAGAGAGAGAATTCAGTAACGAACTTAACTTCGTTGTAAATGAAAATGGCAAAAACGTTATTCAATTTTGTCGCTATTTAAGTACCATTCAAGTATAAAGAAACTAACATTCAGTAGTAATGCTGCCACTTGACCTAAATTTTATGCCCATGGCTCAGGAAATATGATTCCTGACCCCTGATGCCATGGTCTACAGCTGATTAGGACCACTCCCAGGGGTATAATAGGATCATCCAGAGGTGCATAGAATCGCCTTGGATACTGTGACTCACTTTAGGAGGGGCGTATAGTACTTGCAAAAGTTAAACTCGTTCCTTTTGATTTGTATAAAATTACCAAAAATTCAAAATTTGATGGTTCTTGACCTAATGCACTGGCGCAAATCCCGGGGGAATGAGGGGGACATTTTCCTCAATTTTGGAACTGATGGGAATGTCCCCCTCAATAATCCGATTTGAAAAGTGCTTTTTGGGGTGATGATTTGTATCTGACTGCCACAAAAGAAAGTGAGATGAAATTGATTTCTCTTGACTTTTCTATTTCACCTTACTGATGTAAACGTTTGAAACTTCATTACATTAAATTTGTCGTTAATTATTGTTAATGTCGTATTTTCAACTATTTGTTTAATTTCTGTAACGATTCCTATAATGCTATTGAGGTCATCATCATTTTGCTCAAATAAGAGTATTGTTGCGTCATATATAATTCATTTTCTTTCTTCATAGTTTTGGGAAAGTCATTACATTATTATGAAACAAGTGTCCTAAAATTTTAATGTGGATTATTGTGGATGTCTAAGTAGAAACATATCAATTATAAATATGCATGTATTCACATTTCAGAATGTGTTCACGGCACTGATTTGCATAATACTAAAATGTACCACTACTTCATCTACATCGCCTGATATATATAATATGCAACAAGTTCACATCAAAAATCAAATTCATCTACCATAATATGAGTCTCATCTCCCCCCAGAATAACCCTCAAATCTGCCTACCTCTCAATGTTGAAGACAACTCTGCTCTATTGACCCTCCGCAAAATCGTTTTTCAACTTCATAAATGTTTTCAACACCCCTTAAAAAATATGGGAACGGTCTTACTCCCCTCCCCCAATGTTGAGACAGATTTGCACCGCTGACCTAATGTATACCCTTTGGTTATATTTTATTCCGTTATGAATCAGTATAAGAGTCTAGGATAGGAATATATTAACGCCCCTCCAGTAACATTTCGGTAGGCTGTAACATAAATACATGGCCAAAAGTGACGAGATGATTGCGGACATCTAAATAAGTAAAAATGTTCCTGGGTCCGATACCGCTTTGTTTCCGAGATACAGGGTGTTCATATGTCGAGTCCCTCCAATGGCTCACTGTGGGAAAGTGAATGGAAATGTTCAATATTACAGGAATAATACAATCAAGTAAAATTATACCTGTGAAAATACATTTACACTAACATAGAAAATTAAACTAATCAACATTTGAGTTTATTGGTTTGTCAGTGCTGCCAACCTAGTTCTACTATGTACCGTTGTTTCCTATTGTGCACTGTTAATTGACTTTACACTTGGACATCTTGTTTTTAAAAAACGAAGTGGTATCTGTACCTTGATTAAAAATGTTTTGATGTCAGCAATCGTATGCTAACGTGTGGATGTCTAGTGCTATTTGGAAACATCATACTTCGTACCAGATTGGCAACATTGACAACCCAATAACCTCAAATGTTGATTAGTTTCATTCTCTATGTTAGTATAAATGTACTTTCACAGGCAGTGGCGTATTTAGGGGGGTGACTTCCGGGCTTAAGCTCCCCCCCGAAATCTTAGTTAGTATAGTAAAGTAAATGAAATATCTTGCAGAATTTTCACATTTCCAGGCAAAGCCCCCCCGAAAGTTAGCAAAGCCCCTCCCGAAACAAAATCGTAAATACGCCCCTGTTCACAGGTATGATTCCACTTGATTGTATTATTTCTGTAATATTGAACATTTTCATTCCCTTTCCCATAGTGAGCCATTGGAGAGACTTGGCATTTGAACACCCTGTATCTCGAAACAAAGCGGCATCAGACTCATGTTTCTAGGAATACTTTTTTACTTATTTGAATGTCCGAAATCACCTCGTCACTTTTGGCCATGCATTTTGTTACACCCTGTATAGCTCTACCATAACCAAAAAGATTAATTTTAAAGTTTTTTTTTATATACATTATATCCTTTTTGATGAAGCTTTACTGCAGTATATGTTTAACAGATGAGTACAGGGTTCTATTCTCTTTTATAGGTGAAGAGTACATTGATGCTTTTCTTTTAAACTTGGGGGGGGGGGATTTCTTAAATTTTGGAATTGTTAAAAGAAATATATATTGGTAAATATTATATTGAATTTCTTTAAATTTGGTTGCTTCTGGATATACTCCATTTTAGGTATAAAATATTGTCAAAAATAATATAGTCAAAAGTAACACTTTATATTTGGTGAAAAATTTAAATTTTGGCGGAAAATAAAGTTGGCATGAGGCACGAAGTTTGAATGTTATGCTTAACGTTCAGTAAGATGGATTGTAACATTACCAATGCAAGGTTCCAGTGTATTTAATTACACATGAGCAACTCGAAACCAGGAGAAGTACATTTGACACATCCTTAAAACTTGGAATTGTCAGAAAAAAAATCGTAATTGTTCTCTAGGACTCTGGTAAATTTGGATGATTCAACTTGTTTCCTTTCGCGGGTTAAAAAAAAATTGCCAAAATTCAAATTTGAGGATATTGATCTAATATACAGGATGTCCATATAGTCTGGGTACATGGGAAAACATACATTTTAGTCAATTTAATATTAATGAATGTTTTCAACATGATTTCCGTGCTGTTCACTCCATTATTTGATGCTTTTTGCAAGATTGAGGTGAACTCGATGGAATACGTCTGAATTGCCATCGACTTCAACACATTGACTGGTAATGCGTTCTGTCATGTGATTTTAATTTCTAATCTTCATCGAGTAAACTTTCTCTTTCAGCATACCCCGGAAAAAGAAATTAAGGGTCTATCGAAGTCATCTTCATTTAAGTGATCCAATATCTGTAACTTGTGCGGATGAAACTTCCCCTCTGCTAGCATTTTTTGGATGGTTGATCTTGGAACATCCAACTCCGTAGATGTCCGACGAAGGGATTTCTTTGGGCTAGCATAAACCTTAGTCTCTTTCGTTTCGTCTGAAGTCTTTGGTCGTCCAGAACGGGATTTGTCCAACACCTGCCTGCTTCTTTAACCTTAGTAATTAATTTCCCGACGGCAGTAAAACAGGTTGACGATGAGGGTGTCGAAGGTTAAATTCTTCCGTAATTTTGTGATATGATTATCCTTCTCGTCCTCTTAAGAGTACCAACTCGACTCGTTCTTCTTCAGACATGGCTATCATTCAATCTGGAAAAACAGAAACAAATTATTAGAATTTCTAATGTACCAAGATTTTATAGACACATTGTATAGTATCACTTTGAGACACATTGTATAGTATCACTTTGAAACCTTGCGATAACTCATAGTCTAGGATTATTGATTAGAACTTGAAATCTTATGGGGGGCGCGGTGGCTCAGTGGTAGAGCGTTCCCCTCCGGTGCTTGGGGTCCCTGGTTCGATCCCAGCTCGCGCCGTGTGGACTTTGTGGTGGACAAACTTCTTCTCGTGGGCTTTTTCGGGGCTCTCCCGTTTCTTCCCACTTTCTTCATTCCACCATTTCATTCATTTCTCATAATCATCGTCTTTTTTAGCCTAACTGGCATAATCGTGGGACGTAAAACTAAAAGATTTCATTTCATTTCATTTGAAACCTGATGGGTAACTGTTAACATCGATTAATTTGAAACAATAACAATTTCACAATTTGAACTTTAGTTGCAAGTCATATTCTAAAGTCAATGACGGAAAGTTAACTTTAGTGAAGTCTGATTGGTTAATCTCAAATTCTAAATTTTGAACTTGAAACCTGATTGGTAACACAGCCACACACACACACAACATAAAAGTTCTATGCACCGGACTCCGAGGTAGGATTCGATGTATTTTGTTACACAGAATCGAAACTTCGAAACCACAAAACAATCGACCGTGTCATTTTTTATGGATGAATAACTTTTGCGATTTTGGATAGGGAATATAAACATAAAATAGTGATACGGAAAAACAAAAGTTCTGTGCAACGGACCCCGGGTATGGATTCGATGTATAGTGTTACACTGAATCGAAACTTCGAAACCACAAAACAATCGACCGTGTCATTTTATTATGGACGAATAACTTTTGCGATTTTGGATACGGAATATAAACATAAAATAGTGATACAGAAAAACAAAAGTTCTGTGCAGTGGACCCCAGGGTATGGATTCGATGTATATGTTACACTGAATCGAAACTTCGAAATCACAAAACAATCGACCGTGTCATTTTTATGGACGAATAACTTTTGCGATTTTGGATAGGGAATATAAACATAAAATAGTGATACGGAAAAACAAAGATTCTGTGCAGTGGACCCCAGGGTATTGGATTCGATGTATTTTGTTATACAGAATCGAAATTTTGAAACCACAAAACAATCGACCGTGTCATTTTAATGGACGAATACCTTTTGCGATTTTGGATAGGGTATTTAAACATTAAACAGTGATTCGGAAAAACAAAAGTTCTGTGTAGCGGACCCTAGGGTATTGGATTCGATGTATTTTGTTACGCCGAATCCAAATTTCGAAACCTCCAAAACGATTGACTGTATCAATTTTGTTTTATGGCCGAAAAATTTTACCGATTTTGGATACGGAGGATATACGTAAGCCAGCCATAAATAAAACAAAATAAAAAATCTGTAAAGCGGACCCGAGGGTATTGATTCCACGTACTTTGTTACGCCAAATCTAAGTTTTGAAATCCCAGGACGATTAACCGTGTCAATTTTGTTTTATGGGCGAAAAACTTGAGTGATTTTGGATAGGAAGGATACAAGTTTTTTCGTCCATAAAACAAAATTGACACGGTTAATCGTCCTGGATTTTCAAAGTTTGGATTCGGCGTAACAAAACACATCGAACTGGGGTCCGCTGCACAGAACTTTTGTTTTCTCGTATGCTTGTGTTACGTTTTATATTCCCTATCCAAAATTGCAAGAAAGTTTTTCGCCCATAGAAATAACTGACACGATCGGTTTCATGTGGTTTCCAAATTTGGATTCTGTGTAACAAAATTTATCGAATCCATATCATGGAGTTCGATGCACATAATTTTTTATTTGTGGCTGTGTAATTATTGTAACCTCTTGATATACATAATAATTTCACACTTTGAACCTTAGGATTGTAACTATGGCTTATAGTCTAAGGTCATTGGTGTGAAAAATTTAAGAGACGATACCTGTTTTGTAATTATTAAAATCGATTGATATGCAACAAGAATATCACACTTTCAACTTTAATTACAACTCAATGTCTAAGATTATTAGTGGAAAGTAATTATTGGTGCAATCTGATTGGTTGATCACTTCCAAATCTTCGCTTAACTTTTCGATCACTTTTTTTTTTTTAATTTGAAGTCTAGGATAGCAGTTACAACACATAGTCTAAATTCATTATTCCTCATGCATTCTGATTTTCTGATCAGTAGAAAGTAATTCTTGATGCAATTTGATTGACTGATCGCTTTCTAATCTGTACTTCATATATCTTTGAAACTTTGAAATTTGTTCTTAACATTTTTCCATCATTGTTTAATTTTAAAATTTTTAGTTTGAATTTTTTTTTGAATTTTAGTTGAAAACTCTTGGTTTGAAATTTTGATTGGAAAAGTTTGGTTTACTTTTTATTTTAATTCTTTTTGAATAAAATTTTTATTTTGAAACTTTTGGTTTTAAAAATAGGAAAAATGCTTGATTTTTTTTAAAAAAAAGTTTAGTTTGAAATTTTTGGTTTGAAATTTTACAATTTGAAAATTTGTCTTTCAAATCTTTGCCTAAAACTTTCAAACTTGAAAATTTTTGCACTGGTTAAAAAATTTTTATTAAGTGTTTTACTTGTTTATACTTGTAGAAAAGTTTTTTTTTTTTAAAGTTTGGTTTAAAGATGTTTCATTACCTGAAAACTTAAAAATTACTAAAAATTTAACAAGTGTAGGAAAAGAACCGGAACAGTTTAAAATAAAGAAAGATGGCAACATTGATCCCAAGAATTGCATAATCCTGAACGTCCAAATTGTCGCTTAAAACGTGCATACAAAAAAGAAGAAGGGCTCACTCGTGATTTTTGATTTGATTTTGATCTTGAGTTTAGTATTTCGTTGAGCAGCGTGGCTAAGAGACGTGAACCCACAGTTTAACATGGGATTCAAACTTCATGAACTCCATTCAGGAATCTACCCCAGGTCTTCCACGCCGAAGACTCATTCGCTAACCATATAGCCACGAGGGAGTTCTTGAGCTCATGATGGGAGTTCAAATGATTCGGATTCTAGGTTAAACTGTGGGTACACATATCACATAGCCTTGTTGCTGAATGGGACGCTAAACCCAAAATCAACCATTAGTAAAGAAAACAACTAGCAGTGTACGCCACGTCATGGAGTTTGGTTTGCTACTGTGTACAAATCTAGTGTTGCCATGAGATGAAACGAGACAAGACGAGACTTTAGGTCGTCTCGTGTCGTGCAAAGCATATTTCGTCTCATGTCTCGTCTCAGAAAGATGTGACTGTCTCGTCTCGTGGTAACACTACAACAGCTGAAGCTCACAAAGAAGAGCTGCTGTGCCAAGTGGTTAAAATGACAACTTTTAACCAAGTTTGACTTGGTTAACAGAGCACAACACATAACACTACAATCTTCCAAAAACGACTGCTTAAAAATGAAATGAAATCTTTGAGTTTTACGTCCCACGGTTATGCCGGTTAGGCTAAAGGAGACGGTGATAATGAGAAATGAATGAAATGGTGGAATGAAGGAAGTGGGAGGAAACGGGAGAACCCCGAGAAAACCCACGCACACGGTGTTTGTCCACCACAAAGTTCACTTGGCGGAGGCTGGGATCGAACCCGGGACCCCAAGCACCAGAGGTGAACGCTCTACCACTGAGCCACCGCGGCCCAAACGACTGCTTAGTTTCGACTGAACCAATAATAAATTTCCACGACAGGAATATTTGTTAATACCGTTGGTACAGTCGAAATGCAAGCATTTCCCACCTACTCTTAAATCCTTTTTTTTCAAAACCTCTGGCGCCACTTCAATAAACAAGAAGATCTATGTGACTTTCCGATTTCAAAAATGGCTTGCACTCGTATAACATCACTGTCATTCTATCTCAAATCGACCAAAGTATATGCATTTTAAAATTTCATGGTCTCAGATTTTGATATTTTTTGTACATTGAAAGACACATTTGAGAATAATTATTTCCCAAAATAAAACTTTTCCAGCCCTCGTAGGTAACTAGTAATTAATTACGCAATTAGCTTCAAGGTCACGACTCAAACAACTGTTTTTGAATTTTATTGTTTATTTCAATAATCGTAAGTGCTATAAAGCTAAAAATCTTCATCCCTATGTAATTTTGCCTGCAGATTTCAAATCTGCAATCAAAACTAATGAATATTGTATAGGTGTAGAGTTATAGCAGCATTTATGTCCCAAGTTCAGGCCCCGGAATGAGCATGTGGTGAAAGTTGTACATGTGTGAAATTTTAGCACAAGGTGAAGAAATACATATATATTGTGTGAAATAAATTTTGTTTTGGGTAAATGGCCCTAAGGCCCCCAAAAATGTGAATGTGCCTTTTGCCTCTTAACGAGCTTCTGAAATAATGATATAGGCTATTTGATACTGTATAACTTTTATTACAACTATTCCACACAGTAGCCTACAATCATGAACACCCAAAGGGGGGCAGGCCCCCCTGGCTCACGAAAATGTATATGTAATATAGCAGACCACATATATTAAATACCAGACGCAATATAGCTACCATGGAATGGTCCCCCCTAGAAAATTTTCTTTGGGTGCCCCTGCCTGCAATTATAGCAAAAAAAAAAAATAATAACAGTTGCCTCATCTACTAAAATCAGTATTATGCAATGTATCAATGTTCACTGAAATTCTTGAATAAATCGTTAATTTTATTAACAGTCTCATGTGACACCGTGGTAGAAATGCGATCTATTGCATCAATAAGAATTTGACCAGTTGGCATCTATACGATATCGTCGGTTCGAGACCAGTGAAAAGGAGAATCGGGCCCTGCAGGGTGTAAGAACTTTGTGTTCTAGTCCTGATATCCCTCAAAATATTCCAGCACCATCCCAATCCACCATTTGCAGTGATAGACACACGCTATAAATTTTTCTTGATCGAAAACTTTTACTTCTGATGTCTTCGGTTTGTGCTTTTGTATCTACCCAAACTCTATGTAGCTTTTCCATTGATGTAGGTTAAATTAATCCAATTTTTAAACTCATTTCACTATCAGGAATGAAAGCATAATTATTTCTTGTTCTAGGTATTGTTTTCACATGAATGAACCTATTTTCTTGAGTCGTGCGATGCTGCTGAACATCTTCATTTGATACGAAAAAAAAAATATCTAATGGATGTGATATTTTCCGCAGCCCCTTTATGAAATTGCTGTGTATTTAATATTTAGTTCCCAATTGTACTCTGTAAACTCGCACGAGTAACTATGTTGTTGTTTGTTGAGTTTAACGTCCCGTTCAGAAGTGAGA
The DNA here is from genome assembly GCF_964235325.1 of Thermobia domestica. Lineage (NCBI taxonomy): Eukaryota > Metazoa > Arthropoda > Insecta > Zygentoma > Lepismatidae > Thermobia > Thermobia domestica. The sequence goes on along the minus strand of NC_137470.1, from coordinate 162,193,771 downwards.
CTATATGAGACGTAGACCTACTGATTAACGTGGAATCCGAACCACATGAGCTCCCGCCGGGAATCGAACCCGGGTCTCCCACGCCATAGGCACGTGCGCTAACCGCTTAGCCACGAAGGAGCTCTCGCACGAGTAACTAATAGCTTTGTCGTTCCACCTATGCCATCGCAAACATTTTTACCATCTGAAGTGGCAAAGAAATGCCACTCACATATAAGACCAAAATCTGATTTGTGCATACAAATGTTCTTGAATTTTTTACAATTTTGATATTGAGCCCCATAGCCATCACTGAAATATATGACATGTTTAAGGAATGGTAGCTCCGTTTTTAAGTTTGCCAAGAACACTGCTAAGAATTCATGTACAGCCACATTGTCACATTTCAAACGGTCACTGATTACGCGATCACCTTCCAAGGTTCTTCTGGGTGATTTCCGAGGTTCAATAATCTGAAATAGCCATTTGAAGAATGTATTAATCCCTTGCAGATTCATTGCTACTGAAAATTTTACTACATATTAGAAATTTTATTTTGGCCCTTAGGCTCAAATACCCAAACCTACATTTGGTTTACACAAAATATAGGTATTTCTTCACCTTGTGCTAAAATTTCACACATGTACAACTTTCACCACATGCTCATTCCGGGGCCTGAACTTGAGACCTAAATGCTGCTATAACTCTACACTTATACAGTATGCATTAGTTTTGATTGCAGACTTGAAATCTGCAGGCAAAATTACATGGGGATGAAATTTTTTAGCTTCATAGCACTTATGGTTATTGAAATAAATAATAAAATACGAAAACAGCTGTTTGAGTCGTGACCTTGAAGCTACTTGCGTAATTAATTACTATTTAACTATAAGGGCTGGAAACGTTTTATTTTGGGAAATAATTATTCTCAAACATGTCTTTCAATATACAAAAAAATATCAAAATCTGAGACCATGAATTTTTCATCATTGGTTGATTTGAAATAGAATGACTTATCATCAAACAAACAAACAAAAAAAAAAAAACAAACAAACAAAACTAAATTTTACTGTGAAACCAACATCCTTTCAAAACTCAGTACCGAAAAGAGTTGACACTTCTCTGTCTTTGTTAGGAACGAGAAAGACCATGAAACAATGGTTAGTTACTGACAAAACTGCCATTAAGAGATCTTGTGCTTCTATAACAGGACTTTCATACATAGATATCCCTACCAGCACTTGGAATTAAATCTTCTGAAACACTGATCTCGATGAATGCTTTATTATTGTACTTGAATGCGGGGCACCATTACAAAATAATTAAACTTGAATCGATTGAAAAATGAAAATGAAAGCCTGTTTGTAAGAGTCATTTTAAAAAAAATAACTTTAGGTATTCTCTGTTCTTGGTAGGATAATCCTCATTTGAAATAATAAACGCGAGCATACATTTCGAAGGCAAACAATTTATTCCGGAGTTCATAAATTTTAAAACAAATTCAAAAATCTTGATTACGTCTTGACACAAGAGACGAAACGAGACATTTCACAAGATGTCTCGTCTCGCTTACGTGTCAAGACGAATACGAAGAATGTCTCGTCTCGTGGCAACACTAGACTTAGCTCTCTCACACCGAAGACCCATACGCTATATATACCGTATATAGCTACGAGGGAGCTCTCGACCTCCTGATGGGAGTTCACGTGGTTCGAATTCCACGTTAAGCTGTGGTTCCACGTCTCATGTAGCCTCGCTGCTGAACGGGACGCTAAACCCCTGCCAAAAACAAGTAACAGCGTCATAGCGTACGCCACGCCATGGAGTTTGGTTTGTCAGCTGCGTACACAAAGTAAAAATTGTTAACGGTTCAACAATCAATGTCCTCTCATTCTCTATTCCCTACTCAGAAACTTCAGTATTGTTGTCATAACCAACTTTTATCATATTTAAGATTTACTAATGGCGTACGTAACATCTCCTTAATTAATATTGAAACTGGAAGTAGTAATAGATATATACCATTTCCGGTTTTAGTAGATATATATTGAGATTGAATATATTGTTGTGACATTTAAGTGATTTCAGAAAACCGCTTCTCGTCTTTAGCGTTTTTATTCTAGAATGATCAACACTAAAACCGGAAATGGTTGATTTTTGGAACTACCGGTTTTAATAGAAGGTTAAGAGACAATGTGGTACCTTTTCGTAGAACGTTAAATTGGTCCAAAAATAAATGGTTCTCGCTATATATTACCGTTTTCGCTAATTGTGATCAACGTTAAAACCGGAAGTGGTTTATTTATACCACTGTTGATTGATGAATCACGTACATCAACAGAGAGCACGGTGGCTCAGTGATAGAGTGCTTATCTCTGGTGCATGGGATCCCCGGTAAGGTAATTACTTGGTCTTTGTTTGTCTTCGTTACTCTCTCTACTGTCCCAAGTTCTACTGTATCCTGTATGTAAACTTATGGTCCTAGGCCTTTGAATTAGGATTCCTTTATTTTCATTACATCACTTTTTTTTTCTTTTCTCCTTTTGTCTTTACACAAATCAAATGTTCTGCTACAGTACATAATTTTCTCTTCTTGTAAGTTAATTTTCTCCCAACTTTCCAAAGATTTTTCTCATTCACGATTTGATCTTTATTTAATTATTTTTTTGTTACATTTGTAAATTACCAACAGGTCTTGTTCAAGACAGTGGCAACGTTTCCGAGTCGTTCGCTGCTGTTATTAGAAGAAGAAGACGACGAAGAAGAAGGTTCTTCAAGCAACTACGTCACTTATCAACAGCAGCAAGGCTGTGCTGTGGAAAGTGCTGTTCACCTGGGAAAAACAGCAGCGGAAGCAGAAAAGTGCTGTTCTCGTGTTAAGGCAATATCCTGGAAGGTCAAAAGCGGTTATACAAAATGACGTATCAGTTCAGAGCTAGGAATTACGTCGATTTTGAAAGTAATTTGTCAGAAAGTTCTTCCAGCTTCTTTGGTATGTACTAGATTTACTAAATTTTTATTTATTGGGAGAATTATTTTGAAACTGTTAACATAGAGTATGTCTCTATGGACACATTTCGTTGCTGTTACGGTTGTTTGAAAAATTGTACTTCCAAACGCTATACCACAAAATAATTCAAAAATGATAAAATTCTTGTCTTTTCTCACTAGTATAAATCTGTTCTTTATAAACAATTTACTGATAAGGGCTCCTTCGTTCCTTATACGCTAGAGCTCTTTCTTTCAACAGCTCAATTCGCTTAAATCCCAATGTAATAAATATTCCTTCATATTCTTGTGTTTATAGCTGCAAAATGAATGAAATGGTTTGAAAATGAAATGGAATCTTTCAGTTGAACATGCCATGATTATGCCTTTTAGGATAAAAGAGAGACTGATTAAGGCAAGTGAATGATGGAAAAAATGGTAAATGAAAATGTGGGAGGAAACATGAATACTCTTAGAAAACCCACGGGCACGATGTTGTCCACCACAAACTTACCTGGCCGTGATCGAACCAAAGATCCCACATACCAGCAGGCACGTAGCCAGGATTTCGTGAAAGAGGGGGTCCGTGACATGAAATACTGTGGTCATCACACTAGGGTCTCGATCATTTTAAACAATTTTATTGGAACATATATTGGTTCGTTTAGCCAGGATTTTGTAACGGGAAGGGATTGGCGTGAGATGAAATTCTGAAGGCCCAGGAGCTCGATCAATCTAAACGACTTTACTATCAACATATATTGGTTTGTGAGGATATGTTGGTAAGTATTTTAATAAACTATAAAGAAATCTCGAGTAAAATAAAAGTATTGAAAAAGATTATACAATATTTACATTCTTCCTCTGTTTATTCAAATATAACAATTTTCCTTTCATTATGATCTAAACGAATATTCGGACCCAAGAGGAACGGGAATGGGGAATGGCGGAAACTTCATAACGAGGAACTACATAATTTATATGGTTTACCCAACATTGTTAGGGTCGTGAAGTCTAGGAGGCTTAGGTGGGCGGGTCATGTAGCTAGAATGGAAGAAAGTAGAAACGCTTTCAAAGTCTTGACAGGAAGACCAATCGGAAAACGACCATTAGGAAGACCTAGGCGCAGATGGGAGGACAATATTAAGATGGATCTCGCCGAGATTGGAATACAAAGTAGAAACTGGATGCAGTTAGCTAAGGATAGAAGTCAGTGGAGAGCTTTTGTGAACGCGGCATTGAACCTCCGGGTTCCATAGGCCATAGTTAGTTATGATCTAAACTATTATGAAAAGTGCATATTCACTATTATAAAAAGTACATACTCAATGTCTTGTAAAATATTTTGCAATATCTGCGTTCCTTTTTCTGTTGAATCAAATGTTAACAGAACTTTCTTTCCATATATATTTTTGTTTTTATTCCGTCAACTACTGTCTGTTTCAAATGACAGGTTAAAGGAGCAGTTGAAAATTGTTTTTGAAATTATATGTTTGATATTGGAAGGATGCGATGACGAAAAATTGATAAAAAGTGCCCACGCTGTTACACAACGGCACTATGCTTTCGGAAGCTTGAAATCTCCCTGACTAGTAGCAGAAATTCTGAGAATTCCGCAACTTTTCTAGAAATTTCAAATTCCCTGACTTCCAGGATATATCGCTCACCTCGCAACCATGTATTGCAAGTAATACAAATTTCCTCATAAGAAAGAGTAACCAAAAGCTTCCTGTAGTTTATTTTTAACGCGGATCCTTTTTCTCATTTCATTTTGTTTCATCCTTCCCTATTTTTTTCATTTCTGGTCTCGAAGGGGGAAGGGGGGGCGTACCCCTCTTGGCTACGTGGCTGACACCAATTGTTAGCGCTCTACCACTTCTCCTGCCCCCTCGCCTCACTTTGTGTGGTTTGAGAGAATATTTACAGTAAAAACTGATCTCTTAACTTGAATGGGGTATACGAAAAACTGGGATTGTTCTAGAATGCTGGACCGTACACATAAGTGAAGGTGGGTTATTAGCTACGTAGAGTTATTCCTTTCTTTATCAATACCCAATTCACATGATGCCAAGCGAGTGAAGGCGCGTTAGTAGCGGGTTGATTCCTTTCTTACAACTCAATGGATGCAGACCTGTGTTCAAGAACCCTGTCGGAAAGATTTCCATATTTAGCTTCAACTGAAACAGGAGCATAGACTACTACTTTCTACTATTTTGCTAGATTGGGTGTAAAATGGTGGTAGTAATGCTGCAGTGTTAACTTCGCAGGTTCTGTAACTTGCATTTAATAATCCGTATCCTCTTGAAAGAGGGCAACCGCGTTAATTAAATATTATTCGAGAAATTTCAAGTTGATTTTCTAGTTAACTTGAAAGCTTTCAAATATGCATGAGGAAATTCACGCAAAAAGTATATGAAAACTAGGGAAGGCAGTTGCTCAGTGGTAAGCGTTCACCTCTGATGCGAAAGGTCCCTAGTTCTATTCCAAGCCATGTAAGATTGTGATAAATGTCAGTTTCCAGTTTTGTCTTTCATTTTCGTGTCCTTAATTCTTTCGAAGGCATTCACTGTCATTAATGGATATAGTATACATGAAGCTGCATCAGTTCCCGAAGGAGCAGGACGCTCATACTTTTAGGGATTATTCATTGAGTATGTACAAACTTACCACGGGGGTAACAAAGCGACTTTTATTTACTTATCGACTGATACGAAAATAAAAAAAGAACGTACATGTACTTTATATCTGCATGTGTAGTGCCTTTGTACTTTATCTATGACTGTGTGTGTGTGGGGGGGGGGATTTAACTCATATCGCATATCTTGTGCACATGGATACTTCTTACTATTGCACTACGTAGAAAATTTATAGTATTTCATGTAGAAGGGGTAACAGAACACAGAAGAAACGCAGATCAGGGGGTTCTCATGTATACTATTACCCTTTGGGGAATAATTTCTTTAATCTAAAGCTATAAAAGTATTTAACCGATCTGACATGTCTCAGGAGTCGTCACTGGAAACACCGTTAAATGAGATAGGTATAATTCAAGGGGCTCAGTGGAAGATCGCTTACTTCTTTTGCGTGGGGTACTCGGGTATTCCAGTTTCCTCCCACTTTTTCATTCCACCAATTCTTCAGTTTGCCTTATTCGTAGTCTACCTTAACCTAAAAGGATATAATTGTGGGACGTTAAACTAAAATGTTTCAAATTTCATGATTAAATGTAACTAAGATATGTCCGAGGAGGACCACGCTGGCGCACTGATAGAGCGCTCACCTCTTGTACTGGGTATGAGTTAGCAGTGGACAACGTACCCTTGGGTTTAATCAAGGTTCTCCAATATTCGTATTCCATCTGTTTCATAATTCATAACTGTGAAACGTAAAACTAGTAGTTTAATTTTTATGTCTGAATTTGCTAATCTTCATTCTTCGTTGTGGGGGCGCGGTGGCTCAGTGGTAGAGCGTTCACCTCCGGTGCTTGGGGTCCTTGGTTCGATCCGAGCTTGCGCCGTGTGGACTTTGTGGCGGACAAACACCGTGTTCGTGGGTTTTCACGGGGTTCTCCCGTTTCCTCCCACTTTCTTCATTCCACTATTTCATTCATTTCTCATCACATTCTCCTTTTGCCTAACCGGCATAATCGTGGGACGTAAAACTGAAAGATTTCATTTCATTTTTCGTTGATTATTCCAATTGATAAACATTTCTGGTTGTTGTGATTAATGATGCAATTCAGTAATTGCGATAGATGAGGTATGGGCCTGTAGTTACACATTGAATCCATACTTTCTCTCGTAAGTTAGGAATGAGTGCAAAATATAACTAGTTCATTAACATTCATTGTACAAGCTATTACTCTGTGGGCAACTTTTTTGCTATGTGTACTTGTTTGGGACTTTTTCGTAGGAGTATCGTTGTTCAATGGTAGTGTTTACCTCTGGTGCGTCGGGTCCCTGGATAGATCCCCGGACAGGGACCGCGGTGACTGTGGTAGAGCGTTCACCTTCTGGTGTATGCAGTATTAGATTCAGTGCCCGCTCGCGCCAAATGAGCTTCATAGTGGACAAATACAGTATGCGTGGGTTTTCAGTGTTCTGTTTCCTCACTTTATTCATTCCACCATTTCATTCATTTATCATAGTCTCCTTTAGCCTAGCCGGCATAAGCATGAGACGTACAAATTAACGATTTTCATTTTCGATCCCCAAGACAGGAAAATTTACGGTGGACATCATGATTGTGTTTTTCTTGGGATACTAGTTTCCTCCCACACAAATTCCATATCTCACTGTCCTTATTCTTCCGTCTCCCTTAGCCTAATGGGTATAATCATCGGAAGTTAAACTGAAAGGTTTAACTTTCGTAGCTCTACACAGTGTAAGAGCGAAGGTAGGTTCCAACCTGGCTGCCTCTCAGAGTTAGGACATAAAGTTGATAGAACAGCCGATGTTTTTCATTGTGATTTGATGAAGTAAATCCACAAAAGTAGCTTTCTCTTGGCTCTATGGTTAAGAGCCTGCCTCACTAAAAATAATACAAAATTTACCATTTGTCTTTTGCTTGCTTATTTATAAGTGAAAGGAGATAATAAAATGCAACTTACCACAATCATAGATGTTATTCTACAACAAAAAATATTGCCCTGAAGAATTTTCAGTGTTGCCATCCATAGAAATTAGTGTTGCCAGAATGAAAATTCTCCTAAAATCTAAGTTAAGGCAGCGACTAGGAAAACTAACACAACTGCATTTGATTATGTATAATGTTTAGGTTTGCTGTGAACTACTTTTTAAATAAGAGTTGTATTTAGTTTGTAATAAAATAGTTTTAACATACAGTTATTAAAATTAAATAATAATGTTATTTAAAAAGTACTTCCCAGCAAACCAAAACAACATGATATGTAATCGAATGCAGTTGAGTTCGTTCCTCTAGCCACTGTTTTAACTTAGATTTTTAGGGGAACTGTTATTGTGGCAACACTGTAATTTATATGGACGGCAACACTGAAAATTCTTCAGGGCCATATTTTCTGTTGTAGAATAACATTATCTATGATTGTGGTAAGTTGCATTTTATTATCTCCTCTCACTTATGAATAAGCAAGCAAAAGACAAACGGTAAATTTTGTATTATTTTTAAGTAAGGCAGGCTCTTAACGAACGCGTCTACAGCGTGGGAGACCTAGGTTCAATTCCAGCCATAATCTTTTGTAGTTTGGATCCAGCGTTAATTTGTATGTCCATGTCTCATGAAGCCTCACTGTGCTAAACTCCAACTCATGAAAGTAGTTTGTTCGACTACATGTTGTGTGTGTAAATCTTTTTATAAAGGGGACGTCACAATAATTGTTCTAATATTTCCTCCCTTTTTTAAAAATATTTATTTTGACGTCCGACATTTGTGCTCCAAGGCTATGGAAGACGTTATAGGGTGATAATGACCGAAGTGGTGAAATGAAGAAAGTGAACTGGAGAACTCATTCACACTGTTCTCTACAAAGCCCACTTGGGGGCGAGATGGGAACAAACCAAGGACCCACGCATGAAAGATGCGCCTACCACCATTGACCCACCGCGGCTTCCGTTCCTATTACTGTTAACGTATTGATTCATATATAAATATTCCTAACATTTAAATTAAATTTCCATGATTTTTCGCAATTTTCATTTTCAGATTTTAAACTTTGGTATTTGTAATATTTTGGGAATGTACGATCTTGCTCATATTTTGTCCAAACCGCTCTAAAAGGCTCGGTTGGGTAACTTTGCGTAAGAGGTTTAAATATCTCTAAAAGAGTTCAATTGTACTAAGAAAATTTCTTGGGTTCCAAATGTTGGGGACACGGTAGCTCAGTGGTAGAGCGCTTACCTCTTGTGCGTAGGGTCCTTGGTTCGGTCCCCCGCCCAGGTAAGTTAGTGGTGGACATTATCTGTGGGTTTTCTAGGGGTAGTCCCGTTTCTTCCATTCTCATTCCAATTCTCCCATCATTCACTAGCCTTAGTCTTCTTTAGGCTAAAGGGTATAATTATGGTACGTTAGACTGAAATTTAATTTATTTTTTCCAAATATATATTAAAATCCATCGCCTTTCAAAGAGAAGTGAGTGACTTGGTTTCCTTGAACAACACTGTACGTTAAAGAATAGAACAGAGAAGTTGAAAATCTGTCAATCGGAATCTAAAGGTTGCGAAGTAATAAACCTGACTAGGACAGCTTATTTCGGTAAAGAATAGAATTTGCTGGTATCCTTTTGCTTTCGTGACCTTGTTTTATAATTATATCATTTATTTCAGAAGATAGTGTAGTCAGTTTGAACTTGGGTTGCATTCTGAAGCGTTCAGTAGATGACAGAATTATGAGCATGATCGAATACATACCTGGAATGTAATGCTACGTTCGAACAGACACAAATTCTTTTCTTAAGAGTCTTCATCCCGGTGAAATTAAAATACCGCTAATTTTACAGTAATTATGTGATACCTTCAAATAGATAAAAGATAATTGAAATATGGAACAAGAGCGCCCTAGACAATATTATCTTGCGTGAGGTACCGTTATCATAAGTCGCCTAGTGGCTTTCAGTTTTCAGTCGTTTAGAAACGCGAAAATAAATGCCGATTTTCAAAATGGCTCGAAATCGAAAGCAGATAAGTGAGTCGTGATAACTGTTTCTCATGTAAAATAATATTGTCTAGGGCGCTCTTGTTGCATATTTCAATTATCTTTTATCTATTTGAAGATATCACATAATTACTGTAAAATTAGCGGTATTTTAATTTCGCCGGGATGAAGACTCTTAAGGAGTGATGAAAGGAAAATGTGTCTATCAGTAACATAGTTGATAATAGATGCAAACTGTCCTTAAATGAGTGTCTATATGGTTAGCGTAGGTATCTTTGGCGCAGACCTTGGTGAGATTTCCGATCGGGGCTCGTGTGGTTTCACGTTTAACTATAGGTCTCATACTAGCATCGTGATGAACGGGACGCTAAACTCCAAACCAACCATTAACCAAACTGTCAACTGCAGTTTCCATCTTGAAGACATAGTGAACTTGGACCTATAACTAAATGTAAAGTGGCTGACGGATGTTTTGTGTGTGGCTCTGGGTTGAATTTCTGGTAGAGCAACTTGCCTGAGATATAAACTAAAATAGTGGTTCGGATCTAATTTTAATCAATAGTTTCTGCCTCGTAATCTCGATGGTGAAAGTTTGTTAAACCATTCCAGTCAGTTTAATGTAGAACCCGAACCTTAAGAGAAACCTGATCTCTCTTGTCTTTAACACTTGGGCCTTTCTTTACTATTGTCACGTAGCCCCGGCAAAACAAGACTATTCCATTGTGTTACTAATTTTACCCTTGTACTCTTATTGTTTGCTTGTTTTCTGTCTTATATTTTCTTTCATGACTGATTTGTTGTTGTATATATTTACGGGTTCTAAAAGACTTTTTCAGCATAACTAATCACTCGAATCTATTCTTGGCACGCTTCCCGCCTAAAGAATAGATCTGTCTGCAACGCGTTCTTGCCACGCCACCATGAAGTTGCGAGTTACAATACACTAGGAAACACAGCAAAACTCCATATAACTCATAAGTCACTAACACACTTATTCGCGTGTGGCAACTAAGCACTTCAAATACCCGCGAAACAGCAATGACCTCATTTGATGGGCTGGCTGACAACTGTCACCTACCCGACAAAGCCAATGAGACGTCGTCGATTGGATTAAAACGTTCATGTTGAGGGCTAGCAGAAAATACTTGCAAGGTCAATCAAGTGCACTGGCGGGAAACGTGCCAAGATTTGAAAAAAAGAAAAAGAAAACGTACGCTACTCACGAGGGCTGTCCGACAAATGAATATATCTAGTTCGAAATCTTTTCATGAATAATTAGCTACTTAACTAAATCATCAAAGCAAAAATAGATAAATGAACTGCGTGATTATCTTCCCCAATTAATACTCATATGATAGCACGCGGTTTACTTTAAAGTCCTACGTATTAGTCTTACAAAGAAGGTATATTTTAAAGTCTATCAAATTTTAGCCAGCTATAATTTACCTTACCAGACATACATTCACCAGCCAAAACTAACCACTAGTTTTTGAACGCATTCGTTGGACTGAGATACGGAGATCCATTTGCCAGACGCTGGTCGAGATCTTATTTCATCTGTTAGTGCGGTGCTTGTGCATAGAATGTCAGTTTAATTGGAGCCAGAAGGCTGAGAAAGAAAATGAAATGAAATCTTTGAGTTTTACGTCCCACGGTTATGCCGGTTAGGAAGGCTGAGAAAGAGCATCTCGGAAAGAGCGACTTATCGGCTGTTCGCGAGCTGTGGTTAGGGCTTTCCAAAGGTGGGGAAAGAATGGTGAAACATCAGCAAACCACAAGACATGGGTTGTTGATATCTCAAGAAAGTCTGACGTCGTTGACGGTAGAGATTGATACTGTAGGATATGGCACAAACTTTCGCGCAACTAATAGTGGACGAAGCGCGCGCGAGAGAAAAGCAAGCAAGCAGTTATCCGTACTATTAGTTCTCCGCAGCCGACGTCCTACATGTGTACCAATGTTAACCGCACGGCATTCTCGTCGATTGACTGGAATGAGCACGTGCCTATCGTAATTGCACTACCAAGCAATATTACAGCCCTGCGTGGTCCGATACGTCAGAATACTGCCTCCATCACATCGATGGCTGAGTCACTCCGTTGTCTCCCAGGGGAATAGCTGCTAGAGACGTACACAATAGGACAGTCCAGTGGTGGCTCCCTTAGGGTTTGGGGATCATTTCGCATGGCCATCAATGAGCCCAGTAGTGAGTGTGGAGGGTACCGTGATGGTTTCTAGGTATTACGGGTCATTGATCACCTCCACCTTCTCCGTGCTGATAATGTTTCTAGCTCGGAATGATATCTTTCAGCAAAACAACGCTCGTTGTCACAAGACAAACTCTATTTTCCAGTGGTTCCAAAAGCACAATGGTAAATTTTAATTGCTAACTAAGGACCAAACTCGCCCAATTTTAAACCAATTGAACACCTTTGGGACGTCATTGATCTCACAAGTAAACCTTACGTTTGGGTGAATCGAGTTGCTGACTGAGACACATATGAGAAAGTAGTACTAAATGTGGTCAGTATTTCAGTGAAGTTGTAGGTGCGAAGCTCCAGGGGTTTAGGAGATACAGCTATCAGAACATCACATGCAAGTACAGAATAGTCTTCATACAGTTGGAGGTAAAAGCTCTGTAAGACCTCTTGTAACGACAAAAGGTGAATAACAAATATATGGGTATATATTAGGACTAGGGGGAAGTCATATAGTAAGGGTATACCTGACGGCGGCCATCTTGAAATCCGCCATTTGGAATTAAGGTTAAGTTTTTAAAATAGGAATAGGGTCATGTGATACATGATTTAAGGCGCAAATTTTATCAGAAGAACAATGGTGACGTTAATTTTGAGTTACGCACAATTGGTAAAAAGTTACAGGGAAATTAAATATTGTTGCAGCATATGTATTAGTCCTTTACCCCACCTTGTAAATTTTGTTTTAATGATAATAATTAAATAAAAAGCAGGTGGATAAATATTAGGTCTATGGTAAGAGTTGCCTTGATGGTGGCCATGTTCAAATCCGCCATTTTGAAGCAGACAAAAGTTTTAAATAAAACGCATAACAGTGATACCTTATTAATAGCAAATTTTACCATAACTCCAACGGTATAACCATTTTTGCTTTATCATTAACCAGCACAAAATTAAATGGATCGCTCCTTTCGACTACTGCTTTGACGGAATTGTTAACGACAGATATGTCATGTGTAACTCGATTACCTTTGTCAGGCGTGCTCACTGTGAGCAGAGCATTTGTGCAAGTCATGCACTCTTTTCTGAACTACATATTGATTGTACTAATTGAGGACTTTTCTGGAAGAAAGACCCAAGTTCAATTATGACTCAATTATTCTTTGGTCATTTTTCCTTAAATTAGCAACTTGTTTATGAGATAACAAATGATACTTAATGATAAAGCAAAAATGTATACCGTTGGAGTTATGGTAAAATTTGCTATTAATAAGGTATCACTGTTATGCGTTTTGTTTAAAACTTTTGTCTGCTTCAAAATGGCGGATTTGAACATGGCCACCATCAAGGCAACTCTTACCATAGACCTAATATTTATCCACCTGCTTTTTATTTAATTATTATCATTAAAACAAAATTTACAAGGTGGGGTAAAGGACTAATACATATGCTGCAACAATATTTAATTTCACTGTAACTTTTTACCAATTGTGCGTAACTCAAAATTAACGAGACCATTGTTCTTCTGATTAAATTTGCGCCTTAAATCATGTATCACATGACCCTATTCCTATTTTAAAAACTTAACCTTAATTCCAAATGGCGGATTTCAAGATGGCCGCCGTCAGGTATACCCTTACTATATGACTTCCCCCTAGTCCTAATATATACCCATATATTTGTTATTCACCTTTTGTCGTTACAAGAGGTCTTACAGAGCTTTTACCTCCAACTGTATGAAGACTATTCTGTACTTCCATGTGATGTTCTGATAGCTGTATCTCCTAAACCCCTGGAGCTTCGCACCTACAACTTCACTGAAATACTGACCACATTTAGTACTACTTTCTCATATGTGTCTCAGTCAGCAACTCGATTCACCCAAACGTAAGGTTTACTTGTCAGATCCGAGCTAATAGTCTTCTTCGCGAAATTTACAGGAATTAGTGACTGCACACAGTGTTGGGCAAAATCAATTGAAATCAATTGCAATTGATCAATCAATTGAAAGTAATTGCTCTGAAAATCAATTGCAATTGATTTCAATTGCAATTGATTTCAATTTGTAATTGATAATTAATTTCAATTGCAATTGAATTCAATCATAAAATTTGCAATTAAATTTTCGTCAATTGTTAATTGTTAATTGGTCACCAGGCAATTGAAACTTTTAATTGTTAATTGTCGATTGCAAAGGGTGCAATTGAAACATTCAATTGTTAATTGCAATTGACAATTGAAACTTGTAATTGTTAATTGTAATTGTTAATTGCAATTGAAGTCAGCAATTAAAACTGAAGGTAAGAAGATGTGTGTATATTGTATTGTGCACTTGTTACTGTTTTACATTTTTCAAATAAGGTACTTATAAGAAATGCTGGATACCTACCATCCCTTTCCCCCCTGGGAAGAAAGCCGTGAAACTAAGTATTCTTTAAATATATTATGTTTATGGTTCTATCCCCCTCGAAAGAACTCTATATGCCCGTCATACATACAATAGGAATGAGCACGAGCGAGTTCGAGCGAGTTTTCTTTAAAACTCGACTCGACTGGAAGCAGACATCTTTGAGTTCGACTCGAGATCTTGGCTCGAAAAATTTCCCCCAACTCGACTCGAATTCGGATCGAGTTTCCAGTCGAGTCGAGCCAATTCGAGCTAAATCGTTTGTGTAGTTCCAAGTACTACTATCTTCAAGTATCCTACATAGACAATATAATTATCAATGATACTACTACTACAACTAATTATTATTATAACACCGTGTACATGTATAAACATGGAATATAGGCGGTTTGTATCGGAATACTAAAAATAAGTTAACTGTCGATCTCGGTAGTCAAGAAATCTACAGGAGGCAAGGACATCGATCACGAGGTTCTTGGTTTGAGTTCAGGAGGAGCAAGTATTCGGGCTCGAGCCAAAAATTGTTAGAAGTTATGGGACTCCAGCCAAACATGCTTAAAACTGCTCGACCCGGGTTTACGGTTGTCAACGACTCAAGCGGCTTGCTCACAGCTCATTCACTTATCGAGCCGAACCGAGAAGTGAGCTGAGCCAACAGCTCACCGAACCGAGCTGATTGCTTACCCCAACCGAGGCGGTTCGAGCCATTGGCTTAGTTAAGCTAACTCGAACCCAGCCTATGGACTCGTTTCAACGGAGCTGGTTCGAGCCAATGGCTCCAATCGAGCCGAGTCGATAACTCGTCTTTACCGAGCCGGTTCAAGCCATTGGCTCAATTGAACCCAGTCGATGGGTAATCCCAACCAAGCCAGTAAAGCTGTACGCTCAGTTGAACCGAGCCGGGCCGGTTGACATCATCACTATTCCGCTTGGGCTTCTACTTTGGCTAAAAAATTGGACCGTGCAGTTCTCAGCCTTGATGGTAAGAACTACAAAAAATATGAAATCTTTAGTTTTACGTCCCACGATTATGCCGGTTAGGCTAAAGGAGACGGTGATGATGGGAAATGAATGAAATGAAGAAAGTGGGAGGAAACGGGAGAACCCCAAGAAAATCTACGAGCACGGTGTTTGTCCACCACAAAGTCCAAACTGCGCGAGCTGGGATCGAAACAGGAACCTCAAGCACCGGAGGTGAACGCTCTACCACTGAGCCACCGCGCCCCCACCCCGGATTTTTGTAGGCATCCACTATGAAATTATTAGTTTTTTGCACTAGAACTTTGCTACTGAGTGATAGAAGTACTCCTTTCTAAAACTTAAAATTTGATGACAGTTGGATCAAGATCTGAGATATACTGAACCTCAGGTGAGGTGAGCGCTCTACCACTGACCCACCGCGCCCTCTGGTAAGAACTACAGTATATACTTATATTGGTGCTCACGGCGTCATTAACTTGTTCCACCACCAACGAATTTCGAGGTACTTTGTTTTGCATCTTTTGTGCGTGTTTTGTGTCTCTTTGTGCGCCTATTCCCACATTTTGTGCATCACCGGAAGTGAGTCAAAATGGACCTACAAATATGGCGGAACAAATTATTGCTCTTCCGCCACCAATGAATTTCGAGTTCGTTTCCTTCACATCCTTTTGTGCTGTTTTGTGCGTCTACTTCCGTTTTGTGCGTCATGGGAAGTGGGTTAAAATGAGTCCCCAAGGTGGGACGAAAATGACCAAGAGTTCCACCACTATTAAATCTCGAGGTCGTTAATTTCACATCGCGTACTCTTTTGTGCGTCTATTTCGATGTTTTGTGCGTCACTGGAAGACGGTCAAAATGGGCCTCAAAGGTGGGACGAAATTGACTCACTGCTCCGCCACTACCGAATTTTGAGGTTCTTCCTTTCGCATCGACTAGTGAATGTGTCGTGCCGTTTCGTGCTCTTATTTCCACGTTTTGTATGTCACCGGAATTGGGTCAAAATGGGCTTCCAAGATGGGACGAAAATGACCAAGAGTTCCGCTACTATCGAATTTCGAGGTCGTTAATTTCACACCGCGTACCCTTTTGTGCGCCTATTTCGACGTTTTGTGCGTCACTGGAAGACTGTCAAAATGGCCTCGAAGGTGGGACGAAAATGACCCACTTCTCCGCCACTACAGAATTTCGTTGTTCTTCCTTTTGCATCGACTACTCGACTACTGAATTTTCGTGCTGTTTCGTGCCCCCATTTCCACGTTTTGTGCGTCACCAGAAGTGGGTCAAAATGGGCTTCCAAGATGGGACTAAAATGACCCACTGTTCCGCCACTATCGAATTTCGAGGTCGTTAATTTCACATCGCGTACACTTTTGTGCGCGTATTTCGACGTTTTGTGCGTCACTGGAAGACGGTCAAAATGGGCCTCGAATGTGGGACGAAAATGACCCACTGCTCCGCCACTACCGAATTTCGTGGTCCTTCCTTTCGCATCGACTAGTGGATGTTTCGTGCCGTTTCGTGCCCTTATTTCCACGTTTTGCGTGTCACCAGAAGTGTGTCAAAATGGGCCTCCAAAGTGTGATGAAAATGACACTTCTCCGCCACTACCGAATTTCGAGGTCCTTCCTTTCGCATTGACTAGTGCCTGTTTTGTTACGTTTTGTGCCCCTATTTCCACGTTTTGATCGTCACCAGAAGTGTATCAAGATGAGCCTCCAATGTGTGACGAAAATGACCCACTGTTCCGACACTATCGAATTTCTAGGTCGTTACTTTCGCATCGTTTAGTGCCCTTTTTTTTAAGTTTTCTGCGCCTATTTCTCGTCTTGTGCATCACCCGAGGTGAGTTAAACGGGGCTTTAAAGTGGGAGTTAAATGGCTCACTGTTCCGCCACTATCGAATTTCGGGGTAGGTTCTTTCGCATCGTTTAGTGTATTTTGTACCGTTCTGTTCGCCTACTTCCACGTTTTGAGCATCACCAGAAATGCGTCAAAATGGTCCATCAATGTGTGAGGAAATAGAGCCATTGTTCCGCCACTATCGAATTTGGAGGTCGTTTCTTTCGCATCGTATAGTGCCTGCTTTGTACTGTTTTGTGCTCCTATTTCCACTTTAGTGCGACAACGAAAATGGGTCAAAAGGGCCTACAAGTATAGCGGAATAACATAATGCTGTTCCGTCACCAAAGAATGTCGAGGTCGTTTTCTTCACATTTTTTTATGCATGATTTGTGTTACTTTGTGTATCAGTGGGAGAGGGTCAAAATGGACCTTGAAAGTGGAATGGATATGTCTTTTTCTGCCATATTGGTAGGTCGCCTTTGACCCACTTTCGTTGGCCTACAAAACGTGAAAATATGCGCAGAAACGGTAAAAACATGCACTAAACAATGCGAAAAAGCGACCTTGAAATTCGATACTGGTGGAAGAGTGGATCATTTTTCTTTCCACTTTGAATGCCCATTTTGACCCACTACCATTGATTCACAAAACGTGAACATAGGCTTACAAAACGGTAGAAAACACGCACAAGATGATGTGAAGGAAACGACCTCGAAATCGTTCCTGACGGAACAGCATTAACTTGTTCCGCCATATTTGTAGGATAACATTGACCCATTTCCGGTGACGCAGAAAACGAGGAAATAGGCGCACAAAACGACACAAAAAATTTCCATGTAATTAAGCTAAATTTCCATTTAAGTTTGTAAGCTTAATTATATGGAAAATTTTATACATTTTTCCTTTACGTTAGTCTACTTTACGTTGATTTGGGACTTTTAAATTTTATTCAGTTTTCCACTGAAAAGTATTTATAATTCAACAAGGAAATAATTATTAATTATAATTATTATCTATATAATTGAATTCATTGTAATTTGTTCCATAACAAACACTTTACCATTTCGTACTAGCTGTTATGCCCGTTCTTCGCATGGATCAGATAAAATATGAATGTAAACGAACTGAACAACGGGAGAACAATTAAAAACATTTCTAAAATTGGATCTATTTTGTGTAAATATATATCCAACAACGTACATGTGTTTTCATTGGGAAGGCCGATGGGGGCTGAATTTGAACGTATACACTATCGGGGGTGTCACTATACGTCTGAACAACCCCAATAAATATGGATTCGACACAAATTCTACTACTTTTACATGTCCAGGTGAACCACCCCTCAGACCCCCTTGTTTTTTATTGTGAAACAATCTCCTCTGGCCCCCACCAACCCCCAACCAAGACCGCGAAAACTATGAATGTGACACTAACATCTGCCATTTTCTACTACTTTTTACATATGCCGGTAGAAGTTCCTATAATCTTCTGGTTCCAATTTTGAAAAAAAAAAAAAAAACAATGCCTCTGGCCCACAGCCGATGGGGGCTGTATTTGGAAGTCAACGCCTGTGGAAGTATCACCATTCATCTCAGCGACAGCGAAAACTATGGATTTGACACTAATATCGGTCACTTTCCATTATTTTTACATGTCTCGCAATTCCCCACCCCCGGTGACTCCCGGCCCGCATACAATGGTGGCTAAATTTGAAAATCACCGCTAATGAAAGTATCGCCATTGATCTCATCCACCGCGAAAACTACGGATATGACATCGGTCATTGTGGATTATTTTTACAAGTCTCGTGATCCCCTTTATAATGCCCCCTTTCTTAGCTGATGGGGGCTAAATATGAAAGTAAACGCGGTCTTGAGTTTCACCATTGAGCTCAGCTATCCCGAAAACTATGGATTTGACATTAATATAGGTCATTTTCGATTATTTTTACATGGCTCGGAATTCCCCCCTCTGGTGACCCAAGGCCCGCATACAACGGTGGATGAATTTGAAAGTCATCGCTGATTGTAGTGTCGCCATTGATATCAGCAACCGCGAAAACCATGAATTTGACACTAATATAGGTCATTTTGGGTTACTTTTACGTTTCGGTATCCCCCCCCCCGTTGACCCACGGCCCGCAGCCGAATACGGTGAATTTGGAAGTTAATGCGATCGGAGTTTCACCATTGATCTCAGCGACCGCGAAAACTATGAAATCGACACTGATATCGTTCTACATGTCCCGGTAAACGCCTCCCTGAGACCACCTGGTTCGAATTTTTTGAAAACGCTTTGCCTTGGTGTGGGACCTGGACCACGGTATCTTTGATCAAAATTTGGTAACTCTCGGTCGACTTTTCTGGTCCCCAGGCCGGTCCTGGTAAACGTCCCCTGGAGACCCCCTAGTAAGGAATTAAAAAAAAACTCTTCGTCTTGGTCTGGGGCTAGACCAAGCTACCCGTGACCAAATTTTGAGAGGTTTCGGTCCACTCGTCTCGTCCACAGGCCGCACAAAGATAGACAAACAGACACACGAACAAACTCTATTTATATTAGAAAGGTCAGATCCGCCGTTATTGTATTAGTGCGGTGCTTGAGCGATTGATCGTAGAAATTCAAACTCCGATGAGTGGTAATTTTATAGGCTTGTTTTATTACAAGTTTAAACTCTTTAGTCAGTAGAGAAGAGGGCGTGAATCATGGGTCAGAGTTGATGACAATGGGTTTTGGTGGGTCTGTGGGTCACAGTGGGTAAGAGTGGTTTATGATGGGTGGTGGGTCAGAGTGGGTCACGGTGGGTGGTGAGTCAATTGGTCGTGGCTAAAGTTTTCATTGCCCCACGCCCTCTATGAACTACACTGTTGAAAATTAATCAGTGAAAATCAATTGCAATTGATCAATCAATTGAAAGTAATTGCTGTGGAAATCAATTGCAATTGAATCAATTTCCAATTAATTTCAATTGCAATTGAATTACAGAATTTAATTGCAATTACTTTCCACTGCAATTACTTTCAATCAATTGATCAATTGCAATTGATTCTCCTTTTTCAATGGCCAACTACAATTAACCATTACTTATTTCAATTGTTAATTGCAATTAACAATTAAATTTACAGATTAATTGTTAATTGTTAATTCAATTGAAATTTGCCCAACACTGACTGCACATGTGGTGCATGCTTTCAACCACCCACCAGGGCATTATGCTTCCATGTGAAACCACATTGCTGCCGTCCTGCGAGCGAAACTTGGACATAGACGATATTAGATAGGCAGTCATAATGTCTTGGCTGGTCAGTGTATATTGATTGAATTACTATAACCTTTGTATTTTATAGTCTTTATTATGTCTGACATCTTTGTGTTGAATTAGCCTATTGCGAATTGACGGGATATGCCAGAGATTTCCCCCTGTCAAAAATTATCCCCCCTGGGGAAGAAAAGTTTCATCTATAGTAGGAACAGCAAAAACTTTTCCTCGTGTATTTTTTCTTCGAATAGTCATAAAGATAGAAACAGGGAATAACTTATTTTGTATAGCATATCTAAAATATTTTTTTTACTTACAACTATTTATGAAACACCTCTTTTCAACGTTTTCGTAGTAGCTAGAATAACATGTTTGTTTCAAAGTTTACAAACAAGCAAGAATGGTTTACAAATGAAATCTTTCAGTTTAACGTCCGACGATTATGCACTTTAGGCTAAGGAAGACTATCATAAAGCAAGTGAATGACGATGGAATTAGTGAAATGATAATGTAGGACACTGTTGTACAGCACATCTGGTCGGATATTGAACCAGGGAACCCTCGCACCAGCGGTAAGCGTTCTGACTGAGCCGCAAGAATTGTTTATGTAATATGATATACATATTGTATGTGGTGCCTGGTATGTATATTTCTGAAACTTATCCAACCTGTGGAAAATATTCAATTCGCACACTGGCACTATCTGCTTACTGCCTTAAATTAAAAAAAACAAACTGTTTAAGCTTTTTCTGAGTTGTAAGCTAGACTACGTAAATAGGGTTGGAGAGATAATCTACAATATAGAAAACTCCAAACATGTATTTCAGACTGTTTCTGATCTTAAACTCCCCTGCGTACATTTTTATTACTCGGCACCTTGTGTGTCACATAGTCATTAACAAATCATATATAACTATTTTCTTTAAGAGCTAAAATTTGTTTTGACTTATTTTGAAACCTTCGGGTTACGAGGGGAGCGAGCAAGAAAATTTCTACCAAATCTCTTTAGAAACCGATAACAATATTGATTTACTAAAGGGAGCCAATACTTTTACGAGGCACCGCGTCTTTTAGTCTTTTCCAACACTTTTCTTTCTTGCTCGTTCTGCACTCTTGCTATCAGCGCCCGGGGCAATGGCTCTACTCGCCCCTCTCTCCTCGTAGCTATGGCTTGACAGCAGAAGTTAGTTGAAGAAGTATACAATAGCTGACGTTTTACGATGTCTAATAAATTGCATACCTAGCTTTCAGTAGGTAAGTGCTTATCAAGACTGCTCTGTTGGCTTTTTTGAAGGGGTATTCCGCCATATCCAAAATGACTTAATCCATGCAGTTAGTGATGTGATTGAAGCTCTTTTTTTATGTAGAGAAACTGAAACCTCTGATTTTGGTTCATTTAATATTAGACCAACATAGTGTAATAAGTAGATAACAATTAACTGTTTTCAGGTATCTACGTAAAAGAAAGAGGACTGTGGCTATGAGATTTTTGCTGATATTGTGGCTCAGTGGTAAGGTGCTCACCGCTGGTAGAGCCTTTGTATTTCAACTGTGCCCCTACTAGCGCTGCTGTAGATGTGAGTTTTCGCATACCTCCTTCGAAAGAGGAGCGACAAGTAGCTGCGGCCGAGATCTTTCAATTGTTGGATGCGGAAGCCTTGCCACAATGAATTATTTCACGGACTTTGCTATGCTGTTAGCCATCCTAAGTAGCCTACGATCTTAACTCGTCAAGACCAAACGACTGAATGACAAATTGGTAACACAGCCGAGATCATTCACTTTTCTCTAAGCAAAGGGAGAATTTCCTTGTCAGAGGCTGACGGGGGTGGAGCCAAAGTGTTTCGCATATTTTCCGAGGGCACACCTAAAATACAGGCTCTAGTCTCTCAATCCAAAACTATGAAAGCTTGTTGTGGATACGATATCGTCCGTGGTATCTCGGAATTATTTCTCCCTCCCAGATTCTCATTTCACTAATTATTTCATTACATTTATCAATCATCCGTCTCTGAGCTCAAAGGGCAAAAACCTGGAACGTTAAATTGAGATTGCATTTCAGTACTTTAAAATGAATTACGCCTGTTTTCTTTGTAATTCACAAAAGTCAATTTATGAAGTTATTGGATGAATACAAATTAAAGGACCCCGCATAATCCTTATGGAAATTGGATTTCGGTGGAATTGCTTGAAACCGTGATATCTTGTAGATAGTGTGTTCCTGATTCTCAATGGGCACAACCACCAATCACTGTTTAGCCCATACAGGGCCACGTTTTTCTTAAAATAGACGAAGACAACGGTACTCAGAATTTCTTTAAAAATGAAGAACTGATATGTTGTAGATCTTCTGATCGTGAGAAATGTCTTAATGGGCACAACAATCAATTAACGTTTGACCACTACAGGTAAAGATTTAAAAAAAAAAAAAAAAAAAGAAGGATATATCAACACTTTGGATTTCGGTGAAAATGAATGAAACTTGGATATGTTGTAGATGTCGTGATCCTGAGAAAAAATTGTGGTTATCGATTAGCGGTAGGTCAGTTGTTACAGAATTTGTTCGCATTCGGGAGGTTCGGCCCAAGCCGGTCATCCTCTGTTTTCCAGGACTTTCTTTTGTCCCGCAAGATAAACATCGGGATGTTCTCTATGCTTAAATAGTTGGCCGCTACTCTCACCATCCCTTTTCCGGATTGTGGTATAGGATGAAAAGATCTAAAAGTTTTCAGGGTTTCATACAATTCCACAATATCTGATGGCCAAACGGTCTGTGATTGGAGATTGTGCCCATTGAGACTTTTTGTCAGGATCACAATACCTACAACATATCAGTTTGCAGTTTTTCACCGAAATCCAGAATAGTTTCCTTCTGCTGCTTTCAGAAAAGTGGCCCCGTAGTAGAAAAACGGTCACTGATGGGTGATTGTGCCAATTGACTTCCTCAGGATCACGGTTTCAAGCAATGCCACCGAAATCCAATTTCCATAAGTATTGTGTGGAGTCTTTTACAAATTCTCATCGTACTGGACAATAGCAACGGTGCTGGCACCCATTCTAACTCCGTACCAATATATTTTTATCTTGGCTTCTTAAGGTTTATGGTAAATAAGTTTAGATTTTCAAAACCGAAAATACCATGAATTTTGAACACCACTAGTAGGTATACTTCATCCACTGTGCTCTAAAATATTTCGAAGGAGCTGTAAATCAGTTCTCAGATCCCTGATTACAATCTGGGTCGTGTCCATGCCGTGCCCCGACAGGCCACTTGGAAGAGAAATCAGCCCGTTCGTGGATCTTCGGCCGCGATCCTTCGGCTTTCTTCGAAGCGCACGAAGTTGACCAGAACCAAAGCGGTACGGCATCTGTAAATGGTCTCGGCCGTCGCACGGCTGGATGGAGCATGGCAGGTCAGTGACATGTGGACGCCACAGTATGTGTGAATTAAACTTTAGGGTAATTCTAGTCTCAAATACTAGGCAATATTTAATCTGAGATTTTTAGTTGATATTTGCACAAGTAAGATGGTATGATGATTTTTTCCTAAGGTAGGAACTCTTCTCCCAACGAGTCAACATATTTATGCTAAAATAGAACTACTAATATTATACCATAAATTCGAATTTCACTTACACCGTTTTGATGTCCTAGTCCCTTGGTATTCAGAAATAACTCGAAAGTCTTTTTCCCTTCCTTTAAAAAGTCTCATTTAAAAAGAATGTATATTAAACACTTCATTCTATATAGGCCTATGTATATTAAAAATCAGACTGCATTCGTAGGAAACTGCTACTACCTCTAAGACAATTCAATTGATCCTAGCGTGGTGTTGCGTATACCCATATAAGTTAACAAGGTTTTGATTTCATTCCAAAAAATTTGTAGGACGTCTCACGGCCTCTGTGTGTTACCTTTTTTATAATGAATTATTACGAATATGATCATACGAGTATATTTCTAATCTTATAGTTTAAAGTACATGGTCCAGAAGTGTGGACAATACGAAAACTAGGTGTATCCAAAATACGGGTAAACGACAAAATGGAGTGGTACGAAAAGCCAATGAAAAATGAGTGTTACGGGCGTTGAAAAAGAGGAAGAGAACTCCTAGTGGTACTATTTAGAAAAGGTTGGGCCCGCTTTACACTAGGAGATAAGTCCTTGGAAATATCTGAGGAAAAAGGTTACGATATCTCTCGTAGAAAATCCTACCCTTTTGTGCCATACACGTAACTACACTGCACATCTTACTGATATTGATACCAGGCGCCATATTGTTAAATTGCACCCTCTAAAAAAGTATAAAATCAGAATATAAGGAAAACCTACCCCATCAATCCCTGCACCACTTTTCATTTCGTTGGGGCCACGGTGGCTTAGTGGTAGAGCGTTCACCTCTGGTACATGGGGTCCCTGGTTCGATCCCAGATCTCAAGAGTTTTGTGATGGACAAATACCGTGTGTGGGTTTTCTTGGGGTTCTCCAGTTTCCTCCCACTTCATTCCACCATTTTATTCATTTCTCATCAGTCTCCTT
This sequence comes from Thermobia domestica, assembly GCF_964235325.1. Lineage (NCBI taxonomy): Eukaryota > Metazoa > Arthropoda > Insecta > Zygentoma > Lepismatidae > Thermobia > Thermobia domestica. Next base: position 162,168,951 of record NC_137470.1, on the reverse strand, counting down.
TAACCTAGCCGGCATAAGCGTCGGACGTAAAACAGATTTCATTTAATTTTGTTGAATATTTTTGCTCTTTCACACACATACGGCTGGTGGGGAGAAATATTTGTTTTCACTTTCTCTCATCTGATGTTTCTTAAATCGAAATCTTGCGAATTTTCTTTCCGAAGCAGAGCGTCCTCTAAACACGAGAGATCTCATAGGATCGTTCAAAACATGGGAAATGACGTGCGATCTGATGTCATACGTTGCGATTTCGACTCTAGGAAAAATCGTGAGATATTTCCTAGTATCTATCCTATAGTGTATATCAAGCCTTACAAGTGGTTTCGTAAAGAAAATATACAGTTGGTGTATAATTAACTCATCCTTCAAAGTCGATTAGCTGCGAATAATAGTGTAAAAAATGAAGTGTTGAAACACAAAATGACTACCACTTTAGCGTGTTACGTGTGTGTTAATTTAGCACAAAGACATCGCCTTCCGAGGATGGATATATATATTAAAACTCGGTACTACCTGAGAGAATTTGCATTGGTATTTATCGTTCAACATGAGCAAAGCTTTGCGAAATATCTTGGGCACTTCTGCCAAGTAATGAATAATGTTCTATGTTTTCAGTAATCGGTCACAATAATATTGTTGTAAACCTGTGAATCGTCTGACAACAATAACACAAGCAACAGTTCTACAATCTTATGTTCATATATGCTAAGACACAAGAATAACAGATAAAGAAAACAGATGGAAGCACAGCTGTGTAACTGTTGTCAGATGATTCACATGTTTACAACAATATTATTGTGACCAGTTACTGAAAACATAAACATTATTCGTTACTTGGCAGCAGTGCCAAAGATATTTCGCAAAGCTTTGCTCATATTAAACGATAAATACCAATGCAAATTCTCTCAGGTAGTGACTAGTTATTTTTGATATGCTCGAAAGACGATGTCTTTGCGCTGAATTGACACAAAAATAACACGATAAAGTGGTAGTCATTTTGTGTTACTTCAACACCTCATTTTTTGCTGTGTAGTGAAGAATTAAACTTGTTACAATGACTTACTAGTGTTAACGCAACCTATTACTGTACTACCCTCTAATTTACTGCTGTAACTTGGTTTTACAGTTGTCAAGATAATCTGCTGAAGATCCTCTATATTTTCTGTGTTAGTGAGTTTTGAATAATTGTGGATTAGTTCAAGTTGATTAGTACATTTCTGCCATGGATTTATTCATTTTGTATCTGATCTTTGGAAACACCCTGTATTCAGTAAGTCTATCGGCCAAACTGTGCATACTTGTTTCTTAGTCTCTCTCATAATTTTGTTTCCAGATTATACCCACGATTCATTAAGGACAAGCTACGATCCTACACCCGAAAGGGAGAAAGAAGGCCATCCATTTCGCAATAAATTGCATACTGCAAAAAAATCTACAACTGGTAAGCTCCTTAATTTCTACTCTTTAAACAGTTTCCATTTTTTTTTAACACTGACTGCACTTTACTGTGTTTGCGACATCGATACACACTTTTGGTGTATGCAGTTTCATCAACGGGTGTTCAAACACTTAGTTTAGTTAGATATACACTAGGGCTGTTCGGAAAGTAAGGTTACAAAGCCTTCAGTGAGACGTGTATGTTATTGCATACAATCAATACACCCAACAGATAGTACGTACATTAGGTTTTTCCACAGCCTATCGGTTGAGGCACTTGTCACATCGTGGGAGACGTCTGTCAGTTTCGTTCCGATTGAAATATTACTCAGAACTCAACAGGCCGGTTCGGAGCACATTCGTGCAATGCGTGCAGGAGCTTCGACCGGTAAGGTTTAATTTTCAAATCTTGTAGCATATTAGAGGTACGTGTCATTCCCAGGTCACGTATGCGCCTACTGGTAGACCTTTTGGGGCTAGATACACAACTCTGAGCAAAAAATTCAGCGTTTCATTTCGTACACTTGGTTGTCCCCTTTCCGGTAGATCATACACAAAACCTGTAGCCTCGAATAGTTCAAGATTCTCATAGTTTCACATGATGGTTTCAGACCTGGCAATCTCCTGAAGTTCGTTATCACATTTTGTTTCAAACAAGCTCTCCTACTCGGCACAACTTCACTCTAAACAACTCCAAAACAAAACACGTACGGTAACATGGGTACACCAATCCCAGCCACACTAAGTGAGACAGTATTATCAGTTCTAGTACAAAAAAAAAAAGCTAGCTGATAACTCGCTTCTCTTTTCTTTGCTTACTTGTTCTGGGGAAAGTGATTGTGGCCTATTTCTTTCTCTTTTTTTCTTATTTTGTCTCATTTTCTTTTTCCTCTTTTTTTCTTTCTCCTGTTTTTTCTTTCTTTCTCTGAATATAATTTTTCCATATCTTGGTCAAGGGACTTAAAATCCCGAAACTTTCCTTGCGTACGCCATTGATAATGGTGTAAAACTTTCTATAAAGCAATGTATCAATGTAGTAGTGGTCATTGTTGCTACCATTGGAGGCGTTGACTTGTACACTCTCTAAAAGTTGATTCTAATTAGTTCATTATAAAATTTTGAGACACACCATATGGGACTGCGCGACAGACCAATGTGTCGCCGTACATTGGTTGGAAACCACAACTTTAGTTTTTATTCAACGTAACTCTTTGTAAGCCTTACGAGTTATTCGTGCATGTAAGCATTTCTGTAAAATGTTTCAGATTAAGAGAGCTAGCGTACTGGTGATACGTCGTTCATGAACGAACTGACTTCTGAACGACACATTCGTTTGAACTAGTAACGAACTGATCGTTCAAAGTAACTGTCACGACGGCATACGACTCAGCGCTAAACAAAACTCTGGCACAGAAATGGCATGTAAGCATGGAATGAATGGTCATATGGCAAAGCACAAACATTAAATAAATTCAAGTGTGATTTAAAACTTCATGCTAAAAAGTGGCAAACCTCGGTCTGTGCGTCAAGCTAATCGTAAGTCAATAATAAATGTTGCTACTTACCCTATTTGATGTTAAACTGTGTAGGTAATAATTTGCTGATTTAAAACTCCTGACCTTATAATTGTAACTTATTTCAAATTAATAAAATCGTAACAATATTTAAATTTTAGGATTAATATTTTAGTCGCAAGCTCAGCCGCCTAATCTAATTGAATGTATTTAGCACAGATAGTTTAATTACTACAACCACTCTTATTTCATCCATGGATGCAGGACAGTAATGAATACAGTTGATAATGAAAAATTTTCTTCAGTAAGTATCCAAGCAGTTCCATAACTACTTACTTTATCTGGCACAAATGAAAGCTTTACAATATCTTGCAACGCCGCACTATTCCTGCAGCGTTTAACATAGCTCCAAGAAAACCTAGTGATCCACCTTAATGTATTCTTTGGGCCAGTACTTACTCTGGGTGTCGTTCTCTGCTTCAGCGGGTCTAAGGCTCGGCAGACCTGCTAAATACTGTAAGTTCTAGAGCTTTCCAAAAGAAACTAAAGTCTAATTATCACCAACTGTTACACAGATAAGAATTATTAATACACCATGTAAAATAATCTACGATCAAGTAGCAAGTAAGAGGCACATTCTGTCGTCTGTTAGAAATCATGGAGACTCAATGAACCCTCTTTCCCTTCCTTTTTTTCATTACAATACCTTTGCCGTGAATGACAACTGCACCAAAACCAAATTCAACAACCAGTTCAAAAATGTTTGGCAAGTTTGAACTATTCCCGTGCCGCTGCTGGATTGAATAAGTTAACTCCAGCTATGAAGTCAGTTCATTAAATCACGATTCCATGTATAGTTTGATATTCGTGGTTCCGGATTGGATCTCTTGTTAAAACCCAATCATCACTATTTCTCCAGCAGGGTGAGGCAGCGTACTACGTCCTGAGATAAGAAATCGAACTGAAAGCTAACTCTATAATCTATGGAACTCGGGAGTTCAATTCTGCATTCACATAGGCTCTCATTGATTTATATCCTTAGCCAACTGGATCCACTTTCTATTCTATTTCTGCGAGATTCATCTTTATATTCTCCCATCTGCGCTTAAGTCTTCCTAATAGAAGTTTTCCGATTGGAGTTGCAGTTGAAACTTTGAAAGCGTTCCTACTTTTTGTTCTGGCTATATGACCTGCCTAAATGCGCCTCCTAGACTTCATGACCCTAACAATGTTTGGTAAACTATATAAACTCTATACAGTTCCTAATTATGAAGTCTCCGTCATTCCACATTCCCGTTCCTTTTGGGCCCGAATATTCGTCTCAGGATGTTCTAATTTTTCTGCGTTCTTCCCTCAGAATAAACGACCATGTTTCGCAACCATACAGCACAATAGGTGTAATTAGTTCGATATATATAAAAATAAAATATAAGTTTTTGACAATCCGGGAAGACAAGTTTGAACTGAACAATATCGCTAATTCCCTGCTTTCAATCTAAATTTTGTTTGTTCATGGATATAGTTTTCGTCTGTTAATGTTAATAATGTGGAGTGGAATGAAGATTAGAGAATCCCCTGAAGAACGATATTGAAATTTTAAATTTAATCTTTGTCCCGCATATTTTCAACTGTATGACCCAGGCGAATGGGCATAAAACCAAAATGAGCCAAGATACATCGAAAAAACTTTTTTTTTTCAACATGCAGGGGCCATTAAAACCGTTTATTATATCACCTATATTTAGGTGATAGGGTAGAATCTTCATTTAAAAAGTACCAATAAAACTTTTTACTAAGTTTTTGTACTTTCAAGCGTGAAGGCATTGTAGAACACGTTACGTATGCTTTCACACCTTTCTGAGCTGAGTCATAGGATGTGATGACGTCATAACTTGAAACAAAAAAAATTCTTTTGTTAGGCCGATTTTTATATTTTCACGGGCTTTTTCTTGCACCTAGAAGATTGAAATTTTTCACACATTCAGGACACTTTTTTTTCCTTCAGATTTCTACGTTAGAACAGGAGTGTTCACAGGCAAATCTTTTTTTTTTTTTTTTTTAAAAAAAAGATGATTTTTTAACAATTCTTTTTCGCGATTTTCTCGCCTCAGATACATAGAGACATGCGAATGGTACCGTTTGAAAAGCTGTTTTATTGTGAAGTACGAATACTGACTCTAGGCTAGAGATGTCTCAGGAAATTTTTAATTACATCGGGTCATTTGGGGTCATCTGGCGCATTGTGGAGATGATGATAGCTGATTGGTAAATATTTTTTCACCCTTACTATTCAACATAAAAACTTGAAACTTTGTACTCATTTAATAGACCCTTCAGTATTTTTCAGTTGGTTTTTAGATCTGTGAGTTGAAACAGGGGGTCCAGAGGGGGCTCAAAATTTGAAATTCAGAAAAAAATCCCGATTTCTATCAATTTCCCGCCTCAAGAACATGATAGGGAAATGTTGATGATACTGTTTAAAAGGCTGTTCCATTCTGAAGAGAATGAGGTACAAACCATGATCGTAGGATAAATAGCGATGATGCTGTAGCTGCTTGACTGAATGTCTAAGTTACTTAAAAAAAAAAAAAAAGTTTTATAGTATCTTGAGTTTTTTCACGATCTCGATTAGGGATGGCCACATTTTTTCGACAAATTAATTTTTCGAAAACGAAAAACTAAATTTTTTTCGAAAAACTAAAAACTAAATTTTTTTCGAAATTTTTTTCGATAAACAAAATTTTTCGAAAAAAGCGATCCCTAATTTCGATACTTTTCTTTTTTTGGGCAGAGAAAGGAAAAAGAAATACTTTTGACAGCGGATCTATCTCGGGGTCAAGAGGCCTAGCCCCGCAGCTTTTGACACACAAAAGTAATTGAAGTATTATTTGTGTATTTTTGAAAGTAGGCTTATAGTAAGCGTTGCCTTTCATTGTGTATTGGAAAATGTTTGAAACCTTAGACATTCCTAATTCTGTTAATAAAGTGCGTAAACGTACTTGAAATTAAAATTGACGTAAACTCATTATATAACTATCATAGTCTGGGTTCTGACGGACCCTCCAGTTTTTACATTCTAGATCCGCCACTGGCTTTCGATCAACAATGCTTGTCGTAGTTACAAGAAAAAAACTTCAATTTAGATTTCATACTGAATCAGGGTCTGTATTAAAGTTTATGACGTCATGTAACTATTACCGAGTAACTATCAGTAACTATTACCGAGCCTTTTGCCGGAAAGCGTAAGTGCTTCTTTGAAATACGACTGTTTCAACGTAATCACTCCCTCAAACATTATTTATCGACATATGTTCTTTCCCATTCTTTTCTAATTTACAATAAGTTTTATCGGTTTATACAATAAGAATTGTACTATCGTAATTAGTATTTACATGAAATAATTAAAAATCTGAAGTGAAATACTATTTAGTAACTTACAGTGTATATTGAAAACTTCTGCTTATGAAGGTAATCATCATCATCATAGGTATTCTGCCTTTATTGGCAGGTCACTTGCCGCAGCTGAGAAGCTTCCATGCTCCACGGTCCTCCGCTAACTTCTTCGTCTTCGCGTATGATCTTTCTCTTTTTATATCATCCATTAACTGTAGTCTCCTTCGCCCCCTCCCTCTCTTTCCCGACACCATACCCTCTAGGATGTCAGTCCGGAATAATTTTCTCCCAATACAAAGTTCTATTACACGATCCGCTTCTGTAAACACTATAATGTAAAATCCTCCAATATTTGTGTAAAATATGGTATCCCGAGGGGCGAGCAGCCTAAAGAATCTCCACAAATCTCCAAGCAAGCTAGGTGGGGTGAATTTAGGATCCTCAATGCTCCACGCAAGCACAGGGGATGTAAAGGCCACAAAGCTGCCTGCACGCAAGCTGGGTGGCTGAGTTTAGAAGCCTCACAATTCCGAGTAAAGGGTATGGGTTAGGTTCCTCTCAAAGCTCCAGGAGAGCTAAAGACTTTTCCTCTCAAAGCTCCAGGCAAGCTAAAGACTTTTCCTTTCAAAGCTCCAGGCAAACTAAAGACTTTTCCTTTCAAAGCTCCAGGCAAACTAAAGACTTTTCCTTTCAAAGCTCCAGGCAAGCTAAAGACTTTTCCTCTCAAAGCTCCAGGCAAGCTAAAGACTTTTCCTCTCAAAGCTCCAGGCAAGCTAAAGACTTTTCCTCTCAAAGCTCCAGGCAAGCTAAAGACTTTTCCTCTCAAAGCTCCAGGCAAGCTAAAGACTTTTCCTCTCAAAGCTCCAGGCAAGCTAAAGACTTTTCCTCTCAAAGCTCCAGGCAAGCTAAAGACTTTTCCTCTCAAAGCTCCAGGCAAGCTAAAGACTTTTCCTCTCAAAGCTCCAGGCAAGCTAAAGACTTTTCCTCTCAAAGCTCCAGGCAAGCTAAAGACTTTTCCTCTCAAAGCTCCAGGCAAGCTAAAGACTTTTCCTCTCAAAGCTCCAGGCAAGCTAAAGACTTTTCCTCTCAAAGCTCCAGGCAAGCTAAAGACTTTTCCTCTCAAAGCTCCAGGCAAGCTAAAGACTTTTCCTCTCAAAGCTCCAGGCAAGCTAAAGACTTTTCCTCTCAAAGCTCCAGGCAAGCTAAAGACTTTTTCTCTCAAAGCTCCAGGCAAGCTAAAGACTTTTCCTCTCAAAGCTCCAGGCAAGCTAAAGACTTTTCCTCTCAAAGCTCCAGGCAAGCTAAAGACTTTCTCTCAAAGCTCCAGGCAAGCTAAAGGCTTTTCCTCTCAAAGCTACAGGCAAGCTGAGAGAGTAGTGACCAGTCGCAGACTGATAATCGTCGGTGAGATCCTCCTGGTTACATAGGTGCTACAGTGTGACAGTGGCGTTGATGGTCCTTTTGTCACATGTGACCTGTGGTATCGCTAGTGTTCGTTGTCTGCTACTGTAGTAAGTCGTAGGACACACATGGTTGTTTGTAAACATAAGCACGTGTAGGTTGTTTGTCAATAGCCATGTTCCGGATATTACAATATTGTAAAATTAATAACGCTTTGTATTTTGAAGAAAGTGTAATTTGAAAGTAAGTTAAGAAAATATTTCCATCCTTTTGGCATGAAATTTATTATTATTTATTTTTCAGGCCCTGAATTTACTAGTACCCCAATATTACCTAAAAGCGGCTTCTCCATGTGTAATAATGAGACTCTAAAAATTCATCCAGGACCAAGTCAGTTTAGAAAATATTGTGAAGATGAAGGTAAATTATTTCTAATCTTAAATTTGGCGTAATTGCACATTATTTGAATTCTTTGTTGAAATTTATTAAACGTAAATGTATAATTTTGAGAAAGTTATATGGCAGAGGACATTAATGATTTTTGAAAATTAAAATGAAACGAAATCTTTGTTTTACGTCCTACGCTTATGCCGGCTAGACTAAAGGATATATTAATGATTTTGAAACCATAGCTTTAAAGTTAAATTATTCCATATTTTGTTGAGAACTAGAAATTTTGATTGTAGCTCAATGTTATCTAGTATTTTTATAAGAAAAGTAAAACTGTATGCACTTTCTTGGCTTATAATTCAGATGAACGGCTAAATTTAATTAGTATTGACTGCAAGAACCAAGAAAATTCTTATACATTCGATAGCAATAGAGTGCATTTTATAAAGGCTGTTCAGGGTAGTTCTCATTTTCCGACTTCGGAGGTTTTTTGTCTCTCGTAAAATGATTCCATGTTAGACCAAAACAACCCATGAGAAAAATTAGCTCTATTGAATATTAACCCCTCGAGACGGGAGTTAAAATACCTATTAGCCGCTGCGAGAAGCAGTAGTTTTAAATCACCAAAACAGAAATGTTCGCATAATGTCAAAAAATTCAATACAGAACTGTAAAATTTCATGTAATAAGGTAAATCAATAGGTGGCAGCACATTAGTCTACTCTGGAGTGATATGAGTTTTCGTTCATGTGGGGGAGGGGGAACAGAGGGCACAATATTCATATTTTTCACTACGAGACTGGACGTATACGTGTACGTCGAAATGCCTCTTGATGCACTGAGTCACAACAAGAGTAGGTCGAACAGACTTGAGCGGCTAAGTGGCGCTCCAAGCTACTCCGTTTTCAATCTATTTACAATATAGAATATGAGATAGAGGTACCTTGTAAGTTTAGAAAGACAACTGTGTACGTTAATAAACAGATATGATGAAGGTAATAACTACTAAATTAAATATAACTTGAAAATAACGTTAGATGTGTTTGTGGTACACTCCGCAGCAAATAACCTGCAACATGAGCATGTAAGTTTGTGAAACGACGAAGCATTTTGCTCCAAAAGAAGTTCAGGAGAGGACGCAGAGGTTTCTCTGGCGTGATTCGTGCCACTTAGACGTTATGTTGATTCCCTGCGCTGTTAGGTGTAGTTTCACAAACTTACATGCTCATGTTGCAGGTTTTTTTGCTGCGGTCTGTACAAAATAATGTAAGAACTTTGTCACACGGCCCCGTTCCTGTTTATGAATTTTTGGGTCCGTATAAAATATTATGGAGTTCAATATGGCCACCATGATGGTTCTATACAGTGTCAGATGGGGTTCTACCTCAATTATCTCTATCCAGGGGGCCGCGGTGGCTCAGTGGTAGAGCGTTCACCTCTGGTGCTAGGGGTCTCGGGTTCAAACCCTGCTCCCGCCAAGTGAACTTTGTGGTGGACAAACACCGTGTGCGTGGGTTTTCTCGGGGTTCTCCCGTTTCCTCCCACTTTCTTCATTCCACCATTTCATTCATTACTCATTATCACCGTCTCCTTTAGCCTAACCGGCATAACCGTGGGACGTAAAACTCAAAATTTCATTTCATTTTCTATCCAGGACATGGTGTCATACCCCCTAGCCGTTCCACACTTACAAGATACCCATGCCTCATATTGTATATTGTAAGTGCATTGAAATCTTGAAGTTGCTTAGAACTCCATTTAATATCGTTCAGTTGAGTCACTTTCTCTGAATAAGCTACTTTGATGTGGAACCATTTTCGGTGTTAAAACTTAACAACAACAACAACAACAAAATCGGAAGGCGAATATCTCCCTAGTATGTACCATAGGATGGATCTTTATCGTGGAATGCCAATGTAACATTTAAACCAGTGATCACCAAACCGTCGATCGCGAGCTACCAGTAGCTCGCGCGGACATCGCGTTAACGCTCCAGTTGGCTAACCTTAATTCCTCCACTGAATGCAGTTGTCAGCACTCCAAGTCGTTAGCTTGTTTCTCCCGCGCAATTGCCGTTATCAGCCTCATCTCACAGTTGATTGTATACGCATGGGGTTGTGCACGTTATGTTTTTCGTGTCCATATTAGACATTTGCTAAACGTTATGTTTTTCGTGTGCATATTAGACATTTGCTAAACGTTATGTTTTTCGTGTGCATATTAGACATTTGCTAAACGTTATGTTTTTCGTGTGCATATTAGACATTTGCTAAACGTTATGTTTTTCGTGTGCATATTAGACATTTGCTAAACGTTATGTTTTTCGTGTGCATATTAGACATTTGCTAAACGTTATGTTTTTCGTGTGCATATTAGACATTTGCTAACTTGGATAGTTTGATTTCATATTTACCAGAAATGCAAGTTTATAGGCTATAAACAAGTGTGTAAGATTTAAAAAATGTTGGTAGTGCTTTTGGTTGGTAGCTCACAGTAGGATTTTAAAACGCTACGGCAGCTCAGAAGTTCATAAGTTTGACTACCACTGATTTAACCGAATAGACAAAATAATTGCGTGAAGCAAATATAAACAACTGAGCAACTGACATCTGTGCAGTACCACCAAATTAGCAGTGCAATCCTTCCAGATAGTAAGGCTTTAAAAAAAATTAAGATTATTACACATTTCAAATGTATCCTCATGGCCAAAAGTGCGTTTCTACCTATCGCTTTGAAATAGCATATAACCACGACTTACTTATAGGAAGGCAGATGGGATAAGAATCTGATAGTTAATTTGACAAGAGAAGTAAGGAGTAGGTATGGTAAACAAGGGAAATTTGCAACCCTTTTTTTCTGTTAAACTAATTAAGGGAGAAAAATTTTTTATACAAAAGTCATTTTGGATTATGAGGAATGACGTAATATTAAAATTACTAACATGAGAAGGTGCTTAAATTTCCGTCATGTACTAGGAACGTATTTATCATTTTACTGTCAGTTTGAATGAATTACTAACTTAACAACTCATAGAACAAAGTTGAACAATGCTAGAAATAGCAATAAAAACCCTTTTTGAAAAGATTAATTACAAACGTGCTTTCAAAAATTCAATACAGACATGTTTAACAAGTCTTTTGAGATCCATTACACCCTGTATTAGACTACAAAATGCCAGTATACTTTGGTTTCTATCTTGATATTTTTCACTCCCTACTGTTATCATTACAGTCCAATCTCGCCATATTGTGCTTCTTACTGGATTTTGTCGATGTGTTTTTCACAGTTAAAAGAACAGCAGAATTTCTTGACTTTTGTGGAGTAGATGCTTTTCTTTCGTTATACTAGTAGGTGTTATATTATTACGGAATTATTGACACTGTTTAACTGTTTAATGTGTCAAGTCACTGTGCATTGTTCTCCAGTACAAGCAGAACTTTGTTCTACTCACAGCCAATAACCAAATTCCATTTCTCAAATTCCTCTTCTTATTGAACTTGTTTAAGAAAATCTAAGTAAAACTATATCATCCGAAAGTGTTTACGCTTATTAAAGAGCAACATCCACCACCATTTTTACATACGAATTGTGAACAAGTTAGGTGCTAAAGATCACCTGTAAAAATGGAAGTCGCTACATTCTAACAAGTAAAGGGTCCAAATGGATGAATGATGAGACTTAGTGTACCTGACAGACAATATGAAAATATGTATGTGCAAAGTTATAGCGGCTGAACGCCATAAGAAACGGAGGGGGGTCAAAGTTGATGGGAGAAGGGCTATGCTCTGTTTAAATACATCAAAAAATTGTTGAATCGTGAAAATAGTGACAGATAGACAATGCAAACTGGTAATTTTACATTGGCAAAAGAAGAATGGGCAGAGTAGATCACAAACCTCCGCCCCCATTTTGAAACATATTATTTTAATAGAAAGATAGTCATGTGATATATCAGTTAGGGCCAGCATGTTCTCAGTCAATTATGAACTTTAGTGATCGTTATTTGTACTTATTTGGAAGCTTCAGGATCATCTTTATAGTTATTTACGAAACTGATACTCGTATGTTGAAAGTTTGGATTATCACGAAAACGCATGTAAGTTAAATATATCCACAAGCCACTGAAATTGGCAGTGGAATTTGATATCCAAGTTGTATATTACTACATTGTCATCAAATTTCACTATTGTATTATTTTGCCAATATGTTAAAATTACAACCGTTTGCATTGTCTTTCACTATTGTCACGATTCAACAATTTGATGTATTTCAATGACATAGCATAGCCCTTCTCCCACCAACTTTGGCCCCTTCCCCCTCAGTTTCTTATGGCGCTCAGCCGCTATAACTTGGCACATATACAGATTTTTACATCCTCTATCAGGCACTCTCTCATCCCGCAACTTAATTCATCCATTTGGACCCTTTCCTTGTAAGATACTCTGGCAAACTTAACAGTAAAAGCATAGTAGAAAGAAAACATAAGTTTACTTGTGCATGTACTTTTTCCAAAGCAAATCTTTTGTTTTATTATGGTTTGAAGCTATTATGTCAATTAAAGGGAAGAAAAATATTTAACTGCCAAACAAATATTTTCCAACTTAGTCTTGAAATTTAGTAGATTACTTTGTCTTCTGTGTAGATGTAACTGAACATTCGAATCTATCCTGCTTGCTTGCTAATTCGCTCCTCACACTGCAGATGTCAGTGGGAATTTTTGGGGGGAATAAGTGTTTCCAACCTATAGTTTATCACGATTAGAAAAGTACGGTGAAATTCCCAGTATGGCGAACATTCCTGGTTTTACCATATATATATATATATATATATATATATATGTATATATGTATATATATATATATATATATATATGTATATATATATGTATATGTATATATGTATATGTATATATGTATATGTATATATGTATATATATATGTATATATATATGTATATATGTATATATATATGTATATATGTATGTATATATGTATATATATATATATGTATATATGTATATATATGTATATATATATGTATATATATGTATATATATGTATATAGGGTACAGCGGGGTAATTCGAATAGGCGGGGAATTTGAATAATGTTAAGCATTTTGCCAGCTGGAGTGGAAACGCGGCTCGCCATGTTAGTGAACCTGTGGTGGATTTGTAGGTGGTGGTTTGCAGAAGTCGCTCTCAGAACTACAAACTATTCCTTCGGTTCTGAAGGTCTATACGATTTTTTGTTTGCTACAAGGTAAGTACGAATGTGTGTATTTTTAGGGCGTTATAATTTTCAACGTTGTTTCCTTAAGCTTTCCTTATTGTTAGCTGGATAAAGTGAAACCGCTCTGTATTATAATCGTATCAGTAGCATGTGGGGCATTGATATACTGTACACTGGCGTCAACTAATCAGCAGTTTTCATACCACGTTCTGAATGGAATATTCGTCGACTGTTGGGCAATTTGGATAATTCAAAACGGGGCAATTTGAATAGAAGTGAAATTAGAACTATAGGCCTACTATTTTATATTTGTTTGTCAAAAGCGAAAGCTTCTAGTGTTAACAAGGAAACTGCGAATTCTTATTTTGACTTACTGGGAAAATTAATGAACGAGTATGATCTCCATAAACCATCGTAACCGTATTTATAATATGGACGAAAGTAATTTTCCTGTAAATAACAGACCCCTAAAATTTTTGCAGAAAAGGGTAGAAAAGAGGTGGTAAGTTTAACATCTGTTGAGCGAGGGGAAAATGTAACGGTGATAGCATGCTGCAATGTCAGAAGGTCTTTTATGCGGACTTTAAAACGCAAAATCTCACTCACAACTTTTGCCCTTAGAGTTCTACCAAAGTCATGACATCGAAATGCTTTACCTACCTACACACACAACACACGTATTATACTGTATAACCACTCGATCGCTCTGTTTTTAAGGCCCTTAAAGCCAATTACCACCAAGAGGCAATTATCTGGATGATTAGTAAATCTCAGTTCTGCATTTTGTTCACTGAAGCCTAGAAGTGGACAGCTTCTGTTGGACTGGCAGTTAATGGGTTTTCATGTACTGGTATCTACCCGTTTAGTCCACAAGCTATTGAAGAATTTCGATTCGCCCCTTCGGAAACGTATGGTCTTATTATACATTTTGAGGAGCAGTCTTCTCGGGAAGAAGATCTTAACAACGCGCCTTCTTCTTCCGGTCATGGCTCTCAAAACTTTGTCCCAATGAAGCCTATAGATAAACCCATACAACAAGTGCTTCCCAGCCTAGAAAAAGTTTGTGTGCAGAAGAGACATCGTGTCGCAGGAAAATCATGCCACTCAACTTCTGAAAATATTCGGACAATGAGAATAAAATACCTCCGAGGAAAGACGCAAGCATCGGGTGCAACAAAATCCAAAGACACTACAAGAAAGAAGAGTGCTAATACAGAACCTGTCAAGAAAAAAACAAATGAAGGCTCGAAAGAAACTGATATTCTCTACCCCTTCCAGTGACGAAAATGTAGGCCTAAGTCTAAAGATGGCTGCAGGCAATGAAAGTCAAACAAGGAATTGCTGTTTTTGCCTTCTTAATTACTATTCAGAACGTTCTGCTAGAAAGGGAGACTGGATTCGTTGCCAGCGTTGTAAGACGTAGTTCTACGAAGTCTGTGTGAGTGCAGAAGGTCGAAAACAGTTTCTGTTGTTGTCGTTAAATACGAACGATGGAAGATGAATTAACCAGTCACGGCTCTTTGCCTTAGACAGTGTTCTGAACATTTTTTAGTGTAGGCCTACATTCAAAAAGATAGCTATAGGTGACACATATTTACAATTTATGTAGGTCTACTTCTTTTCATTCAAAACTAGCATATTTCAACTACCGTAGAAATTGCAATCTAACTATTAAATAGTTTATACATTATTTCTATAAGACTTGTTTATTTTGTTGGTTATTCATATTACCCCACTCGTTATTCTAATTGCCCCTCACATTTACGTTTTTCGAAATTTCGGCGGGGAAATTGAATACCCAAATTTCACAATGATGTATTTCAGATATTATCTTAAAAAAAATTAAGTAATAATAATGGTTCAAAGTTTTTATTCACAATTTTATATTTGAATACCAATTACAGTTTCCGAGATATATGAGAAAATATCTGAAATTATTCAAATTACCCCGCTGTACCCTATATGTATATATATGTATATATATGTATGTATATATATATATATGTATGTATATATGTATATATATATATATGTATGTATATATGTATATATATATATATGTATGTATATATGTATATATATATATATATATGTATGTATATATGTATATATATATATATATATATATGTATGTATATATATATATATATATATATATATATATGTATGTATATATATATATATG
Organism: Thermobia domestica; assembly: GCF_964235325.1. Classification (NCBI taxonomy): domain Eukaryota; kingdom Metazoa; phylum Arthropoda; class Insecta; order Zygentoma; family Lepismatidae; genus Thermobia; species Thermobia domestica. The sequence goes on along the minus strand of NC_137470.1, from coordinate 162,153,402 downwards.
TATATATGTATGTATATATATATATATATATATATGTATGTATATATATATATATGTATATATGTATGTATATATATATATATGTATATATGTATGTATATATATATATATGTATATATGTATGTATATATATATATATGTATATATGTATGTATATATATATATATGTATATATGTATGTATATATATATATATGTATATATGTATGTATATATATATATATGTATATATATATATATGTATGTATATATATATATATATATATATATATATATATATATATATATATATATAATGCACATATTTGCACAATCAGTGTTTTCTTTCTTTTGTGATCAACTTCTTGCTATTATTTTTTAGGCTCTGGATGTACTAGTAATCCCATTTTGCCAGGAAGCGACTTTATCAAACTTAACAATAACATATTAGAAACTGACACTGTACCAACGAAACTTGGAAAATATTCACCTTCTCAAGGTAAGTTTTTGCTTTTATTGTCTTACATTAGTAGTAGTTATACACTCCTCCAAAAATAATTGCGCTGTTGAAATTCCTTTCCTTTCACTATTTTCACGATTCAACAGTTTCAATGACAGTTTCAATGTATTTCAATGACATAGCATAGCCTTTCTCCCACCTGCATTCGAAGAGGAAGTAATAGGAAAAAAGTACGACTTCCGAGCACAGTTCAGTTTGCTGTTTGAAATATTGATCTACTCTTTTGTTATACAATCAGGGGCGACGATTAGGGAGGCAAGATGGGGCAGTTGCCTCCCACTTTATTGAGGGGACCCCCTAATGTATATCGTTTCATTTGTAAATGTAAAGTTCTTGTATGAATTACTGGTTCATTAAAAAAAATCATATTTGCCGTTGCGTGAGTATGTATTTGGTTGTCTTCCCGTGAAGTTAATCTACAGGAATTGCGTTTAAATTGCAATTCAAAGCAATTAATATTGCATTTACGTATTTCTTTTAAACGTCGTAGCATATTCTTGTAGTATTTACTGTCTTTCATTTTCTACTAGTAATAACATACATTTAATGGGATATGTGGAATTAAAAATATAAGTTGTTCATTAATCCCCGGTTTCAATATAACTTCTACAAAACAAGTCTCATTATTCATTACTATGATTAATATTATCCTTTCTATTTATTTGTTTTGCAAATTTATTAATCGGATCACAATTTTCCAGACAGAATTTTAAGATGTTCATGAGCAAGGAATTAAATCTCTTAAACTTCCGTTGTCTGAGAGTACAAAGGGCTAGTACCTACTTGCGTTGCTCTTGTCAATTGATTTAATAAAATATGAAATGCGGTATACGATATTTAAACTGAAAAAATATAGTATCTTATTAGTTATACAACCTTTCGTCAGTGTTAGAAACAACCAGGAAAACTAACATATTCAGGTCATGTCTTGCCTACACCCCAACTTTTAACGTCCAATCGCCGCCACTCTATAAAATGTTACTTTAAAAAGAAAATAGTACTTTGGCAAATGCAGGAAACTTTGTTGTAATTAAATAAAACACGATTTTGGATTTTAAAAATTATAAATTGTTAGAATTTTTTAAAGGGAATTCTATAGCTATCAATACAATTGAAGAAAAAGTCCTCAAATTGTCTAGCCATGCGTGTTTCTTGTGTTGGAATTAAATACTTTGGAACCTGATTCAAATCCCACTGAGAGAGAACCGGTTGTTTAAAAAAATTAGAATAGCACCACTGCCTGAACCGTCTAGTAACTTTGACAAATGGAAATGAGTCTACGTGAATACACTCTAGTTCAGAAGAATTAGATTTCAGAGCAGAGTATAACTTGAAATCTGAGTGATTTTTCTCTAGCTTATGTCAGTTCTTTGCTATACTTTTATTCCTGAGAAAAGAACTTGGAAAACATATAAATAAATAATTAATAAAAGAATATGCAATTTGTATCTTAGGGGCTGAGCCTTAGATTTTTTTTTCAGTATGTGTACAGAATGGGTAGACCTATGTCTATTCTAAAAATGGATTTCGTCACTGAAGAGGGCTTTTACACTATAGTCTACTCAGTATATTTTAAAAACAAATTCTTTATATTTAATTAAAAAAAAAAAATTAATGTGACAGTAAGTAAGTTTAGCGTCCCTTTTTAACATTTATTTTTCAGGCTTTGAATGCACTACTACCACAAACTTGCCCAAAAGTGGCTTTCCTATGTGCAACAATGATAATGTAGAAAGTGCTGCAGGACCAAACTTCCTGATCAAAGGTCCTGAAATTGTACTAAATGCACCAGAACCAAGCTATGTAACTAATATTTCAGTGTCGATTAAAATCGAAGGTAAGATTTTTTGTTTTTAATTTGAAATAAAACTGTATATTTGAAGGTTTCATGAGATTTTATAATATATTAAATGTCAGTGTTTAATTTTCTGAAGTGACTATCGTAGCAGACGTGAATTTTTAACTACGTACTTGTATAGTTTGAATAAACGACTTTCTCTGACGGCTAGAATTTTGCCCTTTGCAATTTAATCTACTACTTGCATATATTAGTCTAATTTTGTTTATGACTGCTTGATTCTCGATCTAGATGGTCTAAACTTTTTAATTGTCTTGGTTTCTACAGTAATTATCACACATTCATTAGGTACAGCATTTAAAAATGGATGTATGGTAATAAAAATGATGCAAACTCCTGTACTTTGCAACATGCAAGATGTGAGGTGAAAACACTGACAGGTTCAGAGCCTTGTCGTTCTTAGTGGTAAGCGATCACGTGCTGTACATTATGTAGGGTAGCGAAGATGCGTGTTTTGGAACTAGAAAACTGGTGATACCGGACGAGGCCCGAGTTCGAGGTCAAATTATGGGTGCACGGTCAGTTAGCTTGAGTGTTAGGAGTGTAGCGGGGAACAATGCGTGAAGAAATAATGGTAAAACAACGTTTCTGAAGAGTAATAATAGACACGAGAAGCCGATCGTTCAAAAGAATTTCTTAGAATTGAAAGTTGTCATCCAGGACTACTATTGCTGCTGCTACTACTAGTACTACTACTACTACTACTACTACTATTGCTAGTATTGCTGCTACTACAACTACTACTACTATTGCTGCTACAACTACTACCACTACTACTACTACTACTATTGCTGCTGCTACTACTACTATTGCTACTACTACTACTACTACTACTACTACTACTGCTGCTACTACTACTACTACTATTGCTACTACTACTACTACTACTACTATTACTATTGCTACTACTACTATTACTACTACTACTACTACTATTGCTGCTGCTACTACTACTACTATTGCTACTAAACGTAGATCTGGAAATGCTTCGTTTGACAAATAGGGGTGGTCGGATAATTAATGTGATCAACAAAGAACAAAACATAATAAACTAATTAGTTCCCATGGGTACGTTGCACGTTACAGAAAAATCAGGATTATAAAGGTAATTTGGAAGACGGTAGTAACACAAAGAAACGGGCAACAATCAGTTTTTGGTAACTTATGTATTCATCCCAAGGATACTACATTGTAACATAAAATATAGGAATAGTCTATAGTTGTTTCAAGACAGTCGAGAACTTCAGTATATGGTGTAAAATAAGATAAATTTTAAGCCATACAATTGCTCATTTTTCGTCTGGGATCAGTAATCCAACTGTTTTCATTTATTTATTTACAAAAGATAATTTGGCAACCTTATGCGGTGGCGACCACTACAGTGTCCCCGTGCGAAAGCTTTCATTTAAAGACCATGCCTCACGAGTGACATACTAAGAATTGCTCGAGACGGTTGCACTAAGGCAAACAGTGGCAGCAACTGTTGTGGCTTCGTATGAAAGCTTCCATTTAAAGTAATTCTTCACAAGCAGTGGCACAACTCAGTGGCTGTGTATGAAAGAGGGCTTAGATTTATCCCTCGATTCATTATAAAAGAACCGCAATTACAAACTTATCCAAGCATGGTCACAATCACTATTATCATAAGCGGTACTCCAAAGAACCCGATTTCATTTTTCTCATGATGCCTTGACTGTTAAGTTTTTTAAATATTTCCATTGGAGTCAGCACCCCCCAATTAGCATAAAAAGCAGAATTTGAGATTTATTCAACTTTTCACTAGTGCTATGATCGGATGTTCTTTGTCATTTCAGAAAACAGTCGCACACCACTCGTCAAATTAGAATCTCTTAAGGCATCGTGATAAACTTTGAGCTGCTTTACAAGGGTGTGAAACATCATGGTGTGCAGGCTCTTTGTTACTGATTTCTGCACAAAATTCTCAATTTACTGAGCACAGCAAAAACGTAAAAAATATTAAGTAAGGAATCAGTGGAGCACCCACAGGGGACTACTGGGTTCGGACCTCACCCTAAAAACTTCGTAACCCAACATGTGTACACTTTCTTAATAAAACTCTATTTGTTTAGCAGAGAAATACTTGTTGACTGAAGATATGACATTACGCATCTGTACTACATTCTTTCCTGATAAAAATCTATTTTCATATTCTTTTTTGTGAAAATGTCACTACTTAAAAATTACTTTTTTTAAACTGGAATAATACCCATTCGAAACTACATAAACATTTTGTATTATTCAACCCCACGAAACCTTTGACCCCTCCCAACAAAAAAAAATTAGGTGCGCCCCCTGGTAGGAATTGATGATCCGTTTTCGACAGGAAAAAAATCCGATGGAGCACTGTTTTCCACGTCTACGCATTTTACTTCAGTTTTTCTTTGAGTTTCGTTATTTGGAGTACATTTCTGAAGTGAAAAAATATTTTTTTTTAACAATGAAACAAATTACAAAAGAACTGCAAGGATTGTGGTCATTTATTCAATTTGCTTTAGGACAGTTAGAATATCCATCTTTTGAATTTGAATTATTTTGAACACGGTCCCACTCTACAAAACATACCGGAAAGAACACATGCTGCCATCTATTGATTTTTTTAGCGCTCCTCTAGCTGCTTTCATGGCTGAAGATTTTAGTTGCGCTCGTCTTAATGCCATCTATTGGGAATCTGTTGAACTACTTCAGCATAGGCCATTGCAAGGAGCTTTCCTTCAGTTTGTCACTCGTGTCATCTGAAGGAACGAATTCATGTTGAGAAATGGTTTGTTTAGGCTCTGACTTGAAATTTTTGGTTACGTTCTAGTACTAAGGCGAAGATTAAATTTCAGTCATTAAATACAAAATGAATAGAAAATAAACATGTTCTAAAAATCACTGCCAAGTTTGTATGTACGCATGATGTTCTTTCTGAAATATGAAAACTGTCTTTCAGTTTAACGTCCAACGATTATGCACTTTAGGCTAAAGTAAACAGATAAGGCAAGCGAATGACGATGGAATTAGTGGAATGAGAATGTGGGAGGAAATGGAAGTGCACCGAGAAAACCCTGAACAGTTACCCACTACAAACTTAGCCGCGAATCGAACCAGGGACCCCATGTACCAGATCTAAACACTCTACCACCGAGCCACCAGGGTGTAGAAGACGTCCCATATAAATAACACGAAACATTTCAGTTCCCTATAAAACCACGCAACGTTGGAAATTTTTAATTCTGATGATTCACTTAGGTAAACTCTAACGAAAACTGGGAAATTCATCCCTTCTTTAGACCCCCTAAAGTTAAAAATATTCACTTTCGGCAATTTTCCTGTAGGTTTGTCCCGGAAAGCTACAATCATACCAAATTTAATCATTGTAGCCCTACAGGAAATGCTCAATAATTTGAGGGTGTAAAAGGTGTTCCATATAAATAACATGGGAAAGATTTTTAGTTCCTTATAAAACTACTCTAAAGTTGGAATATTTTATTTTTACTGATTTACTGAGGTAGTGCCAACAAAAAGGTACAAGCATACCGAATTTCAAGTTTATATTCCAATTCTAAGTATCTGAAACATGAGATTATATGTCCAAAATAAGGCCCATTTAAATAACATGGGGAAATTCTTCACCATCTTTAGACCCCCTAAAAATTAAAAATATTCATTTTTGGCAATTTTTCTGTGTGTTAGTTCCAGAAAACTACAATCATGCCAAATTTGATCATTGTAGCCCTACAAGAAGTGCTCAATAATTTGTCAGCTCATGTAGTTTTATATATAGTTAGGATAGGATATATCGTAATATAGACTATAAATACACCTTGCAGTCGTAAGAATGAGTAGTTAGTGTCAACAACATCCCATAACACACATCCTAGAATACACTGTGAAAACAAGTGCTGTCGATTTTTTGATACATTTTCGGGTTTTGGTTTTTCAGAAAACCGGTTTTCTAAAAACTGAAACCGCAAAAGCGGTTTTCTAAACTGAAACAGCAAATGCGGTTTTGGAATTCGAAACCGCAAATGCCGTTTTCAAAATCGAAACAGCCGATTTCGACAGCACTAGTAAAATCCCTCTGCGCTCGTAAGAATGACTAAAACATTGTCCTTAATTTTATATAACAAAATATATAATATAGACTATAAACATACTTTGCAGTCGTAAGAATGACTAATTACATACCAGGCAGGCCCGTATCCAGGGGGTCTAGGGGGACCGGGACCCCCTAAATTTTTGCAGCCCCTAAAAATTTCACGGTAGTCTTGCAAATGAACTATAATATGATTGGATCGCCCCTTAACTTCAGCCGTGTCACCCCTAAATTTTTGGGCTGGCTGCCGGCCTGATACCAGGCTGTTAACATCTGATAGCACATATACTAGAACACAATATAAAAAAAAAACATTCTGCAGTTATATGAATGACTAATTAATAATTACATCGGCGTTAATTTTATATAATATATCGTAATATAGACTATAAACACACTTTGCAGTCGTAAGAATGACTAGTTACTTAGTGTCGTGAACATCCTATAACACATATCGTAGAATTTGCTATAAAACATTCTGCAGTCTTAAGAAAAGAAGGGCTATTTATTTACACCGTCGTTAACTTTATATAATAAAATATACCGTAAAATAGACTACAAAAACAATTTGCAGTCATAAGAATGACTAGCTACTTACATTGTCGTTAATTTCAAGTTGTGAGCAATTCCCCGCAATAATTCCTCAAGAGATCTTTTGGGTTAAAATCCACACACAGGTTCCTCAATCTATGCTGCAGATCAACATAAATCTTTTTAGTTTTCTTGACGGGGTATTGTCCTCTTTGGGACTAGGAAATGGTAGAATGAACGGTGGAATTTTCTTTCTGTAGGCTTTGTATGAGTTTCCATACCGTTGGGTGGTTGTGTCCAACCAAATGGAAAAACTTATGATTCCACCCCTCACATAAGTTATTTGTGCGAGAATTGTTAGTTGCCTCATGAGAATTCCAAACTTCCGGCGGAAATCTTGGTGGCACTCTCTTAATTCTCAGGACATCAGAATTATCAGAATTGAAATAATATTGGCAGTTCGAATTTTGGAAAATAATGAATAAATCTAAAATTTATGTTGAAATCTTCATTTACCAAGTAAGGAACAAAATAGTTTAAAACCCGAGAATTCAAATTATACTTTCTGCCTTTGTCGTCCTGCCCTTTTGTCCGCCTGCCATTCTGTCCGTTCCCCTATTCTCTTCTATTGACAAAACTCCAGAAGTATGGTAGAGGTATAGTGCATAAATTGTTTCGCTTGCACTTTACAAACAGGGAACGAGTAGTTGAAATGTATAAAACAGTTAATAAGGAAATCTTTCTTCCTAAACTGCTACTATATCACTGGTGTTCCTGAAGGCTCCGTTCTCGAACCAGTTCTTTGTTGTGTATAAAGAATCTTGTTCAATACATGTATCCTAAACATATTGCACCATATGCTGATGTAAATCTTATTAATAGGAGGTAGTATAGTAGAATTAGAAAGCAATTTGAAATACACTGGCACCCATTTGGCAAAAAGGGCATTTGAGAACCATGAAAACTAAAACACCCTCTCTTCACTACTCGTATAAACCTTAAATATTACCTTCTATTTCGTTAAATTAAAATTATGTAGATTACTAGACACGAGAAAAGAGTAGCATACGGATATCAATAACTACACTTGTGCTAAAAATATTCTTATGTCCACTAAGCTAGACAGTAAGCTGCAGACGTATTGATATTAAAACCATACCGAAATTAAAAAAAAAAGTTCAAATCTCTGCGTAACCAAAGATAGTCGGACGTTAATGAATATTCAAGTGATACTATGTAAAATTAATGTAATACCAATACTCAATATACTCGTATTTCATTATACGACAATTCCCATGCATTGGTCACTGACAGATCATGTACGAAAATGGATGAATATTGAATTAGGGGCGTTGACTGCAGGAAAAATCGAAAATTGAGAATGCCAAGTGTACTCTTCAGAAAGAGCGGAGATTTTCTGATGGAGGACGTGTTTGTAGCAATTGACCAGCCAGAGATTATTATCCTAACAAGTAGTGTCCTGTGTTTTCAGTCCCTGTAAGCATCTTAGATCCAATATTGTTAACTGTACAACTGTGTCCATATTTTATTATTGACTTCGTAACGAAACTAACGGTATGAGTAGGTAATCAGTGTTTCGGTATAAAGAAAAGTTTGAATACAGAATAATGAGTTAGTATTACCTGATAACCCTAAGTATTAAGAAAAAAGTGATCAACAGTGTTCCAATTTCTAATAATCAGTAGATGTGTTCTTATATTTTTGGAAACCTATTTAAATTCTGAAACTAGTATGAGTGACTACTCAAATTTCCTCCGAGAATCTAATTTCAATTCAAATAATTATTCCTGACTTCGTTTCTTCGAATATGAGCCCAATATAAACACAAATGTACAAGGATTTTTAGATATATACTTGACGAACGCATGTAATTTTGGTTACACAATAAATTCCTCAGATAAGGCATCTTAATATTACACTTCACATGTTTACTATCCTTGTTTATTGCAGGACCTACCCCACAGAGGATTGAAAACTTATCGATTAGTCCAGTATCAGTAGATAAGACAATAGTTCATGTTCCTCTACAAACAGAATCTCAGAATTGTACCCAGAAATACTCAGTTGTGCAACCGGAATCTAAGAATTGCATCAAAGGCGGCTCAGTTGACCAGAAGACTGATTATTCAGCAGGTAATTAATGATCTGAAATATCGATCTGCAAATGCTAGTTATAACATTAATATAATTACGTATAATTAAGTATATGTGGGCACATCACATGATCAGGTGTTCCTTTGTTTCGTCTTGTAATGACTTCAGAGGTTATATTATACTAGTCCATTTAGAATTTCACTATCACATTGACTTGTATATTAGCAATAGCGGCACACAAATTGAGATTTATCTGAACTCCACTTAAGATTTGAAAGCCTTCATTCTATTATCGACTTTCATTCTTTGCCATGTATGACTCTCCAAGGGATCTTTTCCCATAAATAACAGAAGGTGGGAAATGGAAGACAGTAAAGTAGAGTTTCTAGCAGTGAAGGTGTCGGATGAGGTAGAGAAAAGGTTAATTGCAATCAATTTGACTTAAAAGTAGCCTAAAAGTTGTATTCTAGAATTATGGTTCAAGTTACGAAATTATATACAAGGTGTTTCAAAAAACCGACAACGTTTAGGTGATTCCTGACACAAAGGTAAGACAAAAAGTATAGACCAACCTGAATGCACAAATGCCTCCTTTCGGAGTTATAGGCTGCCGAAAACATAAAAAAATGAACTTTACCTCCAAAGCTACGAGACCTACCGTAGTTGGGTCAAGACTTCACTTAGGAACTAATGTCCCCGTATCCAAAAAAATCCATATTTCAGAAATCTAAGGTACTCACGCAACAACTATTATAGAGGGAGTTTGGGTAAGGCTATATAATTTGAAGTACTCATAAACTATCTCTACAAAAAAGTGTTGCGGAAGTACAGTAGAATTCTGAAACATGAATATTTGGCTAGTGCAGATACTACTTCCTAAGTGAAGTCTGGATCCTACTACGGTAGGTTCCATAGTTTTGGATCCATGGACCTTTTAAAGTTCATTTTCTCATGTATTCGTCAGTCTAAAACTCCGAAAGCACTTGTGCACTCAAGTGCTCTATACTTTCTTATCTAGGTGTCAGAAATCACCTCTCGAACGTTGTCAGTGTTGTTTTGAAACACCTTGTATATATAAAATAGAAATGAGTTTCAACTAGCTTCTTTCCCTCTTAGACTTGAGTATCACCCGTCCCACCCACTTTCTTTCCTTCTTTTTCATCTCTCCCATCTAGCTACTTTTGTCCATTTTTCGTATGTTTCTTAACTAAATTTCAATACTCCTCCCTCACTTTATATTCTATGTTGTATTAATTGGTTGAAAGTAAGTGCGATCCGTGCTTTTATGGAAGAATTAAAGTAAGAATTCTTTTAAATACAGGGTTCTTCAGATAAACGTGATTGCCTTAAATTGAAATTGTGACCAGACGTATTGCTTCACATAATCTTTTATTTCTCAGTTGAACAAGAATTCAAAGATTTTTGGTTACGACAATTAAATATGGAACATATCTTCTATTTTTGAAACTTAACCTGTTCCAAATTATTTCTCTCATTGTTAACATCTTTTCAATTTTCCAACTGTACTGGCTTTCCAACTGGCCCTTCTTTACGACGCAAGCTGTTTCCCGAAAGTTCCAAACACAAAACATTGGGTATTTCGTCTTAGAACACTGATTTCGATTAATGTTGAATTACTGTCGAAATGCACTCTGAGTAACACTGACCCAGTTTTTTGCCTCAAATTTGTCACAACGTTTCATGACGATTGAAATGATTTGAGTTAGATACCACGTTGCAGTCATCCTGAACAATTACCTCTACGCAGAATTGATAAAAATAGAAAAGAAATAGTTTGTTACAACAGTCGTGAAAACAGTTTTCAGACGGATGAAAACCATCTGAAATAGAGTACGGGCTACCGCACTAAACATACTTGTTTCACTTAAATTCAATCACATCATATGCTGTAATTATTACAGGGACATTTATTGACGAAAAGGAACAAAATTTTAATACGAGTCGCTTTCAGAAATCTATCTAAGAAAATACCCGAAGAACAAGTACTTCTTGTACATTTCATCAGAAATTATTCATTTGTCATTTGAATTGTCATACCACCAAAAGTAAATTCAAATTTCCCCAATATAGGAAGTCCCTGTTTACCTCTAGTGCGTGGGATCCCTCGTTAGATTCAAGCTCGTGCCAAATACTCTTTTAAAGTTCACACACACTCGGAGTCCTCCAGTTTCCTTCCAATTTCTTCATTCTACCATTTCGTTCATTCTCCTAATAACAATCAGTCCCTTTTAAGCCTACTTGGCAATAACATTTCATGAAAAATATTAATTGACAGGACGAGATTCAAACAAGTCTACCACTTGGTATTTTCGTACGGCACTACTACGTTGCATTTTCTTCGCGTAAAGGTGACACTAAAGTACTAGTTAGGGTGTTCGATAAGGCTGAGGACCTATCGAACTTCGGGTGTGAAACTTGATCGAGTTGTCATCGGTTATTCGAAACCGTTCGAGTATTCGAAATTATAAAAGTTTCGGGTATTATCGAAAGTACAAATATTATGGTTTTCTTGCTGCCAATGATTCCTTCTTGCAGCCAAACTAGTCAGACAACTTTTATTATCTGATAAGTTATTGCTAAGTTCTATTTGTGAGGAGAAAGGATAACATGTAGAAAGGGACTTTTTTTTCGACACACCCAAAGGAAGTTCAGTTCTTCCTAAATTCTAACTCTTGTTTATTTGCTGGCCACCTATTGTATCAGTGTTGCCAGACATACGGTCTTAAGCATACAAATACGGTAATTTGCTCTTCGTAGGATATAGTATACGGTCCAACACCTCAACCATATTAATCATCTGCGGTGTTGCTAAAATTTTGTAGTAAAATTTTAGTTTTAAGCCAAATGTGTTATCTTTCATGTTTTTTTTCTTTCTCTCTCTCAATGGCCTCTAGTTCACATATTGCCGCAATCAGATATAATACTTTGGGCGCAAACTGCCCCTTTCGCCTTTCAGTAAAATAAATGTTAATGAAATCGGTGATGATTTCAGGGGGTTGCTCAGGAGGGATATTCTCCCAGAAATATATCGGATCATGTTCACCGTGGGTTACCAGTATTTTTGCTACTTTAATCCTCCGTGTATTCAAAATCTTCCGGGGTAGGATTACCATAATTTCTGGACACCAATCCCGGACATTTTTTTTAGAATGGTGTGTATTTAAGTTAAAAAAAAAATAACCTTAATTTCCAAAAATGCTTATGCTCATTTTCTTTACTTAAAATACAGTATGCGTTTATATCATTCTTATTTTTCTGAGTAAAGTATTCTTCCTAAGAACACTTACCGCTATTGATTTTTTTCACAAATATCAGCACAAGACAGATTTGCAAGCCAACCATTTGACCAAACACAGTGAAATTTCCAGACCTTCCATTTTCCCTAAAATTTCGTACATTAGTTTATTCCAGACAATTTTACCGACACAGGCTTGAATCCCGGACGTATGGTAAGCCTACCCGGAAAAATTTTTGAAGTCATCACTGAGTTTAATGAAGACGAAGAACTGAAATAAATATATTACCACGACAGTGATTATATATAGTATATGTTCTAAACAGTCTGTTTGTACATTATGAATCCGCACACTAGCGGATCCAGAATCGTCGTTTGGTGGGGGCAGATTACTTCCTAGACGAATAATGTAGGCTCAAAATACATAAGTTTTACATCAATTGAGAATAACGTGGTGCATTGTTTTTTATATATAGGCCTATTAGAAGGAAGTCTTTGGGGGAGGCGAGGTCGGCTGACATATGCCCCATCCACAGGCTCTGCCTTCAAAACTGGCTATAAGAGGATGCACAGCGGCAGAAGACATCAGTCACCCAACTGATTAGATCCTACCTATCCCTCGGGGCCACGATGGCTCAGTGGTAGAGCGTTCACCTCAGGTGCAGGGGTCCCTGTTTCGATCCCAGCTCACGCAGTGAACTTTGTGGTAACACCGTGTGCGTTGGTTTTCTCGGGGTTCTCTAGTTTCCTCCCACTTCCATTTCATTCATTTCTCAGTCTCCTTTAGCCTAGCTGGCATAACTGTGGGACGTAAAACTCCAAAATTTTTTTCCCCTTACCTATCCCTCCAAACTGCTGAGCGAAAGACTCCCTAACCTTACCTCTGTGCTACTTCAGGCGAGAGGTTTCTAACCCATCTCCAGTCTGCACTGGGCAGGTGGTCCAACTTACGGAGAAAGGGTTAGAGACATTACTTATTCGTAGCTCTGTGTACGAAACTGTATAGAATCTTTGATGATAAAAAAAGAGGGGAAAACCCGTGTACAGCTTCTCTACTATACATTACAATAGATTATATTTTGAAGTAGATTTTTGGTGCATTGATTCCACAGCAAACATCCTGGTTCAGCGGTCCACAGGATTACCAACTGTTCGCTAGCTGAAATGCTAGGTGTAAATTGGGTTGCATCTGTCCAAGCGTTTGTGAAGGCAGAAAAGGTACTGGACCCATCCTAAAGAAGTTATAGCAGTCAGGGAGAGATGCCTTTGCTGACTACACATTACAGGCGGCGGCATGTTGGGGCTATGAATCTTATAAATCCACTGCAGATCACCATACTTCTCTCCTATCGTCAGTCGGAAATTAAAACTCTAGTTCTGAAAAGAGCTGATGCATGTTTTATAAGGGTTTGTTGTAAACTCTTTGAATACAATTCGGAAATTAGACCATATATCAGGGGCGGCTTGCCTATAAGTGCTGCAGAGCTGCAGAACTACCAGCTATTTTAGTGGCATAAATGTATTTTCAATTGAGTTGAATTGTGTTTAATTTAATCAAGGTAATAACATGTAATGATGATATTTGGTCTAACGGTGTCCTGAAATTGTACTGCTGGATATGCTACATATCGTAGTATTACTGGAAACACCTTCTGAAGCTTAATAATATTGCAAGAGCTGTGCACGGATTGCCCTATGCTTTAGCATTGAAACCAAAATCTTCACCAGCCGCATTGTATTACGTTTCCCTTGTCTCTTAGATAGGTTTTACTAGAGCTGCACTCCCAGCAGCTCAGAACTCACGAATACTTCCGAAGAAGCCGAAGACACACGACGTGATGTACATGAGGCTCCCTTCTCTTGTTTTTGATAACTGTGTTCAGTGTAATTGTTGTACGCTTTGAAAGTAATAGTATTCCATGTTCAAGTTTGTGCAAATTTTCTGAACAAACACAATTTGTGTGACAATTTTAAGGAAACCTAAACCTTTTGCAAATTCTTCAATTACCCCAACGACAATAGCTGAAGCAGAACGTTACTTCTCTAATTTTAAAATAGTTAAAACATTTTTGGGAATTACAATATGCCAGGAAATAATCAATGCTTTGGCTGCCTTATCAATCGAGCGTGATTTCATATCCATCATGCCGAACTTTAATGATAGAGTAGTAGGACATTTTGTACAGCAGAAGACACGTCGGATAGACTATTTACAAACGATAAAGTATTTATAATTCAGCAGTATTAATAAAATTTCTACCTGTAGACATTACGTGAATCCGAAATTGTTATGGTATCTGAAAACAGTGTTTCTTACGATATGGGTATGGTATTTTTAAAGTTTGTTACACGCAACGGTGGCGTATTTAGAGAGGAGCTAAAACGCTCAAGATCCCCCGAAATTCATTTAAACTTGTAGGCATCCCAAAGGAAAAATTAAGTGCTTATTCATATGCTGTGCAATGCTCCTCCCGGAACAAAATCCTAAGTACGCCACGGACACCCAATAAGCAAACAATAGTGTTTTGGTTGCGATACAGTCAAGTTGTGTATATATATATATATATATATATATATATATATATATATATATATATATATATATATTTGTTAATTTCAATTATAATGGTCATTTACGTATAACGATTAGAGTGCTAAAAGATATGCGGTTCGTGTAGATTTTATAATTAATTACTGCAAACGGGAAATTTAATATACAAAAAAAAAAAAAAAAAAAAAAAAAACACTGTGCAGAACTACCTCAGATTATGGTATCGAGCCGCTACTGCCATATATGAACTATTTTGAACACAACTTCACTTTGAAAAGTCAGGATTTTCTATAATCTATCTTCTATCTAATATAAATAAAATTGTATATGTGTTTGTCTCTGTGCGGCCTGGGGACCAGACGAGTGGACCGAGAGTTACCAAATTTTGGTCAGGGGTACCGTGGCCCAGGCCCCAGATCAAGACGAAGCGCTTTTCTCAAATTTCAAACCAGGGGCTCAGGGGGTATTTACCGGAACCGACCTGGGGACCAAACAATTTTGCCGAGAGTTACCAAATTTTGGTCACGAATACCTTGCTTCAGGCCCCAGACAGTCGAAGCGTTTTTGTTAAAATTTGAACCAGGGAAGGGTTGTGATTAGTGTCAAATCCATAGTTTCCGCGGTTTCTGAAATGAATGATACTCCCACAGGTGTTGACTTCCAAATACAGCCCCCATGTGAAGGATGTGTATATTCAGCTAGTTAAATAATAAATTAACCGCTGAGCAAAGCTGACAAATTTTATTATCACACTAATATTTTGTGACAACTTTGCCAACTAAACACTTGGCTTCATCACACTCTCATTAGCGATTAGTTTATTTATAGTATATAATAAGGCAAAGCTGATATAACAGAGAACATTAGAGGATTTTGTCAGATCTAGTAACTTTTAGATCAGTCGTCATAGCCCATAGAATGAAAGTTTCTTGTCATCGATGTACTGCTCAAAAATGCTAAATATGAAATGTCTGGCAAATGTTTAGTTCTTCAGTTTGATAAGTGTTGATTACTGATGAAGTAATTATATTTCCAGATACATCATCTAAACGTAAACCTGCTGAAAGCTTGTCAAGTGAAGTAACAAAGAAGAGGAAGACCAAATTTGCAAGGTTGTCATTTAGACCTATACCCCGAATAAGGAAATCCGTAACGAATTTGCGAGTCAGGTAAACTTTCTAAACTAACAAAATATTTTGAATAAACTTTTTCTGCACATTCTGCAAGTACCAAAGCTATAGCGATGGGCATGAGTCGGCTAAAACTCGAATCGAATTCGACTAGTTTTGAGTCGAGTCAAAGGTAATTTTTTCTAGTCGAGTTCCGAGCCGAGTCACTGTTTTTGAGGTCTAGTTTGATATATGGCTCGCTCGTTCAGCTCGTTTTAACTCCTTCTGAAATCATGGCCTGATTAATGGAAAGCTAAAGCCATGAAAAAAGATAAGCAGTAATGTGGAATACTTTGTGTTGCTCATGACAAGGGACACTATTCGCATCTCGTCTCGTCTCGATAACGAGACGACATATTTTTATAACGAGACAGCCTCAAGTGTCGTGAGCAAAAATATAAGTATATACTGTAGTTATTATCAAGGCTGAAACCTGCACGGTCGCATTTTTTAGCCCAAGCAGAAGTCCAACCCGGGTAGGGATGTTAACCGGCTCGGTTCATTTTAACTGAGCGAACAGCTCGAGCCGGCTCGGATGAGCCATTGACTCGAGCCAACTCCATTGAAACGAGTCCATCGGCTCGGTACGACCAGGCTCAGTTGAACCGATGGCTCGAACTTGCTTGGTTGGGGTGAGCCATAAGCTCTGGGTTCGGCTCGGCTCGTGAGAGCCATCGGCTCGAGCCGACTTGGTTGAATGAGCTGTGTGATCGGCTCACTTCTCGGTTCGGCTCGATAATAAATGAGCTGAGAGCCGAGACGCTCGAGCCACTAACAATCGTAAACTCTTGCCGAGCAGTTTAACATGTTTGGTCGGCGCCCTATAACTTTTTGGCTCAAGCCGGAATACTTGCTTTTCCGGAACTGAAACTTAGAATCTCGTGAACAATGTCCTTGCCTCCTGAAGACTTCTCCAGTACAGAGATCTGTGTCAACTAGCTTTTAGGATTCAGATACAAAGCGCCTATCTTTCATGGTTATACATGGCGTTATTATAAACATGATAATAAGTTGTATTAGTATCATTGATAATTATATTGTCTATGTAGGATACTTGGATAGTACTTGATACTCAGGATTTAGCTCAATTTGGCTCGACTAGACTCGAAACTCGACCCGAATTAGAGTTGGAGGAAATTTTTTGAACAGTTTTCGAGTCTCAACGATGTGTTTCGAGTCGTTTCAAAGCAAACTCGCTCGTGCTCATCCCTACAAATCTAATATTTGAAAGAATTTATTTTTACATGCCATTCGACTTACCTCTAAAAACAGATTGGCCATTTATTGGAACTAGGTAGTATGGCTGGGTACTCAATACCACTATTAATTGGCATAACCAGGTTAAAAAGTATTAACGTTCCGATAGACCTGAAACCAGGATTGCCTAATTTTCCGAGATTGGCAACTGCATTGAATGGGATCTATACACAATAGTTTCCGTACAGCTTTCTAAGATTTTGGAGGGTTTCAAAAGAACATTACAAAATTTGAGTTATTACACGGCTCTCAATGAAAAGTTGGGTATTTATGAATAAAAGGCACTTGCTTTAGGAGTAACATAGCCAAAAACAAAAGAAATCTAAAAGTATGGGCCAAGGAGCATATTAGGTATTCAAAAGTAGAAATTCCGGTATCAGGTCTGTTGAAACATCTAAAAGAAACATCACAAAGTACAAGATGCAAAAAATTTATTGGGGGCCAGAAATGAAGTAGAGGGTCTCTTATTTGTAAATTTATTCCTAGAAAAAAATTGAACAAGGGGCGATGAATGGGAAGCAGTAATTACAAAATTCGCACAGCATTGGCGTAGCAATGAAAATAATAGCACGAGCTGGCAACCTTCCACCAAAAAAAAAAAAAAAATTCCGCCACATTGCAGCTTGCTTCACCATCATTTGAAATGTAACCATGGTACTTGACAGTGTTTGTGAGTACCGCTCTTCCCTTCACGAGTTTGTTCCATTTTATTCCTGTTTTTATTTTGAATGAACTTAAAAAAGTTCGTTACTGAATTATCTATATATGTGTCTGTTGTTTCAATTTTTTTTCAATTTTGAACTCTTTTCGAAAAAGCATCAAAAACTATCGTACAAAGTGATGGAATTTTGCGTCACTCTTACCGTTTCCGAGATATTAGCCAAGAACTGATCGATTTCCGGATATATTAAGGATCCATATCTCGGGAACCGTAAGCTATAGAGATATACTAGCGTTAATACCTAAGAGTATGGTGAACATTTTTGTGCCAAATAGGAACCGTTGGCCACTGGCCACTGGTTTGGCTAGTGGCCACCAGTTAATATTGGTACCAAAATGTTTATCATCCTTTTATGCATTGATCAACACCAATACACCATCTTTCTGACTTATCATTCCCGAGATATTGGCCAGAAAATAGTTCAGATTTCGGGAGATTTAAGGAGCCATATCTCGGGAACCGTAAGTCATAAATTATATTTTGCGAATTTTTGCAAGAAGCAAAAGAACGTGCGGATAAAAAGATTTAAATGTTGGAAAAATCAGTTATCCTTCCTACTCACTCTCTATTAGTTTCAAGTTGGTTCTGGCAATGCTCTTGGAGCATTCTCAACTGGTTCTTCCTGATTTTATAATCTTTGACTAAAACTCCAGGGGAGAGTCGGAAGTTCAAATAATATTCAGGAATTACAGAAATCTGTAAGTGAAATGATTGTTCAATTATTTAGTTGAGAATCGTTATTATTATTTTTAATTTAAAATCATTAAGAACTTTCAGATGCTAATGAGCTCCGCCTTAGTTTCTCACATTTTAAAAGAACATTGTGAAAATTAATGCTACTAAAACTTATTTGTGTAATGGAGAACTTACACTCTGCACATTCTAACTATTGCTCCTTCCAGCCATTTGTTTATGGCTGTAAGGCTAGGTTTAGAGGGAAGCAATTATTGTATAATTTCTTGTAGCAGATGTGCTGCCAGAAATCCCGTATAATATTTTATGGCATCAAAAGTTTATGGTGCTTTTACACGGTAGCATTTTGATAAGCATCTTGTGACGTAGCAAACAAATCACTAGAGAAGAGCGCAATTATGGCTCCGAAACCAAAAAAACAGATTTCAGTCGCTATTTCTTCTAAAGTCCTTTGTCGCATATGCTTATTATGATACAAAGGACTTTTAACTTTGTACAAACAAGGATGCTCCTCATGATTTTTTTTTCAATCATCATAATAATAGCATCCGTACCCCCAACTAAGTTTTTACTAAAATTCAATTTCCCGTACAAAACACATGGATATTTGGCACAAAATCTCCTTTTAACATATCACGGCGTTGCAATCGGACTAGGCGTACTGGGGAAAATGCTACGAAATAAAGTTCTATCGACAAGAAATGCCATAGGATATGCCATGGCATAGGAAATGCTATAGCATTTGCTACTTTACGCGGTAGGATATCGATGATACAATCTTTGCTACGAAAAAACGCTACGATAAATGCTTCAGTCTCAAACTAGCCTGACAATAGAA
The DNA here is from genome assembly GCF_964235325.1 of Thermobia domestica. Taxonomy (NCBI): domain Eukaryota; kingdom Metazoa; phylum Arthropoda; class Insecta; order Zygentoma; family Lepismatidae; genus Thermobia; species Thermobia domestica. The sequence continues at coordinate 162,133,816 of NC_137470.1, read as the reverse complement.
ACCTTTAGTTGCCATGGAAACTACCAGAACGCCACATGGTTTCTTTCTGCTCTTGGCTCTTAGATTACCAGAACATGTTGCTCTAAAATATGTAGGGGCTTAGTTACATGCATTAGTTACCCATTTTTGGCAGTTTCAATTCGCGTAAATGGTCGTATTCCTTGAACTATTTACATGCTTGTCTAAAATGCGGTATCCACGGAAACCTAGTTTTGAGTTCGACTATTCGGAAGAAACAAGTTCGGTGACACTATGAAAAACACTTAGTTTTTGTGTAGTACATTCGGCATTTTTTCTAATAATGACAAGGTAGGTTTAAATGATGAACTAAACAACAATGAAGACTACCTCAAAAATCTGAATTTACTCAGTATTTTGTACTTAACTACTAAATACCCTAACAGTCCTCTCGGCCTTCAACATGGTAGCATTGCACACTTGTCTTCATCTTTCAAGGTAGAATATCACGTTTGAAGTTCCCTTCTGTAGCCTAATGGCTACGGTCGCTGTTTTCAAACAAGAGTTAGTGAGAGCAGATCAAATATGAGAGTCTAAAAAGAAACTTGGTTCTGTCCTATATAGTTTCAGAGTATTAAATGTGAACACACTAGTGAACCAGGAAGTAAAAAAGTCAGGCATTCGATATGGATATAGTACATGAGCAAACAGTAAATTTAATAAATTGTACGGTTGTTTAGTAAATTTAGGAACAGGGATAAATCTCTGAATATAAATGTGCATAAACCATACACAATAAGGCACTCAAGATGACAATTTAGAGCGATTATAACACAACGTTGCGAGTTATTCGGAGAATCATGCAATTGTAGTGCATAACCATTCTCTTTTACCTCCGTCAGTTTTAGAAACTATAAAGGGGTATCGCACGAAGCAAGGAACAGATGCATGAGTTTCCTTATCAGTGACAAGATCTTTTTCTGAACCGAAGCTGGCGTGCGGGGAGTCCTACAAGAAACATTCAGGAACGGCCTGATATATAAAACCAAATAGTGGAAACTTCAGCTCCAGTCAATGCTTATTGTTTAGATTTTAGCTGCCCTTAGCATAAATTATACCTACTTCTGAGTATAGAAAGATACTGATATAATAATAGGAAAGGAAGTTCAGTGAAAAATAAGTTTATTCTTACAATTTTAAGTCTTACATGCCGTGTTTACTCGCGTAATAGTCGTATATGTTGTACCAATTTTTTAATGCCAAAATCCAACTGCTGTTGTTACGCAAGGAAAGCTGCCATTCAATTATCACTACGATCAAAACAATTTCGAATTTTGATACAGCATTTTCAACACAAAATATAGCATATATAGGTGAAATATAAACTTACCGATTCGTGAGAGAGAAAGCTTGGCATTGGCACAAAAGAACGGTATATTTAGAAACACATTTTTAACAGCTATGTAACACCACAAAAAAAAAAAAAAACAAAAAAAAAAAAACGATGTAACGAAGAATGTAAAGAGTAACATCAGTAAACACGAGAAGTTCTTTTGTCGGACCCGCACAATATAAGCAATTTCAAAATCTCGTTCAGACACAAATCCCGTGGACTGTAACTTTTGAGTTTTTTTTCGAAAGTTTATTTTAAATTTCAGGTGCGACTATTATGCGAGGGCGACTATTGTGCGAGTAAACACGGTATTTAAACAAGTTATTATTGATTTAGGAATCAGTTAAGCACACATGTGGATGACTAAAAGCACATGGATAAATGATGCGTTTGTGCAATTAGTTGAGCAATTTGAATGTTCAGTGTCTCAGTCGTAAGATTGTCGGGACCATCAAAATCATTATATTCGACTGAAAAAATATCTTTTTCCAGAAGTCTTTGTAGGCAGGACATTCCATGTCAGATCAACACAGCTATTTTAATCACCATTTCAGATTTTGATGAAATTTGGTGTGTTAGTAGGGTTTGATGAGAAACGACCAGAAATGAAATTTTTCCTTCCTGGCTCTTACAGTTCTGGAGTTACAGCATCTCAAAGTTTGACTTTTTGTTAAAAAAATTGGGTCTGATTGATTATTAAAAGGGCTTGCAACTTTGGTCCTAATTAAAGATAGAGACTTCATTCGGGTGTCATTTTAAAGCTCATAGACAGACCTTTCGTTTGATATGCCACACTTGACCTTTCCCGTAAAATTGAAGATTTGACCTTGATCTTTGGCCTTTGACCTTGAATTGCAAAAAAGACGTGGTCATAGATTTTCGTGAAACTTTTACAGAATGTCTTATTATTGGTGATGACATTTGGAAAGTTTCAGAGTGAGACAGCCATAGGATGCTGAGTTATGAACTTTTAAGTGAAAGTCACTGATAGTAATTTTGACCTTTTGCCGAAAATTTAGTCACATTGCTGATTATAAATGCTTGTAACTTTTGCCCTAATTATTATAGAAACTTAATTCCGATGTCATTATTAAGCATGTAGACAGACTTATCATTTTATATGTAATACTTGATCCTTTCTGTAAAACTGAAAATTTCACCTTGAATGACACGAAAAATGACGGAGTAGCTTTTACAGAATAGCTTGTTATTGGAGATGACATGTAGAGAGTTCCATAATGGGATATGCATGGAATGATAATGTATGTATTCTTAAGTAAAGATCACTGATTGACGGAACGAAACGAAGGTTAGTCTATTTGTGTTGTCTGTCTCGCGGTAACATTCGAACGCGTGAATCGATTCGAATGAAAGTGTCACAGATTGTTTGTTCGTTCAAAGGACAAGACAAGTTCGTTGGGGAAGTAAATCAGACGAAGAGGTAAGGGTGGAATCTCCTCTTAAAAGTGCAAAAATGTAGAAAACTATTATTAAAAATGAATTTAATGGACTATTTTTTTTGTTATTAGAATTTTATAAGTTCGAACATACCTCGGGGATTCCGGGCTAATAGTTGGGAAGGAGGGGGAATCGGACAAGAGCGTGGCCAGAAAATCAAAAGGGGTTGATAACAAATCAGACTAACGAATTGCTATGAAAATTGCACAGCTTTATTGCAAGGTGTACGTTTCGAAGAACTTAATTACTAGTAGTAATTAGTCATTTGTTTATAATTACATTGTTCGCTATTCAGGGGACTAAGTACTTTAACGTAGAAATAGCCAGTGAAAAAATTCTCTACATACCTGAGGGCGAAATACCTACACTAAAATTGTTTCTCTAGCATAGTAGTTAATTTTTGAGAGTCTGCTTTGTTAAGCACATATGTGCGTCCGGTGGCTGTTAGCGGATGAACTGTAGCTAGTACACACGAAGTAGGAAGTGTTAAAATGTCTTCCTTGCGGGGATATGTGAAAGATGGATTAGGCCCTGCAGGATGTAAGAACGTCACAGTAACTTCCTGCTCAACTTCGTCTACAGACAGTACACATCCTAACCACCATTTGCCGTCATAAGCACATGTAACGAAACCTTTTATTGCTTCTATGGATAGATGTGCTCTTAATTTTTTCACACAGTAAGTTCGGTATTCACCACTGTTTGAGAATTTCTTCGCATGTAAAGTATTTACAGTAACTGGTAGGAAAGCATGTAGTTTGAGTTCCAGCTATTGCAGAGGCACTGTTGTATCTTGAGGTAAGCAGCGATTCTTCTGCAGCGTGTTCTTCTGAAGAGACGTAACAAAAAGTGACGCTCGGCATAGCTGTAGTAGCCCAGTTATAAAGTTGTTTTGGAGTCATTATTTGATCATCACACGAATTCTCGAGACTAGCTTTGGCTGCAAGTAGTTTTAATGTTCCACCCAATCCATCACAGGCACTTTTACCATGTTCAGTGGCGAAAAAGTGCCACTCAGCTTTAATTCCAAAGTAGTCTTCGTGCGAACACAGGTTAATGAATTTTTCTTATTTTTGTATTGTGCTGCAGCCCCGTCAGAGAAGTAGAAAATCTGACACTATTGAAAACTCAGATTTGAGGAAGTGCGTGATTTTTTTTTTTTTTTTGGAATAAGTGTACTGCTGTAGTGTTGTGTATGAGGGAGTCAGATATCACAACAAAACTTACGTGACTTATAGGGTTTGATTTATAGTATGCGACGAATGGATGTATGGTTGCCTGGGAATTGTTCCAATGGTAGCCTTGCACAGTCTTGCACAACAAATGAATAATCTTTACTGAAGTCACAAAGAGCAATGAATTCACCCACATGAAGATTGTCTTTGAAGCCTGTCAAGAATTCTGTTTGTTGCTTTGCGATAAATGAGTGACACAAAAGAATCTGTAATTTCTCACTGAATTTTGGGCAGAAATCTTCTGGTGATTCTTGGATTGTGCATAGAGTGGATCGATCTGTAGCTACCGATTGACGGTATGTTATACTGTCTACATTATGTTCCTCCATATGATTTTGAATACTTATTATTAACCTCTCTGTACCAGGGCAAATTTCACAATCACCAAAGTAACATGATATATTAGGTGGATTACAGACAATCTGTGCAAGGCAGTCATGATATGATATAATGGGATGTGCATCATCAGCTGTAAGTGTCGATAGTTTGGCTCCTGCTGTCATCAGTTTCACATTCTGATAAGTGCTGCAAACACAAACCGAACGAGTTCCGGTAGCCCCCGCTAAGATACACTGTTTGGGTCTCAGTTCTGCAAATTTTGAGAAACCAATGGAAATATCAGGATACTGACTCTTAAATACCTGGAATAGTTCTTTCAAGTTGCAAAGAATGAGCCTTTTTTGTGTGTGTATTTTCTGGTCTCCAATCCTTACAGAAACGAAATCTTTTTTACCAGGCATTATTCTGCTGACAGAATCTGCTTCATAGAATTCTGACCACTTCCACAACCGATGTAGGTAATGCTTTCCCAGGTATGATGTTAGGTGTTGCCATTATACCCTTCTCTTGAACCAGTTTTTTGGCACTACGTACCATGTAATTAGGTGCACCAAATTCTCGCTGAATTTTACGAACTGACCAACTCCGCGGCAGTACTGTTAGTACTTGAATTTTCTCACTTCTTTTCACACAACTTCCGAACTTGTTTTTAAGTTGTTGCAGCATTTCTTGAGTAGAATCCTCTTCGTCACTACTGGAACTTTCACTACTTTCAACATGGAAAATTTTCCTCTTCAGGGCAGATCCAATTTTCTTCACTTTTTGTCCCGGATATTTCTTTTGTGAGATATTAGTTTTCAATATTGGAGACTCAGCAATAGAGAGTAAGCTTTCATTCACAGCCTTCAAATTTCCATAGTCGTGTAATTTTTTCTCGGGTGTACTAATCTCGGAATTATTGTCTGTACATTGGTCTGTTTGTCACGTGTTTGTAATCAGGCAACTTCGCGACATCTTTCCTGCACTTGTCACATATTTTATATGTCTTCTGCATTACTGGTACTTTCTTGATCATCCATTCTGTGACTGACCTTAGACCTCTGTTGCAGTTATGGCCGTTAATGGAAAAAGGATTACAACAGTATTTTTGGTACAACAGTTCAATACCTTTCACACTGGATGTAGTTGCCATTTTACTTCATTGATGACCAGGAAATCCTTATTTCAGAAATGATAAACTCGGAGGAAAAAAGATAAACATAGTAACATTATATTATTAGTATTAGTAATAGTATTATTTATACTGGAAGAAAAAATGAAACATAAACCAACATTTTTTTCTTCTGTCATTAGCAATAGCAAGCACTATTCTGTAAAACACCAGGTCGCCAGGTCGCCATTGGCGACTAGAAATTTAGAACTGGCGACCAGCGTTTAGTAGGAATGGTTTCTGCTTAAACTCACAGGGCTGCGCAGTGTTTGTTTCTCTCGAAAATAATGTCACTGAGTGAGAGAAAGCACGGAATTTGAAGTCTTCATAACGGACATGGAAAGCGAAGTCTTTACAACGTTGTAATTCGCCCCTCCTTTCCCACCCTCGATCGAAATGGTCTGCCTCATAATTTGTACGTGAGAGACACTGGCAACCATCAATTTTGGATTGGCGAGTGCGTCTGACTTTGAAATTTTGCGCCCTGGTGTAAAAGCAACTGTCATTTTTCTTGTCATTCAAGGTCAAAGAACGTCACATTTTCAGTTTAGCAGAAAGGATCAAGTGTTACATATCAAATGATAGGTCTATCTACAAGCTTAATAATGGCATCGGAATTAAGTTTCTATAATAATTAGGGCAAAAGTTACAAGCATTTATAATCAGCAATGTGACTAAATTTTCGGCAAAAGGTCAAAATTACTATCAGTGACTTTCACTTAAAAGTTCATAACTCAGCATCTCATGGCTGTCCCACTCTGAAACTTTCCAAATGTCATCACCAATAATAAGACATTGTTCTGTAAAAGTTTCACGAAAATCGATGATCACGTCTTTTTTGCAATTCAAGGTCAAAGATAAAGGTCAAATTTTCAATTTTACGGGAAAGGTCAAGTGTTGCATATCAAACGAAAGGTCTGTCTATTAGCTTTAAAATGACACTCGAATGAAGTCTCTATCTTAATTAGAACCAGTGTTGCAAGTCCTTTTAATAATCAATCAGACCCAAATTTTTAACAAAAAGTCAAACTTTGAGATGCTGTAACTCCAGAACTGTAAGAGCCAGGAAGGAAAAAATTTCATTTCTGGTCGTTTCTCGTCAAGCCCTACTAACACACCAAATTTCATTAAAATCTGAAATGGTGACCAAAATTTTTGCCCTAAAGTGTGTTGATCTCACATGGAATGTCCAAGAAGTACGTCAAGGTTGATGATAGCGTTGTGGTTTTGGAGATCAATGTTGTCTAGTTAAACTTGCTCATTCCATAAACAATTGGTGAACTTCCGTTGATAAATAAACAAACATTTTAAGTTTGAACCAGGAAAGTGGAATAATTTATCTGTTTATCCGAAATTACAAATTTAGGAGTGAAAATCTAGTGAGACAAAATTTTGTATCAACAATAGCAGAAAGTTATCCCGCCATTGTATTTTTTTTTCTTTAGTTCTAAATTTTCTGTTCAGCATATTTGGCTTGACATTCAATTTTGTTCAATAATTTAGCTTTTAACTTGTATTACAGTAAGCAATATAATAAATAACTAAATTTACATATGTAAATTTTAAACTTATTAATAAAATGTTTTTTTATAATATAACTAAATTGTTGGAGGTGTTTAATCAAAACATGACACTTATTGTTCCTACATATACAAGGTGTTTCAAAACAACAACAACGTTTGAGAGGTAATTCCTGACAACAAGATAAGAAAAAAAGTATAGACTATCCTGGGTGCAGAAATGCTTCCTTTTGGAGTTATGGGCTGTGAAAACTTAACAAAAAAAAAAAACTAAACGTCCATAGCTCAAACTATGGGACCTAACGTAGTCTGAAGACTTCACTGAGGAACTAGTAACCTGTTTAAATATCCGACTTTCAGAATCCTGCGGTACTTCCACAACAACTTTTATAGAGGTAGTTGGCGATTACTCCAAATTATATGCCCGTAACCACTCCCTTTATAAAAATTGCTTCGTGAGTATCTTAGGATTCTGAAACATCCATTTTTGGATAGCGCACATATTAGTTCCTAAGTGAAGTCTTGATCCGACTACGTTAGATCCCATAGTTTTGGAGTTATGGACCTAAAGTTCATGTTTTAGGCAGCCTATTACTCCGAAAGGAAGCATTTGTGCACCCAAGTTGGTCAAAAAGTTTTGTTATCTTGGTGTCAGGAATCATCTCTCAAACGTTGTCGGTGTTTTGAAACACCCTGTATAAAAGGATCTTCAGGTGTGTTCAGAAGAAAGTCTGTTGTTTTCTTTTCCATAGAATGAGCTAATTAGAGGTGAGCATGTTTTACAAGTTTGCAAATATTTCTGTTACAGAGTGTAAAATTATTAGATTTTGGAGAATTGTCTATCACAAGCTTGTTAGTAACAATGAGACTAAAAATTTTTAGTGTTCATTACGTGCAAAACATACACGATAAAAAAGAAACAAACCTTTGGATTCCCAAGCTCATGCTGATGTTGCTTGATATGCGAAATTCTCCACTCTGTTTTGACATTTCAAACTTGCATTCAAGATTGCGGCCATGATTTCAATGTATCCTAAAAGTTGCAGCTTTTTCTACCACTATATTCGATTAAAGATTGCAGTTTCCTCTCAAGTTTCAAAATAAATTGGTTCAAACAATTTTCACTCACTCTGTATTTTCGTTAATCTAGTTAAGAATTAAATTAGTTCAAACGAAGATTTTCAATAATTATCAACATTTTTGTTACTTCATAATATTTATCATTAATGTGACTTAAAATTTCTTACAGCAGAAGAAAGGAGCAAGGAAATACGGTAGCTAGAAACAAGGAAAACCCAAGGCAATGTACGGTCAAGGTAAGCATTAGAATGTGATAAAAATATCAATACAAAACATAACACTTACTAAATGCATGTTTAATATACACTAGATAAGTTTCTTTTCAACCTCTCGCTAATCTCTCATGTGAATGGTCTTACATTCGAATTAAGGCCAGAGTTTAGGAAAATATTTTCTCAAATAAGTTGATTTTTTTTAACAATCTATATCAGAGAGCGTTCCAATAACAGTAGAAACTCACTTAGTAACGGAACATATTACTAATTATTTTAACTCAATGACACCCTTGTTGTATTATGACGTGATTCATGAACTTACAAGGAAACTGTCTCAAGTGTAAACAACCGATTTGGCTGGGGTCCGGATATGTGTTACGGGAGACCAAAATAGGAGACACGTATTTTGGCGTTTGGGCCCGTACGCAGAAATTTCCTAAATACGGGGCCCCAAAGTGGCCCTACATGCTATAACTAGGAAGCGAATGATGTTACTTGAACCCCGCCGTGGCCGGTCCCAAGCCGTGCTGAGAAAGGGGGAGGGACCCCCGTGTTTTGGCCGCTCTCGTGTTGTTTTATCGGGAGCGGTGCCTACGAGGGGGGGAGAGGGTGACACTGGTACCCTGCTTGCTGCCGTTACTTTAACTGCCATATGGCAGCGGGCGGCACGCGGTGTCAACAACCTACCGGCAGGGGTGAGCCTTCGGGGGGCATCCTCTGAAATGGGCGACTAACTCGTGCCATTGGATCTGGGAGAGTACGTGTGACCCTATCACGTCCTCAGTGGGGTAGGTAAACTCGGCTGCCGTACCTACCGGCGGGGGTGAGCCTTCGGGTATCCCCCGAAATGGGCAACTAAGCCGTGCCCTTGGGTCCGGGAGATAAGGGTGCGTGGTATCCCAACACGCTAAAAAGAGTGGGTAGTTGGTGTGCCCTGGGTGGGCGCATCCAACGCCCTACCGGGAGGAAGATGTAGATACTGTTCTCAAAGAGAGTGTAATGCGTTCTCTTGGGTCCGGGATGGGATACCTAGTATCCTAACGAATACTCGTACCTCAGGAGCGCTGAGGAAGTGGGTCACTCCTTCGTCCCAGTAGTGTGAGCTTGGTGCAGGTGCCACGACCCTACCAGGGGAGCCGCCGCTCCCAAATGGCCATTGTCTTTAAAGGTAGACAGTCTACACCTGCTATTGGGTCTGGTAATGTACGGTTAACCTCTCCCGTAAGAAGAGGTAGTTCCGTATTGTTTGGACAACCCTACCGAAGGAAGGGTGTGGGTGCCCCTTCTAATGATGGCCTACACGTACCATTGGGATTCGGACAAGTAGCTTGGCTACAACGTGTACGTGGTACCTAAACACGTTAAAGATAGGTAGCCCCGTATTGTTTGGGCGGGCCTACCAGGGGAGACACGGCTCCCTCGAGAGACACGGCTCCGAAATGACAATGTCTGCCTTGAGCAAACGGTCTACATCAGTCATTGGCTCTGGTAATGTACGGTGTACCTCTACCGTAACTAGAGGAAGTCCTGTATTGCTTGGACGACCCTACCGGGGGGGAGTGTCTGATTCCTGCCTGTGGAGAGACCAAACGGAGGTGGGGAGGGGCCAATCCCAGGGATCTGGGTAACGGTTCTGAACCTGCTAAAGGGAGGAAACTCTGTAGTATATGGGCCGGCACCAAACTCAAATGTTGACTAAACAAGTACCATTGGGTCCGGGATGAGATACGGGAGTATCTCGACGTGTGCGTGGTACCTCTACACGACAAGGCGGTTGCCAGTTGAACGATAGAGGTAGGCAGGGCCGGGATTGAACAAGCCCCCTCGGGCAGCGCCTGGGGCCCCGGATTTGGGTTGGACTCTGCCGGGCTGTGGTCATACCGTGGGATTCGGTAGCTTGTGGGAGCCAATCCCAGGAATCTGGGTAACGGTAAACACGGACGGGAGGTGAGCTTGCCTTATAACGCTCGGGCGCATGCCTGCAGAACATGGTAGGACTGACTCGCTAGCAGTCTGCCTCAACCAGTAGGTTAACTGGTAGGCACTCAGGACTTCGGCCTGGCCGCGTAGTGGGCGTATCCAACTCCCTCAGAGAATGGGGGTTACATCGCTTCGGCGAGTCAGAATTAGGGGACAAATTCTGACGGTGCACTTCGTGCATGAGCAACAATAGCGTATATTGTGGAACTACGGGCGGGGTGCATTCCTTTCTTGCGGAACCCGTCCATTAAATAGACCGAACGGTCGCGGGCATGCTCCCCATGCATGCAATTAAGCGTGGCATAGTAGACCACTAGCTCACAATGTACACAACCGATTTCGCTGGGGTCCGGATGTGTGTTACGGGAGACTATAAGCCAAAGTCGAGATGTAGTTTTTCTTCCGACCAAACCTGACAGGCCAGCAAACTTTACTTCCGCCACTCTGCCCGGTTTCCTGACAACCCACGCCGAATCGATTAAATATTAATATTCACTTTCATGCACAAGTGTTCTGCCCGGTTTTCACACATCCTAGCCATAGAGATACAAGCGAAAAACGCAAACGTTCTTTCGCTCCGTGACACCCTCGTGGTCAGCAGATCTCCCTTCGACGGCTCGTGCCAGCTGAACATCTGTTCAGAATTACATGGGTACCACATACGCCAACTTCATGGCTTTATTGTAAATCTAGCAATATGGGACCCTGTATATTTGACATTCCTTTTTGTGGGACCTAACAACAAACACAAGTCACATACTTTTGGATATATTACAACATATTCCAAGCCAAGCCAACATTCTGTACCAGTAACGCTATTCGCTTCCTAGTTATGGCATGTAGGGACACTTTGGAGCCCCGTATTTCGGAAATTTCTGCGTATGGGCCCAAACGCCAAAATACGTGTCTCCTACTTTGTTCTCCCGTAACACATATCCGGACCCCAGCCAAATCGGTTGTTTACACTTGAGACAGTTTCCTCGTTAGCCAGGATGTTGTGATAGGGTTGCTTCATGTGTATATACCATCTCTGTGAACTGTGTAACAACTCACCAAATATTAATAAATATACACGGGAATCGTACATTAACATCAACTTCTTAATTCATTGCGTAATTAGATTAACTTTTTACTAATTAATAACTAGTAAATTTACTATCCTTTGTCCAACGGTGCTACTCCATATCACAAGGAAGGTTTGTTTGCGCTACGTGTTTCTGGACTTCTGGTGTAGTTATCAAACTAACTTCTCAGATTTTCCCTCATAACCATAATCAACAGGTAGCTGAAGAAATCTACTCCATGTAAGAAATACTTTTATCAAAAAGTCATACGATTTTGGATGAGGTTAATTACATATCATCTTGTCTTGTAGGGTTCTACCGCAGCAGCCAGAAATAAGCGAGGAAATTACGTGTCATTGGCAGAAACAATAGTTCGTTTGAATAAGACTCCACCACGCTTCAGGACCCTTCCACGCAATGGTATGTTGATTAATGCTCGTAACTGGTTGTCATTGGTTTGAACCATGCCATATGGAGTAAATGTTTCACAGAGATCATAGATTCAAAATTTGTTTTTACCACTAATATAATAAAATTTTATCAAGCGCCCTACGTAGCACAATACACTTGAGTGAAATCTAACTAAAATAGAACCATTGTTTTTTTTCTCTTTCTTTTCGGAGGAAGTTGGAAATAACTCTTGGGAGAGAATTCCACCAGTTCTAAGGCTTTCTCATACAACAAGCACGTTGAGCTTCACTACATGGATTCGTTGTCAACTGGAATACATTAAAATCTACAATAAATTGAGTTAGATGCAGTGCCGGACTGGCCACGTTGGTTGTTTGGCGATCGCAGGGATCTGGAGGTGCAGGACTTTTACGCCTTGGTCGAACTTTCGGGATCGCAATATATATATATATATATATATATATATATATATATATATATATATATATATATATATATATATATATATATATATATATATATATATATATATAAATATAGGGTGTTTCAGATAAAACGTCCAGTGCTTATAAATCCGAAACGGCTGAGAATAAAAAGATGAAACAAAAACTGAGATAGGAAAATGTCATAGGGCGCATCACATGGTGTTGTCGTGGTGACCCACAGGGCCCTCCTTCAAGGGGGCCCAGGGGCCAACTTCAAACTTTCGAATGGGAACATGTATTGTCATACCTCATTCAATAGTCCTTGAAATACGAAACAACTTTTGTAGGAAACAATTTTCGATTTGGGGTACAGTTTTCAAAATGGCCGCAAAAAGTCCTGTATCAGTTTGAAGTTGACACCTGGGCCTCCTTCACGGAGTTTCCTGAGGGTTATCACAACGCCACCACTTGATATGCTTTATCATCGTTTCTATCTCAGTTTTTGTTTCATCTCTCTATTCTCAGCCGTTTCTGATTTAGGCCTATAAGCACTGGACGTTTTATCTGATACAGGACACACTTTTTGCGGCCATTTGAAAACGGTGGCCCAGATCGAAAATTGTTTCCTACAAAAGTTGTTTCGTTTTTCAAGTACTATTGAATGAGGCATGATTCAATACGTGTTCCCATTTGAAAATTTGAAGTTGGCCCCTGGGCTCCCTTAAAGGAGGGCCCTGGGGGTCTTCACAACAACACCATGTGATGTGCCCTATGACATTATCTTATCTCAGTTTTTGTTTCATCTTTTTATTCTCAGCCATTTCGGATTTATAAGCACTGGACGTTTTATCTGAAACACCCTGTATATATATATATATATATATATATATATATATATATATATATATATATATATATATATATATATATATATATATATATATATATATATATAGTGTTCCTATCAAAAAGGTTGGGAAGCCTAAGTACGTCTTTCCGAAAGAAGTCTTCTCCGGCCCTCCATGCTCATATCAGTACGGCACCGTGAACTTTGTTTTTTCGATCTGTTTTGTACTACATATTCATATATTTATTCAGTAAAGAAAATATTATTGTCACTTATGTTTTGCAACTATTATATTTTGCATTATATCTATCTACACATAATATATATGTAGATGTAGATGTAAAATGTGTGTGTGGGAGGGAGGCCTTTAATGACCTGCGCAAAGGGCCCTCAACTTAGCTAGTCCAACACTGGGTAGATGCATGCACCCCAGTGCTTTCAAATCATTGAGACGCATGATTTTACAATTTATTTATTAATTCCCCACATAGTACTCATCAGTTAATCTAAAATTTCGAAATATTGCATACAAATATTTTTAGTTGAAATACTGTAAGCTTAATTTGTTTGGCAAATTTTAGTTTTCGTTTAAACTAGCTTATAAAAATCCATTTAAACGAAATTATTTTTTTGTTTATATCATATAAATATTTCCATTCATAGAACCTTATATAGTATCATACTATCTCTCCAAGGTTTAGATTAGAACCCAATGTAGAAAATTAAAATTTCATTAATTAAAGGGCCCTCTAAAATAACAAGGTAAGTCGAATTACCTCGATACCTCATAAAACATAAAAAGGTGTGTGGACTTATTTTCCTTTTCCGTCGCCTCTAGTGCGTTTACGAAGCGTCTGTTGATACAACAAATTCATTTGCATCTTGCACGTTGCGCTTTAAGTTTATAAGCTTTCTAACGCGAAACCTCCATTTTCACTTACCTTGTTATTGCAGAGGGCCCTTCAATTTTCAGAAATTGAAGCTAAAATGTGAACGAACAGTAATGATATTGGAATCTCTAATCTACCACCAAGTTACCGCACCCAGAAGGTTACAATTACTTTTATGAACCATTATTTGTCAAACAAGTTTAATTGTAATCGGAGGTGCAAGGACTCGGAGTTACATAATAAACATTTTCTTTCCCAAGACTTTTACTTGTGGAAATTTTGAGTTGCTTAGAAATTTCAATGTAAGGAAAATAACCTCATGTTTTACCTTTTCCAGATTACAACACTCAAATTATTACCGTATTAAAGAAATAAGAGAGCCACAGGAGTACAGGAATGAAAAAATGTTAATGGGAAAGGAGGAGTACAGCATGTCTATAAAATACTATGATACTTTAAGGTGATATTGCGTCACTTTGGATAATCGTATTTAAGTGAAATTGGCCACATTTGAAAGAAAAAATAAAATATTTTCTATGCCTGATAGACATTGAATGTGTGTCCCATGAGTGCGATGCAGACTTCAAGACTATATTGCTACACACGCTCCAACATATCTGATGAAATGGACTGGATGGCAGCACTAATACGAACTTCTTGCTGGTTTTGAGACAATGGGGGGGGGGATACATAGAAAAATTGACGTGTGTGTAGGAGCCTGATGTTGAAACCTTCGCCTAAAAGCACGCTGAATCTACACCAGAATCTGCGTGCAATGATTTTCCAGTACACACCAACTTCGTTCTTGTGGGTCACCATAACTCCTTAAAGCTTATTTTTTAATAACACAACACAATTACAGAAAACTTACGTTAGCATAAAACGGCATAACAGTACAGAAACAAGTTTCCCAAGTGACCTTCAGCAGAAACAGCAACTGCTTGCTAAATCTGATATAAATAAAACTGTCTCTCTCTGTGTGCGACCTGGGGACCAGACGAGTGACCGAGTGACCGAAATTTTGGTCAAGGGTATGTTGGTCCAGGACCAAGACGCTCTTTTTCAAGATTCGAATCAGGGGCGTCTCAGGAGGGCATTTACCGGGACATGTAAAAGTAGAAGAAAACGACAGATATTGGTGTCAAATTCATAGTTTTCGTGGTCGCGGAGATAAATTGTGATACTCTCATAAGCATTGACTTCCAAATAGTCCCTCATCGGCTGGGGGCCAGAGGTGTTTTTTTTTAAAAATCGATCCAGGGGGCGTTTACCGGGATAGTAATAGAAAAATAGTAGCAAATAGGCGATATTCTTCTTGATTCAGTTTGTTTACATAGATATTTTATGACCCATGCGAAGAATGGGTATTCCAGCGAGTATACAATAATGAACACATATAGACTAATCACAAAGTAAACATGAGTGAATTTACTTTTTCTGTGCTTGATCCCATCCATTATTGGCGTTGTTGTTCATTGTTGACACACATTTTTTTTCTTTCAAATGTAACAAATTTCATTTCAATTCGATTATCCAAAGCAAAGTAATACAATTTTAAAGTATGATAGTCTTTTTATGGACACACTGTATATTAGTCGACACTGTAGGCTTTATAGTTCCAATGATTGTACAGTTATGAGTTTTAAACCATTAGTTTAAAACCATATTTAATTATACGGTCTAATTCTTCAAATTTAACTAATTTGTTCAATAATTTGCACATTAATCACCCTAAATTCAATACGATATTAATTCAATTATTAAAGAACTTTGTATAACCAAATTGCGTTGATTTAAATCGTGGAGTAGCAAATAAAATACAACGGTAAAGGTTTGGCAAGTTGTATAAAGTATGTTGGGGTACGAGAATGTATGTTTTAAGTACTAATAAAGGACTCATTGCGTGGGTACCAGAAGATTGTGAAACATGGATATTTAGATAAAGCGCATATTATTTTCTATAATTGTTTGAACATCTCGTTGAAGGTTCCATAATTTTCAAGCCAGGATGTTTTCAAACTTGATGTTGCGCTTTCTCCGTGGTTTATAAATCGGAAAGGAGTTTCTCGGCTGATGTTTATTAGTCCTCGCACTACCTAGGTATTTTTGTAATACGGACTACCAGGGGGGGGGGGTAATTTCGTGCCCACCTTTTAAGATTAAATATATCTCGCAAAAAAAAATAGAAACTATCATAAATCTAGGCTTAACAGTACACAAGATAAAACTAACAGCTACTTATGCTGCCATCTAGGAGTGATACTTCTAAATGTCAGTCACGCCTCTTACCATGGGGGCTACTTTGTGCCTACTAACTTAAAATAGTAAATTTTGAGAGACGTTAATTTTAATTTGAACCACCGTAAGCTAAACATGTTGAGCAATAAAAATTTCTTACAATTTTAAAGAAACTATTAGAATACTAAATACAAAAAGTACACTGTGGTGTTCACAAAGTACCCCCCTCCCTCCCGTTGGTAGTCCGAGGGTTATTTTTCATTTGATATAATGAATGATTTCTTAAATTTTAGATAGTATCATCCTGTGTAAAATATGCACACTCATGTCCAAAATTGTCGCATGTCTATAAATATGTTGTTCTAGGAATATAATTTGATAATGAATTCGCCCGGTGTTTCTTATCAAGTTAGTATGTGTATAATCGGCAAAGACATGTATGTAGAAAATTTCATGTCAAAAGAGCAGTAAACAAGAACAATAAAACTAAAATAAAACTTTAGCAATATTTTGTTTTACTCATTCTAATTTTCGTATTTATAACTCTTTCCCTCTGAAATTTACCACAAATATACATTTCCCGATTATACACATAGTAGCAGCGTTAAAAGTACTCTGCAACATCATTATCAAATTATATTCTTACGAGAAGAGAGTTATAGATATGCGACAGTCATTTTGGACATGAGTGTACATGACATGCCTCGTTCATACAGCTGAATGTAAATATGAAGCAACATGTTTACTTAAACATTCATGGTAATCAGGTGATGTTATTTCATCATCTTCCATAAAGTTCACTGTTTACCAGACTTAAAACGTTTATACCTGATTTTAGGAACATTCACTCTTTCTATCTTGGAGTAGTTGACAAACTATGCAGTTTAAATTCAATTTAAAATTTCTGGACTATTTAGTGCAGAAGGTGAAACATAGAAATAGGTGTCATCCTACTTGCCGGAACTACCGGAACTCCTGATGACCGAGTGAACCCACATTCCTGAAAAAAAAAAGCATCATAGAATATCCTAACAACTCAACGGTTATTCAGCCAAAAGACTGTCTTTTATGCTATTAAGTAAGGTACACAGAGTGGGAAGGGGGGGGGAACTTTTTTGATCAGTGTACTTTTTAGTATTGAAGCTCTCGAATTCCAATTTTCAAATGCGAATGAAACTCAAAACTAATTATTTGCTTTAAGTATGTGTAAGATCAATTTCTCAGTTTGTTCAATAGTTTCGGAGTTAAGGGTGCCGAAAACGTGAAATAAGTGAGATTCAAAAGTTCATAACTTCACTACTATGGGACCTATCGTAGTCGGGTTAAAACATCACTGAGGAATTGGTATCTTAGCTATCCAAATATCAATCTTTCAAAACCTCCGGTACTTGCACAATCATTTTAGAGAGACTGTTTGGGAGGTTTCTTTTCTTATTTTGATGCGAGAAATCCGTTTCCAAAATATTGTGACACTTTTGTAACACCCTGTAGAGTATCCAGTTGGAAAGGGTTTACCTTCAACAAGAGTTGTTTAAATGTACTACTGTAAACATGACCTCATACTTGAAAGCAAATACTCCGACCTTCGTGTACCCTCTACAAGAGAAATTGAATCCGACACTTCTCTTCACAGAAAAAAAAGTAACACTTGCGTTTACTTAAAAACTCTCCGCGGTATTTTGATGAACTTTTTAACAAAAAATCTTTATTGAAAATCATTTTTAATCAAGTACATATTGGCCATAATTATCTGACCTTTTGCCAATTTTCGGGTAGCTTCATAATTCCATCGCTGTAGAACTTCCGTAGTTTATCGTAGAAAAACTTGGCCAAGTAATTTTCAGTGGTGCTTCGGTCGGCCAATTGTTATTTTTTAACCATCAGAAGTTTTGCAGAAACAGAAACAAACAAATGATAATCAGACGGTGCAAGATCCGGACTATACGGTGGATGCATTAAAACTTCCCAACCAAGTTCCGTCAATTTGTTTCGAATCATCAAAAATGTGTGGCTGCGCATTGTCATGATGGAACCAAACTCTTTCTGTTGACAAATTCTGATCGCTTTTTCTGGATTCGTTCAAGCGGTCGAGTTGTGCAGAGTACAGGACCTAATTGATGGTTTCGTCAGGTTGCAGCAGCTTATAATGGACAATTCCCTTCCAATCCCACCAAACACTCAACATAACCTTGTTTGCCGACAATCCAGTTATATTGAGTTGTTCCATCATGACAATGCAAGGCCACACACATCTTTGACTCGGAAAAAATTGACTGAACTTGGTTGGGAAGTTTTGATGCATCCACCACTTAGCCCGGACCTTGCACCGTCTACCATTTGTTTCGGTCTCGGCAAAACTCTCTTGATGGCTAAAAAAAATGACCGACAAAAGCGCCACTGAAAATCACTTGGCCAAGTTTTTTGATAAACCACAGAAGTTCTATACCAATGGAATTATGAAGCTACCCGAAAAATGGCAAAAGGTCATAGACAATAATGGCCAATATGTGCTTGATTAAAATTGATTTCCAATAAAGAAATTTTTTGTTCAAACATGTACCAAGAAACTGTGGAGATATGACTCTTCATTGCCCGGCTAAAATTTACGAGTTCTAGTCGTCGTATGGTTTAAACGTTGAAATATTTCGAGTCCATACCACCTCAGATTGATTTCAGTGAGCTAAGGTAATGTATTATCACCAAATAATGGCGCCAGTAATCCAGATTCATAGCTTGTGTTGTGATTTTATTGGACCGGCTTTATTTGCAGTATTGGCTTCAGTATCCTCGAGGTTTTAGTGTTATAAATTTTTGTATCCGTGCTTTTGTTCAGACACAAAAAGTTATGAACGAACTTGACTAAAATTCCCGTTAGTATAGAACAAAGTTTCGTAGTTTATTTTCGAATTCTGATAAAATACCACAATCGTCACCTTCACCCAATCCATATTATCAGATATTTCTTACAAGTTAATGTAAATTTTAATAGCCTCTAGACATATCTTGAAATTTTATAGCAAAATAATATGGAATTGATGAAAACTTAAAGTACTACAATCAGTGTTTCGTACTCGTGTTTTCAGCTCTTCCGACTCCCAGATTGAACTTGAATCGAAGCCGCAGTCCTAGAGCCACTATTCCCGAAGGACCACGACTTCGAACTGCTGAAAGAAGTAAAAGAAAGGTAGGCGGAATGTAATTTGATTTTGAATTTAAATTCAGTTCCTTTCTAACTTTTGAATCTAATTTCAAGATTTAAACTTGGTTAAGGATTAGAGACGCAAAGAAAATATAGTAAAATCTGCTTATGTTGGCCACCAGCGGTTCCATTGAAAAGTGACTAACTTAAACAGGTGGCCAACTTTCAGAAAATGTGATTAGTGTATTTTTAGAGTAGTACTTCTAGTATTGATTGTTCAATTTTAATAAGCAATTACACGACAGCTACTTTTAAATGTATATAGAGTAAGCGTAACAATATACAGTGCTAGAAAAATTACAACAGTATGTTTAATATACATATATGTTTTATTTTATTCTTTTGGCACACATGCACATTCTAATTAATTTGTAGTTAACTACCTCATGTTAATGAGCTACAAGTGTTTCCCTCAGAGCAAAAAATGCTGAGATTTTTTAGGGAATTCATATCTCAAAATCTTTCACCTTTCGACAAGCCATCAGGTGGCAATAGTTGGTAGTTGATGGTTAGCTTTAGCCTTAAGAATTATCCGGAATTACTAAAGCTCCCCATTGGTGAAAGGAGTCGATATAGCTAATGGTTTTACCAAAACACAGGGTAAATAAATACATAAAAAAATTTCCTGAATTCCTTTGCGTGCTTTTTCTTATTCGCATCTTCCTTCAGCACCCCCTTTATCAGAGTAGTGTTCTGGCCATTGACCTCCAAGAACAAATTGTGGGAGTCCATGCTTCTTTGTCTCCAGTTACAAATACAGAACATCTGCCTCTTATATGGGAATACGAAAGAGTTAAGCAAAATAACGAAACGGTAGTTTACATGGCCAAAGATACGCAGGTAAATTTATCATTATTGAGTAAACATTGCTTCAATGCGGCCAACTTCCAAGATAGGCAGGTGGCCAACTTTGACTAATAAGTAACGAATGTCATGGGGAAATGCAGATTGAAGACGAACCAGGCCAAGATGAGCACGTGGCCAACTTAGAAAGGTGGTAAAGTTCACTGCATTATTAAAACTTTTCTAAACTATTAAGTATAAAAAGATTCTAATTGCTAGTTACTAATAGATCACTCAAGATATCACTGAAATTAATTTCCTAATTTGTTTCTGCCGTTTAGGCTCCTAAGGAAAACAATGAAGTATTCAAATTTACGGCCAGACCAATCCCTAATTTCAAGAGCTCTAAGTCGGTGAAGACTACCAAAGCATCAAGACTTCTTGAAGATGCTGTTAAACAGGTAAACTTGTAGTACTACTACTTGATTTATATCAAAACATGTGAAACTTTGTAGTATAATTCGTATTTTGGTATTTAAAATACATGAAACTTTAATAAAATGATTAATCGAACCACCAATTTCTAATGCAGTCCCGAATCAGAAATTTTTGACGGAGGAAAGATGTCTTAGTTGTTTATTATTATTATTATTATTATTATTATTATTATTATTATTATTATTATTATTATTATTATTATTACTTTTGCCAGATCCTGTGACTAATAGTTTTTCTTAATTTTCAGCTTGGACCTGGACATGTTTCTTCCATGTTTCTCGATTTTTCAGGTTCCTCTTTTACCTCTCAATATTTTCTTCTATTTTTCAAATCATCGATCAGTTGCGTTCTTTTTTTTCTATTTCTCGCTTTCCTTCCACCTTTCCTTCTATGGCGGTATGAAGAAAATTTCTTCAAGATGTCCAATCCAATCGGTCATCCTACGAAGGATCATGACTAGAAGCTCCCTCTTCTCTCCTAACAGTTTTAAAAATAATCTTAGTTTGTTACTGTGTCCATTTCACCTTAATCTTTCTCCAACACCACATGTCGAAGCTCTCTAAATATTCTTTAACTTCCGTAATGTCCAAGTCTCTGAGCTGTGAGTCCAATACTCCATATATAGCACTTGACTAATTTCTTAGTCCAATATTAAGACTGCTGGTTAAGAGTGACATTTTTTTTTTTTTTGAATGCTTCTTAGGTTCTGGCAATTCTCGACCTGATCTCTCTAGTGCAGTACGCGTATTTCAAAATACTTCCCAGATATTTGAAATGATCGACCTCTTCAAGTACTCTTTGTTCTACTGTGACCCGTAAAGGCGCATTTCCATGGGATATTCTCATGACTTTCGATATTTCGATGTTGATTTCCATTCCGTATAGTTTTCCATTGTCAACTATTTTAATAATCTCTTATAGTCCTCCTTCGGTTCTAGCTATAATACCGCATCATCTGCATATCTGATCTTGTTTATGATCTGCCCTTCAATATTAATCTCTAATTCCCAACATTCACTGTAAATGTTAAATAATTGGGACGACATACTACATCCTCTTGTGACTCTTCCAATCTTATATTAGAGGCAGTGGTCGAAGTGAGGCGGTATACGGTGGTATGCCATACCACCTCTGGTTTTACAGTGATAAAGGCATACAGTCTCTGGTTTTACAGTGATAAAGGCATACAGTCTCTGGTTTTACAGTGATAAAGGCATACAGTCTCTGGTTTTACAGTGATAAAGGCATACAGTCTCTGGTTTTACAGTGATAAAGGCATACAGTCTCTGGTTTTACAGTGATAAAGGCATACAGTCTCTGGTTTTACAGTGATAAAGGCATACAGTCTCTGGTTTTACAGTGATAAAGGCATACAGTCTCTGGTTTTACAGTGATAAAGGCATACAGTCTCTGGTTTTACAGTGATAAAGGCATACAGTCTCTGGTTTTACAGTGATAAAGGCATACAGTCTCTGGTTTTACAGTGATAAAGGCATACAGTCTCTGGTTTTACAGTGATAAAGGCATACAGTCTCTGGTTTTACAGTGATAAAGGCATACAGTCTCTGGTTTTACAGTGATAAAGGCATACAGTCTCTGGTTTTACAGTGATAAAGGCATACAGTCTCTGGTTTTACAGTGATAAAGGCATACAGTCTCTGGTTTTACAGTGATAAAGGCATACAGTCTCTGGTTTTACAGTGATAAAGGCATACAGTCTCTGGTTTTACAGTGATAAAGGCATACAGTCTCTGGTTTTACAGTGATAAAGGCATACAGTCTCTGGTTTTACAGTGATAAAGGCATACAGTCTCTGGTTTTACAGTGATAAAGGCATACAGTCTCTGGTTTTACAGTGATAAAGGCATACAGTCTCTGGTTTTACAGTGATAAAGGCATACAGTCTCTGGTTTTACAGTGATAAAGGCATACAGTCTCTGGTTTTACAGTGATAAAGGCATACAGTCTCTGGTTTTACAGTGATAAAGGCATACAGTCTCTGGTTTTACAGTGATAAAGGCATACAGTCTCTGGTTTTTCAATGATAAAGGCATACAGTCTCTGGTTTTTCAATGATAAAGGCATACAGTCTCTGGTTTTTCAATGATAAAGGCATACAGTCTCTGGTTTTTCAATGATAAAGGCATACAGTCTCTGGTTTTTCAATGATAAAGGCATACAGTCTCTGGTTTTTCAATGATAAAGGCATACAGTCTCTGGTTTTTCAATGATTAAAACATACCGTCACTGGAAAGTAGATAATAAATACCTTTAATAAATCCATTTTTATTGACGAATAGCTTTGCACGTAAAAAGATTTTATTTCTTATGTAGAAATAATTTCTAGGTTGACAATGCAATTTTTCTTAGCTTGTTCTTACTTTTTGTTTTTAAAATGAGGGGTCTTCAAAGAAGTTCACCTAGTTTATATTTTGATGTGTCATATTGAATTGTTTCTTTGTTATGAATGTGTCTTGTCTTAATGTATATAAATGCCGTGTCTTGAGCATAGGCGGACTTAGGGGTTGTCTGCTGTGGGGGGCGGACCTTCGGGTGTTTGGAATACCCAACAGTCGAGTGGGGGACCAGGAGTTTTTCCGCAGGAAATTAATATTATCACTCGGTTTTTGAGTATTTTTTGTGTATAATTCTCTATAATACAACGTAAGGGGATATTTTTAATTTTTTTCAGACGGTTGTTGGAGGGGCTCAGTCTCTCCATATCCCCCGCGTTACTAGAGAACCACTCCAATGGTTTTGTCATTATGTAAATAGAAATGCAATCTTTTAGGCAACATGCCCTCACTGTATTTCAACATGTAGCTAGCCGGTATGTCGAGTCAAAATCGTAATAAAACATACCGCCTCTTTTTTTCCACTTCGAACACTGATTAGAGGTAAATAATTGTGGAACAGCTTACAGCTACAAATAGCTATCCAGTTGCATTGTTTCATACTTCATTAAATTAATCTCTTCTGGAAGCTATTAATTTTGCAATGAAGAATAAAACTTGAACTAAGCACTCACTGCCACTAATGTGTTGACAATATATCATTGCCTCACCACACATATTCAAATAATGCTTGAAGGTAATGATGTACGAGGTATGATCAAAAAGTATGAATTTGATTAGAAACAAAGTAGTAATCTTACATGGAATTTGATTTAATCTCCTTCAAAGCACTGTGCTTGACTAGCAATGCACTTATCCCAACGTTGAATCCATGACGGGAAGTACTTCTGGAAGGCTACTTTTGGAAGGGCGTTCAGTTGCTCTGTCGTGGCCTTCTCAAAGTCAGGAATGCTGTCAGCACTTCTTTCTTGAAGCACGGTTTTAATTTTGGGGAAAAACCAGAAGTTGCACGCTACTAAATATGGTAAGACGGATGTGGACAGACTGGAACAATTTTTCCGGACATAAACTCACGGCTCAAAAGCAAGGTGTGACACGGCGCGTCTCCGTGGTGAAGGAAGCCATTTGGCCATTTAATTGGCGGTTAAAGTGTCTTTGACGAACCCATATGTGATGTTTAGTTCTTCGAAAAGCTCTCGAATAGTCATTCGTCTGAACATTATCATTTGTACCACTTTTTGCAAGTTTCCATCTATTTTTGACGTCGAAGGAAGTCTCGATCGTTGTTCGCTTTCAACAGACTCCTTGCTGTTTTTGTCTCGCTCATATCATTTGTAATAGGGATGCGCACGAGACAAGATTTGTGGCTGTCTCGACTCGAAAATGTGCTTTAAAAGTGATGTCTCGACTCGAAAAATGTATACTTCTCTATTGGAAGAGCCGTGTCTCGACTCCAATTTTGTCAGGAAAATCCTGTCTCAACTCGTCTCGTGCGCATCCCTAATTTGTAAAGTCTTCAACGCAATCGCTTCATCGACATACACTGCTTTTATTTTGCGAGCTGCTTGGCCACTTTTCTGCACCTTAGAACAAAACTTAATGTTGGCCAACAACAGACACTCTTAATAGGTCCTCACTCTTCTGCCTCTTGATGCCAACTAACATGTCACAACAAGTTCAAACTGGACACTGACTGTACCAAAGGTTCAGACTACCGGGCTTACTAGTTCAAGTGAATACAACATCGATAGACGGCAGTGTGCAACTACATTCACCGTACATTTTGATCACACCTTGTATTGCCGAAAGTTTAATACAAATTAGTAACAAAAATTATTTGCTTAAGAAATTTGACGTGCCATGATATACAAAGTTAATGTTTCCTAAAGAAACTCTTAACCCTTTGTGGTTTCATAAACTAGAAGATTCATTGCCGCCGAAACAAAAATGCCACGGTCTTATCCTCTACTAACCCAATCAAGAATGGATTTGTATTATTCAGTCTCCCAGCTTGCATTTTCATTATTCTCATCTTTTTTCTACTAACTAAAAGTAGGCTTTTGCACAAGATTCCCAATTGCAACTGTATACTCTCCGGAAGCATTTCATGTAGATATATTCCGTTCATCCTTCATACCCTTGTGATCTTACATCCGGTAACTTGTAGCTGTTTTAAAGTTTCCATCATTATGTAAATTTGTTCACTCGTTCGTTTATTTTCGTCCCTAATTTGAATTTTTATTTTCTTTAAACAAATAAATCACAATAGTATAGGTTACAGAAATCGATGAAACTTGCTCGACATTTGTCAAATTTAGGATGATGGTAGACTTTCACGAGTTTAATAAGCATACGAAATTATATATATATATATATATATATATATATATATATATATATATATATATATATATATATATATATATATATATATATATATATAATATAATTCCCACATTTGAACATTCATAACTTCTAAACTATACAAGATAGAAAAAAACAAATTACACCACTAAATTTCTGAGCTCAAGTTAGTGTTATTTGATGGGTCATACACCCCCCTTCCCATTTAAAAAAAGTGACTTGAATCCAAAATGGCGGATTTCAGGATGGCTGCCATGAATGACATATACTTCAAAAGCTGCGGCCTACCATCAAACCTTTGTTCCCATCATCACTTTTTACTTTTCCCGTCCATTTTCAAACTTATGCAGGTGTCCAAGGACTTTTGACTCACCCTGTATATTATGTGTGTGTAAAGCTTTGATTCATGAGTTATTATCCATCACAGTTCGAATTTCGATTTTTTGGCTAGATGCAAAAATGAAATCTTTATTTAACGTCTCACGATTATCCCTTTCGGCTGAGAGAGACTACTAAAGCAAATGAATGGTGCAAGAATTGGTGGAATGAGTGTGGGGTAAACGGGAGTACCCCGAGAAAACCCACGGACAATGTTGTTCACCACAAACTTACTTGGCTGGGGATCAAACCAGTGACTCCACACCAGAGGTAAGCGCTCTACCACTGAGCCATCGTGCCTCCTGACTAGATCCAAGTCTCAAATTTTAATGTCCAAATACTTTGGAACCAAAAATTTGTACATATTTTACATGCCTACTGAGATCAAGGTATATCACCATTTCAAATTTGGTAAGTTACACTGGTTCTCAAGTCGTAGGCCATCAAACTTGTTTTGATTGAACGAAGTTGTTAAAGGTTAAGTAAATGCATTTAAAGATTTGCTAAAAAATCATTTGAGGACAAATGTTCTGCTATATGAAATCTTAGTTCTACGAGGATTGTGCAGAAAGTACCAGACGTTTTGGCCTACCGCGGCAGTGGGCGGGGCTAGAGTTGCCACCTTCATGTCAGATAGTTTCCACGCTCAGTACGCATCCAGCTGTGGTAGCGTGACGTTCTTACTGTTTTCTGTGACTTGTTACAATGTGCGATGCAATAGAAAATCCCGTCTCTTGAGAGGTGCGTTCTGTGATTTTTTTTTTTTTTTTTTGAAAAGCTGTGAAACATTGTGAAAGTTAAGGCGTGCGATTCAGAACAAGCGCCGGCAAAAACTTAGTGCACAGGTGTTTTCTCGCGACAACACACGTCCACACACACGGTTAAGCGTACCCGAGAGCTCTTGGATAGTTTTGGATGGGAGGTATTCGTTCACCCACTATACAGACCGGGTTTGGCTCCGAGCTATTACCACCTCTTCCCAGCGCTGAAGACGTGGTTCTGTATACAACGCTTTGATACTGACGCCGAACTGCATGCCAGTGCAAGCCAGTGGTTGAAATCGCAGGTGGCAGATTTCTACCGCGACGGTATTAAAAAAAAAAAAACTTGTGCTACGGTATGATAAGTGTCTTAATTTCCATGGCAATTGTGTGGAAAGATAGCTTGAGTGTACCCTTCAAATGTATATAATACAATTTGATTTGTTCATTGTGTTAGTTTCTTTCAAAACGTCCATTACTTCCTAGACAGCTCGCATATAATTTCTTCAAACCAAAATTCGTCAAAAGTATTTTTTTTTTTTTAAAAAAAGTGAAGATTTTGAAATAACCAAATTGAAGTTGAAAGATGTCTTCGAGATGCGAGTGTGTTTCAAATATTTAAGACTTGTCAGAATTTCCTTCTCTCTCTCTCTCTCTCTCTCTCTCTCTCTCTCTCTCTCTCTCTCTCTCTCTCTCTCTCTCTCTCTCTCTCTCTCTCTCTCTCTCTCTTTCTCTCTCTCTCTCTCTCTCTTTCTCTCTTTCTCTCTCTCTCTCTCTCTTTCTCTCTCTCTCTCTAGTGCCTACCTCACCAAATATTGCTTACCGTGATATAACAGATTTTCATCTGTGGTATCTCTTGTTTCTAAAACTGATCCGGTTTATAGCTACTA
Organism: Thermobia domestica; assembly: GCF_964235325.1. Lineage (NCBI taxonomy): Eukaryota > Metazoa > Arthropoda > Insecta > Zygentoma > Lepismatidae > Thermobia > Thermobia domestica. The sequence goes on along the minus strand of NC_137470.1, from coordinate 162,106,386 downwards.
CTAACCACAGATTACTCAAGAAAAGACTTCTTAAGGTAGTGTTTGCTCACAATGCATTTCGCAGATAGAAATTTTGTCCTATTTAATAGAAGTTCTAGAAGAGCACTCTGTCCAAGATTTATATTAGGATGTAGATTTCTTTCGTTGATTACTTACAAATACACTTGAATCAGTTATTTTGAAAAGGCCATATATCCACCAAAGTAAATTGTTAAGAAGAAAGAAAAAACTTCGGATTGCAAACTCGACGTATACAATGGTATAGATGATATTGAGACAATACTGTATGATATGGAATAATATGACCAGACAATTGGTCTTTTCACAGGGGATGCGCGTTTCTTCACGTACGTCTCAAGTTTGCACTAAAATGAAAATGTGGTGAGGATGGACATATGGCCTTTTCGCAATGACTGATTCACTTCTATTATTACATTTTGTTTGTATTAGAGGAAGTTCGGATATTATGGAATACCCTTTTTGTTTCGCTTGTAACTCAGTTAATTGCGCATTGAAACAAAAAGGAAAAAAGTATACGCTTTACATAATTGGCTTTACTTATGCGTATCTTAATAAAAAAAAAAGTTCGTTACAGGGGTGGGCAAAATTTATAATTTATAAAGAAACTTCTTTGGATGGTAATATGAAATAGTCAGGTAATATGGAATAGAAATGCTATATAGAAAAGAAATGAGTTTTCTGTTGAACATACAATGAATACAGTGACAATATATGAAAATTCTGAATATCAAGATATAACTGAATGTGATTACTTGGAAAAGTCACAAATATAATACTTTGCTTCAGATCGGCACAATCATTGTGCGCTCACATTAAACATGATGAACGCTGCATCCAAACTCACCCCTTGTATCACCAGAAAATTTGCTGTAATAAAAAATACGCTCTGCATTGTTGTCACCATCAATGTATCTGTAATTGTCCAATACCAATAGATATTTTTGTAATCTTAATACTATATGGAATACGGAATACCATGCTTTTCTTGCGGATATTCCATATTACCCTCCACGCCACCTTGGAAGCGAAAGAGCTGTTAAACGCATTCGAAGGCGTATAGGATAATAGCGCTTATAAAACTATCACTCGGTATATCCAACGTCATAGTAAACAAAGAATTGATGTTCTATTCCATTTCAATAGGAAAATATAGGTTGTAAAACATTACCTGCAAAAGTTTTCACGAATAAGAAATCAATTTTCACGTCTACCATCACAAAGAATTTCACAATCACAAGGAGACTGACTGTAGAGCATCATGGGAACATGAGGTCGCTTGGAAGCAACACATCACAGGCGAGATAATGATGTATTCCAAATTATCCGACTATTCCATAATACCCGAACTTCATCTAAGTATTAGATCATTCACCTTTTCTCTCAGATTAACTCGTAAATACTGTTAATGTAATTTAAAAATCTGAAATTCTTACATATCTCTAACAGGATCTTTTTTTTTAATTTGCAGCAATTTTAATTCTATCATTAGTGTTAATAAAATTTTACATAATTTGCGTAATACATTTAAAAAGTAGTGCATATTTTTTATACTACATACGATAACCATTTAAGTTTCATCCTCTTTTGTAAGGCAGTGTGTCAACATGGTATTTTCTATTATTTAAAATTTGTCATCGTGTTTTATGTAATAAAAATTAGCTGAATAAACATCATAACTATAGAGCAACGTATAACTTAAAATGTGGCCAAAACAAAGTTATTAACAATTTGTGTGTTTCTGTAAGTCCCGACAGCTCTTAATATGCTGCTGAAGACAGGGCGACACGCCAACTAGAGGAGACTTAGTTTATCCAGTCGCTAATAGATGATATTGGAGCTGACTCGGATCTGCAAAAGGCTCACCCCCTAATATTTTAAGTTTCTGCTACATATATCATCCCATTTTTTAAATATTATTTACATCTATAACTTACCTATACATTGCTGAAACTAACACAGAATGATAGTGTTTTTTCATTGGTCAGATTTTATTTTTAAAAGTGACGCGTTTAATAAACATTTGTTAAGATGAACCACATATATTTTTAATGCTAGTATGCGATACATAGACCAGTCATATTTAACTCGCTGCTGTGACACTAGTTTCTCTTGTTTTCAATAAAGCAGATAAACAAATACAAGAATTAGAAGGAACCACTTAACGTTGGCAGAAGCCACGGGTGGATCCAGGACAGACTTCTTGAGGGGGGGGGGGCGGTGGGTTGTCATATTTGCTGTTTAGAGCTACTTTTAAGAGCTTCAAACTCGGGAATGGATTTTATTATTTATTTATTTATATAAAATAAGAAAGTTTCCTCTTCTGGGGGGAGGGGCGATCGCTCCGATCGCCTCCTCTGGATCCGCCGTTGGCAGAAGCAGAGCTAACATGCAAAAAGTAATGCCGATGATTTATCAGTAATCCCACAAGAGAATCTAAGTACTCGGATTGTAATAAAATAGTACGTAGTATACTACTCCTTTACCTTTCCTAGTCCATTCTTTTCTTCCGGGCTCCTACGATTTATAGTGATGCTTCGAGCGTGAAACCCTTTTTTTTAACACACAATAGTAGTCTTGCCTTGCCCTATAAAGAATTTCAACAACCGCGGTATTTTGAGCACGCAAAGCAAGTCCTTGAATTGTAAACGATAAGTTGGAAATGACTGATATTGGCAGTTTCTGCCATGTTACAAGGAATATCATTGTCTCCTTCCTTCATTTCACTAAATTTCGAAGTTAAAATCAGTATATTTTCGAACAGGTAAAGGCCAAACAAAATCAAAAACGTTCCTTCAAACTAAGATCAAGCGGTGTCCGAAGAAAAGAACCATTTCTACCAGAAGTACCTCATCGACTTCTGCAAGCTGACGAAGTATTACTTCACACCGAGAAGCGATCAACAGAGAGGAGAGCTTTTGATCAAAGAATCAAAGATAAGCAAGCTAAATTGGAAGAGGAAATTAAAGAAGTAAGTAGATTAAATTTTAATTAGTTTTATCTACTAGCTGAAGTATCCATTCTACCCATGGGTCAGGTAAAATATCTATGTAAACAAACTGAACAACGAAAGGAAAAAATATCGGTCATTTTCTACTACTTTTACATATCTCGGTAAAAAAAAAAAAACTGACACCCCTGGTTCGAAATTTAGAAAAAACTTCCCTGGCCCCCAGCCGATAGGGGCTGTATTTGGAAGTCAACGCCTGTGGGGGGGGTATCACCATTGATCTCAGCGACTGCTAAAACTGGATTTGAGACTAATATCGGTCATTTTGGATTACTTTTACATGTCTCGGTATCCCTCCGGTGATCCCCGGCCCGCAGCCGAATGGGGTGAATTTGGAAGTAATGCGATCAGAGTTTCACCATTGATCTCATCGACCGCGAAAATTATGAATTCGGCACTAATTTTGGTCATTTTCTACTACTTTTACATGTCCCAGTAAATGCCCCGTCCGAGAGCCCCCTGGTTCGAATTTTGAAAAACTGTCTTTGTCTGGGGCCTGGACGAATGTACCCGTGACCAAAATTTGGTGACTCTAGGTCCACTCGTTTGGTTCTCAACTACTACTCGTGTCGTGCCTAATCGGGATGTAGATGCTTTATGACACGAATAAAGTTGCTTCTGTCTATTGTCTGAAATAGACAGATATAACAGAACCATAACAACTTAATGTTGAATTTCCCGGGATAAGTCGCATTTGTTTGAGTTAAATGATAACATCAAGTCGTATTATTAAAATTATGTATTTCTTATAAAAGAATTTATGAAGTGTAATGTTGTGTGTGAGCGAATAAGTTTAATACCAGCAGATCACACAAAGTAGACTCGTGGCGATTTACTCAATTGAGAGCAACTGAGATGAAACACCACATACCTGTTGATATTAGATGAGAACTCATGGACTGAGTTCCTTCCTTAAGTTTGTTGGTTTGACTCTGGATGTAGTTACTTCGCTGATTAACAGTGGAAGGATATCCACCGTTTACGGACTCGCTGCTACTGATCCAACTGATTGCTCGTTGTATGGGCTCTCTTCAACTGATCCATTCGACTGATCCTCGGCAACTGCTCCATTGATTAACTTCTCCATCGACTGATCCCTACGACTGATCTTGGTGTAGGCTCCCTGCAACTGATCCCCATTCTCTCCGACATAACCTTTTTATGTCGTCCTCCAAACTACGATCTTGCGGTCTCATCTCTTACTTCATTTTATTGTTGTTTCATGTCTTTGCTGAAACCACTGTCTCTCAATGAATTAAATTTCCAAATAGTCTACGTCTGAGATTTCAACAGTTTTGACAAACTTCTAAAATGTGTTCATGTTAACAAAATTTTATAAAAGTTTTGCAATTACTATTTTTTCAATGTTTGTTGTCATAATGACGACACGTGCAAACTCGTGTCTGTATCGTTACTTCACATATGTCAACAAAACAAACATAAACATAACGAAATCTTATTTAGAAATTATTCTGTCTGCATCATTTCTTAATTTTGAAATACAACGCCAATTTAAAATATAATTTTTTAACCTTTAACTTCTAATATCTAAATAAAATGAATTTAAAATAGAAAAATTATCTTCAAACTTAACGTTCCTTCACTATATATATAAATAATACATCCAAAATTTGATAAATCCAAAATGTACTCAACAAATACTAATAGTAAAAAATGTCAGAATTTCCATTGAATGTTTTAAGACACAAGCTGGTTTCTGATCCTCTCTCGTATAAAAACCCTTTAAAAAATGCTCAATGCTTAAGAGAGGAACCAAAGTTTCATGGATTTAAGATTTAGTTGATTATTTCATAGTTTCGCAGAATCAATTGTTAGAAATTACTTTAATCTCCCAAATAGCATACTCTGTTCTTACGGACGATGGAAATTAAACAGTGGAATGAAACCGATCACTGAAAGAATGGAAGCTGATTGCGGAGGAAACTAAATCAGAGCGTTACGTAGTAGGTAGAAGAATATTGAAATGTTTGTTTGGAATAATTATAGTACTGACAAGACTATTGAAAAGTGTACGTATTTTGACAGCTCTTTTTGGTCGTCTGCTATAATTTTAAAGGTTAGAATGATCCTCTTTAAAACTAACCTCATTAAACTATGAAATTTTATCATGCATTTTGGAATCTTTAAGTCAAAATTTGAGTGATTAGTTTTAATTTTTTCCTCTATTTGTGAAGACATTTTTTCATTTTGTAGATATTTTTATATACTCTGTTCTCCAGATATGAATATACGACTAGCACATTCGGAACTGTTTTCGTTGTTAACACTGCATTACATGGTGTTTTATTTTAACACTTGTGAATAGAATGGACGGTGTGGTTCAGTGGTAGAGCATTCACCTCTGGTGCATGGGGTCTATCTCAGCTCTATTATACCTCTGGTTCTATTCCAGCTTCCATCAAGTGAACTTGGTGGTAGACAAACACATTGTGCGTGGGTTTTTCTTGGTTCTGTTTTCCTCCCGTTTCCATTCCACTATTTCATTCATTTCTCATCAGTCTCCTTTACCTTAGCCGGCATAACCGTGTGACATAACTTAAATACATTCCCATTTAAAAATCTTGACGTGAATTTAAGATGGCTGCTTTTAAGATGGCCGCCATCTTGCTCACCATCACAATCAGACTTCCCCTTCGGCCTGCTATGTTACTACATGGTTGTTGTTCACTATTTTCCACGAAAACTGATTTTACAAGGGGTGGTAAGGGACTTATGGCCCACCCTGTATTTCATTTCGTTTCATTTCAAAGAGTTGTGAATAGTATTCATATTAGGTTTCTAAGTGGCTTGGGTAGAGCGAAAAATATGAGAGGGTATTAGAAATGGTGGGGAGAAACGAAACCGTTTTAGATATTAGGAAAAAACTGGTTGGGACATTGGGTAAGAAGGAACTAGATCATGAGATGCTTGCTATTGGGTATGGTGGCAGAGAAGAGGGAGGGACTACAATTGATAGACTATATCAAAACAAAATAATTGTATGTGAAGACGAAGAGGTAAGCGGAAGACCGTGGAGCATCGAAGCTTCAGTTGCAGCAGGTGACCTGCCAGTAATTGAAGAATACCTATGTTAATTATGCAACTTGCTTCTGGATTCAGATCAGCAAAACCCTATTATGTAACTATCTTTGTCATTTATACCCACCAGTAGTTACAGCTTTGTAAATCTCACAAACTAAATTTCTTAACCAATTTTATGGTTGGAAATTACATTAACTTCTAACATGTTCGACTACAGTGTTGATATTCAGTGAAATGGTAGCAATCTAAATGTGATAATCATATGGTAGTTGGAGAACTATTTGAAATACTAAAGTTACCATGCTCTGGTTCTTACCTCTATCTATATGAATCATCGTAATTTACATGCAGTTACTGGTAGGTTTCATGAGACATTTAGAATGTTTGTTTAAAATCTAATAATTGTGACATGGAAACTACATATTATAATACTAGTCGTTAATTGTAATGTCTCCCTATTTTTCTTCCATAACTTCTTCCAAGTCTCCCAGAATAGTTTCAACTATGACAACGTCCTGTTTTGAACTACCAACAATTAGGTTCTCTTTTCCTATTCCCAGTTCTGTTCATTGGCTTCCCATTCCAAGTCAAGTTTCTAGATAATTCTCAAGAAAAATTTCGAACAACTCTGGTCACTTTTAATTGCAAATTTGTTGTGGTATGTATATTGCATTTCGCCTTGCTTAATTACTATCTGTAAAATTACTTACTATCTGTAAAATTACTTAATTACTTACTATCTGTAAAATTACTTACTATCTGTAAAATTACTATCTGTAAAATTACTTACTATCTGTAAAATTGCTTGCTTACTTACTATCTGTAAAATAACTCACATTTGGTTATTTTCCTCTCCAAATCTCTATCTGAAAGCTAGTTTAAAATTCCATTAGAATTAAGGGAAAATATGTACCGTACTCGGTGAGGGATTGTAACCATACTTATATTACGCTAATTTCGGTATCTTAGTATTTTCAATTAAATTATATATAACCTGAGATTCGAAAATTAGCGTACGTATGGGTGGGAGAGGAGAACACATCGATCGGTTCCCCCGATATTAATTTTAGTGGTTTCGTAATTCCACACTGAAATATAGAAAGGATACGTAATCTATTATCGCTACTAACAAGCAATGCTATCAAAATAAATCTCTGAATAGTAGTAGTAGGATTTGAGTTCATAAAATAATACTCTTACAACCGATCTCCTTTAGAAATTCAAACAGTATATTTAAACTTTTAAGAACCCAATAATCAACATATATTTAACAATTCAACAATCAGTATTTCATTATGGTATTCGTAATAGTGGAAATAGAATTTCAATAGATTCAATCTTAGACTATTATCCAATTAGCAACGTAAACTATTTGCCTCAGTACCAGCTAACTTGTTCTAATTAGTCACACCGATTGGTAATAATGCAGGAATCTAATTCAATTTAGAAAAAAGGTAGAAAAGTTATAGGCAAAGTGCCTAAAACTAACAAAATGGCAAAGGGCCCTTTAAATGTAAGCATAATATAATGAAGGAAGGAAAAGTATGAAACTTACGTACCTTGCTGCCTTATTAAGCCAATCCGTGCTATCGAATAGAACAAATAGCCAACATGAGGTTACAGCATTCCACTTTAAACTTCATGATTATATCCGAATTTTAAACTTTAACAGAATTATACTTCGAATATCACTCGTAGATTATGTATATAGAATAACTTTTGATACAATAACTCGATCACAAATTATGATAATAGTAGCGAAACAACCATTATACTTCCTCCCTCGGACGTTCCAGCACAACTATGGCCACCTATAGAGATAGCTCATCCGTCGTGCTAGTACGTCCCACCAGAGGGCATAACCAACAAAAACAAAAGAATAGGCAAAAACGAAAAAGCTTTTTCGGTACAAAATAATATAATATAAATTATTCCTAGAGACACCTTTTCTATAAATATTTAATAACCAGTGACATAAAATCCATAAAATCTATGGATTATATGTTACACCCTCGCCCCGGCCCACTCGCAAGCAAAAAAAAATCTTTCTTTTTTTGAAAGCGAGCGAATCGAGAAATAAAGAGAATTACAGATAAGGACATATTGTGGACGATATTAGAAAAATGTTAGTATAGGAACAAAAGAACAAACACTCATCCAAACAATCATACTAAAAATTAAAAAAAAAAAATCCCCCTAGATCAATCATACAAAATCACTCATACTAGGAAAAGTCTAGAAAAAGAGAAAAAAATATCAATCCACATACGTCCATCCGAATTCACCGTGGATTCAACTAGTAAACTATTTGCAAAAGTTTCAGAAAACATTGTCATTATAACCAGAGACAAATTAGAATCATAAGATCCAAATAATATGTTAATAAATAATATCAATTCCTATGGAAAAATTACTTTCAATATATAATTATTTCTTTTTAAGTGCAAAATAAATTCTAATGTAGGTATAATCTCCAAACCGATTCTAATAACATAACACAATACCTGATGAAAAAAAAACATGAATACAAATACATGTATCCGACCTTCAAATTTCATTTCATATCCTCCTTCCAGCAATCCATAAGCATACCAAGAAATCATGGGTTCCCATTACGTTCACAACAAATGGAGACGAAATACAAAACAAGAAGCCGAACAAACATGACTAGATTAGCAGGTGGCCACCCTACATAAATAGAAAAAAGACAAACAGTACGAAAACACCAAAAACAAATTACATATATATACATATAATTATTTACAGTTTGCTGAAAATTTCAATATTACTCTTATATCATTACTCACAGGTCTCTCTCTCTCTATTGGTAACAGTACAGTACCAAAACTTCACGGTACAGACCTCCTCTCACGAAATCTCTTTACTAACGCCACATGCGTTCTTCTCACATCTCTCGGATTTTCAACATTCCGAACGAGTAATGTGTTGTTCGTCAACAGCTTAACGATCTCGAACGGTTCAGACCATCTCATAGATAATCCTTTATTAATCTTATCTGTCAATGAAGATTTCAGTTGGGATTTTAAAAGAACTTTCTGCCCCACCTGATAATCAGTGGGGACCCTATTTTGGTCATATAACCGTTTACGACGTTGCCACGCTCTCTCCATATTTTGAATAGCACATTGCAAAGTATCGCGACCTGGTTTATTCTGAAATAAAATATCGATCCTCCATTTCACGTCTAACGGATCATTGACGTTATATTTCATCTCCATGGGAGAAACACGTGTCCCCTCGTGGATAGAATTATTCAAAGAGAATTCTCTCTCTCCCAACATCTTATCCCAATGTTCCTGTTTATCATGAACATATGTTTTCAAAATATCTTTAATTACTCTTATCGGACGTTCCGCTGAATTTGCCGCTGGAAAATAAGGCGATACCCGACAATCTCTAATCCCCAATCCCGCAAGAAAATCACGAAAAATCTGTGATGTAAAAATTGACGCGTTGTCATGGGAAAGAATATGTATATAACCGTGTCGGTTCATCAATTTACGTAATATCCTAATAACAAGAAAACTTTTCAATTCCCTGAGAGGCTCTAACATTAAAAATTTACTGCATCTATCAACAATTATCAATATGTATCGCCCAGGCCTACTTCTTGGTAGGGGACCTAGGGTATCAATGTCCCAATTGGAATTAATAATTTTGCTTACTTCAGAGATTAACTCTCCCCGCGGGGTAACATTACTAGTTTTCGCGCGTTGGCATAATTCACACGAAGTAATATAATCATGAACGTCCGTAAAAATCCGATCCCACGTGTATCTCATGGCGATTCTATTGATTGATTTATAAACCCCTAGGTGTGACCCCAACAGTGGGTCATTATGGTACAAATCCATAATCATAGGCCTAAGAGCGTTCGGAACATATATCTTAAACGGACGAATATGAGCCTTGGTTTTCTTGCAAAGAATCCCATTAACTAATTTGAACGATTTAACTTCCTTACCTTGCTGCAATTGTTCAATAATCTGTAAACATTCAGGGTCCCGCAACTGATGTTCCTTTATGGAAATAGAAGAATTGGGATTATTCCAGAAATTTATATTTAACAAATTTTTCTTAATTTCTTCCTCACCTAAAGTAGTATCATAAATATCGAAATTAAAAGGATCATAAATCCGTGAAATCAAGTCTGCACCGATATTTTGGACTGATGACAAATGTTTAACATCAAAATTAAAGCATGCTAACCTATACAATAAGCTGCCATACTTTTTCATCCGCCTTACATTACTCAAGGCGTACGTCAATGCTTGGTTATCTATCAAAAGATCAAATCGATTACGTAAATACAATTTATATCGTTCAAGAGTTTCTACCACTGCCTGCAACTCAAGATGATACACACTCTTATGAAAGTCCGCTGGCTTAAGAGTTCGCGAATAGAAACCCACAGGCCTAATATTCCCGGCGCTATCCATTTGTTCGACGACCCCGCTAAGGGCCCGGGTGCTTGCATCCGTCCGCACTATGAACTTCCGGTCTAATTCTGGTAACTTTAAAACAATCTGAGTTTCAAACAACTCCTTTATTTTGTCTAAAGCGGCCTGCTGCTCTGATTTCCAAGCAAATTTTGTCCGTATACTGCGCAACTTATGTATAGGATACATGATTTCATTAAATCCTTCAACAAACTTCCCATAAAATTGGAGAAATGCTGCCAAAGATATTAAAGCTTTTCGATTTTTTGGTGGGGGTAAATTTCGTATAACATCAATTCTTTTAGGATCCATTTCCAAGTTTCCATTTGAAATCACAAATCCTAAATAATTTATCTTAGTTTGAAACAATAGACTTTTAGTTGGTGATATTGTAATCCCATTATTACGAAAAATAGTAAGTACCTTCTCTAGCAAGACTTTATGTTGTTCTACATTTTTACTAAAAATAATTATATCATCACAGTAATATTCAATTCCTTCATCCTTCAAATCATACAATAACTTAAGTACTTCCATTAAAGCATAACTACCCATTGTTAATCCAAAAGGTAACTTTCGGTACATATAACTACCGCGATGAGTTACAAAAGAAGTATATTTTTTGGAACGTTCTGACAATAATAATTGTGAATACGCTGAAGACATATCGACCACGGAAAACACTTTTCCTTTGCTCAAAGCCGAAAGAACGTCCTCCATAATGGGAGAAGGCTGAGAAACAATATTTAACCTTTTATTCAATTTAGAGTAATCGATCACAAGTCTCTTATTTCCCGTCTTTTTATCCACCAAAAAGGCAGGAAATGCCCATGGACTCGTTGATTTTTCTATTATGTTATCTTTTAATAAATTATCCAAAATTTTATCAAGCTCTTTCTGGTCTTGGCGGGGCAAAGGATAAAGTTCTAACCGTATTGGTGATTCATCGCTTACATGAATATCTAAAGTATAGTTATGTATTGTGCCTACCTTTTCAGTAAAAACATCGGAGTACGAAGCATATAACTGCTCTACATAACGTTGAAGCTTTCCCTCCGGATTATCCAATTGAGGATCTACAGCAGGTGGCTCTCCTTTTGTGGAGGCCTGGGTACCATCAGTAGACGAAAACGACTCTTCAGTTACTATCCTCTGAAGACTGGACTGCTGGCTCGATCCTGCGACCGGGGACCGACTCGCCGAACTCGTACTATCAACCAAGGCATGAACCACTGGACCATCTTTTCTCAGCATCACACCACAATTCCCTACAGCTCCCTGGATTCCATTAGCGACCTCCCTCTGGAGCCGCCTTTTCGGATTAGATGTGGGCAAAAACAACTCAATCCTCCCCCTCCGGTTCCGCTGGACTGGTCCACTAACAAAAGACTTAGAAGGCTCATTAATGCTTGAACTTGATGGTATGTAACGTTTATAAAATATAGGGGCACGCACTTGTCCACCTTTCAATATCACTACGTCGTTCACCGTATCGATGACCATATGATTAGCTTTAACGGCATCAATACCCAATATAAATTTTGGAGACAAACTAGGATGAATGAAAAATTTGATATTCATAGTAACAGAGTCAATCCGGATAGGTATTTCCACAGATTCATTAATAGTCACTGTTTTCCCGTCTATTCCCGAACCAACAAACCTTTCTTTTTTCCTTTTTATTTGTTTATTATTCTCCAACAATTTTACTAATGCATTGTCGATCAAACTAACTGTCGAACAAGTATCAATTGCACCTTCAACATGGTTTTCATATATAATTGCTTTAACAAACACTGCAAGGGGACGATGCACCATTTTATCATTAAATGTCCGCACACTTCCTTTCTTAAAATTACTGATGTTATTGTAAGTTCTTTTCTCTTGACCAATACCTTTATTATGAATAGGTTGCAGTCTATGGGGACAATTTACTAGTTTATGGTTTCCGTGACAAAGATGACACTTAATTCGCACTTGTTGAGGGTTTTCTAGAAGCTTACGTTCATAAGTTAACACTGATTGTTGCTGCAAATTATAAGTTTGTAACCTATCTTTTAGTTCCTCAAGACTTCCTGGTTCAGAATACCGGAAAAGTTCATAACGCAATCGGGGATTCATACCTCCCAATATGTAATACAATATGGGAATTGAATCATATTCACCAAATAATATATAATAACAGTCAGACACGTGATCAAAATATTCCATTATATTTTCATCCCTGTCTTGCAAGCGTTCTAAATAATGCTGATTTATTACACGTAATCCGGTTTCTGAAATTAAAGCTTCTCGTATACGAGTTGTAACCCCATGCCACTCACAATTATTAGTAACGCACTCTAAAAGAATTTGTTTTAAAGTGCCTCCTGTTCTAGAAAGTGAAACAATTAATACAATGTCAAAAGAATATAACATTGTCTTTACAATTTGATATAAACCTAGCAGCCACTCGAATAATAACACTTCATTGTGTCCATCACAAAAGGGCAAATTCGCAATCATTCGTTCAAAAGGTATTATGGCTATTGAGTTCATTAGTTTATCAGATTTAAAAGGAATAACAACAGATTTGTTTTGAAAACCATGCCCTAAAGAAAAGTTTTTATATTGTTCAGTAGGTTGATAGCCTCGAGGCAATGAGTGAGATAAAGAAAAACCTGTTTGAAGGTCGCGAGCCTTGGCCTGCAGGTGTGGCATACTCGATTCACTATGACGGTTGATAACTACAGGATTTAAAATCCTTTGCCTCATCTTATCATTCCCACTTTTATAAACAATGTCACACAGTTTAGGTTTTGACAAATCCATTGGGGCTTCTAACGTTATTGACTCGGTGTTCTGGGTAATCAGTTCAAGGTCCTTATCACTATCGGAGAAAGGAACACTCCGGTCACCTCTAATAGGTCCGGCGACATTCATAAGACTAATCTCGTCGTCCACTATTATATGTTTTTGTTTACCACCAGTTTTTTTGTCTTTAGACTGATTCATGTTATGTTCAAATAAGGAAATAAACTCCGATTTAACAAGGATAGCACAGTCCATGTAATATACCAACGAATGAGCTTTTACAAATGAGAAAATCCAAAAGCAACACTTGGATCGAACCCGAGACCTCTAGTGTCAATCTCACACCCCGTATACTTTACTCTTTCATTGCGAGCAATACTGAAATATAGGAATTCTGAGCAATACTGAAATTCTTATACACCATAAATTATGCAATACTGAACTTCTTTTGTATATCTACGAGTGATATTGCACGATTACCACCCCTTCCATATACAGAAAATTAATGATAGTTGTGCTGGAATAATGTGTAACCATACTTATATTACGCTAATTTCGGTATCTTAGTATTTTCAATTAAATTATATATAACCTGAGATTCGAAAATTAGCGTACGTATGGGTGGGAGAGGAGAACACATCGATCGGTTCCCCCGATATTAATTTTAGTGGTTTCGTAATTCCACACTGAAATATAGAAAGGATACGTAATCTATTATCGCTACTAACAAGCAATGCTATCAAAATAAATCTCTGAATAGTAGTAGTAGGATTTGAGTTCATAAAATAATACTCTTACAACCGATCTCCTTTAGAAATTCAAACAGTATATTTAAACTTTTAAGAACCCAATAATCAACATATATTTAACAATTCAACAATCAGTATTTCATTATGGTATTCGTAATAGTGGAAATAGAATTTCAATAGATTCAATCTTAGACTATTATCCAATTAGCAACGTAAACTATTTGCCTCAGTACCAGCTAACTTGTTCTAATTAGTCACACCGATTGGTAATAATGCAGGAATCTAATTCAATTTAGAAAAAAAGGTAGAAAAGTTATAGGCAAAGTGCCTAAAACTAACAAAATGGCAAAGGGCCCTTTAAATGTAAGCATAATATAATGAAGGAAGGAAAAGTATGAAACTTACGTACCTCGCTGCCTTATTAAGCCAATCCGTGCTATCGAATAGAACAAATAGCCAACATGAGGTTACAGCATTCCACTTTAAACTTCATGATTATATCCGAATTTTAAACTTTAACAGAATTATACTTCGAATATCACTCGTAGATTATGTACATAGAATAACTTTTGATACAATAACTCGATCACAAATTATGATAATAGTAGCGAAACAACCATTATACTTCCTCCCTCGGACGTTCCAGCACAACTATGGCCACCTATAGAGATAGCTCATCCGTCGTGCTAGTACGTCCCACCAGAGGGCATAACCAACAAAAACAAAAGAATAGGCAAAAACGAAAAAAGCTTTTTCGGTACAAAATAATATAATATAAATTATTCCTAGAGACACCTTTTCTATAAATATTTAATAACCAGTGACATAAAATCCATAAAATCTATGGATTATATGTTACAGGATACAGACATACATCTATGAAGTTCAACTTACGAAATATTTTAAACCTGCTGTACATTCAATTTGTGTATATGAAGCACGTTGGAAATGTGAAATCTTACAACATTACTCAGTATAAGCATACCAGATTGGAGAAGCACATTACTGATCCTTAAAAAAACGCAATACCCAGTAGTTATTCCAGGTACATAAATCCAATGATGAGATATATGTTAAAGCTGATATAAGAGAAAAAAGTTCATTTTTTAAAAATTAAAACTAGAAAACCTAAATTAACAGCAAACGGAATGAAATAAAAATTGTCACTTTAAGTGATGATGGAGACTGAATGCTGAAAACTGGTGCAATAAGAATTGCTAACCACAAACTTACTTAGTCAGGGATCGAAACAGGGACCCTACACACCAGACGTAAGCATTCTACCACTGAGCCACTGTGCCATTCATCATCTACATATCGCCAGGCAGAGAGGAACATGATTAGTGGATCATTGTCACAGACTATCAGAGGTACTGTTGTAAATATTTCTCATCCTTACGTAAATCTTTTCTACTACAATTTCCTTATTCCATTCTGCATCAAAATCTTTTCTGTCGACATGTTGAATATCTATTCATAAAGCGATCCAGGTCCCGATTTCTGTACCGTTGCTGTAAAAGTTTGATTCAAAATCGTAGGATTATTTTAAAGCTCAAATCCTGTGTCACTTTTCTGAGCTACAGGACCGACATACCCATACTGCACAATATAGTCGATGATTTATCTTTTGAAGGATATGTTGTGCATATTTATAGATCTAGGATGTAGTAAACGGAGATATCAGTAATTGATTTATTGTATTTGTTTTTTAGGTTGAAAGGCGTAAAGAAGAGGAGCTTCAACAACAAACAATAGAGTTAAGGAAAAAATTGGTACACAAAGCTAGACCATACCGCAGATTGAAGAGATTTGAACCTCATCCATCTAATAAGGAGCTTGTAAATCCTGAAAGTCCTAAATTGGGACCTAAAAAGCAAAAGTAACCAGTACAAGGAATAGTTCTCAAATTTACTTAATATATATGAAAGGTTTCTTTTTATATATGAATTATATTGGACTATTCTTTTATACATTTTTATAACTATAGAATATATATTTGTAGCCCTTAACTATTTCAAATCCTTAAGGTAGAAGTATTTTTCCAGAAGAATATCTGCAATTAAAGTTTTTAATACAAAACAGAAATGCACATGTTACCAAAACTACAACTCACTTATGCAACGGTTTGGCTGCAGTAAATCCATGAATATTAAAGAATAATGTGTTAGAACATCGTAGTTTGAAAAGAGAAATCGTACATTAGAACTGTAATTTAGAAATCTCCAAACTAAAATTCATACGAGTGAACAAATGAAAAGTTAAAATTAGCATATATCGCTCATTTGCTGCAACGGTGACACAACTCAAATGACCCTTAGAGTTAATAGGAAGAAAAAAAGCCCTTTATGCATCTACTTTCTATTGCTAGAACGAGACATCTGAAATTGCAAAATTGTCTGAGAGAAAGCAGTTTCTTTATATAAATTACTGTTGAAATCATAGCATGTCGAAACCTTAAAAAAAACTTTTCAGGAGACAAGTTTAGAGTTGTCGCTGTTGCAGCAAATGAGCTATATAACGACTAATACGGTTTTTCGATGGATACCGATAAAATTAATCCGTATCTAGAAAATAGTAATTCACAAAGGCTGAAGTAAAAATAACTTGAGCTACGTATAAAGGTTATGTTGAAATTACACTAATTGTACAACCTGTTTTATTCAGATTTGATTTTAGTGTTTATATATTCAGAACTGAGTGTTACGAAAATTTCATTCGTATATATCTTAGCCATATCAAGCTTCACTTCAGTCGTTACATATCAATTAAGTACGTATCAACTCTCTAGAAAAGTGTATACTTGTTTCTTTTGTACGACAAACAACAAAACAAATTGTTTTAATCTGCTGTCTTCTCTGGAAAACCAATCCGTGCATAATTGATCTAACTACTGAAGTAAAGCTTGATGTAAGTAATAGATATTCGAATGAACTTTTCGTAACGGCTCTGAATATACTAACACTAAACTCAAATCTGAATAAAACAGGTTATGCAACAGGGAAACTTGAACATATTCCTTCTACGTAGCTATTTTTCACTCATTCGTGAATTCATTTTCTAGATATTTATTAATTTTGTCGGTAGTCCATCGAAACAAACTATATTAATGCCTATATATGCTTATTTTAATTTTTCGTTTGTTCACTTTTATAAACTTTAGTTGGGTATGCATAAATTACAGCTTTAATGTAACCTTCTTTTTAAACTGTAATGTTTTTTAATACTTACATTATTCCTTAATATTCATAGATTTACTTCAGCTGACTCATCGCTTAAGTGAGTTGTAGTTTTGATAACATGTGCATTTCTGTTTCGTATTAACTTTTTGATTGCTGATTTACTTTATGGAAAAAATAACCCTTACCTTAAGGATTTGAAATAACTTAGGGCTACAAATATATATTCTATAGTTGTAACCTAACTTTTAGTTACAAATTTTAGGATATGCATAAATTACAATTCTAATGCATGATTTTTCTTTTTTAAACTGCAATGTTTTAATATTCATAGATTTAATGCAGCTATAACATTGCAAAAATGAGTTTTGTAAATGTTTGTATACACACAGTTTTGTTTTTTCTGTAATTGTATTTGGTACCACCTAAGAATAAATCTTCCGTCTAATTTATTTGTTTAAAGGAAGCACAAGTATGTAAAAACATTACACCCAAATGCTCAAGAAAAAGAACTCAATCTTAAATGTTTGTGAATTCTGTAACACTTTGTTAAATAGGATACATTAATGTCGAACCTAACCACATACCATCCAATTTAGATATTACAAATTATGGTGAAAGAGTGGTGATATTGGGTAAAATTAACTTTATATTTGAAACTAGAAGCTATACGACAATGTATGATTTCAAAGATCCTCCAATTCTTTCTAAAAGTGGCTTCTTCGTAATTAAAGTTTGAGTAATCAAGTTGGAACTATTAGTGATCAATATTATTGTAGAAGTAAATAAAGCTCAACTTCTTCAGAAGCTGATACTTCTGGAAATAGTATCTTTCAAACAAGGGGTCGTTAGGGGATTCAGAAAGTGTAGTTCCTCACCTCCCCCCGAAAGAAAGCAGAAATGCTGCTGGTTTCAAACAACACAGGATGACGGTAATATCATTGTATAGGTAATGTTACATTAAAATTTACCACGACATAACGATGCGTGCAGTTGGAAGGTTTATAAGTTTCTCCGTTTACATGTGCCTTCTAGGTAATGAAGAACGTGAAAACTTTCAAATTCCACGTACGATTGGAAGCAATAGCTTCTAATATAAAGGTGCTTTTATCCAATATTACCACTCTTTCACCATAACTTGTAATATCTAGATTGGATGGTATGAGGTTAGATTCGACATTAATGTATCCTATTCGACAAAGTGTTACAAAATTCACAAATATTTGTTAAATAAGTAAATATAGTAATGTCTCACTCAAGGTCTGGTTCTTCAGCAAGCAGAACTGTTTCGAACCTGGGGATTTAGAAGTTAAAAAAATAAGTAATTTAGAAAAATGTGTTGTTGCTGATGGAAGTTTTACATGGATTTCATCAGTGGTTATATGAAATAAATAATTCCAGTTCAATATTTCTGATATAAGTTTATTTGAAATGCTTTGCATATTTTAAGATTTAAATGCTCCTCTGAAAACAGTTTAAGTTGTTTTATATATTGTGTAATTTTTTTTCAGAAAATTATTGTTCAAATTATGTATTGAGAGATTCAAATAATTTTATTTATTTATTTATTTCATTTTCCGCCGTAAGAACTTAGCGTTCATGGCTTCGTCAAGAGATACAGTTACTATTACAATTAATAATAATTACGCGAGAAACGCTACAATTAATATTACAATTTTCCATTTAGCAAATTTATCCAATTTTTGGTGTAACTTTATTCCACTGTTACGATAGTACATAATTATTTGAAGTAAATACATTTATTTTCCAATCAACGTTTGGCACAATTTGGATATTTCTTAATTGTATTTGTATTTGAAATTAATTATATAATTGAATGCTCTTCTGTACATCGTGTGATAAGTTTTTTTTGTGGGATTTAAACAATTATTTTAAACAAATGTATTTATTTTACAAATAAATTTCGGCATATATTTTTGTCGAGCTCTAGAAATGCATGTCCTGTTACAAAGGATAAATCAAAGCGCAAGGGTTTCTTAAATTGTACAAGGAAATGCATTATTTCTTAGTAAAACAGTAAGGATAGAAAGTAGTGAGAAGTTTTCTGGCATTGATCCAGTACCGCAAGCAGTTTTCATCTGATTTTGCTCCCCTATTGGAACCAAAAATACAAATTTACTATTACTTCTGATATTGCATTTATTTCCCTTGAGCTGAAACTAATAGGAAGCGTCAAACTATTTTTCTTTTTAATGTGGATTTAGTATGGGAAGAATGATTTTCTCACGTTCTTCCTCTACTGAAATCGGAAGTACAAGTAGAAAGAAATGACTTTGTTTCAATATTTCTTTCCATATAGTACTTGTAATAACTTAAGATGTCAAAATTTTATACGTTGAGTCTGCGTCTGAGTAACAGGTTCCGTTACTCATATTATCCCTCTGTTTAAGAAATAAGTTACAGGTCTGTTCAAATATTGCACCATTTCCTCATATTTCCAAACATCACGTACTTCAGCACAAGGATTACCAAGCAGCCGACGGATGCATTCTCCGAAGAAATAAGAGGACACGGAGTCACGAAGAAAACACCTTCATAGACTCTGCCTCCAAAACTGGCTATAAAAGAAGACGCACAGGGGCAGAAGACATCGGTTTTCAACTGATCAGTTCCTACCTTTCAAAGCTGCTTTGCGCAGGAGAGGCTCCCTAACCTTACGTCTGCGCTGCTACGAACAAGGGGTTTCTAACCAGCAAACCTCACCACCTCTGCTATGCTGAGAGAATTAGACATTATTTGCAATTCAGCGTATAAACTGTCTGAAGACACAATAAAAAAAAAATTGAGGAATAAACGCGTGTACGCTTCTCTATCATACAATATTCGCATAGTTGGGAAGTTGAAAACTGAAACTCATTTGGTGGTAATTTTTGACTCCCATTAACATGTTATGTGTACGCTGAAGGTGATATAAGTTCAAATCGATGCTTATTGGAAAATTGGTTGGATGAGAAAATGGGACGCTCACGTTGCGGAGAAAGAACCAGACAAAATTTACACTTTAGTTGAAAGCTCTACATTGCCCGTTACTTAATTGTGAATGTGTTTCAGCTTGGGTGTGTAAAAGTGAGTGGATGGATTGAAAGATGCTATTTTGGAAACAACCGCAGGAGTTGTATAAATTCATGTAATAATGTGTGTGAACCCTCCTGTTAGTGGGAAGGGAGCCGTGTATCAGCAACATGGTTTTATTGGTAATTCAACTTGCATATGTGTTTCCTATTTACAAAAAAAAAAAAAAAATACCTTACAAACAGCAGCATGTGAAATAGGGTCCGTAACTTGGTGACATGGATCCGATTCTGCTACGATATTCCTCATATTCCTTGGAAGCTTTTCGTCACTATGGTTTCATTGGTACCGTACAATATTCCCCGAATGTTTTCTACAGCAACAAACATTACAACTAGTTTCCTAGCAGTATATTTAGGATAGCCGCATATTGACCAGAGAACAGGGCAGTCAAATCTGGGCCGAGGCAGGTAGAAGAGGAAACATAGAAGATTTAGCGGTTTAAACTTGCTTCAACCATAAGAATGGAGAAGGTTTATCTAGTACATGCTCAAATGAGTATGCGATACGAGACTTTGTTCCATTGCTCAGTTTCCTGGCTCTGTTTCCCCTCTATTTTACTGTCTTGTCCTTCAGTCAATATGCGACTGTCCTTAGTAGGCCCTACGTAGATTAATGGTTGGCGTTCTTGAAAATTGGTAATTGCTAAAATGAAGAAAGATACAGGGTCTTGTGCAGATTAGATTTGACGTATGATTAGTCATACTAAAGACCTGACTACTGCAGGGAACACTTTTGTCGAACTCTTTAGTATGGCACTAATCACGCATCAAAATGACACTGGATAAGGCTCTCAATCTCTAAGCATTATAGATTCCCTGAGTAAACCAGTGTACTAGGGTGTCGATCAGCCTCAGGAATAAAATATAAAGAGCCGTTGCTTGTGGGACCCATATGTCAAGACTACCTTGATCATTATTCGCCGTAATTTAAAGCGTATGTTGGTCAAGTGACTATGTACAGTAATTTATCCAACAATTTGGACCTTGTACTCACTTTCGAAGTGTTATTCCTTTCGTCAGGGTTAAGTTTACAATTGAGTTTGTTGGCAAATACTCGGTAAATGGGTCAAAATACAACGTACAGTCAACATTCACAGTTCGGTAGCACGTTTGTTTCCTGTGTTGGGTCGAATATTTGTTGCTAGGGTTCAAATTTTTCTTCTGTATACTTATATATATCCTCAGTGATGCATACCTATATACTAAAGAAAATTAACCGGAAAGTCTTTAAGAATAAGTTTGTCCTCTTCCTCCTCCTCCTCCTCCTCCTCCTCCTACTACTACTACTACTACTACACCGCTGGACCGATTAATGATTTTTTGACACCTGACTAGACCCTTGTCTAGCTTAGGCTTTTATCGTGTTACTTCGATTAAAACGCGTATCCTAAGGCGGAAACGGGATTCATAATTTGATAAATTTAGTATTTCACGATCTAAGTTGAAGATGAACCTTGGTATCAGGGCCATATTCAGGATTTTCTGACGGGGGCTGCACCAATAACCACTACTTTTGAATTTGATTTTCTTAGTCCCTTTAGGCTCCTTTAGAGTGAGTGAATATTGTTTTGCTTGGTGAATCCTTTTCCTTCAACCTTCAGAAAATCGACTTAAACTATTGCTTTTGCAAAACTCCGCTTTCTTTTAAGCCCCAAACGGAAACATAACGGAAAAAAGTTTATGCAAATGTTACTATTTTTGCTGCTAGCTTCTCACTTTAGATAGTGTATATTTACAACAAAGGGGTTGAACTATACCGGTGCATCCCCCTAAATCCGGCCCTGTTAGGTATATGCTATCTTCATTAAAATAATAGGACCCGTGACCGAGCGTCCATTTTAAAGGGCATCTTCTAACTATATAAAAATGAATATAAACTTTTTTGTTCACAAATTCATCCTAGACTGCTGGACAGTTTTTGACTATTTTTGGTACATGATCAGGCTATGACCTAGGTTATCTTGCCTCGATTAAAATACGTATTCTAAGGGGGAGTGAAGGGTTCAAAAATATCCAAATTACTATTATCTCAATTTGGGAAGATAAAACTTCTTACATATTTTTTTTTTCATTTAAAATAGGATCAGTGATCCAGTTTTTTTTTAAATTCCCGTTTCAAAGGGAGCAAGGAGATAACTTCTCTATATATAAAAATTATGTAGCTATCCGCGAATTCCCCCTAGCTGCACCGAATTTGATTTATTTTACCTTTGCCTACCTTACATTTTAAGCAACTTTTTGGCAACCAGGTGAAGGTTGAGACATAGGACACGAAAAAAAAAAATGATTGTCAGCTTAGTAATTCTAGACCGCTGCACCAATTTTGATCTTAGTGTATGAATGGACCATGGTGTAACTTAGGTTTTAGTACACTTTCGACAAACGAAGAAGGGGTGACATGCAAATATAATAGCAAACTACCAATATTAGTGTCCAATTCATAGCTTTCGGGTTGCTGAGATAATTAGAAATATTCCGGACTTCTGTAAAGTAAAAGCTCAGCCCCATCGGTATGGGCTGGGGTGGGAAGAGGGTGAAATTTTAAACTGAAAACGTTCGATGTTAGTTCCGAACCATGAGATGAATATTAACACTTCCGATGCAGTTTGTCGAAATTCATTCTAAACAGCGGAACAGCTACAAGTACTTTACGTAAACTTATTCTCCCCATGCAAAGAATGGACATTTTAGCTACTAAGATATGTATGTACAGGGTATTAATGAACTAGATGGACAAACTGAAACAGGTGATTACTCACATGAAAACAAGGGGAAAAGTTAATATGCACCTGTGGTCAGAAGTGTATAGTTTAAGCTACGGCTGTCCAAAACCGTAGAGAAATGAAATTTTGGGGGCGAATATCTCCAAAATTATTAACCAATGTGCTGAGGTGGCATGTTATTATCTTGTAATCTGCTATATCCAAAACTGAATAATTCTTAATCGTTCCGTGGCGGCGAAGGGAGTCTCCCACATGAAGTGGGTGTACCGGATATTCCATTAGGAAAGATGAGTCCGATTCATAACAGATGGAACGATGTTCCAGCAAGTAAATGAAAGTCGTTAACAGACCATCGGCATTTTGAACAGAATCAAGATATCGAATGATTTCTGGCGTGTTGTGCGTGGTTGCATTTACAGCAGAGACTAAACAAAATATCCGATATTCATATAGGAATTCATATAGGCTTGTCTTTAAACGTTGACAACACGGTACATCATGACTTCACAGGTATGGTTCTACTCATAATTAGATTGTCTACATGTTATAATTTGTGTTCCGTGCCATTTAACAAAATTACTTTTTGTGCTCAGTTGACAACATTGCATTACATATGTTATTGAGCATGTCTGTAGGTACAATGTTTTACTATACTGTTGTGAAATGTCATTTTTATTAATCATTTTGAAGTTCTTTCTGTGTCAGTGTATCTTTTGCATTGCTATCTTCATATGATTACAGATCCTTCTTTCCTCAGTATCTCCTGTGTTTCTGCGTGTCGGCCCGTAAAACTCTGGATTCTTCACTTTTCTTCACTCCTCTATCGATTGCACATTGTTTGATTGGGGAACGCTACTATCAATGTAAGATGTTCCCTTGTGAGTTCCCATGTACCCCTTTGCTCCTCCCACTTAGCGAACAACAGATTGTTGACATCGTATGGGAGGTGGTGATAGAAATAATACTGGTTATGTAACAAAAAGGTAGAAAAGTCGTGTTTAGGAGATCTCTCATCAAGAGTTGGTATAGTCGATTCAGCCTATACGTGTGCAGTTTGTATATAAAGGATGCCGCTTTCTATGAGTTTGGCTAGTGCCAGAAATAAGTCATCCTCCTTCGGGAACTTGTGGAAAACGCTCCGATAACTAAATGGTCAATCATAACCTTCATTTCCAGCATTTGACAGTCGGTCGTCAACTCTACGTGGACACTTAGTTGCCACAGTTCCAAACGCTGTCCTTTCAGTCACTGATTAGAAGATTGCTTATATATATATATATATATATATATATATATATATATATATATATATATATATATATATATATATATATATGGGAAGGTAGTACACAGTGGATCAATTTTTAAAACTTTCAGCATAAATCCGTTTAATATAAGTATTACTGGAAATTGTTTCCTGTAGAGCATGGGTACATGTCTCCACTACATTCGAAAGTAATTTATTAATTTGTAGCGCTGCTCTGTACAGTTACAGTTAACGCTAATGCTTGTAAAGTGATTCACTGTGTACCACCATCGTACACAGTGGATCATATATGCGTACGCAGTGGATCAAAGGAAAAATGTATTGAAAGTAATGAATAGAAACGTATGATAAAGGGGTCCATCATTTGAAAATTTCCAAATCTACATAAAATTGTAAGCATTATTGTCAAAATCTGTACTATTACTCACAATACAAAATAAATTTTAAAATTCTAAATAAAAGTTAGAATTGAAGTATTACAAGATCTTAATAGCATACTATTAATTTCAGGAATTGATTATCAAAATAAATAATAAAAACGCCTGTTATAAAACAAACGTTTTAGACAATTAAATTGATATCTTGTACAGAGAAACATTGGTTCCGGATTAGTAAATTTAGAAGTTTAAGTAATTATGCACAATAGCATAAGCAATTTGTTATAAGAATGAAGAATTTAACTTTCTGTACTGGATTCAATTTGTCTGATTATGCAAATTATTAGTCAAGAGGTTTTGGAAGCCCTCTTACTATTCAAATATTGTGTATGGGTGAAATATCTGGATTATATGGTTGGATGAAACTTTCAGGTATCTTCTCCCTTCGTAGAAACAAAATCTAAAGTCATTTTCATTGTTTTTCCTAGTCGTGATTTGACTAATGTAATATATCCGTGAGAGAAATCTTACGAGAACGTAATCACAAGGTTGAACTTCTCTTTGACTCTTTTCAAATCATCATAAGTAGTAGTTTCTGTCTCTAATGTAACATCAACAGTCTTTCTTAGCCTGAGGGGCATAATAGTGTGACAAACTAAAATATTTCGTTTTCTAAAGTGATCATCATTTAAAGAATCTTATAATACAATTGGCTGAAAATCGTCATTCTCCGTTGAACTACCATTTTCTTTCACTTTCTTCGGGACGCAACGTCTTTCTTTTATCCTTTTTGTTTCAGATTGCTGCTGAATTTGGACTCCCTTTATTTACTGGCTTTGCCTTCAAAACCTTTGGCTCTTTCCGGAGTGCCTGTGAAGAAATGGCTTCTGTCTTTCTTTCTACGATGTTTCTTGAGATGACACAAAAACACTGTTTAAGTTCTTCTTTCTGGAAAGTATTTTCTTTCGAATCTGCATCTACATTCTCTACTTTTTGAATTAAAGGATTGTTGCTTGAGGAAGGTACATTGATTTGATCTTCTATCTGTTTTTGCGTACATACAGCGTAGAAAAGAACCATTTTCGGTAAATACATTTTGATCGTAAGAAAACATTCCTGTCTTTCTAAAACTTGCTTTGATGTTGATTGAAATCACTGCTCGTGCAAATACTATTCCCAAGATTGAGCTGCTTCGTATATTGACATGGGTACTCTTGGGTTTTGTAACAATCAAGTATCCACAGCTGCATTTTAATGTGCTTTCAATGGTACGAAAACAGGCACATCCAACTGGTTGTATTTTATTGCTAGAATGTGGTAACAATCTTAGACTAACACATTTTGTTGCACATTTTTATATATTTCGGAAATAAATGCTCCAACTCTGAAGAGAAAATTTGTCGTATAGAATAATTTGGCTTCATTTTAGCATTATGACCTGGTACTTTCTTATTTTTTTGACATGCCTGTTCAAAGCTCTGTAATCAATGTTCTTCAATTTACCAACACGTCTAATAGAATATCATTGCTCTACCACTAATTGCACTACTTCTCTCATCGAAATGTCTTTCATGTTGCCTTGCGTGTATTTCCTCGTGGTCAAACCATTCGTCTGTGACATGTAACATGACAGTGGCGGATTCAGGGGGAACGATCGCAAATAAAACCCATCCCAGAGTTTCAAGCTCTTAAAAGTAGCTCTAAATAGCAGCATGACAACCCCCCCCCCAGAAGTCGGTACTGGATCCACCCCTGTAACTTGATAGTAAAAGTTCCGTAAGATCCCAATATTATGATGTGTTTCTAAATGAGTATGCCAAATACTTGAACTCCTATGAACACAATGAGGTACAGAGTGGATCAGTCCACTGTGTACCACATCGATGTGATCCACTGTGTACTTGTTGCTGTGAACCCAAACAATTTCCGTGGGAGACCCGGGTTCGATTCCCGGCGGGAGCTCATGTGGTTCGGATTCCACGTTAATCAGTAGGTCCACGTCTCATATAGCCTCGCTGCTGAAAGGGACGCTAAACTAAAATCAACTCAACCAAACAATTTCCCACGCCAAGGAACTATTAAAGTAGAAGAACAAAGTAAACAATGCTACATTACAAATACATTCTTACCTACTTTCCACGTCTATGATATTCGAAATTACAAGATAAATCACGAAGTCAGAGCATTTACTTCTATTACTTAATTTTTTACTTTAGCACGAGGAAAACAGATTTTTCACTTCACCACAAGTGAGAAGCATCCATTGTTGTGGACATTTCGTTAATAAGTGTGTAATGTGAAAACAGAATAACTGACATGCGCTAGTTCAATTTGTGCTATAAATAAATGAATAACGCCTTCTGATCCACTGTGTACTACTTTCCCCTATATAATATACAATATGGTGATTCGATCAGAAAGTACCAGGCCTATATCGCAGCTAATACTGCACGCAGAGCCTTCAAACAAAAAATTGCATTAACAAACCGTATGTGTAGAATGCAATAAAAACAGTAGCGAGACCAGTGGCGTCTTGTGAATACCTCCAACGGGGGACAACTTCAAAATTTGAAATGGAAAGTGGTATAAATGTTGGAATCGTTCGAAAGGACATTAAATGTCATGCAACTTTTACAGGACAAACTTTGTCATATACTTTCCCATTTAGCCGTTAGAGGCGTTGTTGCAGACTTTTATTTGACTACTCGTAGCAGGCCTTTATCTCGGCTAATAATGCACATAGAGCCGTCAAACAAACAATTGAACTACCAAATCGTATGTGTAGAATGCAATAAAAATAGTAGCGACACCAGTGTCGTGTCGTGAAAATCTCCAACGAGGTCATCTGCAAAATTTGACATGGAAACGGGTTGGTTGTACCTCCATTGAAACAAGCGCACAATAACAGAAACGTCGAGAGGAAACACGTTGTCATATTTCTTCCTCGTTGGCAGTAACACGGTCGCATTACTAGGTGAAAGTCAGATGGTGCGAGGGTGTTCCCAGTCACACCAGGTGAATGCCGGGAGGGTACGTGCAAACCATGCCCTGGCAAACAACCGCCGACGCCTTTGCAGGATTAACCCGGGGCCTAAGCCAAGGGTAGTCAAGACACACAATGACGTGGACGCGCGATGTATCTTGTGTGCGTACGTACAATATGAAATATCTCCCAAATCCGGGAGCATGTGTTGTGGGCTTGTTTGTCGTTGTTTCGAACAGCACACTCATTTATCGTTGCCAGTGATTGTGTGGTGGTACTCTTTTAGATCCAGTAGCTAACATGTGCATGACCTTGCTCAAGACATAGTCTATGCGGCCTCGAACAGGCGATAGCTGCTATGTCAGACAGAGGGCAGTAGCGATGCTGTAGACGAAACAGGTAGCATAAGCGTGTAGAGTCCGAGAGTGATTAACCTCTGCAGTGAGTTAGTGGCCCGTGTACCGGACAAGGTGTCGTGCATTGAGTTTTACTACCCGCGTGCATTACAAGCTCGTGATGGGACGAATACGAAACTTCCACAAGCAGTGAAACCACTTTGATTGTTTTGATGTTTGAATGATTGTAGTAGGAAGTGTCGGTAGGAAATAACATTCATGCGGATACGAATTTGGAGGCATTCCAAATGCTCATGAGTTTAGAGGAATGCCGGGAAAATTATACGCTGCAGCTCGATTATACGCTGAAAGCTATCCACAGCGACAAGCTATTTCTCACAATCTGCTGCGGAGATTAGCAGCACAATTGCGGCAGACAGGCAACATGCGTAGACGCTATGGTGTCCGGAGAAGAGTCGTACAAAATGAAGACGTTGCCATTGATGTACTAGCCGCTATTGCAGTAAATCCTCATGTATCTTCCCGGCAGATCGCACGAGATCGTGGTATCAGTCAAGGTAGTGTCCTGCGTATTCTGTGGAAATCATATTTTCACCCGTATCACCTCTCTCTGCATCAAGAACTAAGTGATGCGGTCTATAATTTACTGCTTTTGTTCTGCAACTGGGTGGTCAATCGCGTGAGAGAACATCCGAATTTCATTTACTTAATTTTATGGACTGATAAAGTGACATTCTGCAGTGATGGCAACGTGAATCTCCACAATGCACATTATGGGCAGCGGAGAACCCTCACTGGATGAGAGAAGTCAATCGGCAAAACCGATGGCGCATTAGTGTGTGGGGTAGGGACTCAGGTCATTGGGCCATGGTGTTTTGCTGGTCATTTTACAGGTGCAATGTTTCCTGATTTCTTGCGACACCATCTACAGCTGCTATTGGAAAATGTACCGCTGCATATACGTCAGACGCTGTGGTTTCAATTAGATGGCTGTCCAGCCCATAATGCTGTTATGTGTAGGGAAGAGCTAAATGTTCTATTTCCGCAATGTTGGATCGGAAGAGGTTCCAATCCACAGTTTCCTCCGCGGTCGCCCGACCTTACTTGTATGGACTATTTTTTCTGGGGTCGAATTAAGGGTCTTGTGTATGCCAACCGACCAACTACAATTCACAACATGCAGGACCACATTACAACCGCATTCCGGACCATCAATGTGGCCGACTGTTGCTCACAATTACGTACAGCGAATAAATCGCTGTATTGCTGTTCGGGGACATCACTTTGAACATTTGTGAAAGCCACGGGTCGTCGACTACACTGCGCAGAAGGTAAGCTGATTCTTTAGCTCTTTACTCATCTTTCTCCAATTGGCTTGATTGCAACTCCTCAGCTTTCTGTCCCCATGTTTTGTTCCATGCTTTGGCAACAGCACATTCGGTTCGTCTTTTTTCGTTGCACCCAATAGTTTCTTCTTCCGTTTTGTTATAGCATCGTACATTGTCCCTCATCATAGTTCTCCCCATCCACTGCGCTTCTGTCGCAGCCATACGGAAACCACTTTTCAAAGATTGCGTATGTCATTGGTTCCCTATTTAGAGATTCATTCAACAGCAGCAAATGCACCTTCTTACTGTTATAGTATGTACCCTCCCCCCGTCGTGGTCTCTTGCTGACACCATTGTTGTCGCCACTTACACAGTGTGATTCCGCGTATGCACAATTGTACTTCCCGTTCGTTTCAGACCAGTATTTACTCTTCCCTTTGGTTACGCATGCAGAAACCCTCGCATCATCTGACTTTGACCTCGTAATGCGATCGTGTTGCTGCCACAGAGGAAGACATATGCCAACGTGTTTCCTCTCGACGTTTTTCCCATTTTGCGCTTGTTTCAATGGAGACACAACCAACCCGTTTCCATGTTAAATTTTGCAGATGACCCCCGTTGGAGATATTCACGACACGCCACTGGTGTCGCTACTATTTTTATTGCATTCTACACATACGATTTGGTAGTTCTATTGTTTGTTTGACGGCTCTATGTGCACTATTAGCTGAGATAAAGGCCTGTTACGTGTAGTCAGATAAAAGTCTGCAACAACGCCTCTAGCGGCTAAATGGGAAAGTATATGACAAAGTTTGTCCTCTAAAAGTTGCATGACATTTAATGTCCTTTCGAACTATTCTAACAGTTATACAACTTACCATTACAAATTTTGAAATTGCCCTCCGTTGGAGGTATTCACGAGACGCCACTTGTCTCGCTACTATTTTTATTGCATTCTACACATACGATTTGTTAATGCAATTTTTCGTTTGAAGGCTCTACCTGCAGTATTAGCTGCGATATAGGCCTGGCACGTTCTTATTGAATCACCCTATATATATATAATATGCACTATACTCAATTATAGCAAAACGTAGAGGCCTGACATCTGTCTTACATTAGCGATACTATTGGAGAGTGACTGAGAGACAGACACAGTATGTGCTGCGACATTGCAGGCCCGAAAATGCGGTGGAAAGAGCGATGGGGGAGGAAGAGAGACTGTTGTAAAATCCAGCAGGGGAAGTTCAAAGAATTTACCGAACTCAAATGGCAACTTAAAGATGATCCTGGATGAGATAAGGAAGTATTTCGACGTTTGCGTGGTACCTCTACACGCGAAGGTCTTAACCATTTGACGTATAGAAGTAGGCAGGGCCGGGATTGAACAAGCCCTCTCAGGCATGCCTGGGTCTCTTCTATTGGGTTGGACTCTGTCGGCTGCAGACATACCGTGGAATTCGATAGCCTTGTGAGCTTAATCCAAGAATCTGGGTAACGGTGAGCATGGAAGAAATCGATTATAGAAGAAATCGACTATAACTTATCCTTGCAGATTTGTTTCAAGCAAATTACCATTCCACATTGTTCTCTTACCCGAAGGAGGCGGATGATGAAAAAATATGAAAAGAGTTGAGCGAATGAGAATGTTAGACAATGGAAGAACTGCGTGGAAACCCATGGACACTAATTGAAAGACACCTGATCATTTCGGTGTCCAACATGAAAAGTTCCGTGGCCATGTGCGTCACGTGGTAGGTACTAATAAGAAAGAGGATACATGCAGTCACAATGGTGAGTGTCATTGAACGGATCAGAGACTATCAAAACCAGCACTTGCACAGTGTCATGGAATAACATACGGACATGTCTGGGAACAATAGTACAATCTACACTGAAAGTAATCCCTCTCCCTTCATCTCCCCTTTCCACTTCGATGCATGAATATATGACATTATCAGAGAGACATTAGAGCTAGTGGTCTGCGGCCGTTCGGCTTATTTAATGGACCTGTTCCGCTAAGATAAGCACCCGGCCCGTACTTCCACCTTGTTGGATAATTCGTCCACGTGCACGTAGTGTACCGTCAAAATTTGTTCGTTAGCCTTGACTTGCGTTAACTAGGTAACCTTTATTCTGAGAGAGAGATACGCCCACTGCGCTGCCAGAACGAAGTCTTGAGTGCCTACGGTTACCTACAGGTAGAGGTGGTCCTGCTAGCGAGTCACGTAGTCCCATACTCTGCAGGCATGACGTCAGAGCGTTAACGCAGGCTCATCTCCCGCCCATGCTCACCGTTACCCACATTCTTGGGTTAAGCTCAAAAGGCTACCGAATTCCACGGTATGACTGCAGCCGACAGAGTCCAACCCAATACAAGAGACCCAGGCATGCCCGAGAGGGCTTGTTCAATCCCGGCCCTGCCTACTTCTATACGTCATATGGTTAACGCCTTCGCGTGTAGAGGTACCACGCAAACGTCGAAATACTTCCTTATCTCATCCAGGATCATCTTTAAGTCACCATTTGAGTTTGATGATAGCACTTACTTACAGAGTTTCCTCCCTTCTACTAGCATCAGAAACTAGATTCCTGGAATAGGTGCTTTACTCCAGTCACCGTTCAGTTCCCTTGCAGGCAAGAATCTGATATTCTCTACCCGGTAGGATCGTTCGAGCAATACGGGATTTCGTATAATTACGGTAGAGGCACAAGGTACATTACTAATGTAGGCCATCTGCTATAAGCAGGTATGTTTATTTAGGAGCCGTGTGTCCTCAGGTAGGATCGCCCAAGCAATACTTGGCTGCCTACTTTTTGCGTGTACAGGTACCATGTACACGTTGTAGCGAAGCTACGTTCCGAACCCGATGGTGTGGCTCCTTGTTGGCCACCATTTGGGAGGGACTGCCACACCCTCCCTCGGTAAGGCCGTTCAAGCAATACGAAACTTCCTTTAATTATGGTAGAGCTACACCGTATATTACCAAACCAAAGGATGGTGTAGACTGTATTCCTTTAAAGAGAATGGCTATTTGAAGGAAGTGGCTCCGCTGGTAGGGCCGTGAATGCTACTCTCCAACTTAGTCATCGCTACCTCATTTATTCTTGAGGTACAGTGTGCGTTAGAAAAATAAGTATTCCATCCTCCACCCAATAATATGCATAAAACGCTCTTTGAGGACATTACCTATATCATCCTCCTGCTAGGGCGTCGGATAAGCTCCCTGGGCACACCAACTACCCCTCTTTCATACATGTTGGGTTACTACGTGGTCCTATCTCCCGGACCCAAAAGCACGATCTAGATGTCCATTTTGGAAGATGGCCGAAGTCTAATCTCCGCCAGTAGGGGCGGCAGTTTTCACAAAAGCCGATTTTTAGAGAAACCGAAACCAGTTTTCTAAAACATTTATAACTTTTTATAAATTTTTTGTTTTGGTACCAAAACCCGGTTTTTGTTTTAAAACTAGTACGTGGTTCTGGAGAAAATGAAAATGTTTCCATTTTTCGGTTCTTTTGCTAACCGGTTCCGGTTTCATATAAAAACCTGTTTTGTAAACAGTTTTCATTGAAATATTCTTCGGTAATCTGACTCCTCTCTGCAAGGTTTTCAAGCGCTAGCAACGGAGCATAGATACAGATGTTTGAAACATCTTTTAGAGAAGTTATAGCCGTCTATTGTAAAGATCAAACTGTTTTCGCAAGGAATAAACAAACCAAATAATACATTTTAAACTTTTACTTTTGTTAGAAATCATTAAAAAGCTATTAAAACACCTGAAAATTTCTTGAAAATTTGAAACGTAGCTACATAAAAATAGTCTTCCTGAACATTGAAAACATCACAAAGAATATTTTTGTTGAATGTAAACTTTGAAATTTTAACTTAGAATATCTTTGGTACTTTCCATGGATATAACATTAATTCTTTAGGAAACAGATTTAACAATATCTATAATAAACTCCTGACTGTAACATATCCAAAACATTTGGAGAAATTTGTTTAAAATGGAATGGTCATATTTGATTCGATTTTTGAGAAACTAATAAGTATCCTGGCCATGCTTAATATCAGAACTCCCCTTATACTTCGGAGTTTTCTTCAGTAAGGTAGTGCAAGGCATGACTTTCCTAGCATTGGAAGATATCTTAGTACCGATTCTTCGCATTACAAGCTTCCTTGATGAAGAGCTGCGTGATCTTATTTGGGTTGTGTCCATAGTGACAGAAGAAGTGATCTCGCGACTAAGTTGTTGATTTTCACATTGAGATTCCTGAAGATTTGTAACTAAAGCTTCGTCGGAATATCCTTGAAATTTCGTCCTGGAATTTGAAGATTTAGGGCAGTAGGTAGAACAATTATTCATCTCAAATTGTAGGAAATCTTTTAAAACTTCTTCTACATCATCGTCAATTTCACTCAAACACGAATCGGTTATTTCATCCTGGTTTCCCAGGAAAAAATCACGGATTTGCGGACTCAACTCATCTTTGTGGATTTCACCTTGAATAATTGAGTGTTCATCCCGCGGTTGCTTTGCTTCAATTTTTCCATCAAAAAGTGCATCGAAACATAAACCCATTTGATAGTTCAGTAACTTTTCATTTACTTGAGATTTCTTATTTCTCTTATTCTTTGCTTTAACCGCTTTGCAAACAAAATGAAGTTTATTTGATTTTCGACATACTACTTTGGCTTTGGGTTTTATTTCCTCATCACATTCGCTCAACACTTGGTCTTTGTTTTTGTTATCTTCACATGAAGTATTACATGGGGATGCTTTTCTCTTTCGCTTGCTTACTTCTTCCTGCCTTGTTGTGTTTTCTTCTACATTTTCTGTTGAAGATTGTTGTTTTTCAGTCATAAAATCATCAGGACCTAAATACCTTGAATTAGAAAGCAATTTATAACATTCATCTAACGTTAATAGTTTTGTTACGTGGCTGCTTCCTCCTTTCGGTGACGATTCGGAACAATTTTCTTTAACTTTTAATTTCGCCTGTTTACGTTTATTTAATTTCTTGTGTTTCTGAGAAGAGATCTTTTTAACTGTATTACTCCCATTTGTTGAAGTAGCTGCTCTTGGTTTGGATATGTGTTGAGAAGAAAGCTTCTCGGAACGTCTCCGTTGATTTTTGACCTTAGTTCCACCCGGTACAGTTGGCACACAACGAGGTTCGAATTTTGTATTATGTGCAGTGAGTTTATTTGACATCTGACGTAGTTCACGGTGACGAGAAGCATGATATTGATTACGTCTCGTTTTCAGCTTTTTTGTGAAAATACAGTAAGTAGTAAACAATAGTTTTATGTAGTCTGATTCTGTTATCACTCCAATTACATTTTTAGTTGTTTCTGCACTTTTATCTCCGTTGTTCGTCTTACCAAGGGTCGAACTTTTAGTGCTAAGCGAACGAAGTTTAGAAATCTCACGTCCTCTTGGTTTGCCTTTAACTTCTGAAGAAATTGCTCTGGGACTAGTACGTCTCTCGGAGGTCATCGTTCGTTGATTAGATTTCGAGGTCTTATTAGCGAAATTCTGGTGAAATGTTAGTTGCTGAACAGCTGTATTCTTATTGGCAGCTCCAACAACTCCACACGTTGAGAATTTGGACTTTTTTGGAATTATTTTTTGAGTTGAATCCTTGCGCTTAATTAATCCCTTTGAAGATATTCCTCTACAGCTGCGACTGTTAGATGTCAACTTATTTATATGTGGTTTTCTCTCTTCATTTGGTACTTCTTTATCACTTCTTGTATTCGATTTCTGTTTTTGGTTTATCATTTGTTTCCTCGTAGTAGAAACCTTTTGTTGTACTTTTGGCTTTTTATCACTATCCTTTAAGTTCTGATGGAATTCTTTTCTTCCCTGAATCCACGATGTACAGGTCGAGCAGTTACGAGAAGGATCATGTATGTAGATTACATTTCTCTCTGGAATTCTCGAAAGATAAGATACAGAACTAGCATTAACTTTGATAGTTTCCTTTGGGATGACTTCCTTACTTGCCCCTTCGACAGCAGTAGACATTGTGGATGTTGCGTAATATTTTATTAAATTTCCCAGCCTTCTTTTTAAGCGATTAAATCGGCAGACAAACTTGTCATACATTTTCACTAAGTTAACCTCTGACACTCTTTCCATAGTAATGTTTCCGACATAAGATTCTATTGACGAGAGATAGTTCACTAAATATGATCCCTTCTTGTCTTTGGGTGTCATCCTACCAAGAGTTTTCTTAAAAGCAAAAGGTGTTGGTGTGCAATTTCTCCTCCTTAATAACAACTCACAAATGGCTTCTTGCAGATATTGTGTTGTTCTCTCTAGCTCTGTTATTTGTTGTGTATACTTTTCTAGACCTTTCCTTATTTTCTCACTATCATAATGCTTATTAATTGGAGATAACATCTGTCTGAGATCTTTCGTCTTCTTGCCTTTCTGCGAGTGGTTCAAGTTCTTTGTATTACTCGAGGAAGGTTTGTTCAGGTCTGAGGAAGACTTTGTTGAAGGTTTCATTTTAGAACTTCGGAACTTCTCCGCAGAATCTTTATCTACTTTCTGATCTTTCAACTTTGTCTTTCGAAGCATCTTCCAGTTAGTTCACGCTGAAGACTCGTAATCTGTCCCTACGTATGTAGTGCGAAACTAATTTAAATTCCCAAGATTCAATGTCCAGATAAATAATTTACATTTTCTTGAGATTTCATCATATGTAGTATACGCACAAAACCTGAAATAAATATAAAAATGAGTCTGTTAAT
Organism: Thermobia domestica; assembly: GCF_964235325.1. NCBI lineage: Eukaryota > Metazoa > Arthropoda > Insecta > Zygentoma > Lepismatidae > Thermobia > Thermobia domestica. Next base: position 162,070,243 of record NC_137470.1, on the reverse strand, counting down.
ACATCTTTTGCATTGAAAAAAGCTCCTTTGCTCTTATAATACAAATATAAATAATTTCATATAAAGGCAACCAAGAAAGTTCTGTCGCTTTTTCAACCAACACCTTCGAACATCGATATGTCACCTAAGACGTACCTAGAAGATCAAAAATAGTCCCCATCAGCATCGACGATCTTCTGCCAACGTTCTGGAAGGTCATAGATTCCATCGCGGTAGAACTTGGTGGACCGTGAAACGATGAAGGTGTCAAGTGCATTTTGCATCTCTACTAGGGATTTGAACTGGCGTCTTATAACATGATCGTCCAAGGTATGGGACAGGTGATAATCAGACGGTGCAATGTCCGGGTAGTATGGCGTATGCATCAGTGTTCCCATCAAAGTCGTAGAATGGTGTGCTAGTCATCCTAGCCACATGGACCTTAGCGTTGTCCTATAACAGGAGGACCCGCTTGCGATTCAGAAATACTGGCTCCAGAGTTTTGAGTTTTTCTTGAACACGGCTTAACTACTGACAGCACACAGTTGCATTGATGTTCTGACCAGCTGGTAGAAATTTCCGATCCACGATGCCACGAGCAGTCCAGCAAACACACAGGAAGACGTTCTTCTGTTTAGGCTTTTTGGAATGAGCCATTGGATACTAAGCAATGATGACGGCGCCGTGAAGCTTCGTACAGGACCCACTTCTCATCACATGTCAACAACCTGTCCAGAAATGGTTCCTTCCTCTGATGGGATAGCAAAGAGACATAGGTGTCTTGCGTTGACTCCTGGTTCGGAGTCAAATTATGTGGGACCCATCGACCCAACATGTAGTGCTTTCCAAGTTGATGGAGGTGCTGCCGAATGATTTCTCCATCACACTAAATTGTAGTCCCAGTTCCTCACATGTCTGGCCACTGTACGCCCCAATTGCTGCCTGGAGATCTTCATTTTGTACATGTGTTGTTCTTCCGGTAAGTGGTGCGTCTTCGATTGTTTCGTCACCGTCCTTAAACTGGTTAAACCACCGCTGCACTATCCGCATAGTCACGACACCCGGCATGGTATATCTTTCGCCCCGCTGTAGCTGTGTTTGACCACAGTTTGAACTCGTACAGCATATACGCACTGTTGAGGTCCCATGTTCAATCTGTCCTTACGTAAGTTCACGGTGTAACTGAACCGCCGCAACTAGGTGGTATGTCGGACATACCCACAACAACAACTAACGTTCGCCTTATCTTCATTCGCATCCAACTTAAGGTGTGAGGGCCAATGGAACACAGACCTCCACAAAAAGCGATAGAACTTTCTTAATTACCTTTATACAATGTATATAATGAGTAAGCTATAAGAATTTTCGTAAAATTTAATCGAATCCATGACAAAATAAGCCATTTGCGATTGTCGCCGCGCGTCTTCATGTAACATCGAAGTAGTGATGGTCAGGATTCTTTCTTTATTTAAGAAGCAGCATAGTGTATGCACTCGTGACAATACACTCCCAGGAGTTCTGTCTAGCAACCACGGGCACTGAAATTGATTTCTTTACCCTGAGTGCTCACTGAATTGCGACCACCCCTCCACAGAATAAATTGTGGCAAGCAACCGAGATGATTACATGATCATCCCGACTAGTAGTATTGCAGAGAAAGAACACACTTGAAGCTACATTGTAGACAGCGCACTGCTATAATAGGAGGTGGGCAGAATTTATTCACATTTTAGTAGGTCATGATTGTGGGTACCCGAACAGCAGGTGCATCAATAACCTATACAGCAATACTTGACGGATGCGCCCATTCCTGTGTAGTGAAGGTTTACAAAGAGTTGGAAAAAATGTGGTAACGGTCTCCAAGAGGTGGAACAACAGGGGCTACGTAAAATCAAACTGTGGGCCGAGCGTCATGTCGAACAGATCGCGACAGCCAGATGAACCATCAGTGTTCGGGAATCATGTGACCAATATAATGGTGAAAACACAACACACACATCCCACGCAACTATACAGCGTACACTGGCACGCATGCAGTTCCACAGCAGACGACACAATGGTCAACTGCTTATGATGACTTGTTACCGCCGACTTCGTCGTACTCTGGCACAGGAACATGCTAATTGGAAAAGTGTGATTTTGGTCCAATAAATCATGGTTTGTGCTACTCCTCTCGGACGGGAGTGCACATGTGTGCCCCAACAGCACGATGCTATGGATCGCTCGTGAATGGTGCGTACTGTAAAGGTAGGTGAGAACGGCTTCATGGTTTGAAAATGCTTCTATTTTCGTGGACTGAGGCCGTTGGTGTGTGTGGACCACAACAAGACATCCGTTGTGTACCTTCAGGTGTTAGAGGATCACGTACACCCTACAATGCAGCATTTCTACCCAAACGAAGACGGCATTTTCCACGACCTCAATGCTAGGTGATACCAAGCCAGGATACTACTTCTTTGGCTTAAGGGACATTTCATGGAGTTGCAACATACGAATTGACCCCTTAAGTCACCGGATCTTAATCCTATAGAATTTTTAAGGGATATTGTGGAAAGAGCTCTTCACACCATGATCCCTGCACCAACATCTGTTGACTCCTTGTAAGATGTCATCAGGTATTTATGGTGTCAGATACCTGTGGAAACATATCAGCAACTACCAGAATCCGCGACACGCCGTGTTCAGGCCGTCCTCTGCGCAAAAGGTGGACCAACAAACTATTAGGTAGGTGGTCGCAATTCAGCAAGCACTCAGTGAATTAGGCTATGAGAGAGCTCTGAGGGATTCGGATTCATCTTAGCAGGTTAGCAGAGTTAAATTAGTTACTTCGGGCCTTATGCAGAGTCGTTCAGATGCGTGATTAGTGCAATAATAAAGGGTTCGACTAACATAAGTTGCCTGCAGTAGTCAGGCTTTTAGGGGTAATCAAACGTCAAAACGACTCTGCATAAGGCCTTTCATATCAACATAAGTTTGATTACCCCTATCTTTATACACTATCTCTATTTTTATTTAATATTGGTTGTATTGAAAACTAGTATTTGAAAGTACGATTTACGGACGATTGATTTTACTTTAGAAATATTCCTATATTCTGTGCACCTTTATTTCAATTTGTGCCTGACAGTAGAATACTGAGTAAGAAGCTTCAGTTTTCTTACCAAAGAATGCATTGAGAGTTTTGACTTGAAACCGCGGAGAAATAATCATGGCTTTTTATGTCATTATTTTCCTCTTATGTCATTATTCAGAGTATGAAAACAGTGAAGTACTGGAGAGATTGATATCATAAACATCTGTTAGAGACAGAGTTCGTACACTGATGCTCATCGGTGAAGTCGATAATTAATGGTTTATCCTCGTAGTTCCAGTATCAGTTTCTGCACGGGCACATTTTCTAACTACATCGATTTAAATGAGTCATTTCGTTCATAGCAAAGTAAATCACAAATATGGTCTGAAAATCCGATCTAGTTCTGTAAATCCGATCCGAAAAAATCTAGTTTTTCGAGCCACAGGTTTACCCTGTAGAAGACAGGTAATTAGTGGAAATTTAAGATTATGTACGAATTGGTGGACTAAAAATGAAGGAATATATGAAAATCCCAACAAAATCCATGGATAGGATTTAGTGTATTAGAAACTGATATGGCCTGGAATTGGACGAGACCCTTCTCATACCAGAGATTAACGCTCTACCTCTCCTTTTGATTTAATTCGCCCAAACTGGGACACTTATCTTCACGGTATGCTTATATATTGTAAAACTTTGTCTTATATATGATTCGTATAGAGCAGTTAATAAAAAGAGCGTCCGGAATCGACTCCCACTACCAGTTTTATTATAAAAGTTCCTCTATAAAAGTATTTTTACAAAATACTATACAAATTGATCTCTCTAGAATCAAGGTGAGTTATAGGTGGTCTTTGACCGTAAGGTCGCAGACAGGATCTCCAACAGAGCCCCGTAGCAGGCTAAGAGGAGTGAAATTAAGGAACCAATGCTCCGTAGCAAGCAGAGGCGGGTTAAGTGGCCAACAGAGCCCCGTAGCAGGCTAAGCGGCTGAGGTTAGGATTCCTAGACAGAGCCCCGTAGCAGGCTAAGCCAGGAGATAGGATAGGCGTAGTCCCGCAGCAGACTAGAGGCCTGGGGTTAGGTTACTCCAAGAGTCCCGTAGCAGACTAAAGGAGGGTCACCAGAAAACTGGTGTCGAGTTGCCTTCGTCCATCCATTTTATAGGGTCCTTTGTGTGGCGGTGGCGCTGCTGCTCCGATATCGTCTTCTGCTCCGTGGGAGGAGCCAGAAGCTGTCGTCTGCATGTGATTATAGGTCCCTCTGGTGGGAGATCCTCTTGCCGAACCATGTGGTGGTGTTCGTAAACATTGAAGCGTGGAACTGCTTGTTTACGGCATCACATACGATATTACAATATATACAAGTAATATTAATATTGTACTTTCCCAAAGAGACAGGAACTTAACAGCAGAAAAGTTCATAATACTTAAATAACACCGATCGATGCTCTTTAGTGGGACTTGAGCCTACGATGAACTGCACCTCGTCATCAGAAAACGAACACCCGAAACTACATGGCTAGCACTGAGTCATCTTCTCCATACGAATTTAGTGAAACGTGAACCTTTCAAGATGTAACAAAATTACATACCATGTGTGTCTGTGCATAGACTTTTGGTTTTCGATACACAATAGATTAAAAATCCATTTATTTTATAAAGCATTCCAGAGGGAAATTAATTATAGGAAGTGGTAAGGACTGTACTCTACTGTTTCCACATTCACTTGGCATAAACAGAATATAAAGTTTTGAAACCGTAATCAGCTTGCACAGTTACAAAAATTAGAACTAACGATCACTTGGTTACCAAGAGGCCAGCCAGATTTCAACCGTGAATTTGCCTACATTTTTACTGTTTCATCCAAGTTTTATCATAACGTCAAATTAATGATTTACATTTATTGTTCATTAACATCAGTTTCTGCTCATTTGCTTTGACATTATGTTAATCTACACTAAATGGTTTAATCGGTAAGGCATATACCTACCTCTTGAGCAGCTCTGGTTTAAACATCGCATACAAAAATATTGTATCTACAGGAAAGTATCTCTAGCGCCATGAATCTACCCGGATTCGATTCCCGGCGGGAGCTCATGTGGTTCGGATTCCACGTTAATCAGTAGGTCAACGTCTCATATAGCCTAGCTGCTGAAAGGGACGCTAAACTAAAATCAACTCAACAACTTAACGAAATAAGTGAAAGTCCATTGGCTCGTAGTGCTCAGTGAATATTATAAAGTCATTGCTCTCATCGGAAGTCAAACCTCGGATCATGCATAACAAAGAACCAGAGACTAATCACACGGCTAATGCAGGTAATGTAATTTTTAGTTTATTCGTAATTTCTATTTTGAATAATCAAATGGTATTAATACAAGCATAAACTTACTATTCTGTTTACGATACACCTTACGTCGGTTCTAACCTCTCTGTTCATTAAATTACTGGCTGTTAACTTAGGAAATTATTAAATAATATTAAAACTACTACTTTACGATTAATATATTATAATACATGGCACATACTTTAAATGTAGTTTTTTAAAAAAATAACATAAATACTTCCACTTACCAATCCGAAACGTAGCACTAGCACGATGAAAAAAATATATATATTTGTTACCAAGACAATAATCACATTCTTGTGGTACAATAATTACATTGTTGGTTTGTCAAAATTAAAACTTTAATTTATATTATATACATTGTTGAAAATTAACATATCTCCCGCATTAGTAATTTCGCTAATGTGTAACTCGCTCGATGTTGAATTATTGCGAAGCGACAATTTTCTCTACATCCCAGAGACTATAAACGATACACTTATTTTTTGAAGCCGTTTTAAGGCATATCCGTCTAAGGCAAAGCCGACTCTTTCCATTCGGTATATTTTTCTTTTTTTGAATGCTTTCTAAGATTTGGTATTGTAAAAATCAACAAATAGAAGACTGCCCAGATGCAAGGAAGAAAAAAAGAGGTAATCGTTGATTTACAGATAAATTTTGGCTCGAAAGGAATATTAAAATACAAATAAACAATCGAACAACACACTTCGCCCCAAGGATCTTATAAAATAGACGCTCTGCCTATACAACACAATCGTGAAGCCATAGTCACAGTTCCGCCACTCTGCCCGCTCCGTGCCAATAAGATCGCAATGTTTTGAGCCAACATACATGGCGGAAACGAGACTAGCCAATCAGACTCGGTTGTTGTGCCGATGCTCAATTGTTTTTTGGGCTTCATTGAGGCAATAGGACGAAGATACATATGGACAGATTCTCTATTTTATAACATCCTTGCTTTACCCACATCGCGCACATTTCTTTACGCTTGATCTTTGCAGAGATGTCCATTGTAGCACTAAAATAATTCTCTCAGCCGAATATTTTCTAGCAATTTCGCGTACACGTTTGTTGAAGAAAAATTGTGGCCATACACGTAATTTATATTAAAAAATATATATCTTTAATCAGAAGTATTAATAAATGAAACAGATGTGAATTTGTTTCAGACAAAATTATCGAAAATGACCAATATTAGTGTCGAGTGCATAGATTTCGGGGTCGCTAAGATGAACAGTGACACTTCCGATCCCGTTTACATCCCAATTCAGCCCCGCAACTTGGAGGAGGAGGGAGACATATAAAAATGATTTTAAAAAAGTGACCGATATCAGTATGACACTTCTGATGCCGTTTAAATCCAAATTCAGTCATGCAACATGGTGCAGGAAGAGGGTGAGAAATACAAAAATGATTGATATTAGAGAACGCTTTAGTAATAGTAAAAAGTGACTAACTGACGGAACACATTACTACTTTTATCTTAATTTAACCCATTGATGCAGGTAATTGATGCTAGTTTTTCATAAAATCTTATTTAACCCTTATCCGGGCAAGCGGGGAATCCCAGGCCCAGCCTATTTTTTTTTTTTCGAATTTCTCAATAACCATAAATATTTCGACGACATAAAATTCTGAATTCTTCTATCTTTAGTCGAAGTCATGAACATATCGAGTTGGCAAGGCTAATAGAGTTGGTAAGGCCCCAGTTGCCGTCTACGTTACAAAAATATCTTGCCCAGACAAGGGTTAAGTTGCAGAGAAGATTCACAGATAATGATCCTCTTGTAACAGGTATGATGTGCTCGCGTCCTGAATCAAATTATTTTCTGGACTTAGAGAAACTTCGCCCATTAGTGAAACATTATGGCTGTGATCAGTGGCATATTTATGATTTCCTTTCGGGGGACCTTTACCAACTTTATTCCTGGAAATGTGAAAATTCTGCAAAATATTTCATTTACTTTAAAATAGTAAATCAAATTTCGGGGAAGGTTAAGCCCGGAAGCCCCCATTAAATACGCCACTGTGTGTGATAAAACTAGTGTGGAAGCTAAATTAATAATAGAATAGACAAAACAATAGAAAGCTTTAAAAAATAGAACGATATTACAGTTGATGACATATTCAAATTCGTGGATATCTTTGAGAAATATAAACTTGATTTTACGAAGTGCATGAATTCGATATTATTTCAATTGTTACAACAGCTTCAAATGCGGATATGAATTTCTTATAAACATAATTGACTAACAGAATCGATCATCAGCGTCTTACATGGAACGTCCGTAAAGTGTTGCACGCCGATTTCAACGAAATTTGGCAAGTAGATAATAGACACAAAATAAAATGACCCGTATTTTTTGTTTCTGTGGAAAACGGTTTCAAGGGGCGTAAGTCTCTCTCGAAGTATTTTCAAAAAAGCTCAAAATCTCCAAAAGAACATGATAAATTTGCAGAAAAAGGGATATACACATACTAGATAGAAAATTAAGGATTACGAGTTTTTCTTTTGTATGAGAAAACGATTGCAGGGGGAACAACGGCCCCCATTTAAATATCTCCAAAAATAATGACAAAGGCCCAAATCGACAAAAGGGTACAAGCGATTCCGAGGAAACTATGCATGCAGGTACTAGACTTAAAAGTAAGAAATACGAATTTTTTTCTTTTTTGCAGAAAAACTGTTTGAAGGGGCCTAAGCCCCTCCCGAAATATTTTCAATAAAGCTCGAAATCTCAAAAAGAACATGAGCAATTTGCAGAAAAAGGCGTATACTCATACTAGATATACAAGTAAAATATACGTATTTGCTATTTTCTGCGGAAAAGCTGTTGGAAGGAGAGCCACATCCCCACCAAATTCATCCAAATAGTTTAGAAAGGTCACAATCCACAAATGATCACAAACAATTCGGATGAAAGTATAAATGCATATGCAATGAAGAAATACATATTGCAAGTACTATCCACCACTTTATAACACAGAGCAACAGTTTCTTAAGAACAATATCTTACGCAACAAATGTGTCACAATAATGATATTCTAAAAGAAATGCTCTAAACAAAGTGATCTCTTACACCAACCACAACGAATCACAACAACCTGTCCACAAATGTTACATGTTGGGATGTGATTCGTGGAAAAGGAGAACTCTGCTGGGGTCTGAAATTGTGACGGCTTGTATGTTGTATAGCCAATGTGATACCACGCGTATTTTATGACATCTATGTATCTTGGAGAGGGAAATTGATTATGTGTCAGAGATTGTAGTTTGATTATGTTATCCCGTAGATCAGTGGTGTAACTAAAGGCTTCGGAGCCTTCCCGCAGACAGTGTGGAACGGGGCCCCTTCTCTACGTCCCACTTCACGATTTTAGGGCCCCCTGATGGCTTGAGGCCCCCATGCAATGCGGGGTCTGCGGGGCCCTTATTTACGCCGCTGCCGTAGATGCAAACTAATATCAAACTGTTGTAAGATAACAGTGTCCGAAAAGCGGAGCACAAATGTTTTCCACAAGCGAAAAAGATACACATCTAGTGGTTGCAGCTTCCAAGTTACACCTTGAGGTATTGTAAGTAGCACTTCTGTTCCGGTTCAATGCAGCATAGATTATTTTCACAATGTCCACTCCAAGCGTCCAATAGAATAACTGTTTGAGGCTGTGTTGTAGGAAAATGCACGTGCTCTAGCCAACGACGGTAAAACTCCTTTGTGAGTTTTCCTGTTTTTGAGTCAGCAAGATATACGTTAGGGGGCGAAACACAGTATTGTGCACGCGTGGGCTGAACTCACCAGTTGGCTCCTTCAGAACAATGAGTAATGGTGCCAGCAAAGCACCATCGGCAGAGATAGTCGGTTGTATTGTATAACTGTGTGTTGTCGCACTCACGGATTGGACAACTGTTTCCACTTTCTTCATTCCCTGAGCAGCCAAGGTTCGACCGCCATGCATTTCTAGTTGGAAACCACTTTGATCGGAGTTGTACACATTACCTGGGCCGAATTGGATAATATGGTGTTTTACATTGTCAATAAAGGCATTTACGGTTCTCAATATGTCCTTTTACCTTCAGGCGTATGTGTCGTAGGTATAAATTTCGTCACCTTTCGCGATACGATTTTGTGTGTTATTTTAAACTCCCACAGCCAGGTATTTGATGCCTTAAATAATGGAAGGTGAAATCTACTGCTGGCCTGCAGAGCCCATCGTCGTAGATCAACATCGTGTACTGGAAAGTGTGCCTCACGAGCGTCTTGGAATTGCTAAAGAACGTATTGAGATACCTGCGATATCTTATCCTTCCGTGTTCCCCCACCAATGACTTGCTTTTCCCAGCTTTCTAGCTGCTGCCTTGAGGTTACCTTTCTAAATTTTGCTTGTACGGATCGAAGGGATAGTGTTTTTTTAATACCACTTCTCCAGTACTTGACAGCCTTTTGTTTGTATGAAAAGGTGATAACTGCTTGACCATGTGCCGCCATCGTACTCTTCTGCGTCGTCATACACAGGAGAATATTTTGCGGTAACCTCTTTCCTGTGTCCTTCGCAAATGCTAATGTTAATATTTCTTCTGTGTCCAACGTAACCATACCGTCCATCCAGTATTCCAGCAAGCATTGCAATATGCGTGCTGAATCCCTTTCCTGCGCTGTTATTGTCGACTCTGGTCGATGTATAACTTCAAAAGCAACAAACAATAAATGCAGAATGTTAGTGGAATTCATGGTGGATTTCATTTCTTTAACACGCTGACGGAACAACGAATTTATATCGTACACATATGAGTGTCTGACGCAATGTCTTTAACTTCTTGATTATATATTGTGTACACATGGTAGATACTGCTATCTCATTTTGCACGTGTGGCTTATTATCTTGAAGTATTCATTTGTAGCATTCATGTATCATTATCAAAAGCAAAAAAGTTGTTGCACAAGCCAAGGGCTAGATAAGTATAATTGCGCATCGCCTTGTCAATTATCGGTCATAAGTTTTGTACACACAGATAAAGTTACTATCGCTCGAACTTATCATATGCAGCGATGAGCATGACCACCTCGTAGGCTTACTACTGCAAGACAACATTATACATATTTCATAATACAGTTTGATATCTTCTGCTGCCCAATTATATGCACTCAACCTTTGAAACGGTTCTTCAGAATAGACATTTCTCGCATTGTTTGTTCCGTAAATGACACTTTAACAGTTTCCTGTCTGTGAGACGTAAGATATTCGTATGTCGTTTCAGAAGTTGTTCCTTTTACGTGTAGTTTCTTCATGTGGGTGACATATACATTGGCTTCTAATCGAAAGATATGCGGGTCCCAGAAATATATGTTGGGCATGTGAAATATATGCTGGAAACTTCTGCAAAGTGTTTGTGAGGTTTTGGAGATTTAGAGATTTTTTTTAAATACTTTGGAAGGGGCTTAACCTCCTTCAAAAAGTTTTTCCGCACACAAGAAAAATACGTATTTCTTACCTTCAAGTCTAGTATCTGCATGCATAGTTTTCTCGCAATCGCTTGCACCCTTTTGTCGAATTTGGCCTTTGTCATTAGTTTTGGAGATATTTAAATGGGGGCCGTTGTTCCTTCTGCAACCGTTTTTTTACACAAAAAAAACGTATTCCTTAAATTTCTATCTTGTACGTGTATACGACTTTTTTCTGCAAATTGATCACGTTCTTTTGGAGATTTCGAGCTTTTTTTGAAAATACTTCGGGAGGGGATTAGACCCCATCAAACCGTTTTTCCGCAGAAACGAAAAAATACGGGTAACTTTGTTTTGTGTTTCGTATCTACCTGCAAAATTTCGTTGAAATCGGTGTGCCACCCTTTACGGATGTTCCATGTTAGTTACTTAACTGTTTCGGCTGTTGAACAAGACATCACCAAGACTCTGCATGTAGAAGACATAATCAGCAAGTCCCATGCTGTTTATTTGAATCTATGTACTGCTTTGCACTGACATCACATCTCCACGTAAGTAAATGTCCAATCTTTTTTCTGAAGTTAACCTTTTTATCCAATTTAAATATTTGTATTTTTTTTAATTTTTAGCATATAACTCTATCTACAATTGATTTCGTTGTTATCGTTGTTATCATACATTTTTTTTCGAAATTCGAATTTAGATAGGCTGCAAAAGTTGCATTTCAATTCTCTAAAATAACTTTTAGCCGGGGCGCAAGGGGCCTTAAATTTGAGATTTTGTAAGTCAAATTTCATTTACTGTATAATTATTTGGCAAATCCTCACTGGAATTAGAATGTAATTTATATTGTGGATATGTGGTAAAAGATGCATCCTGTGCCAATAGATAACGACAAGAATTTTTAATTCTCTGAAATTATTTTAGGCGGGACGCAATGGCCCTGAAATTTGGGAATAATAAGAAGAAAAACGATGAACTCAAAGCCTTTTGCTAGTTTGACAAAGAAGCTTTTTGCTATTAAGTAACATCCTTTTTCTGATATCCTATAATGAACTTGTTGGCAGTATTAAGTCACTAGTATAGTCAATAGTTTGATAGGTGGAGATAAGAGGGTAAAGAACGAAATCAGGGAGCGCGCTCGTGCAGATGCTAAAGTCTTGCGCAACTGTTTGGCAGCCTATCGATTGTGATCAGTGTGTTGTATGTACGAGTGCGCGGGACACGTGTCTGGTTCGGGGCTGTGTTGCTGCGTTAGTGATCTGATCAGTTTTGTGCATTTGTAGTTACTGGTGGGTTCATTATCTACTACTGTGTTAGTGCCTATCATCTGGTGGTTTTGTTTTGTGCTCTAAAGAAGAAACATGGCTAAATCAACCAGGAGGAATGTGTCAAGAGCAGAAGAGATGTTTTGTAGAGCCAAGGATCTCAATTTGAGAATGCCTCCAACTTATAAAGACGTTATGGCATGTTATTTATTTACGCGTCAGCAGCTGAAGAGGGGCGGAAGTAAAGAACCAGCAGAGACTATGATTTCCAGAAAGGTAGCAGAAAAGGTTGAGGACATTTGGTAAACGTGCTTCGATTCCTGTTGTTTCGCTCCGCCGTATATCAATAATGATCAATAGTTAACGCAAAAAGCTGAAAAATATTTTTAAGATGGGCAGGACACTCAAAGTGCCTGAATTGGAAGGAGCGTTTTTATCAGACCAAAGGGCAAGTAGAAAAATAGTAATCGTTGGTATTAATGTTACCTGGACAAAGAAACTGAAGAAAAGAGAGGAAAGGAAAGCCAAAAAGCGATCTTACGGTGAAGCATTCAACCAACCCAGTACCAGTTTCATTACACTGGACAACAAATTTTAACTTTTTTCATGCTTCGGAAAAGAAAAGTACATTCTCTTATGCAAATGAGGATGCTAAATACGAAAATAAAAATAAAAATGATGAATTGGTTCGAGTTTAAGTGTAATCGATATAAACGTGTGTTATGTAGTGTTGACACTTAGACCCTTGAATTTTTATTTGGTCTTTCACTTAAGTAACTATTGCTTCAATTCTGTTCATCCGATTATCTTGGTTCATATGTCATTCTCTTCAGAATAAACCAAACTTGCAAATGGTACTATGCGCACGTGTACATGATGTACAAAAAGAGGGAAATTTAAGATAAAATTGGGAATTTCCCGTCCAAAAATCCCTTTTTTCAAATGTAGCACCCCCTGGTACGGCACCGACTAAAGACACCCAAATATAATACATCTTTAAAAGTACTGTAGTTTATAAGTAATACATGTGCCAAGTTTCATTGTAATACTTACAATAGTTGTGACGGAAAAAAATATTTCTCAGTTCTGCTAGACAACACCAAATTTCATATAGGAAAAAGTGAGATAACTATAAAATCAAGTGAATCCGAACAGTATTATTTATTTGAGTATCATGACTTATACGTCATTCTCTTCGGAATAAAACAGACTTTCAAATGTTATCATGATAATGTGTATGTGTGTGTGTGTTGTACGAAAAAAGGGGAAATTGGGGTAAAGTTGGGAATTTTCCATCCAATAACAATCGGCAAGAGCAGAGTTGCTCCAGTAGCCCTGATATCGTTTCTCCATCATTGATATAATTTGGTAGAAATGTTTCACATGTTCATCAATGACTGCTCCGCAATTTTCTGGGAAGAAATCTATGTGGGAGTGCAACATATGCATTTTTAGTGATAGTTTACACCCTATTGTTTGGTAGAAGGTATTAGGCACCTCTACTTCCTTATAGTTCTGAGGCCGCTCGTTTCCCAAATCATTCGTCACCACTTTTCGAAAAGAATCTCATGCAATTCTCTCCTCATTTTCTAATACTGCATCAAATTCAGGATCATTGAGGAGTTAGCGAATTTGAGTGCCAGTAAAGGTTCTTACCTGATTTTAGTTTCAGCGATTTGTGGAAGTTTACGCAAAATATATTTGAAGAATAGTTCTGATGCGTCTATGAATAGCCACCATTCATCGACATTATCGTCTACTCATAAGACCAGTTAGGCCTACATTGTTTCAACGTAATATGTCACTTTCCACTGAAAATACTGTTTAGGAATTCTGACGTGTTCAAAACACGAACACTTTTAGATCTTCAGAATAAGCTCCCCACTTCTTGAGTTTGGATGCCAGCAGTTCTGCGCCATTTTGACAACCCCAGGTAACTTAATTCAGGTTGAGTATCATATGGTGAATAGATAATGATATTTTGGTTTTGTGAAGTTAGGATCGGTGGAAGACAATGAATCTGCAGCAGAATTCGACAATGTGGGTCCACATTGTTCGTCTTTTGCTCTTCATCTGGTGAAACACTGGAGTAAGGTACGGGAAGTTGTGGAACCTTTAGTTCTTCAGAGTGTTGCACAGTGACAAACATTTCAAGGAATATTTGGATAAGTAGCAGTCCACTTTTTTTCTTTTTGGATAGACCTTTAATTGCAAGAACTATGCAAAATAGCAGTTTGAAGTCGGTTCGCAGTCTGTCGGTTCTCTCCATATCATTGGAACACCAATGGCACGCATGGCCTTTTTCCGTGTAGCCAGTCCCGCAAATTTGTAGAACAAGTATTACAACATATATGTGGTGCTCACTTCTTGTCCACATCTCCCACCTTACAGCCAAAGTACAAGTGATAGGCTTTCTTTATGATAGGAGTGAAATTCCACTTTTCGCTTCACTTCGTTAAAAACAACAATTTGCTCTTCACTGCAAACACATTTACGCGACATGTTTCTGCTTAGTATAGTCATAGAACGATAAATAATAATAATAATAATAATAATAATAATAATAATAATAATAATAATAATAACAGTACCCACCTACCCAATATCTCACCACGACTACATCCGAGATGGCAAATTATAACTACAAAAGAACGTTACACAACATGTTTTCTCTGGCAAACTCTTCAATACAAACTAAACCGTGAAGTGGTTGATATTTCTTTGTTAGTGATGAAGTGCGAGCAATATGGTTAGCCAGAGACTACGCAGAATTTATTTCGGGAGGGCTCCTAAGCTTTTCGGGGGTCCAAATACAATTTGAAGCTAAATTATATTAAAATTTGTAAAATTGCACCTGAAATTAGACTAAATTTACACAGAAGTCGGGGTGTCAAGATCCGCAGGTCCCACCCCTGCATGTGTCCCTGAGGATAGCATTTTAAATAACCATCAAACAATGGAAGTTTGTTGAAATAAGTAGACAGCTCCTGTTGCCAAGAACCCTTAATTTGCCCAGCAGAGCACATCGGGTGATATCGTATTTGTTTGAAACCCGAACCCATCTTCAAAAACTAATTTCATATTTGTTATCAACACCCTAAAATTAGTAAGAATTGGTTAGTTTTATCTCCGAAGCATGTTCAGTGTTGACCAGTGTTATCGAGTTTTCAGACTCTTCGTCATCTTCGGAAACAAGAAAGGAAGGCAATAAAGAACACGCTGAAGCTGGAGGATATCCTAATTTTAGTTGGAAGTATCCTTTGAAGAAGACAAGGAAGCAATCACAGATTGGATGCACGCAAATTAGAAAATCGCCCCAACATTAGCAAAAGTGAAGGAAAAAGCTGGGGTGACTGAAAGAAAAATTGCAGCAATTGCTACTGCAGTTTTTTTTAGATTTTAATATTGTGAGTCCAGAGCAGCTGCAAAACATAATTGATAAAAGTGAAATACAAAGAGAGATTGCGAAAAATCGTAAAAGTGTAAGAACTAAAGAGACTGTTAACAAAGTGAAACCTCTTTCCATCTATTTTGATGGGAAGAGAGACCAAACACTCGTGATGTCCGGAAGTCACAGAGATATGAAGATGGAAGAACATTATTATATTCTTGAATAACAGGGTAACAAATTTCTCGGCCATACCTCTTTGACCGGATTAGCATCAGAAAAGAATATTGCTAGTTCCATATGCCGCGAATTACAAGAAAATAACGTGGACCTATCAGATGTGGTAGCTATTGGCTGCGATGGCACTAATAGTAATGTTGGGTCAAAGGAAGAAGTGATTATCCTACTCGAAAATCATTTAGGGAGGTCCTTGCAATGGCGCATATATTTATTGCATTTCATTGAACTGCCACTTCGTCACTTGCTAAAAGAAATCGATGGTGTAATTACTGGTCCGTACACTTTCTCTGGTCCTATTTGTAGGTCATTGGTGAATTATAAAACAAATCCAGTGTGCAGCTTCGAAAAGATTTCTTCAGAACTTATTACATTCCGAAATGTGCGTGATCTCAGTTATGATAAAAGGTACTTGTATGAAATATGCCGATTTGTCATAAGAGAAGACTGTGATAAAAGCCTAGCAGATAAGAAACGTGGAAAACTTGCGCATGCTTGCTGGTAAACAACGGCATGGAGACTTCTGCATCTGTATATATCAACGAAAAATCCTTCAGAGGAGTTCAAGACTCTCACAAAGTTTGTGATAAAAGTATATGCACCAGTGTGGTTCAACATGAAACTGAAGTCCCTTGTCAAATACGGAGGTAAACATTTGTTCTTGACCATAAGACTATCGCAATATTTGCAAGAACCATACAAGACTTCTGTCAATAAAGTAATTTCCAGAAATGCATTTTATGCAAATCCTGAAAACATTCTCATTGCCATGATAGATGACGAGAGATCAGCTACACGAATCCTTTTTGTCGATAAAATACTCCAATCCAGAAAACAACGTAAACCTTCCGAAATTCGTTCCCTCCAAGTGCCAGTGTTAAACTTCGAGGCTAATAATTACACAGAAATGATAAACTGGAATGAGTGTAACGTAACAGAACCGTTAATATTGACTCATGTGCCAGATGACAAATTGCAAGAAATTTGTTATTCAAAAAATACACGTGTCGATTTCTCTGATTTCTCTGAATTTCCATGTTATACGCAAGCAGTGGAAAAAGTAGCAAAAATTGTTAGTGGAACTTCTTCGCCAGTATGTAGGGTACGAGAGAGCGATTTCTTTATTCGTTCCAAAATTGACTCGAGAAAATACATGCCTACTTTTGAAACAAAGTCGCAATATTTTGCAGAAAGACGTGAACGAACCTTATGAAACATTCAATCTAATGTTGGCGGGTGGGTGGGATGGAACTCGACGGCAGTCACCTCCTCGTTGTGAGTTCTGGATTGATGTAGCCTGTAACATAAAATATGGACTTAGGTAGCTTTAGAAATCTCTCTGGACACGACAATGAATCTTAACACCAAATAACAGTCTACTTCAAGCAAAGAGCTGCCTAATAATTACACAAATACACAATAAAGTCTATTTATTTACAAAATCCATCAAACTTAAGGCTCATTGCGTCCCGGCAAAAAATATTTTCGAGAATTGAAATTTTCCTTGGTAAAGTACTATGATATGAAGCACCTTTTGTCTCATATCCAAAATCAAATTTGAAAAAAAAAAAGTCTCTTTTTACTCATTCACAAAATCTAACAAACTTAAGACCCATTGCGCCCCGGTTAAAAATTATTTTAGAGAATTGAAATTTTCCATGGTAAAGTATTACGATATGATGCAACTTTTGTCCCTATCCAAAGTCGAATTTCTAAAAAAAAAAAGTTTTTTTGGTCTCTTTTCACTCCACCCTAGTGAATACGGTTTAAAGCAGCAACGTCACTAGAATTTTCATTTTCGGTGGACGGAACAATTTTACTGAGGCAGCGTGAAGTATATACTTATTTTATCATACTATAATATTTTCAATCACAAGTCACGAAATTAAATTATGAATACACATGATGTCCGCATTTAAGAGCGGGCTAGAATATTTTAGGGTAGGTGCACGCCCCTTACTCAACCCTAACAGAATCCTTTTCTTGAAGAGAGTCCATATATTATTGAAAAATGGCAACTTATGTGTATTTTTGTGAGAAGAAATATCTTTCATAAATTCTCTTTCCTGATCCTGCAAAATAATTGCTAAAAATTTAAGAAATTTTTCGGAATGAATGTCTAAGGAAATGATCTATCCTTCATATTCATGATGTAAGATGTTGTATTTACTGAAACACTCACACACATTTATATATATCCTACTGCGCCTCTGCCTATTCTTGCGCACTTCCTCAGCACCACCAAGACTCAGATTCAGACGACACCACTGCTCGAACCCCGGTCTGCCGTTTGGCAGTTTCGTAGGGTACCAGTATGTTACAAGTCATCGTCCCCATGCCGTAAGCGTCCACGAACCACTGGTGACATGGGCAACAAGCGGACATATCGCCAAGAATTGGCGGCTCCGCAGTGACAATCCGCGGTGGCTCCACTTCCGTTTTGAAAATTATAACCCCAGTGGCAGGGACGCGACGAAACGCCAATCAACCACAAAATTATTCCCCCAAAATATGTTAAATCGCCAATATGCGTGATCTCTTTGAATTAAGGTGAGTCTAAAAATACTATAGGAAAAGAAAAAAGTACCCCGAGATGGGCGAGAACCACCAACTTTACGATTACTAGGCACGTGTTTCTCCGACATCGCCACGGAGGCGATGTAGAAAATCTGGCTTGTAGAGGAGTAAATCGTTGAGATCTTTTTAATTTGGCTAACAAGGGTGCTCCTTTAACCGTATATATTCGACGGTAATCGACTGGGATTAGAAGAAATGCATTCGCCTTGTAATTTTATAACAAAATGACGCTCGTCTATTTACTTTTTTCATAGTTCTCCCACATTCACTTTCTAAAGATCGGCGGAAGTTGCCGTCTAAATTTATACAGTTATACACACTCATTTCAAGATTTTTCACTTTGTGGTGTAGAGGCAGGGGTTATTCTTAACCCCCGGAGCTCACTTTAGGAAAAATTCGTCAAGAAAACATAATATAATAATAATAATAACCGCATGCATATGAATGGCGATAGTTCGTGTTGGTCCCTTCGCTATTCTCCGCGATGAATGGAAGGAGCACGGACCAAAATGAAGTCCTCTCTGCTACGCGGTGGTAACTTCAACATCCTGACTCTAGATATCTGATTGACTCGACGAAACCCTGCCGCCTAGGTACACTAGCGGCAATCCCTCGGCGCGTAACTATACCGCTGACCGACACTTACCGGCAAGTGGGCCACTAGGTGTTGGCGACGTTTACGGCACGAGGGTGTAAAGCCGAAAATTTAAACTGTTAGTTATGGAGGGCACGCATTTGCCAAACATATTTTGCTTTAAAATATCTCGAAACCTAACCAATATTCTTGCACGTATTAATATAATATAAGGAATTACAAAATCACATCTGCTAATTCTCTTCTTCCTAGGCTGAGCAACTTGAGGAACGTTTCCAGACATTTTCCTCGTTGAGGAAGATCTATAAGGGTTGGATTTTTAGTAATGGCAACAACGGTATATCTTGAGAAGTAGAGTACTTACAAGGTTCGAAGTTTTGCATGCCCTCGATGTGATCACCAGCATTGAGAATCTCGCTTTCCCAGCGATGTGGAAGCTGCTGGATGCCGTTGGAGATGTCTAATCTCTGGATAGTGCGGATGGAGCGATTGGCCGCCCGGAGATCATCAACTGTACTGAAGCATGTCCCACGAAGTGGTTCTTTCATATTCGAGAAGAGGTCGTAGTCTCAGGGGCTTAAATATGGAGAACACGGGGGATGATACGCACCTCCCAGCCCAACGATGCAACAAATCAGTGACAGCACATGCTGAATGTGCCCTTGCATTGTCATGTAAAATGATGGGTGGGTTCGTCAGTAAATAGCATTATTTTCGTCTTACAGATGATCGCAGATTGTTTTGCAAAAAATCACAATAGTACTCTGCACTAACTCTGTGTCCTTGGGGGACGGTATGGTTCATGATTGCACCATCCCAGTCGTATGCAATGATGAGCATAGCTTTCACATTGGTTCGGGTATTCCGAACTCTTGTTTTTCTCGGTGACCCAGGATGACACCACTCGTTCGATTGCCATTTCAGCTGCGATTCATACACTCTAGCCCAGGTCTCATTAATAGCAATGATGTGCCGTAAGAAGACCTAACCTTCACGAATACACCGCTCCAAGTGTGTTCAAGCGGCGTCATATCGCTGCCACTTGTGTTGTTGAGTCAGATCATGTGTAACCCACCTTAAGACGATTTTACGCAATGCCAGGTTTTTCTTCAGAATTTTCAGCACAGTCAAATGCGCTAGTCCTGCATCGTTGACCAATTGACGAATAATGGCGTTCCGATCCACTAGCATTGACGCGTTCACGTTCTGCACATCTTCACTTACAGGAGGATGGCCGGAGCGAGGCATCTCTGTGACAGTTTGTCGTCCGTCACTAAAGGATTTGAACCACCTTACTACTGTACAATATGGTAATGCAGTTGCACCGCAAACATCTTGCAATACTTCGTAGCATTGTTTTGCATTCCTATCTCTGGCGCATTCAATTTCCAACCAGCTTCTCCGATCTTGGTTCGTAAACATGACTGTATTCCGTGAGAACTCAGTAGTCCACGAGCACTCACTCAGAATTACCTTTTAACTGCTGACGCTGCGCGCGCATGGAGAAGAGAGCAGGTGAGTTCATGTGCTCTGAGGGAGGGTCGGTATCTAACCTACCGCTGATATGAATTATAATGGATTGCTTTGCTCCCTAGTATATGG
This sequence comes from Thermobia domestica, assembly GCF_964235325.1. Lineage (NCBI taxonomy): Eukaryota > Metazoa > Arthropoda > Insecta > Zygentoma > Lepismatidae > Thermobia > Thermobia domestica. Next base: position 162,049,734 of record NC_137470.1, on the reverse strand, counting down.
ATAGCATTGTTGCAATTACTAAAAATCCAACCCTTGTATTTGAACTGTTTTTGAGTTGAAGAAGGAAACGATGAGCAACTGAACTGATGATCACCTTACAGCACCATACAGACCTTAGCATCTGAGTCTTACATGGAGCTCCTTCGTGGTTAAGCGGTTAGCGTGCACACCTTTTGCGTAGGGGACCCTGGTCCGATGCCTGGCGCGAGCCCATGAGGTTCAGATTCCAAGTTAATCAGTAGGTCCATGTCTCATATAGCCTCGCTGCTAAAAGGGACGTTAATCACAAAATCAACTCAACTCAACTGAATCTTACATGAAAGATTTTCAGCTAATTAAAAATGTTTGTGCAACATCAAGTAAGTGGCCGGCGTGGGTCATTGCTTACCATATTGGATTTCTATCAAGGTAGCCGGTGTTCCAATTCTTGCAGGTTCCAAATTCTTAATACCAATTTCAATTTCAATCCATAATCAGTGTGATGTGAAAGATCCTCTCCTGTGGAGAAGTAGACCGATACGATTGATTGATTGAGGTTTAATAGGGACTTCAGAATCGCGGCTATTTGTCCCCGTCACGAAGAAACTAATTCGAGAAAAAGTTGAATTGAAATACGTTCATGGAAAGAAACAGCCAAGTTGCCAGAATTTCATTTCGGAGAGGGACAAGGAGATATAAATCTTTCAAGATTGCTGCTTTAGGAACTTCCTTTATAGTCTATATAGATCTGCATGTTGTGACTGGGAAACACACACACCTAAATTCAGTCATTTCGATTTATTAAGTATCTACCCTAGTAGCAGAGACAACCTGCAAACCGCTTGAATTGCAAGTTGGCCAAGACTGCATCCAGCTTGATTTCAAACCGTGCAAGCATGCTGCAAGCTGGATTCCAGTAACGAAGTTACATGGAGGCAACCTTGTATGTAGTGCTTCATTCAAGTTTGGCGCAAGCGTTTTACAAGTTAAGTCAAGTCAATATCCAATGAAGGACCAGTGATGCTATGACGCTCTGCGAAGGGTCTAAAACGTCGCTTCCAAGTACAACAAAAGGCAAATTGTATGAAAGCATGCGTTTCAAGTGCAAACGTAGAAAGCCCAAAGCTAACACGCGCCAACTGGCCAAAAGATTTCTTGCTACTAGGGTATTAGTAAAGGAAAAAATGAACCTCTTATTTCTGTTTCAAATATAGGCATACAATTATTAAAAATACAATGAAAGGCATACAATGAATAGAGTTCATCAGTCCATTTATAGTAGCAATTTTCTTTGTCCGCTAGCGGCGGTAACATTAATCACTTTCTCAGCATTAGGTAACAGGTGGGAATGCATTAATAGGAGTGCAAGTACTGTAAGTCTTTCCCCACAGATTCTGTTTCGGAGACAGGATTATGATTATTTTCATTCCTGAAAACGATCCCTCCACCGACGCGGTTGGAACAGACAAGCAAGTTAAGATATTGAGTAGATTACTGATTGTTGGAAAGAAGGTTGGATTACAGGGATCGAACACTTCCATAATTTTGACACGTTTATTTAGGTCATGGTACTGTTTCGCACACCACTCTTTAGGCTTGAGGACGCAATCTAAAACAAAATTGGTCATTTAGTTCTGAATTTTTATGAGATCGTTTAGTTTTCATTCCTCGCCATGTCTCGGTAAAAGTAGTTCTAGAGAGCATAACACTTTCTTCTTGTCACAAAACCTCTTTTTCAAAACCGCAAATTAAATTACCTAAGTATGGTACAAAGACTGTTCTTCCGAGGAATTGCTTAGTGGATTTGATATTTTAGTTTGTATATTCGTCATTCTTGGGGGATGAATTTCACTGTCAAGACTTCTGCTAGTTTAGAACAATTTTGGAAAATATAACAAAAAGAATTTCAGATAGAGGAAACCTCGTGGCACTTGAAAACTAAACCGTCATCTTCTTTAAACAATCGACGCTACATTTTAACTTTTCGATCATTTTAATTTATGCCTAATGATGTTGAGTGATTAGGTATAAATTATTATCTTCATTCAACTGAAAATATTACAAATTTAGCATCATCGTGATCCTGAAACCAATTTCCTCTTTCTCTAATTCATATTACTTAAAAACTTCCATCATAAACATGATCTTCATTCGAATTATAGCAAAAATTAACTGTCTCATCCTCCCCATAAACTCACACTTACTCACAGATTTCGGATTTACTTTCCCAAATTTGGCAGGGTAAACGTTATACCTAGAGTAGTTGATTTATTTAGGGTAACCGCACCAAGAAACAAAACTGTGTTTATTTCTAATAAGGTGCGTATTTACGCCAGAGTAACAGCTTAATCTAGTGTGGAGAAGCTTATTCTATGGATATTAAATTCCACTCTACTTCGTAATACTAAATTTGAGAGTAGATTTTATCAGTGTTATTATTTTGTATTTTATTTCCATTCTTCTCCCTTCCCTCAGTTTTATTTTAAACTTTTTCCTTGACCAAAATTTCCTGGGTGACATGTCCCACCCGTCCCTCCTAAGCTACGTCCCTGAATAGAGAGAAAAATTTTGAAACGTAGAATATTTTCTTTAATTTTTCCAGGTCTAATTTATATATATATAATTGAAAATCACTATATTTGTGACTATAAATCTCCTGAACCGCCCCACCGATCTCGATTAAATTTGTAACATGGATGAGACTCAAGACTGGGCTGGTTTTAGGCTATTCACTTTGATGGTAGAACTAAGGGGAGGGGTGTGGGAGGGGGAAAATAAAACTTAATACCACTTGAACCACTCGACCGATCATGATCAGATTTTCAACATAGATTAGGTGTAGACCTCGGATCGTTTTTATGATTTAAATTTGACGGAGCAACGTAGGGGAGGAGAAGGAGGGGGAGATATATACAAATGAATTTATATAAGACTGAAAGTGACTATTTTTGTAACTTAATAACTCTTGAACTATTCGACCGACCTCAATCAAATTTTCAAGATACACGAGGTTTGGATCTGGATACATTTTTGTAATTCCACTTTAACGGTAGATCCTAGGGAAGGGGAGGAGGTCGTATATATAAAATCTAATAAAACCTAATAACTTTTGAACCAACCAATAATCTCGATCAAATTTTCAACATATATGAGGGTCGGACCTTGAGTGTTATCTGTTATTTCACTTTGTCGTGCCAACCTAGGGGAGAGGGAGGGGATATATGTAAAAAAAAGTTAAAATGAAAATGACTGCATTTGTGATTTCATCACTCTTGAAGAACCCGACCAATCTCAATCAAATTTTCAACATACATGAGCATAGGACCAGGGATTGCTTTAAGCTATTCACTTTTGACGACGCAACGTAGAGTTGGGGCAGGGGGGCAGAAAATTTAAAAATGATCAAAAATGACCGATATTAGTGTTGAATCCATAGTTTTCGGGGTCGATTAGAGAAACAGTGACACTTCTGATGCTGTTTCAATCCAAGTTCAGCCCTGATCGTTGGGAAGGGAAGGGTAAACGTAGGAGAGGAGATAAACATTTTAAAATGATCGAAAATGACTAATATTATTGTCGAATCCCTAGTTTTAGGAATAGCTGAGATTAACAGTGATATTCTGATGCCGTGTGCCGCAGCATGGAGGAAGGGAGGGGAGCTATATATAATAATAATTATAATCGAAAATGACCAATATTATGTCTAATCCATAGTTCTCGGGATCATTCAGATTAACAGTAACATTTCCGATCCTTTTTAAATCCAAAATCAGCCCCGCCACTTACGTTAGGGGGAGAAAGACATATATATATAAAATAATCGAAAATGACCAGTGTCGAATTTATAGTTTTCTGGGTCACTTAGATGAACAGTAATACTTACGATCCCGTTTAAATTCAAATTCAACCCCGCAACTTGGGAGAGGGGGAGGAAGAGATAGTTAAACATGGTCGAAAATTACCGATATTAGTGCTGAATCCACATTTTTGGGATGGCTGAGATAACGGTGACACTGCCGATGTCATGGCCCGCAACATGGAGGAGGGGAATATATAATGATCGAAAATGACCAATATTAGTGTCGAATCAATGGTTTATGGGGTCGCCGAAATGATCAATGATCTTTCCGATGCTGCTTAAATCGATGCCATTAAAAACGAAAGAAGCATATTTCATGGGTACTAAACACATGACATACGGAGTTGTGCATTTAAATTTTCATTTCAATCCGGCGAAGCGGGTAATATATGCTAGTGAAATAATAAATTATACCAACGTATTATATTATTGATATATGGTAGTAATCGGACAACACGCTCCAAATAATAGGGGCGAGTTTCATGTGCATTTCTTCGAGCAATAATACCACAACGAAAGCCTGATTAAGTGCTCGAGAAGTTCACCGACTGTCGTCATGTGGTTGAAATGTTAGGTGTAAGATGGGGTGCATCTTTCCAGGAATTTGTGATACCAGCAAAAACACTACCTAATGCAGTTATAGCTGTCAGGAGGAAATTGCTTTTACTGCTGACCGTACATGGAACACGCAATAACTCTATTTCTTCACAAATAAATTAACATAAAAGTTACCACATTGATTCCCCAAGAGATATTGAATGAAGTTAATTTTGGCTACCTTAATACAAATCCCTCAGTTACACCAAGCTGTCTAATTTTATTTAGGTCTAATTGTGAAGGGTACTCACTTTATGAGAAACTTCACTAATGTGGTTCGATTGGACCGTCAGCTCTGTGATTATTGGCTGAAATTCAAGTTTTTATTAGCGGTGGACACAAAACCTGGGTTTAGAAATACGAAACCGGTTTTTGAAAACTTTCAAGAGAAAGTTTTTAAATACCCTTTTCGATTTACTCTGAACAATCGGTTTCTATTTTGAAACCTGATCGTTTTTCTATCAAACCGGTTTTTGGGAAAACCGAAATGTCTATTTTTGGTTTTCGGTTCTTCCACAAAATAATATCCGGTTTTCATATTTAAAAAACAGGTTTCACAAATTCTTAGTTTTTGTCGAAATAAACTTCAACGAAGCACAGTCAACGGAATTGAATTCCACTCCTCCGTGTAAACTCTCCAAAAACAAGCAAGAGCGTGCAACTGCAGATGTTGGAAACACCTTCTCAGCAAGCCAGAGCCATATCTGGTATCAAGATCCAACTAACTTCACAAAGAAAAAACAAAACAAATAATACATTTTAAATTTTAATTTTGTATAGGATCATTGTAAGTTATTTATATAGATGAACATTTCTTCAAAATTTGAAGCATACAAACGAAAATTTTTGTTGAATGTAAAATTTAGAAATTTTAACATATAATAGGACGTATTCGATACTTTTCATGCAATATAATATTTTACTTTTTAGAAAATAGAATTTATAATTTCTATAATAGACTTCTGATTGTAACATATCCAAAAGATTTGGAGGAAATTATTCATAAAAGAATGCCAGTATTTGATTTTTTTGGAAAGTTAATCAGTATCTTGTACATTCTTGATGTGAAAACAACCCTTACGCTTCGGAGTTTTCTTCGGTAAAGTAACATCAGACTTGACTTTCTTAGCATTGAAAAATACTTTGTTATTTCTTCCTTGCATTACAAGTTTCCCTGATGAAGTGCTGCGTAATCTAATCCGGGCTGTGTTCCTAGCAACAGAAGAACAGACCTTACGATTCAGTTGTTGATTTCCACATTGAGATTCCTGAAGATATGTGATTAAAGCTTCGTCGGTACTCCCTTCAAATTTGATCCTGGAGTTTGAAGATTTAAAGCAGTAGGTAGAACAACTACCCATCTCGAATCGTCGCAATTCTTGAAAAACTTCTTCGAAATATTCCTCAAATTCACTGAAACGCAAATCAGTTCTTTCATTTTGGTCTTCTAGGATAAAATCACGGATTGGGGGTCTCAACTCATCTTTTTCAGTTTCATCTTCACTAAATGAATGTTTATCCTGCAGTTGCTTTACTTCAATTTTTCCTTCGAAAAGCGCATCCAAATACTGACTAATTAGATATTTCAATATTTTGTCCTCATTTACTTGAGTTTTCTTATTTCTCTTGTTCTTCTTCGCTTTACTGGTTTTGAGCTTTGGTCTTTTGGTCTTTTGTTTTATTTCCTCACCGCATCCATCCAACTCTTGGATTTTGTTTTTGTTATCTTCACATGAAATATTACATGGCGATACTTCCCTCTTTCGCTTCCTTGATGATTCCTCCGTTGCTGTAATTTCGTTTTCATTTACTGCTGTAGATTGTTGTTTTTCAATCACAAAATCATCAGGACCTAAATACCTTGAATTAGAAAGCAATTTATAACATTCTTCTAGCGTTAATAGGTTTGTTACGTGGCTGCTTCCTCCTTTCGGTGACGATTCGGAACCATTTTCTTTAACTTTTAATTTCGCTTGTTTACGTTTATTTAATTTGTTGTGTTTCTGAGAAGAGATCTTTTTAACTGTATTACTCCCATTTGTTGAAGTAGCTGCTCTTGGTTTGGATTTTTGACGAGAAGAAAGCTTCTCGGAACGTCTCTGTTGACTTTTGACCTTAGTTCCACTCGGTACAGTTGGCACACAACGAGGTTTGAATTTTGTATTATGTTGAGTGAGTTTATTTGACATCTGACGTAGTTCACGGTGACGAGAAGCATAATCATGATTACGTCTCGTTTTCAGCTTTTTTGTGAAAATACAGTAAGTAGTAAACAATAGTTTTATGTAGTCTGATTCTGTTATCACTCCGATTACATTTTTACTTGTTTCTGCACTTTTATTTTCGTTTTTCGTCTTACCAAGGGTCGAACTTTTAGCGCTAAGCGAACGAAGTTTAGAAATCTCACGTCCTCTTGGTTTGCCGTTAACTTCTGAAGAAATTGCTCTGGGACTAGTACGTCTCTCGGAGTACATCGTTCGTCGATTAAATTTTGAGGTGTTATCAGAGAAATTCCGATGAAGTGTTAGTTGCTGAACAGATGTGTTCTTCTTGGCAGCTCCAACGACTCCACACGTTGAGAATTTGGACTTTTTTGGAATTATTTTTCGAGGGGAATCCTTGCACTTCATTAATCTCTTTGAAGACATTCCTCTGCAGCTGCGATTTTTAGATGTCAAATTATTTATATGTGGTTTTCTCGCTTCACTTGGTAATTCTTTAACACTTCTTGTATTCGGTTTCTGTTTTTGGTTCATCATTTGTTTCCTCGTAGTAGAACTCTTTTCTTGGACTTTTGGCTTTTTACCACCATCCTTTAAGTTCTGATGGAATTCTTTTCTTCCCTGAATCCACGATGTACAGGTCGAGCAGTTACGAGAAGGATCATGTATGTAGATTACATTTCTCTCTGGAATTCTCGAAAGATAGGAAAGAGAACTAGCATTAGCTTTGATAGTTTCCTTCGGGATGTCTTCCTTACTTGCTCCTTCGAAAGCAGTAGACATTGTGGATGTTGCGTAATATGTTATTAAATTTCCCAGCCTTCTTTTTAAGCGATTAAATCGGCAGACAAACTTGTCATACATTTTCACTAAGTCAACTGCTGATTCTCTTTCCATAGTGTTGTTTCCAAAATAAGATTCTATTGACGAGATAAAGTTCAAAAAAATTAACCCCATTTGGTTTCTAGATTTTATCTTACCAACAGGTTTCTTAAAAGCAAAAGGTGTTGGTGTGGAGTTTCTCTTACTTAATAACAACTCACAAATGGCTTCTTGCAGATATTGTGTTGTTTTCTCTAGCTCTGTTATTTGTTGTGTATACTTTTCTAGACCTTTCCTTATTTTCTCACTATCATAATGCTTAATAATTGATGGAGATAACATCTGTCTGAGATCTGTCGACTTTTTACCTTTCTGCGAGTGGTTCAAGTTCTTTGTATTAGTCGAGGAAGGTTTGTTCAAGTTTGAGGAAGGCTTTGTTGAAGGTTTCATCTTAGAACTTCGGAACTTCTCCGCAGAAACTTTATCTACTTTCTGATCTTTCAACTTTGTCTTTCGAAGCATCTTATAGTGACTTCACGCTGAAAGACTCGTTATCTGTCCTTACGTATGTAGTGTACCAATATTTAAATTTCCAATATTCAATGTTCAGATAAATAGTTTACATTTTCTTAGGATTTCATCATATGTAATATACACACAGAACCTGAAACAAATATAAAAGTGTGTCTTTTATTAGAACATTTGCATTGAAAATTCTCCTTTTCTTTTATAATACCAATATAAATAGCCTTATACAATATACATAGAGAGTAAAACATAAGGATTTTCGTAAACTTCAATCGAATTCATAATGGAATAAGCTCTTTGCGGTTTTCCCGTATCTCTTCATGTAACATCAAAGTAGTGACGGTCAGAAGTATTTATTTAAATAATACAGTAGCAGCATAATATGTGCATTCGTGACAATACACTTTTAGCAGCTTTGTGTCTAGTAATCACGGGTACTGATGTCGATTTTTATATTTATTAGGTTATAAAACAGCTCTGAGGGATTCGAATTCAACTTAGAGGGTTGGTAGAGTGAAATAAGTTACTTCATACAAATATCAATTATTGGTTTGATTAGCCTTTTGAACATACACTATGTTTCATTTAATTTTATATTTGTTATATTCAAAACTCGTATTTTAAAGGACAACTTGCGGGCGATTGACGTCACTTTTAAAATCGTATCTTCTGTGCACCTTCCTTTTGATATGAGTCTGAGAGTGGAGTACTGATTTTTTTTTTTTTTTTTTTTTTACCGAAGGATGCGCTGAGAGTTCCGATTTGGAACCACAGGATAATAATCATGCACTTTTGCCATTAAGATTTATTATTATTATTATTATTATTATTATTATTATTATTATTATTATTATTATTATTATTATTATTATTATTATTATTTCAGAGTATCATAAGTGTGAAATACTGGGGAGATCGATAGAGTAACATAAAAATCTCTTATAGATTGAGTTCGTACGCTCATGCTTCTTGACGCTTATTTTTCCCAGGATTATGTTGGGAGCATGTCTGTTAAATATGCACTATAGAGGATCTCTTGCGCACACATTGCACATTACATTACATTTACATTTCTGGATGGCATATGTGTGAATTCCATTAGGCTGATATAAGCCTTCATTTCAGACTTTCTCGTGTTCAAGTTGAGTAGTTTTGGAGTTTCACGTCCCTTTCACCAGCGAAACTATATGAGACTGGACCTACTAATTAACGTGGAATCCGAACCACATGAACTCCCGCCGGGAATCGAACCCAGATCTCCCACTCCAAAGGCGCATACGCTAACTGTTTAGCCACAAAAGAGCTCTTTCTCATATTCGAAATTATACGTGTTGCAATATAGATTTTCCACATTTTTGGGCAGCCATAGCTGAAAACTAATCACTTTTCCGTATAGGCTCATATGAACTTTGTTCCTTATCTGAGTGTCAGGAATCGCTTCCCAAACGCTTTAGGTATTATGTTGAAACATCTGATACAATGTGTTATTTGTTGTAGGAACACAAGCTGGTTTTTTACATCAGCTCTGTGATATCTGATGTTTTTGCTTTTCGAAAAATTACACCCACCTAGAATAATTATGAATCCAGCTTTAAAATTAAAATAAAATTTCTAGTTTTCAGAGTCTTCTCCCATTATGCCTTATGCAAGACAGATAATTAATGGAAATTTAAGATTATGTACAAATTAGTGGCGTAAGATTGTAGAAGAATATATGAAAACCCCAAGAAAATCCACGGATAGTATACCAGAAACTAGTATAAACTATATTGATTTAATTTGATTTAACACCTTTTGATTTAATTCTCCCCAACTTGTCTTGACGGCCAGCTAATAAATATTTATTTTTCAATATTGTACTTCCTCCAACAAGACAGGGTCTTAAGCACAGAAATTTTCAGAATACCTTAAAAAAAAAAAAAAAAAAAAACTTCAGAATACATAAATCTTTTAGTGAGACTTGAGCCCACGATTAATTGCACTTCGTTATCCGAAACCGAACGCCCGAGGCTACAGGTCTACCCCTGAGCCCCCCTCTCCATACGAATTTAGTGAAACGTGAACCTTTAACAGTGAATAAAATTATGTCTCATGATGTGTGTCTGAGCATGGGATTTTGGCTTTGATACACTATAGATTATAAATCCATTTATTTTATAAAGTATTCCAGAGGGAAATAATTAATTATAGGAAGCGCGAATGACTGTACTGTACTGGTTCGATGTTCATTTAATATAAACAAAAAAGTCAACTCTTGAAACGTATCACTTGGTTAAAAGCAGGCCAGATTTCGACTGTGAGTTTGTTTCCGCTTTTCATTGTTTTATCCAATTTTATCATATCGTCAAATTAATAACTTACATTTATTATTCACTAGCTGAATATACCCATTCTTCGCATGGGGTCAGATAAAATATCTATGTAAACAAACTGAACACCAAAAAAATTGTTCTACTGCTTATATATATCCCGATAAACGCCCCCCGAGAACCCCTGGTTCGAATTTAAGAAAAACGCCTTAGGTCCCCAGATGGGGGCTGTATTTGGAAGTCAATGCCTATGGAAGTATCACTATTCATCTCACCGACCGCGAAAACTATGGATTTGACACTAATATCGGTATTTTGGATTATTTTTACATGTCTCAGTATCCCCCCCGATGACCTCCGTCCCTCAGCCGAATGGCCTTGAATGAATTCGGAGTTTCACCATTGAACTCAGCGACCGCGAAAACTGTGAATTCAACACTAATATCTGTCATTTTCTACTACTTTTACATGTCCCGGTAAATGCCCCCTGAGAACCCCCTGGTTCAAATTTAAAAAAAAACGCTTCGCCTTGGCCTGGACCAAGGTACCCGTGACCAAAATTTGTTAACTCTCAGCTCACATCCCAGGTCGGTCCAGGTAAACGCCCCCTGAGACCCCCTGGTTTGAAATTTGAAAAAAAAAAAAAAAACGCTTCGTCTTGATCTGGGGACGCTACCAAGGTACACCTGACATTGGTAATTCTCGGTCCACTCGTCTGGTCCCCAGGCCGCACACGGACAGACAGACAAACAAACACACAAATAATCTCTTTATTTTATTTATATTAGATAGATGAATAAATCCATTCTTCGCATGGGGGCTATATTGGGAAGTCAACGCCTGTGGGAGTATCACAATTCATTTCAGCGACCGCGAAAACTATGGATTTGACACTAACACCGGTCATTTTGGGCTATTTTTTTACATGTCTCATTATGCCCCCGATGAACCCCGGCCCGCGTATGGTATCTGAATTTGTAAGTCATTGCTAATGGAAGTGTCACCATTGATCTCAGCGACCGCGAAAACTATGGATTGGTCACTAATATCGGTCATTTTGGATTACTTTTACATGTCTCAGCACCCCATCCCCCGCTGATCCCGGCCCGCAGCCGAGTAGCTGAATTTGAAAGTTAATGTAATCGGAGTTTCACCATTGATCTCAGCGACCGCGAAAACCATGAATTCAACACTAATATCGGTCATTTTTTACTACTTTTACATGTCCCGGTAAACGCCCCCTGGTTCTAATTTTGACAAAAACGCTTCGCCTTGGCCTGGGGCCTGACCCTAGGTATCCGTGATCAATATTTGATAACTCTCGGTCAACTTGTCTGGTCCCCAGGCCGATCCCGGTAAACGCCCCCTCCTGAGACCTCCAGGCCCGAAATTTAAAAAAAAACGCTTCGTCTTGATCTGGAGACTAGACTAAGGTACCCCTAACCAAAATTTGGTAACTCTCGGTTCACTCGTCTGGTCCCCAGGCCGCATACAGCAGACAGGCAAACACACAAACAAACTCTTTATTTTATTTATACTACTTGAATATACCCATGCTTCGCACGGGGGCTGTATTTGGAAGTCAACGCCTGTGGGAGTATCACCATTGATCTCAGCGACCGCGAAATCATAGGATTTAATACTAATTTCGGTCATTTTGGGCTATTTTTTTTACATGTCTAGGTATCCCCCCTGCTCTCTCTCGGCCCGCATTCAATTGTAACTAAATTTGCAAGTCATCGCTAATGGAAGTGTCACCATTGATTTCAGCGAACGCGAAAAGTATGGATTTGACACTAATATCGGTCATTTTGTATTACATTTAAATATCTCGGTATCTCACCCCCACGCTGACCCCCGACCCAGAGCCGAATAGCGTGAATTTGGAAGTTAATGCGATCGGAGTTTCACCATTGATTTCAGATACCGCGAAAACTATGAATTCGACACTAATATCGGTTATTTCCTACTACTTTTACATGTCTCGGTAAACGCCTCCCTGAGACCCTCCAGTTTCGAATTTTGACAAAGCCGTTTAACTCTTGTCTGGAGCCTGGACCAAGGTATTCGTGGCTAAAATTTGGTAACTCTCGGTCAATTTGTCTGGTTCCCAAGCCTGTTCCGGTAAATGCTTCCCTGAGAACCCCCTGGTTCGAAATTTGAAAAACGGGCTTCGTCTTGATCTGGATCTTGGGCCAAGGTACCCCTGACCTAAATTTCGTAACTCTCGGTCCACTCGTCTGGTCCCCAGGCCGCACACAGACAGACAGACAAACAAACACACAAACAAACTCTATTTTATTTATTTATGAAATGAAATGAAATCTTTGTTTTACGTCCCACGGTTATGCCGATTAGGCTAAAGGAGACGGTGACGATGACTAATGAATGAAATGGTGGAATGAAGAAAGTGGGAGGAAACGGGAGAACCCCGAGAAAACCCACGCACACGGTGTTTGTCCACCACAAAGTTATTTCATTTATATTAGATTAAAATTACTACTTTACTTGCTTTGACGTTAGATTCATCATCATCATCATCATAGGTATTCTGCCTTTATTGGCAGGTCACTTGCCGCAGCTGAGAAGCTTCCATGCTCCACGGTCCTCCGCTAACTTCTTCGCGTATGATCTTTCTGTTTTTAAATCATCCATTAATTGTAGTCTCCTTCACCCCATCCCTCTCTTTCTTGACACCATACCCTCTAGGACGTCCCTCATGATACAATCTCTTCTTAGGCAATGTCCCAACCAGTTTCTCTTCCTCTTCCTAATAATATCTAAAAGTGTTCTTTTCTCACCCACCATTTCTAACACTCTCTCATTCGTTTTGCGCTCGACCCAACTAATTCTTTCCATTCTTCTCCACACCCACATTTCGAAGGCTTCCAGTCGATTTTCATCAGCTTTACGTAATGTCCACGTTTCCGCCCCATACAGTATAACACTCCACACGAAGCATTTTATGAGTCTTTTTCTCAACTCTTTCTTCAAGGTCCCACAAAACAGACTTTTCTTCCTCCTAAAGGCTTCTCTCGCCATTCCTATCCTTGCTTTTATTTCACGTTCGCACTTCATGTTATTGCTAAGAATACTACCCAGATATCGAAAACTATTCACTTGTTCTATTTTCTCCCCTCCTACTTTTATATTTGACACAGACCCCTTCGTTCCAATCACCATAGCTTTTGTCTTTCTAACATTTATTTTTATCCCATATTCTTCAAAGCCCTTTCTCATTTTTTCTAACATTTTCTTGATTTTCTTTTCAGATTCTGCAACAAGCGCCATATCATCTGCAAATCGTTAGATTAAGCTACAATAAATCGATAGATGAGTGAGCCGCTGTGGTTTAATCTGTAAGGCACTTACCTACCTTTTCCAGAGCTTGGGTTTAATTCCAATAGGAGAGGAAATTTACCTTGTTCTACCCTGTTTCCAAAGCAGATCAAAATTTATACAATCAGTGCGTGGTGCTATGTATGACAACGCTTGTGTGTGTTGAAACCCAAAAAGAATGTAGGCTCATTTTCACTCAGTGCATGGTAATCATATGATGTCCTAAATTGAGGATATCATTACTTTTGCCATTTTTAAGGGAAATCCATTAGCATGCTACGACTACAAAGAGAGAGGGAGAGAGAGCAATCCAATTGTAAGTACATCTCTGATTGAGGTTCACAACATTTTACGTTGAAGAGTTAATCTCGATATCTTAAGACTTTAAAACAAACTTCCTATTACAGTCATTTTCAAATGGAGGATATTTCTACCCTCAGAGAAAACCACACAGACATACTGGACGATCAGGAAACCGGCGTAAGAAAGAAAAGGGAAAAATTTAGGGAAATGTCTGTGTGCGTGTAATGGTATCATCAACGAGTGGTACACATTTAAAAACATCTAATTCATCATTAATATTCTGATTTGTTTGCCACCACAGTTTTTCACAATGTCGTGTTTCTCTGTCTACTGCTCTGTTTTACAGAGAGTGGAACAAGCAGACGACGACAGGATACCTCTAAAAACGAGAAAAATTGAGATCACTATCTTGCTAGTATCTCTCGATTGTATATCGCGTACAAAAATATCATATCGGCTGTAAAGTATCTATAGTGTCTCTATATCGACCCTAAACTATAACATTTTGTAATGGACAAAATCGTGCCTGTGAGCTTTATTGTGGTTCTCAAATTTTCTCCCATATTCTCATTTCGCCTTACCTTTTGTAATCATTCGTCTGCTAGAGCATACAGGGC